>NC_047038.1:13155812-13780812 GCF_011762595.2 Tursiops truncatus
TGATTGGGCTTATAAGAACCAAAATTATTTTATTCTAGGAACCTTCATGACTTAGTTTCAGCTTGAATATTCCTTATCTATAATGGGGATAATAACTACTTCATCATGTTGTTGTGAGAATTAATGAGATAATGACACGTAAAGCACTCTGGACAGTTCATAACACATTAAATCTCAATAAATGCTAACTGTGATTGTCACTGACCTGTAAATAGGGTGGGTTGATTTTTAATATAATTTTTCATAGGAAAAGCTACATCAAATTATAACCTAAAATGGAACGGAAATGGACCCACATATAATATGCTCGGCAGGCCTTCCAAAAGATAACTCTAGTTTGATTAACTAAAGTATATAGCAGTGTTGTAAATGTTCTACAGAAGGTTTACATCATGTTTGAGAAATAATCCATTTTATAAGATGCTATAAAATTTCCAAAAACCTTTGGGTCATAAATGTGTACTGATGATATATCATCAGGATCAATATTCTTCATGGTCTTTTTAAAAACATGAGTAGGGACTTCCCTGGTGGCGCAGTGGTTAAGAATCTGCCTGCCAATGCCGGGGACACGGGTTCGAGCCTTGGTCCGGGAAGATCCCACATGCCACAGAGCAACTAAGTCGTGTGCCACAACTACTGAGCGTGAGCTCTAGAGCCCGCGAGCTACAACTACTGAAGCCCACACGCCAAGAGCATGTGCTCCGCAACAAGAGAAACCACCACAATGAGAAGGCCGCACACTGCAACGAAGAGTAGCCCCCGCTCACCACAACTAGAGAAAGCCCACGCACAGCAACAAAGACCCAACACAGCCAAAGATAAATAAATAAATTTATTAAAACATGAGTAGATATTAGAAAAAAATATTGTCTTAGGAGCCACCCTGAGGAGATGTGACTAATTCTTGAAATTACTCTGTACACATAAATTCTGCTATTTCTGAAGATATTTAACTGCTAATTAAAATAAGGGTTTTTCTTATAAAGTAATGTGACACTGAAATATGATGTGTACTATAAAAATATTCTTCTGTTTATAAAACAAAAGTGCCTTAAAAGTTATTAATTACATTTTTAGTGTATATTTCAGTTTTTCTCCTGACTTGCTCTGTGGTAGCAGATCTCAAAGTATTGTTCAGGTGGTCTGCAAAATCATACCTACTTTCATAATTAGAGTAAAACAGTTTGCTTTTTTCACAGTCATTCTCTCATGACTTTGCAGGGTTGTCTTCCAGAAGTTGATGGTATGCAACAACACAACAGCTTGAACATGGAAATAGATATGAGAGTCTAGCTATCTTCTATTAAGCCATAGACATTAAGGAAATTTGCAAAAATGTAAACTAATAACACTTTTCTAAAATTTTTTTAATTTTGGGGAAATACACATATTTTCACAAAAGTGTATTTTTTGTTAACCTGTAATGACTTTAGTTATTATTTATAAAGGGATTAATAAGTAATTATTTTGAAATTTTCTGTTTTCATTTCTAATATGGTAAATTTTAATTGAAAGAGAACCCGTTATAAAGACCAAAATTTGACAAACACATTAGGAGACATCATCCTGTTCACTTACTTCCACTGTTATGATAAATTCTTGACTCTTTAATACATCGTGTGCTTATCCTTTATGCCCTAAAAGTTATAGTTTTATTTTTTATCAAAATTATTATTCTAAATGTTTTTATTGGATGTTAATTATTTTTACTGTAGACCTAAATAATTCATAGATATCTTAATTTACAGGTTGCAAATACAAGAAAACAATATAATGTACAGATTTCTCGACTAACAGAAGAACTTTCAGCCCTTCAAATGGTATGTTAGAAAACTATACTGCTATTTTCTTCTGAATATTGTTTACTTTAAAGGCCAGGAAACGTTTTTTTTAACATCTTTATTAGAGTTTAATTGCTTTACAATGTTGTGTTAGTTTCTGCTGTATAACAAAGTGAATCAGCTATACATATATCCCCATATCCCCTCCCTCTCGCGTCTCTCTCCCACCCTCCCTATCCCACCCCTCTAGGTGATCACAAAGCACCGAGCTGATCTCCCTGTGCTATGTGGCTGCTTCCCACTAGCTATCTATTTTACATGTGGTAGTATATATAAGTCCATGCCACTCTCTCACTTCGTCCCAGCTTACCCTTTCCCCTCCCCATGTCAAGTCCATTCTCTATGTCTGCCTCTTTATTCCTGTCCCACCCCTCGGTTCTTCAGCACCATTTATTTTTTTTTAGATTCCATATATATGTGTTAGCATACAGTATTCATTTTTCTCTTTCTGACTTACTTCACTCTGTATGACAGTCTCTAGGTCCATCCACCTCACTACAAATAACTCAATTTTGTTCCTTTTTATGGCTGAGTAATATTCCATTGTATATATGTGCCACATCCTCTTAACAGGATACATATTATTGCACATTCATTTATTCAGAAGATACCTATTAAGCCAGGAACTGTAATAGATGCTAGGAAAAGAATAAAAATCAAAGGTAAACGTGTTATCTGCAGTCTTGGAACTTATGGTCTAGTAGGAAAGATGGATGGCATTTATCACGTTTTACTATGATTACATTTTTGGGACAAAGAATGCACAGGGTGCTGTTGAAGCATCCATCTGTAGCTGATACCATATGCTGAAGTTCATCTGAGAGACCAGGAAGAAAGAAAAAGTATACATGATGGTGGGAAAGGAAAGACAGTCTTTCCAAAAGAAATGAGTACTCAAGGATGAGTAGGCAAAGAAGGGAGAGGAAAGAGTGCTTGTGTGACTAGAGGTGGAATTAAATATATAAATTTAACTTGAAGATCTGATGAAATGGAATTTAATAACCTTGTTCACAGGGGCATAAAAGTACAAGTATTTCCAGAGATTGGGAAGATATTTTCAACTTTACAGACTCTCATCTTTCCTGAATTTCCATATCACTTTTAATCTTTCTTACAAAATTTAGCAATGAATTATATCTTGTCATAAATATTATACATTGTATTATGCCTCTCTTTCTCTGTCTCCTTGTCTTCCTTCTCAGTCCCTCCCTCCCCCTCTGTCTTTCTTCATGAAAATCTTATCTTCCCAAGTAGATTGTAAGCACTTCAAGGTAGAAGAGTCTTATGTTTTCCTTTATTTTCCCCATTGCCTAATACACTATTTTGCACAGTATGTTTTCAATAAATCCTTATTGACTTATTGATATTTAAGCACCTCTGAAAGAATGATCACATCTTTTCCACATTCTACAAACCAGTGTACATGATGAGACCTTAGTTATTGTATGTGGGTCCTGAGAGTTTTAGAACAAGAACAGTGTTACTTTTTGGTTGTTTAATGTCATTTGTTCTAACACTATAGGAACATTAAGTAAAATTAATGGGATGCAGTGTGGCCAATTAGTCATGTCTAATTGTTTGTTGTTTTTCAGTTTTACTTCCTCTTCTGTCATCTTGCTATTTCGCTTGTTCTCTTACATGGACTGATTTAACTATCAAAAGATTTACAACTTTGAAGAAGAGGGGTTTTACCCCAGTCTAGGATTATTTACTAAATTATAAACTCTGGAGGGACAAGAACATTATTTATTTCTATTTAGGAATGTGTACTAGGTAAGACCTGCAGGGATTTTAAAAATAACTCTTAGCTGTGTAAAAACCAGACCTATGTAAACTCACTTTAGAGTAAAAAGAAGACATAATTTCAGATTATTACAGAACGTGCTTCTTAGGATTTATAGTAAAACATTTGTAACTCATAGCTAAGTGGATTTTTCTAAAGATATTAAATATTATCTGATGTCATGTTGGTTT
Source organism: Tursiops truncatus (assembly GCF_011762595.2). Lineage (NCBI taxonomy): Eukaryota > Metazoa > Chordata > Mammalia > Artiodactyla > Delphinidae > Tursiops > Tursiops truncatus. Next base: position 13,159,631 of record NC_047038.1, read on the forward strand.
GGTGAAAAAACTGTACTAATTGAAGTGTTTGAAATATTAAGGATTTAGAGGTATATTTGAAGAAAGACATGTTCAGCTACTTTAAAAAGCAGATTTTCTCAGGAAACTCAGACTACAGTTTGAGGCATAATAACCTAATGTTGACTATTTATTTCTATTCTTCATTACCAGTTTTACCACCTATGCACTAAACATGAAGTCAGGGAGGGAAGTTAAGCATACTTTAGCTAACCCAAAGCTAAGTTGTGCTTGCAGGAAGGATAAAGTCTTGTATTTTAGGTTAATGTGTAGATTTTTTGGATAGGTTTAAGAAAAGGCCAGAGGGAGTCTGTCTCAAGCCACATATCTCATATGCAGCATATGTTTCTCTTCAAATACTCAAGGTTTTACTTCTGCCAAGTAGCAGAGGTTTTTTGCTAATCTATAGCAAATTAGGGAGAGGATTGGTTATAAATGCCCAAATTTATACATGTAAAATGAAACATTCATTATGATCTTTTTTTTGATCCATGAATTTTTTAGAAGTCTAACTTCAAATTCCCCAATACATGGGTATTTAGACTCCTTTTTATTACTAATTTCTAATCTGGTTAAATAGAGACCACAGATCATGGTCTATATGATATTGATTCTTAATATTTGTTGAGACTTTCTTTATGGTACACTATGAGGATATGATTTTGGAAGCACTCCATGAGCTCTTGAAAAAATTTCTAGTACCATTTGGTCATTTCTTGTCCAAAAGGTAGGAATATTGGTGGTGATTAATATCTGAAAAGCTTTTAATAGTAATTTTAAATGTTTGCTTTAGTTTTTAGTGTATTTCTGATAGAATTCTTGTATTTCTCCTTAAAGGTTTCTACTTTTCTGTCTCATTTTAACTTTGTTATCTCAGGTTAAGTAAATATTCAACCATTGTCGTTTGGCAGTTATATGGTGGGTTAGATAAAGAGAGATGCATAACACATTTATAACATATCTTTCTTTATATGCTACTCACCAGACCCAGAAGTGTGATCTAACCTTATTATTAATATCTACATTAAAAATCATTTGGGAATCATATCATAGATGCAGAAAAAGCATTTGACAAAATACAGCACCCATTCATGATAAAAAAAAATCTCTCAGTAAACTAGGAACAAAGGGAAACTTCCTCAGTTTTGTAAAGAATATCTATAAAAAATCTACAGCTGTGGAACTGAAAGCTTTCCCACTAAGATCAGGAACAAGGCAAGGGTGTCCCCTCTCACCACCTCTTTTCAAGATCATACTGGAAGTACTAGCTAATGCAGTTTGACCCCCCCCCCCAAAAAAAGGAAGTAAAAGGTATGCAGGTTGGGAAAGAAGAATTTGTTTTCAGATAACATGATTATCTATGTAAAAAGTCCAAAAGAATAAAAAACTAAAAACCCTGGAACAAAGAAGTGATTATAACAAGGTTGTAGGATACAAGGTTAATATACAAAAGTCAATTGCTTTCCTATATACCAGCAATAAACAAGTGGAATTTGAAATTGAAAACACAGTCTCATTTACACATTGTCATTTGCATTAGCACCCCCAAAATTAAGTAGTTAGGTGTAAATCTAACCAAATATATATGAGGAAAACTACAAAACTCTGATGAAAAACAGCAAAGAAGAACTAAATAAATGAGGATAGCCCATGTTCATGGATAAAAAGACTCAATATTGTCAAGATGTCTTTTCTTCCCAACTTGATCTATAGATTTAGTGCAATTCCAATTGAAATCCCACCAGGTTATTTTGTGGATATTAGCAAACTGATTCTAAAGTTTGAATGGAGAGGCAAAAGACCTAGAATAGTCAATACAACATTGAAGAAGAAGAACAAAGTCGGAGGACTGACACTGTACTGCACTTCAAGACTTACTTGAAACCTACAGTAACCAAGACAGGGTGATATCAGTGAAACAACAGACAAATAGATCAATGGAACAGAACCCAGAAATAGACCCACATGAATACAGTTAGCTGATCTTTGACAAAGGAGCAGAGGTAATACAATGGAGCAAAGATAGTCTTTTTTTAACAAATGGTGCTAGAACAATTAGGTATTCACGTGAATGAATCTGGATAGAGAACTTACATAAAAATTAATTCAAAATGGGTCACAGATCTAAATGTAAAATGCAAAACTATAAAACTCCTAGAAGATAACATAGGAGAAAAATCTAGATAATCTTGGGTTTGGCAATGAGCTTTTAGATACAACACCAAAGGTATGATCCATGAAAGAAACAACTGGTGAGTTGGACTTCATTAAAATTAAATTTTTCTGCTCTGTGAAAGACACTATCAAGAAAATGAAAATTGGGGCTTCCCTGGTGGCGCAGTGGTTGAGAGTCCGCCTGCCGATGCAGGGGACACGGGTTCGTGCCCCGGTCCGGGAAGATCCCACATGCCGCGGAGCGGCTGGGCCCATGAGCCATGGCCGCTGAGCCTGAGCGTCCGAAGCCTGTGCTCCGCAACGGGAGAGGCCACAACAGTGAGAGGTCCGCGTACCGCCAAAAAAAAAAAAAAAAATTATAAAGAAAATGAAAATTGAAATCATATATTGGGAGAAAATATTTACCAAAAAAACCATATCTAATAAAGGACTATTACCCAAAATATACAAAGAATCCTTAAAACTCAACAGTAAGAAAACAACTGGATTTAAAAAATTGAGCCAAAGACCTTAACAGACACCTCACCAAAGATTTACAGATGACAAATAAGTAAATGAAAAGATACTCCAAATCCTATGTAAAAATGCAAATTAAAACAACAATGAGATACCACTCGTTACACCAAATAAGTGCCAGATATACCTATTACAGTGGCCAAAATCCAGAACACTGACACCACCATATGCTGACAAAGAGCAATAGGAACTCTCATTCATTGCTGGTAGGAATGCAAAATGGTACAGCCACTTTTGAAGGGAGTTTGCTGTTGTCTTACAAAAGTAAATACACTCTTACCATAGGATCCGACAATTGCATTCCTCTGTATCTAGCCAAAGGAGTTGAAAACCTTATGTTCACAAAAAACGTGCACATGGATGTTTATATTATAGCAGGCTTTGTCATAATTGCCAAAACTTGGAAGCAACCAAGATGTTCTTCAGCTGGTGATGGATAAACAAACTGGTACATCCAAACAATAGAATATCATTCAGCACTTAAAAGAAATGAGCTACGTCACCATGAAAAGACACGGGGGAAACTTAAATGCATATCACTAAATTAAAGAAGCCAGTCTGAAAAGGTTACATAGTATATGATTCCAGCTATATGACATTCTGGAAAAGGCAAACTATGGAGACAGTTAAAAGATCAGTAGTTATAAGGGCTTAAGGAGGAGAGAGAGAGAGATGAATAAGTGTAGGCAAAGCATAGAAAATTTTAAGGACAGTGAAACTACTTTATATGATACTATAATGGTGGATATATATCATTATAAATTTATCCAAACCCATAAAATGTACAATACCAAGAGTGAACTCTAATGAAAACTATCGCCTCTAGGTGATAATATTGTGTGATGTAGGTACATAAGTTTTAACAAATGTACCACTCCATCGTGGCATGTTGATAATGGGGAAGGCAATGTATGTATGGGGGCAGGAAGTGTAGGAGAAGTCTGTTAACTTCCCCTCAATTGCTGTGAACCTAAACTGCTCTTAAAAAATAGTCTATTCAAAAATTACATGAGGTGAGTTATGAACATAGGAGAAATCCCAAATTTCACACCAGAAAATTACCTTTTCATAGATTAGCAACTTATTGTATGAACATATTTAGAACATTAAAGTTATATTTCTTGGAGGGACCTTCAAGGTGGTGGAGGAGTAAGGCATGGAGATCACCTTCCTCCCCACAAATACATCAAAAATACATCTACATGTGGAACAACTCATACAGAACACCTACTGAACCTGGCAGAAGACCTCAGACTTCCCAAAAAGCAAGAAACTCCCAACGTACCTGGGTAGGGCAAAAACAGAAGAAAAAACAGAGTCAAAAGAATAAGGACAGTACCTGCACCTCTGGGAGGGAGCTGTGAAGGAGGAAAAGTTTCCACACACTAGGAAGCCCCCTCAGTGGCGGAGACGGGGAGTAGGCAGTGGGGAAGCTTCGGAGCCACAGAGGACAGCGCAGCAACAGGGATGCAGAGGACAAAGCGGAGAGATTTCCACACAGCGAAACCCTGCCAACCAGCAATGACCAGCCTGACAGGATTGTCTGCTCACCTGCCGGGGCAGGTGGAGGCTGGGAGCTGAGGCTCGGGCTTCAGAGGTCAGATACCAGGGAGAGGACTGGGGTTGGCTGTGTGAACACAGCCTGAAGGGGGCTAGTGAATCACAGCTAGCCGGGAGGGAGTCCAGGAAAAAGTCTGGACCTGCCTAAGAGGCAAGAGACCATTGTTTCGAGGTGTGCGGGGAGAGGGGCTTCAGATCACCGCCTAAACGAGCTCCAGAGATGGGTGCAAGCCGCGGCTATCAGCATGGACACCAGAGACAGGCATGATACGCTAAGGCTGCTACTACAGCCACCAAGAAGCCTGTGTGCAAGCACAGGTCACTATCCACACCTCCCCTCCCAGAAGCCTGTGCAGCCCGCCACCGCCAGGATCCCGTGATCCAGGGACAACCTCCCTGGGAAAACAAACGGCACACCTCAGGCTGTTGCAACGTCACAAGGGCCTCTACCACCACAGGCTCACCCCACATTCCGTATCCCTCCCTGCTCCTGGCCTGAGTGAGTCAGAGCCCCCGAATCAGCTGCTACTTTAACCCCATCCTGTCTGGGCAAAAAACATGTCAGAGGGCGACCTACATGCAGAGGTGGGGCCACACCCAAACCTGAACGTCAGGAGCTGTGCGAACAAAGAAGAGAAAGGGAACTTTCTCCCAGCAGCCTCAGGAGCAGCAGATTAAATCTCCACAATCAACTTGATGTACCTGCATCTGTGGAATACCTGAATAGACATCGAATCATCCCAAAATTGAGGCGGTGGACTTCGGGAGCAATTGTAGACTTGGGATTTGCTTTCTGCATCTAATTTGTCTCTAGTTTTATGTTTATCTTAGTTTAGCATTTAGAGCTTATTATCATTGCTAGATTTGTTTATTGATTTGGTTGCTCTCTTCCTTTATATATGTGTGTGTGTGTGTGTGTGTGTGTGTGTGTGTGTGTATTTTCCTTTTTCTCTTTCCATGAATGTGTAGGTGCATGCTTCTTGGTGAGATTTTCTCTGTACAGCTTTGCTTTTACCATTTGTCCTAGAGTTCTATCTGTCCATTTTTTTTTTTTGGATAGTTCTTAGCGCTTGTTATCATTGGTGGATTTGTTTTTTGGATTGGTTCTCTTCTTTCTTTTTCTTTTATTACTTTTTTATTTTTTTGTTTTAAAAAATATTTTCCTTATCTTTTATTTTAATAACTTTATTTTATTTTATTTTATTTTATTTTTTCTTCCTTTTGTTCTCCCTTTTCTTCTGAGCCCTGTAGCTGACAGGGTCTTGGTGCTCAGGCTGGGTGTCAGGCCTGAGCCTCTGACGTGGGAGAGCTGAGGTCAGGACATTGGACCACCAGAGACCTCCCGGCCCCACGTAATATCAAATGTTGAAAGCTCTCCCAGAGATCTCCACCTCAACATAAGACCCAGCTCCACTCAACGACCAGCAAGCTACAGTGCTAGTCACCCTATGCCAAAAAACTTGCAAGAGAGGAACACAACCCCACACATTAGCAGGGAGGCTGCCTAAAATCATAAGTTCACAGAAACCCCAAAACACACCAATAGACATGGTCCTGCCCATGAGAAATGCAACATCCAGGCTCATCCGCCAGAACACAGGCACCAATCCCCTCCACCAGAAAGCCTACACAAGCCACTGAACCAACCTTACCCACTGGGAGCAGACACCAAAAACAACAGGAACTACAAACCTGCAGCCTGTGAAAAGGAGACCCCAAACGCAGTAAGTTAAGCAAAATGAGAAGACAGAGAAATTCACAGCAGATGAAGGAGCAACATAAAAATCCACCAGACCAAACAAATGAAGAGAAAATAGGCAGTCTACCTGAAAAAGAATTCAGAGTAATGATAGTAAAGATGATCCAAGATCTTCAAAATAGAATGGAGAAAATACAAGAAACGTTTAACGAGGACCTAGAAGAACTAAACAGCAAACAGACAATGAGGAACAACACAATAAATGAAATTAAAAATTCTCTGGAAGGAATCAGTAGCACAATAACTGAGGCAGAAGAACGGATAACTGACTTGAAAGATAAAAGAGTGGAAATAACTACTGCAGAACAAACTAAAGAATAAAGAATAAAAAGAATTGAGGACAGGATCACAGACATCTGGGACAACAGTAAATGCACGAACATTCGAATTTTAGGGGTGCCAGAAGAAGAAGAGAAAAATAAAGAGACTAAGAAAATATTTGAAGTGATTATAGTTGAAAGCTTTCCTAAAGTGGTAAAGGAAATAGTCAATCAAGTCCAGGAAAGGCAGAGTTCCATACAGGATACATCCAAGGCGAAACACGCCAAGACACATATTAATCAAACTGTCAAAAATTAAATACAAAGAAAAAATACTAAAAGAAGCAAGGGAAAATCAACAAATAACATACAAGGGAATCTCCATAAGGTGAACAGCTGATCTTTCAGCCAAAACTCTGCAAGCTAGAAGGGAGTGGCAGGACATATTTAAAGTGATGAAAGGGAAAAACCTACAACCAAGATTACTCTACCCAGCAAGGATCTCATTCAGATTTGACGGAGAAATTAAAACCTTTACAGCCAAGTGAAATTTAAGAGAGTTCAGCACCAGCAAACCAGCTTTACAACAAATGCTAAAGGAACTTCTCTAGGCAGGAAAAAGAAGACAAGGAAAATACCTACAATAACAAACTCAAAACAATTAAGAAAATGGTAATGGGAACATACATATCGAGGACTACCTTAAATGTAAATGGATTAAGTGCTCCAATCAAAACACATACTGCCCAAAAGGATAATAAAACAAGACCCGTATATATTCTGTCTACAGGAGACGCACTTCAGACCTAGGGACACATACAGACTGAAAGTGAGGAGATGGAAAAAGATATTCAATGCAAATGGAAATCAAAAGAAAGCTGGAGTAGCAATTCTCATATCAGACAAAATAGACTTTAAAATAAAGACTATTACAAGAGACAAAGACAGATGCTGCATAATGATCAAGGGATCAATCCAAGAAGAAGAAATAACAATTGTAAATATTTATGCACCCAAACATAGGAACACCTCAATACATAAGGCAAATGCTAACAGCCATAAAAGGGGAAATTGACAGTAACACAATAATAGAAGGGTACTTTAACACCCCACTTTCAACAATGGATAGATCATCCAAAATGAAAATAATGAAACACAAGCTCTAAATGATACATTAAACACGATGGACTTAATTGACATTTACAGGACATTCCATCCAAAACCAACAAAATACACTTTCTTCTCAGGTGCTCATGGAACATTCTCCAGGATAGATCATATCTTGGGTCACACACAAATCAAGCCTTGCTAAATTGAAGAAAAGTGACATCATGTCAAGTATATCTTCAGACCACAACGCTATGAGACTAGATATCAATTACAGGAAAAAATCTGTAAAAAATACAAACACGTGGAGGGTAAACAATACGCTACTAAATAACCAAGAGATCACTGAAGAAATCAAAGAGAAAATAAAAAAATACCTAGAAACAAATAACAATAAAAACATGATGACCCAAATCCTATGGGATGCAACAAAAGCAGTTCTAAGAGGGACGTTTATATACCTCAACAAACAAGAAGCATCTCAAAGAAACAACCTAACCTTACACCTAAAGCACTAAAAGAAGAACCAAAAAAACCCCAAAGTTACCAGAAGGAAAGAAATCATAAAGATCAGATCAGTAATAAATGAAAAGGAAAAGAAGCAAGCAATAGCAAAGATCAATAAATCTAAAGCTGGTTCTTTCAGAAGATAAATTGATAAACCATTAGCCAGACTCATCAAGAAAAAAAGGGAGAAGACTCAAATGAATAGAATTAGAAATGAAAAAGGAGAAGTAACAACTGACACTAGAAATACAAAACGATCATGAGAGACAACTACAAGCAACTGTATGCCAATAAAATGGACAACCTGGAGGAAGTGGACAAAGGCTTAGAAAAACACAGTCTTCCGAGACTAAACCAGGAAGAAAGAAAATATGAACAGACCAATCACAAGCACTGAAATTGAGACAGTGATTAAAAATCTTCCAACACACAAAAGCCCAGGACCAGATGGCTTCACAGGTGAATTCTATCAAATATTTAGAGAAGAGCTAATACCTGTCCTTATCAAACTCTTCCAAACTATCGCAGAGGGAGGAACACTCCCAAACACATTCTATGAGGCCACCATCACCCTGATACCAAAACCAGACAAAGTTGTCACACAGAGGGAAAACTCTAGGCCAATATCACTGATGAACATAGATGCAAAAATCCTCAACAAAATACTAGCAAACAGAATCCAACAGCACATTAAAAGGATCATACACCATGATCAAGTGGGGTTTATCCCAGGAATGCAAGGATTCTTCAATATACACAAATCAATCAATGTGTTACACCATATTAACAAATTGAAGGAGAAAAACCTTATCATCATCTCAATAGATTCAGAAAAAGCTTTTAACAGAATTCAACATCAGTTTATGTTAAAAACACTCCAGAAAGTAGACATAGAGGGAACTTAACTCAACATAATAAAGGCCATATATGACAAACCCACAGCCAACATTGTTCTCAATGGTGAAAAACTGAAAGCATTTCCACTAAGATCAGGAACAAGACAAGGGTGCCCACTCTCACCACTATTATTCAACATAGTTTTGGAAGTTTTAGCCACAGCCATCAGAGAAGAAAAAGAAATAAAAGAAATCCTAATTGGAAAAGAAGAAGGAAAGCTGTCACTGTTTGCAGATGACATGATACCATACACAGAGAATCCTAAAGATTCTACCAGTAATCTACTAGAGCTAATCAATGAATTTGGTAAAATAGCAGGATACAAAATTAATGCACAAAAATCTCTTGCATTCCTATACACTAATGATGAAAAATCTGAAAGAGAAATTAAGGAAACACTCCCATTTGCCATTGCAACAAAAAGAATAAAATACCTAGGAGTAAACCTATCTAAGGAGACAAAAGACCTGTATGCGGAAAACTGTAAGACACTGATGGAAAAAAATTAAAGATGATAAAAACTGATGGAGTGATATACCATGTTTTTTTTTTTTACATCTTTATTGGAGTATAATTGCTTTACAATGGTGTGTTAGTTTCTGCTTTATAACAAAGTGAATCCATTATACATATACATACGTTCCCTTATCTCTTTCCTCTTGCATCAGCCTCCCTCCCAACCTCCCTATCCCACCCCTCTAGGTGGTCACAAAGCACTGAGCTGATCTCCCTGTGCTGTGCAGCTGCTTCCCACTAGCTATCTATTTTATGTTTGTAGTGTATATATGTCCATGCCACTCTCTCACTTTGTCACAGCCTACGCTTCCCTCTCCCCATATCCGCAAGTCCATTCTCTAGTAGGTCTGTGTCTTTATTCCTGTCTTACCGCTAGGTTCGTCATGAATTTTTTTTTCTTATTCCATATATATGTGTCAGCATACGGTATTTGTCTTTCTCTTTCTGACTTACTTCACTCTGTATGACAGACTGTAGGTCCATCCACCGCCTTATAAATAGTTCAATTTTGTTTCTTTTTATGGCTGAGTAATATTGCATTGTATGTATGTGCCACGTCTTCTTTATCCATTCATCCAATAATGGACACTTAGGTTGTTTCCATCTCCTGCCTATTGTAAATAGAGCTGCAATGAGCATTTTGGTACATGACTCTTTTTGAATTATGGTTTTCTCAGGGTATATGCCTAGTAGTGGGATTGCTGGGTCATATGGTAGTTCTATTTGCAGTTTTTTAAGGAACCTCCATACTGTTCTCCATAGTGGCTGTACCAATTCACATTCCCACCAACAGTGTAAGAGAGTTCCCTTTTCTCCACACCCTCTCCAGCATTATTGTATGTAGATTTTTTGATGATGGCCATTCTGACTGGTGTGAGATGATATCTCATTGTAGTTTTGATTTGCATTTCTCTAATGATTAATGACGTTGAGCATTCTTTCCAGTGTTTGTTGGCAGTCTGCATATCTTCTTTGGAGAAATGTCTATTTAGGTCTCTGCCTATTTTTGGATTGGGTTGTTTGTTTTTTTGTTATTGAGCTGCATGAGCTGCTTGTAAATTTTGGAGATTAATCCTTTGTCAGATGCTTCATTTGCAAATATTTTCTCCCATTCTGAGGGTTGTCTTTTGGTCTTCTTTATGGTTTCCTTTGCTGTGTAAAAGCTTTGCAGTTTCATTAGGTCCCGTTTATTTTTATTTCCATTTCTCTAGGAGGTGGGTCAAAAAGGATCTTGCTGTGATTTATGTCATAGAGCGTTCTGCCTATGTTTTCCTCTAAGAGTTTGATAGTGTCTGGCCTTACATTTAGGTCTTTAATCCATTTTGAGCTTATTATTGTGTATGGTGTTAGGGAGTGATCTAATCTCATACTTCTAGATGTACCTGTCCAGTTTTCCCAGCACCACTTATTGAAGAGGCTGTCCTTTCTCCACTGTACATTCCTGCCTCCTTTATCAAGGATAAGGTGACCATATATGCGTGGATTCATCTCTGGGCTTTCTATCCTGTTCCATTGATCTATATTTCTGTTTCTGTGCCAGTATCATACTGTCTTGATTACTGTAGCTTTGTTGTATAATCTGAAGTCAGGGAGCCTGATTCCTCCAGCTCCGTTTTTCGTTTTCAAGATTGTTTTGGCTATTCGCGGTCTTTTGTGTTTCCATACAAATTGTGAAATTTTTTGTTGTAGTTCTGTGAGAAATGCCGTTGGTAGTTTGATAGGGATTGCATTCAATCTGTAGATTGCTTTGGGTAGTAGAGTCATTTTCACAGTGTTGATTCTTCCAATCCAGGAACATGGTATATCTCTCCATCTATTTGTGTCGTCCTTAATTTCTTTCATCAGTGTTATAATTTTCTGCATACAGCTCTTTTGTCTCCTTAGGTAGGTTTATTCGTAGATAATTTATTCTTTTTGTTGCAGTGGTAAATGGGAGTGTTTTCTTGATTTCACTTTCAGATTTTTCATCATTAGTGTATAGGAATGCAAGAGATTTCTGTGCATTAATTTTGTATCCTGCTACTTTACCAAATTCATTGATTAGCTCTAGTAGTTTTCTGGTACCATTTTTAGGATTCTCTATGTATAGTATCATGTCATCTGCAAACAGTGACAGCTTTACTTCTTCTTTTCCGATTTGGATTCCTTTTATTTCCTTTTCTTCTCTGATGGCTGTGGAAAACTTCCAAAACTATGTTTTATAAGAGTGGTGAGAGTGGGCAACTTTGTCTTGTTCCTAATGTTAGTGGAAATGCTTTCAGTTTTTCACCACTGAGGACGATGTTGGCTTTGGGTTTGTCATATATGGCCTTTATTGTGTTGAGGAAAGTTCCCTCTATGCCTACTTTCTGCAGGGTTTTTATCATAAATGGGTGTTGAATTTTGTCGAAAGCTTTCTCTGCATCTATTGAGATGACCATATGGTTTTTCTCTTCAGTTTGTTAATATGGTGTATCACATTGATTGATTTGCATGTATTGAAGAATCCTTGCATTCCTGGAATAAACCCCACTTGATCATGGTGTATGATCCTTTTAATGTGCTGTTGGATTCTTTTTGCTAGTATTTTGTTGAGGATTTTTGCATCTATGTTCATCAGTGATATTGGCCTGTACTTTTCTTTCTTGGTGACATCCTTGTCTGGTTTTGGTATCAGGGTGATGGTGGCCTCGTGGAATGAGTTTGGGAGTGTTCCTCCCTCTGCTATATTTTGGAACAGTTTGATAAGGATAGGCGTTAGCTCTTCTCTAAATGTTTGATAGAATTCGCCTGTGAAGCTGTGTGGTCCTGGGCTTTTGTTTGTTGGATGATTTTTAATCACAGTTTCAATTTCAGTGCTTGTGATTGGTCTGTTCATATTTTCTCTTTCTTCCTGATTCGGTCTTGGCAGATTTTGCATTTTTAAGGATTTGTCCATTTCTTCCAGGTTGTCCATTTTACTGGTATACAGTTGCTTGTAGTAATCTCTCATGATCTTTTGTATTTCTGCAGTGTCAGTTGTTACTTCTCCTTTTACATTTCTAATTCTATTGATTTGAGTCTTCTCCCTTTTTTTCTTGATGAGTCTGGCTAATTGTTGATCAATTTTGTTTTTCTTCTCAGAGAACCAGCTTTTACTTTTATTGATCTTTGGTATCATTTCCTTCATTTCTTTTTCATTTATTTTTGATCTGATCTTTATGATTTCTTTCCTTCTTCTAACTTTGGGGTTTTTTTTGTTCTTCTTTCTCTAATTGCTTTAGGTGCAAGTTTAGGTTGTTTGTTCGAGATATTTCCTGTTTCTTAAGGTAGGATTGTATTGCTATAAACTTCCCTCTTAAAACTGCTTTTGCTGCATCCCATAGGTTTTGGGTTGTTGTGTCTCCATTGTCATTTGTTTCTAGGTATGTTTTGATTTCCTCTTTGATTTCCTCAGTGATCACTTTGTTATTAAGTAGTGTATTGTTTTGCCTCCATGTGTTTGTATTTTTTACAGGTCTTTTCCTGTAATTGATATCTAGTCTCATAGCATTGTGGTCAGAAAATATACTTGATACACTTTCAGTTTTCTTAAATTTACCAAGGCTTCATTTGTGACCCATGATATGATCTATCCTGGAGAAGGTTCTATGAGCACTTGAGAAAAATGTGCATTCTCTTGTTTGGGGGCAGAATGTCCTATAAATATCAATTAAGTCCATGTTGTTTAATGTATTATTTAAAGCTTGTGTTTCCCTATTTATTTTCATTTTGGATGATCTGTCTATTGGTGAAAGTGAGGTGTTAAAGTCTGCTACTATGAATGTGTTACTGTCGATTTCCCCTTTTATGGCTGTTAGTATTTGCCTTATGTATTGAGGTGCTCCTATGTTGGGTGCATAAATATTTACAATTGTTATATCTTCTTCTTGGATCAATCCCTTGATCATTATGTAGTGTCCTTCTTTGTCTCTTGTAATAGTCTTTATTTTAAAGTCTATTTTATCTGATATGAGAATTTTACTCCAGCTTTCTTTTGGTTTCCATTTTCATGGAATATCTTTTTCCATCCCCTCACTTTCAGTGTGTATGTGTCCCTAGGTCTGAAGTGTGTGTCTTGTAGACAGCATATATATAGGTCTTGTTTTTGTATCCATTCAGCCAGTCTGTGTCTTTTGGTGGGAGCATTTAATCCATTTACATTTAAGGTAATTATCAATATGTATTTTCCTATTCCCATGAGAAAATGGGAAGAAACAATTAAGAAAAATTGTGTTGGGTTTGTTATTATAGGTCTTTTCCTTTTCTTGTGTTTCTTGCCTAGACAAGATCCTTTAGCATTTGTTGTAAAGGTGGTTTGGTGGTGCTGAACTCTCTCAGCTTCTGCTTGTCTGTAAAGGTTTTAATTTCTCCATCAAATCTGTATGAAATCCTTGCTGGGTAGAGTAATCTTGGTTGTAGGTTTTTCTCCTTCATCACTTTCAATATGTCCTGCCAGTCCCTTCTGGCTTGCAGAATTTCTGCTGAAAGATCAGCTGTTAACCTTATGGGGATTTCCTTCCTTGTGTGTTATTTGTTGTTTTTCCCTTGCTGCCTTTAATATGTTTTCTTTGTATTTAATTTTTGATAGTTTGAGTAGTATGTGTCTTGGCGTGTTTCTCCATGGATTTATCCTGTATGGGAATCTCTGTGCTTCTTGGACTTGATTAACTATTTCCTTTCCCATATTAGGGAAGTTTTCAACTGTAATCTCTTCAAATATTTTCTCAGTCCCTTTCTTTTTCTCTTCTTCTTCTGGAACCCCTATAATTCGAATGTTCGTGCATTTAATGTTGTCCCAGAGGTCTCTGAGACTGTCCTCAGTTCTTTTCATTTTTTTTTCTTTATTCTGCTCTTCAGTAGTTAATTCCACCAGTTTAGCTTCCACTTATCTGTTCTTTTGCCTCAGTTATTCTGCTATTGATCCCTTCTAGAGTATGTTTAATTTCATTTATTGTGTTGTTCATCATTGCTTGTTTCCTCTTTATTTTTCTTGGTCCTTGTTAAATGTTTCTTGCATTTTGTCTATTCTATTTCCAAGATTTTGGATCATCTTTACTATCATTATTCTGAGTTCTTTTTCAGGTAGACTGCCTTTTTCCTCATTTGTTAGGTCTGGTGGGTTTTAACTTGCTCCTTCATCTGCTGTGTGCTTTTGTGTCTTCTCAATTTTCTTATCTTACTGTGTTTGGGGTCTCCTTTTTGCAGGCTGCAGGTTCGTAGTTCCCGTATTTTTTGATGTCTGTCCCCAGTGGCTAAGGTTGTTTCAGTGGGTTGTGTAGGCTTGCTGGTGGAGGGGACTAGTGCCTGTGTTCTGGTGGATGAGGCTGGGTCTTGTCTTTCTGGTGGGCAGGTCCACGTCTGGTGGTGTGTTTTGGGGTGTCTGTGGCCTTATTATGATTTTCGGCAGCCTCTCCGCTAATGGGTGGGGTTGTGTTCCTGTCTTGCTAGTTGTTTGGCATAGGGTGTCCAGCACTGTAGCTTGCTGGTCGTTGAGTGAAGCTGGGTGTTGGTGTTGAGATGGAGATCTGTGCGAGATTTTTGCCGTTGGATATTTTGTGGAGCTGGGAGGTCTCTTGTGGACAAGTGTCCTGAAATTGGCTCTCCCACCTCAGAGGCACAGCACTGACTCCTGGCTGCAGCACGAAGAGCCTTTCATCCACACGGCTCAGAATAAAAGGGAGAACAAGTAGAAAGAAAGAAAGAAAGGGAGGGAGGGAGGGAGGGAGGAGGAAGGAAGGAAGATAAAGAAAGAAGATAAAAGAAAATAAAATAAAGTAAGGTAAAATTTTAAAAAGAGCAAAAACAAATGGACAGGTAGAACCCTAGGGCAAATGGTGAAAGCAAAGCTATACAGACGAAATCTCACACAGAAGCATACACATACACACCCAGAAAAAGAGGAAAAGAGGAAAAAATAATAAATCTTGCTCTCAACGCCCACCTCCTCAATTTGGGATGATTCGTTGTCTATTCAGGTATTTCACAGATGCAGGGTACATCAAGTTGATTGTGGAGATTTAATCCGCTGCTTCTGAGGCTGCTGGGAGAGATTTCCCTTTCTCTTCTTTGTTCACACAGCTCCCGGTGTTCAGCGTCGGATTTGGCCCTGCCTCTGTGTGTAGGTTGCCGGAGGGCATCAGTTCTTCGCTCAGACAGGACAGGGTTAAAGGAGCCGTTGATTCGGGGGCCCTGGCTCACTCAGGCTGGGGGGAGGGGGGGATACAGAGTGCGGGGCGAGCCTGCGGCGGCAGAGGCCAGCGTGACATTGCACCAGCCTGAGGCGCACCGTGTGTTCTCCCGTTGTCCCTGGATCATGGGACCCTGGCAGTGGCGGGCTGCACAGGCTCCCCGGAAGGGAGTTGTGGAGAGTGACCTGTGCTTGCACACAGGGTTTTTGGTGGCGGCAGCAGAAGCCTTAGCATCTAATGCCCCTCTCTGGGGTCCGTGCTGGTAGCCGCGGCTCGCGCCCGTTTCTGGAGCTCCTTTAAGCAGCGCTCTTAATCCCCTCTCCTCGCGCACCAGGAAACAAAGAGGGAAGAAAAAGTCTCTTGCCTCTTCGGCAGGTCCAGACTTTTCCCTGGACTCCCTCCCGGCTAGCCGTGGTGCCCTAACCCCTTCAGGCTGTGTTCACGGCGCCAGTCCTCTCCCTCTGCTCTGACCAGAGCCCGAGCCTCAGCTCTCTGCCCCGCGTGCCCCAGTGGGTGAGCAGACAAGCCTCTCGGGCTGGTGAGTGCTGGTCGGCACCGATCCTCTGCAGGAATCTCCCCGCTTTGCCCTCCGCACCCCTGTTGCTGTGCTCTCCTCCGTCGTTCCAAAGATTTCCCCCTCTGCCACTTGCAGTCTCCACCCGGGAAGGGGCTTCCTAGTGTATGGAAACCTTTCCTCCCACTGGTGCAGGTCCCTCCCACTGGTGCAGGTCCCGTCCCACTGGTGCAGGTCCCTCCCACTGGTGCAGCTCCCTCCCACTGGTGCAGGTCCCTCCCACTGGTGCAGGTCCCTCCCACTGGTGCAGGTCCCTCCCACTGGTGCAGGTCCCGTCCCTGTTCTTTTGTTTCTGTTTATTCTTTTTTCTTTTTTTGTTTTGTTTTTCTTTTTTTTTTGCGTTACGCAGGCCTCTCACTGCTGTGGCCTCTCCCGTTGCGGAGCACAGGCTCCGGACGCGCAGGCTCAGCGGCCATGGCTCACGGGCCCAGCCGCTCCACGGCATGTGGGATCTTCCCGGACCGGGGCACAAACCCGTATCCCCTGCATCGGCAGGCGGACTCTCAACCACTGCGCCACCAGGGAAGCCCTATTCTTTTTTCTTTTGCCCTACCCAGGTACGTGGGGAGTTTCTTGCCTTTTTGGAGGTCTGAGGTCTTCTTCCAGCATTCAGTAGGTGTTCTGTAGGAGTTGTTACATATGTAGATATATTTCTGATGCATCTTGATGAAGAACGCTGCGATGTGATGATCCAACTTTAGTATTCTTAATCTTTAGTGTACTTCTCTGCAAGGACTGCAAGCCTTGATGACTCATTGGTTACAAGAAAAAGCCAGACATTGAAAACCAATGCAATATTGTTGCATTTGAATATTAACGTTTTCAAACACAGACTACTGAAGATATGTTTTCTGACTATAGGTTCTTCACTGGATAAACACCTCTGTGGCATGCTATTCAAGCCACCTTGGGTGTCGGGAAAGGAGCCTTCCGCTGCTCCTGCCAGATGTACTGTGGTCATATCCTGAGGCCTCTGGGTATGGTTCTGGGTAGGGATAACAGTGCCAGATGTTGACAGAGGCTCACGTCCTTGCGAAAGATCTGCTAGTGTTGGAGGGTCTTCGGCAGAGGCGAGGGATGGCTGTGGCTCACCGTGTGGACAAGGACACTGGCAGCAGAAGTTCTGGGAAGTACTCCTTGGCGTGAGCCCTCCCAGAGTCTCGATATACCATGTTCTTGGACTGGAAGAATCAACATTGTGAAAATGACTCTACTACCCCAAGCAATCTACAGATTGAATGCAATCCCTGTCCAAGTACCAATGGCATTTTTCACAGAACTAGAACAAAAAGTTTCACAATGTGTATGGAAATAGAAAAGACCCCGAATAGCCAAAGCAATCTTGAGAAAGGAAAACAGAGCTGGAGGTCTTAGGCTTCCTGACTTCAGACTATAGTACAAAGCTACAGTAAAGAAGACAGTATGGTACTGGCACAAAAACAGAAGTATAGATCAATGGAACAGGGTAGAATGCCCAGAGATAAACCCACGTACATATGATCACCTTATCTTTGATAAAGATAATATACGGTGGAGAAGACAACCTCTTCAATAAGTGGTGCTGGGAAAACTGGACAGCTACATGTAAAAGAATGAAATTAGAACACTCCCTAACACCATACACAAAAATAAACTCAAAATGGATTAAAGACCTAAATGTTAGGACAGACACTATAAAACTCTTAGAGGAAAATATAGGCAGAACACTCTATGACATAGATCACAGCAAGATCCTTTTTGACCGACCTCCTAGAGGAATGGAAATAAAAGCAAAAATAAACAAATGGGACCTAATGAAACTTCAAAGCTTTTGCACAGCAAAGGAAACCATAAACAAGACGAAAAGACAACCCTCAGAATGGGAGAAAATATTTGCCAATGAAGCAGCTGATGAATGATTAATCTCCAGAATATACAAGCAGTTCATCACCTCAATACCAAAAAACAACCCAATCCAAAAATGGGCAGAAGACCTAAATAGACATTTCTCCAAAGAAGATGTACAGCTTGCCAACAAGTACATAAAAGGATGCTCAACATCACTCATCATTAGAGAAATGTAAATCAAAACTACAATGAGGGGTCACCTCAGACCAGTCAGAATGGCCATCATCAAAAAATCTAGAAACAATAAACCCTGGAGAGGGTGTGGAGAAAGGGGAACACTCTTGCACTGTTGGTGGGAATGTAAATTGATACAGCCACTATGGAGAACAGTATGGAGGTTCCTTAAAAAAGTACAAATAGAACTACCATATGACCCAGCAATCCTACTACTGTGCACTTACCCTGAGGAAACCATAATTCAAAAAGGTTCATGTAGCACAATATTCATTGCAGCACTATTTACAATAGCCAGGACGTGGACGCAACCTAAGTGTCCATTGACAGATGAATGGATAATGAAGATGTGGCACATATATACAATGGAATGTTACTCAGCCATAAAAAGAAACAAAATTGAGTTATTTGTAGTGAGGTGAATGAATGTAGAGACTGTCATACAGAGTGAAGTATGTCAGAAAGAGAAAAATTAATACCATATGCTAACTCATATATATGGAATCTAAAAAATAAAATAAACATGGTTCTGAAGAACCTAGGGTCAGGACAGGAATAAAGATGCAGCCTTAGAGAATGGACTTGAGGACATGGGGAGGGTAAAGGGTAAGCTGGGATGAAGTGAGAGAGTGGCATGGACATATATACACCACCAAACGTAAAATAGATAGCTAGTGGGAAGCAGCCGCATAGCACAGGGAGATCACCTTGGTGCTCTGTGTTCACCTAGAGGGGTGGAATAGGGAGAGTGGGAGGGAAACGCAAGAGGGAGGGGATATGGGGATATATGTATATGTATAGCTGATTCACCTTGTTATACAGCAGAAACTAACACACCACTGTAAAGCAGTTACACTCCAATAAAGATGTTAAAAAATATAAAGTTATATATCTTATACACTAACAGTTGTATCTTAATAAAAGATAAATTTAGATTAATAATCTTATTTACAACATAGGTTTAAAGATCTTCATTATAATCAGAGTTCATTAATTTGGGATCATAATTTAGAAGCTTATTTTGAACTTGAAAAACATGTTGTTATATAGTATTTCTGTAAAATAAAGTTATGATAAAGATAATTGAATATTAGCACTGTACTGTCAGCAAAGCAGGTTCATCCAGCGCATAATAGTAGAAAATAACCACACCCATTCTCAAAAATAGAGAAAAACAAATAGCTGTGAAGAGCCAGCCGTTATAATGATTGTTCTTAGTTTTAGTTTCATTTGCAAAATTTTACATTTATTGAGTATTGATATGCTTGTTTGATTTTTACTGATTAAAACCTTTCGAGTCAGAAATGTTTTATGTTCATGTTAATGAAACATTTTTACTGTGTCTACTGGCTGCTTATAAGTTTTGCAAAAGAAAATTAACTGTTCTAGAATTTCTATACCCATGCATCTTTTAGGCCATAGGTTATCCTATGGTGTTGTGTCACTGTCTAGTTCTATGTTACCTTTTAAAATATGTGGTAAGAGTATATGAAAAGGAAAACTGTAATATGAGAAAGGGGTCTCATTTATTTTTTTCTGCCCAGAATCCCTCAGCCTCTGTTTTCCATCTAGTATGTTTACTTAGAACTTCTTGGTGTTCTATGCCAGAGGTGATCTCTGAAATCCTGAGATAGGTAGTTCTTTAAAGATTTGAGTTTTTCGTTTTTGTTTTTTTCTCCTAATAATCAATATGGTCCTGCTATACAAATAGGGTAAGTGTGGTATTCTTATTATGAACATATCATCTTCCTTTCTGTTTTTCCCCATTTTTCTTAAGGTTTTACAAATATATTTATTTACCACATGATTTGAATTTATAGGAGTGTGCTGAAAAACAAGGCCAAATTGAACGAGGCATTAGGGAGAAAAAAGCAGTGGAAGAAGAACTAGAAAAGGTAAAGAGAAAAAGGAAAAAATAACTACCTAAAACCCAACTGCAAGTATTCAGCATTACTGTCTGCTTTCATCATACTATCTACTAGCAACCCCTATATTATAAGTGTTCTCCTGGTGAGTGCTTTTATTTGCTTGAAATATTTTCAGAATCTGCATTTAAGTACTGGTATTGCCTGTATACATTTCTTAACAAGAGTGGCCACATTATTTGAACTTTTTACTTAAAGGTATAAATTTTACAAAGTAACTGTATTCCTTGCTTAGACCTCATCCCAATATTAAATTTTATTTTGTCTTCTTTTTAAATTTTCTGCCAACTCTTATTGGGTGTAGGCCATCTATAAATATAAAAAGTATATATAACCAAAAAAATTATAAAGTGCTATGATTTTTACCTTTTTAAAAACACAGAGTTTTAATCACAGTTAGGAAAGAATATTTACCCCAGTGACATTTGAGAACGAATATTGCAAGAAGTCTATAGTTTGAAATTTACTTCTTACTTAGATAACTCTTTTTATTTAGCAGTAAATATCCCACTCTTTTAAAATACCTTGGGGAGAAAAAGAGCTAAATTCGATTCAGCAAATCAAATTGTGTTTTAGGTGCTGCATTAGGAACTTTCATAGAGAGGTTAAGTAATTTACCCAATGTTAAAAAAATAGTAAATGGTAGAGTCAGAGTTTGATTTTCAAAGAAGAGCTGTGTGTTATAAAAAACATGTTATATCTGTATTATTGATATAAAAGATTATGACAACATCAGATAATAAAAGAGTAATTTACAAAGGAGAATATAGTATATAATCCCATTTGTGGGGGAAGAAAAAAAGAAATATACATATTATGTTCAGGGTAGGCCATTCATGGTCACCACTCCTACAAGGTTGATCCCTTCTGAGTTTCCCTCTGTTATGGAATAGGGCTAGGTCCCATTTAGATTGGACCTGCCATCAGGGTTTGGGATGAATTTTTTTAATATCACATGGCATAGGTTAAGGAATAGGCTTTATTGGGGAAATGTAAAACCTACAAGACTAAAGGCAACAGGTAAAGAGAAGTCACAGCTTTCTCTTCTCCCACTGTTCCACAGACAAGTATGCTATAGTCAAAATACTGCTGGTCCTGCAGTATAGGTCTGTATTTTAGTAGCAGGACATTGACATTTTGATACTCTGTCTTTTTGTAGAGCAGGAGTGACAAAGCAGTCTTGTCAGTGGGAGAAAACACAGGTTACTTGGCCAAGCATTCTGGATTGGAGGGTACCTGTGTGTAGGGTGTGTCTGAAAATGTGAACTGCCTAGCACCTGGAGACCTTGCAGTTCATGGGATGCTACAGCCTCTCTGTCATAGGTGGAAGCCCAGTCTCACAGGAAGCAGAGCTTGAATACAACCACTTCTGCTAGGGAAGGGGAAACCCCCATTTCAGCTAGATCGTTGTCTGGTTAACCTAGAGATTCTGGACTCATCACTTTCAGATAGTTCTACTCATTGCACCACAGTATGTGTCTGTACTTTTGAATATTGCAATACAGAATTGTCTTAAAAGTGGTCATCAAAGAATCAAAGCAGTTGTCTCCAAGTGGTAACATTTAGAGTATTTTTTTAATTTCAGCTATTTTATATTTCTTTCTAGCATTTATTAAAACTATTTGAATGGTATAATGAGCCTGAATAATTTCAAAAAATAAGCAATTACTTTATATGTCAGTTTTCAGCATTTTATTTTGTAAATGTGAAACAACCAAAATTAATTATTGATATATTCTGATGTTATAATGGGACAGATGAACACATGATCATGAGTTTTTATTTCTCATCATTTATTTCAGTTTCTAAACTGTATAATTTCTTAAGATAATTTCCTTGTGCAAAGTAATATACATACAAGCCTCTTCTGCAGATTTACCTTGAAGGCAGAATAAATGAAAATGATTACAGAAAACTAGAAGAAATGCACCAAAGATGCCTGGTTGCAGAACGTTCAAAAGATGATCTTCAGCTAAGACTTAAGACAGCAGAAAATAAAATCAAACAACTTGAAATGAAGTAAGTTATTCTTTTGGATTTTCAGAATTCATACAATTTTTGAGATTTTTTAGTTTTTATAGGACTCATAATTATATCTTATGTTGAAAAAAGACTTTTTAGCACCAAATAGATTTTTTTTTCAAGATTATTTTTGAAAACTAATTTCTTCAGGAAGAAAAGATACAGTACTGTACCATTTTATTTTAAGTTTCTTGTTTCTGGCAGTTAAATAGGATGTTCATAAGATCATTTTTTTCATACTAACTATGCAGCTATTACAGTAGCTTGCTTATAATTATTGCTTTTATACTCAGTTTAGAGGTATTGAATATTCAGCAATAATCCATCATTTGTATTTATTACATTGTCTATTAAAATGATAAATTTATAATCTGGCCTATCCATTCTGAATATTTCTCTACCTTTTCCCCCCAGAGTATTACTTATTATAGTAAAACTTACTTAAGTTGAATGAAGTTTTGATCTCTGTGACAGAATATGTTTAATAGTTATTTTAAAAGAGGAATGATATCAGCAGTATGGCAGAATAGGAGGTCCCCAGCCCATGTCTCTCCACAGAAACAAATATTTGGCAGGCATCCATAGACAAAAATGCCTTTGTGGGAGCACTGGAATCCAGGTAGGAGGTTGCAAAGCCTTAGTGGAGCCCAAAAATGAGGAGGCAGGCCTGCACACCAGTGGCAGGCCCTCCAACTGTGGTCCCATCTATGAACCCAAAGCAGCCCCATCTTCCTGTGGATTTGGCTCCAGCCCTCCTTGCCCAGTCCCGCACCTAGCCTCTTCCCAAGGAACCCTTATAGGTACTCTCAGTAATAGGCCTGCCAACCTCAGACCTGGCTGTGGCCACCAAAGCATTCCCATTACCCACCTCCAGTTCCACTCTCCTGCAGCCTGAACATAATGCTGCCCATCCAGGAACCAGCCCAGTAACCTCACGGGAGCACTAATGGACCCATTGGAAGCCACACCTGACTGTTCCCCTGGTAACAAGTCTGCCAGTGACGGACCAGACTGCACACCCAACAAAAGCCACAAGACATGGATCCAGCCCTGTTCTACCACAGTTTGAGGCAGTCTTACATGGCCAGGGATTCACCCAAGGGACCCAGCAGAAGCCACTCTTGTAGATGCCCCCATTACAGGCCTCAGACCTGACTATGATCCCTGAAACAGTCTGTGACCCAGCTCTAGTCCCACCCTACCACAGTCCAGAAGCAGTTCTGCCTGCCCATAGGCCAGCCCAGTGAACATGACAGGAGCACCTTAGAATCCTAACAGACACAACACCTGACTGCACCCCTGGTTACAGGTCTGCCAACCATGGACCTGGCAACAACCACATGACATGGTTTCAGTCCCGCTTAGCTGTGATCCCAGAGGCAGTCCCATCAGTTCTGAGACAAGACAGGAGAAGGTCTTTAGCTGCCAAAACCAGTCTAAAGACTGGAAGAGGAGTCTGCTCCTTCACATGCACAGATAGCAACAAAGAATCAAGCAAACATGACACCACCAAAGAAAACTAATAAGGCTCTAGTAATCAATGCAAAACAAATGGAGATCTATGAACTTCTAGACAAAAAATTAAAAATAATTGTCTTAAGGAGCTTAATGAACACAGATGGTCAACTACATGAAATCAGGAGAACAATACATTAACAAAATGAGACGTTTAACAAAGAAATTGAAACCATAAAAGAACCAATCAGAAATCCTAGAGCTGAAGAATACAGTGATTGAACTGAAAAATTCAACAGAGAGCTTTATCAGCAGACTTGGTCATGCAGAAGAAAAATCGGCAAACTCAAAGACTGGTCATTTGAAATCATGCAGTGAGAAGAAAAGAAAAAAGAATGAAAAAAGAGTGAAGATAACCTACATGATTTATGGGACATCTTGAAGTGAATCAGTATCCACATTATGAAAATCCTGGAAGGAGCAAAGAATGAGAAAGGGGTAGAAAGTTTATTTAAAGAAATAATAACAGAAAACTTCCCAGATCTGGGGAGAGTAATGAATATCCAGATCCATGATGACCAAAGAACAACAAATAGAGTGAACATCAAGAGCTTCATTTGACACATTATAATCAAAAGTCAAAGAAAAAAGAATTTGAAAACAGGAAGAGAAAAGGGACTCATCACATACAAGGGACTCCCTCAACCCCTGCATAAAACTATCAATGGATTTCTCAGAAGAAATCTTGCAGGCCAAGAGAGAGTGGCATAATATATTCAAAGTGCTGAAAGAAAAAACTAGGAACCAAGAATACTATACTCAGCAAAGCTCTCCATCAGAAACAAAGTAGAGATAAAAACTTTCCCAGAAAAAAAGAGATCAAAAGGAAGTTCAGGGCTTCCCTGGTGGCGCAGTGGTTGAGAGTCTGCCTGCCAATGCAGGGGACACAGGTTCGAGCCCTGGTATGGGAAGATCCCACATGCCGCGGAGCAACTGAGCCCGTGAGCCACAGCTACTGAGCCTGCGCGTCTGGAGCCTGTGCTCCGTGGCAAGAGAGGCCGCGATAGTAAGAGGCCCATGCACCGCGATGAAGAGTGGCTTCCGCTCGCCGCAACTAGAGAAAGCCCTCGCACAGAAACAAAGACCCAACACAGCATAAATAAATAAATTTATAAAAAAAAAAAGGAAGTTCATCACACTAGACTTACTGTACAAGAAATAATAAAGGGAGTTTTTCAAGTTGAAATGAAAGGACACTAATTAGCAACGTAAAAACAAAGTATAAACCTTTAGTCGTAAAGATAAGTATATAGTCAAATTCAGAATACTCTACCACTGTAATGGTGGTACATAATCACTTTTAACTCTGGTATAGAAGTTAAAAGATAAATTTTTTGAATAACAGTAGGTACAATAATGTGTCAATGGATATACAGTATAAAAAGATGTAAATTATACATCAGTAACATAAAATGTGAGAGAGCAGAGAAGTAAAACTGTAGAGATTGTTATGTGATTGAAGTTAAGTTGTTACCACGTTAAAAGAGACTAACTCTAAGATGTTTCATGTAAGCCTCATGCCAATCACAAAGAAAAAATGTGTAATAGGTACACAAATGATAAGAGAATGAAAGCATAGTACAAAAATCAACAAGAAGACAACAAAATAGTAATAAAGGAACCAAGGAACTACAAAACAGAAAACAATTAACAATATGGCAATAGTTATGTCCTTACCTATTAATAATGACTTTTAATGTAAGTGGATTAAATTCTCCAATCAAAATACATAGAGAGGCTCAATGGATTAAAAATCAAGTTCCAGCTATACACTGCCTACCAGGGACTGATTTTAAATATAAGGAAACACATAGACTAACAGTTACAGGATGGCAAAAGATAGTCCATGCAAATGGGTACCCAAAAGATAGCAGGGTGTCTTATATCAGACAAAGTAGACTTTAAGTAAAAAACTGTCACAAGACCAAAGATGGTCATTTTATAATGATAAAAGGGTTAATTTGTCAAGAGAAAATAGCAATCATAACACTATATGCACTCAACATCGCGCACCTAAGTATAATAAAGCAAATATTAACAACTGAAGGGAGAAATAGAGAGCAAACAATGATACTAAGGAACTTTAATACCTCACTTTCAACAATAGGTAGATCATCCAGACAGAAAATCGATAAGAAAACAGCACATTTGAGCAATGCTAAAGAACAAATAGACCTAACAACATTCTATACAACAGCAACACAGTACACATTCTTCTCAAGCATGCACAGAACATTCTCCAGAATAGATCATATGATAGGCCACAATGTAAGTCTTAGCAAATTTAAGAAGACTGAAATTATATCAAGTATCTTTTCCAATCACAATGGTATGAAACTGAAATGCAGTAACAGGAGAAAAATTGAAATATTAACAAATAGGTGGAAATTAAATATCACACCAGTGGGTCAAAGAAGAAATCAAACAGGAAATCAATAAATATCTTGAGACAAACAAAAATAGAAACAAAATATACCAAACTTATGGGATGCAGCAAAACCAGTTCTTAAAGGAAAGTTTACAGTGATAAATGCCCTACATTAAGAAAAGAAAGATCTCAAATAAACAACCCAACTTTACACCTTAAGGACCTAGAAAAAGAAGAAAAAACTAAGCCCAAAGTTAGGAGAAGGAAGGAAATGACAAAGATTAGAGCAGAAATAGAGAATTTTTTTAAAAAATAGAAAAGATCAACCAAACTAAGACTCGGTGTTTTAAAAAGATAAAATTGACAACCCTGTAACTAGACTAAGAAAAAAAGAGAAAATTCAATAAATAAAAATCAGAAATAACAGAGGACACATTACCACTGATACCACACAAATATAAAGGACCATAGGAGACTACTATGAACAATGATATGCCAACAAGTAGGACAACCATGAAGAAATGGATAAATTACTAGAAACATACAACCATACGAGAAATAGAAAATCTGAACAGAACAGTTACTCTTAAGGAGACTGAATCAGTAATCAAAAACCTCCTTGGATTTTTGAAATATTCAGAACCAGATGGCTTCACTGATGAATTCCACCAAACATTTAAAGAAGATTTAATGCTGCCAGTCCTTCTTAAACTCTTTCATAAAATTGAAAAAGAGAGAACATTTCCAAACTCATTTTACGAAGCCAACATTACTCTGATACCAAAGCAAGACAAAGATACTATAAGAAAATAAAATTACAGGCTAATATCCCTGATGAACATAAATGCAAAAATCCTAAAAAGAAAAATTCAAGAGTGTATTAAAAGGATCATAGTAGGATTAAAACGTAGGATGCAAGGATGCTTTTGACATACACAGATCAATAAATGTGATACAACACCACATTAAAGAATAAGGGATAAAATTCGTATGATCATTTCAATAGATACAGAAAAAGCATTTCACAAAATATAATTCCTAATAAAAACTCTCAACAAATTAGATGTAGAAGAAATGTTCCTCAACATAGTAAAGGCCCTATATAACAAGCCCACAACTAATGTCATACCCAGTGGTAAAAAGCTGAAAGGTTTTTTTTAAAGATCATGAAAAAGACAGGAGTGCCCACTCTTGCCACTTCCATTCAATATAGTACCGTATGTCTTAGAGAAATTAGACAAGAAGAAAATACAAAATGTATCTAAATTGGAAGAGAAGTAAAATTGTCTTTGTTTACAGATGACATGATCCCATATATTGAAAACTGGAGACTCAACCACAAAGCCATTAGAACAAATACATGAATTTACTAACAACAAACTATATGAAAAAGAAATTAACAATTCCATTTACAGTACCACCAAAAAGAATAAAATGCTTAGAATGAATTTATAACCAAGGAAGTGAAAAACCTGTACACTGAAATCTAAAAAACATTGAGGAAGTAAGTTGACAAAGTTACAAATAAATATAAAGATGTGTTTATAAATTGAACGAAGCAATAACGTTAAAATGTCCATACTACACAAAGCCATCTATAGATTCAATAAAATCCCTATCAGATTTTCAATGGTGTTTTCACAGAAATAGAAAAAAGTCCTAAAATTCATAATGAACCTAAAAAGACTCTGAATAGCCAAAGCAGTCTGGAGCAAGAACAAAAAACTGGATGCATCACACTTCCTAATTTCAAAATATATTACAAAGCTTTAGTAATCAAAACAGTACAATACTGGCATAAAACAGATGTATAGATTATGGCACAGAGTAGAGAGTGCAGAAATAAATACACACATTTGTAGTCAATAGATCTTTGACAGGGGTGCCAAGAACACACATGGAGAAAGGATAGTCTGTTCAATAAATGGTACTGGGAAAACTGGATATCCACATGAAGAAGAAAAATTGGACCCTTATGTCACACCATGTACAAAAATAAGGTTATAATGGATTAAAGGCTTAAATGTATGTTCTGAAGCTATAAAATTACCAGAAGAAAACATAGGGAAAAAGCTTCTTGACGTTGGTCTTGGCAGTGGTTTTTTTGAATATGACCCCACAAGTACAGGTAACAAAAGCAAAAATAGACCAGTGGAATTACATCAAACTAAGAACTTTCTGCATAGCAAAGAAAATAGTCAACAGAGTGAAGAGACAACCTATGACATAGGAAAAATGTTTGCCAATAATACATCTGATATGGAGTTAATATCCAAAATATGTAAGAAACTTAAGAGCAAAAAAAAAAAAAAGAAAAAAACACATAAATTAGGCAAAAGACCTGAACAGATTTTTCCCAGAAGAAGACTTAGACAGCCAATAGATATATCAAAAGGTACTCATCATCACTTATTATCAGGGAAATGCAAATCAAACCCACAGTGAGGTATTACCTCACACCTGTTAGGATGGCCTTTGTCAAAAAGACAAAAGATAACAAGTGTTGGCAAGAATGTGGAGAAGGGAGAACCCTTCTACGCTGTTGGTGAAAATGTAAATTAGTACAGCCACTATGGAAAACAGTATGGAGGTGCCTCAAAACATTAAAAATAGAACTACCATATAAGCCAACAATCCTATTTCTGGGTATAGATCCAAAGGCAACAAAATCATTGTTTCAAAGAGATATCCGCACTCCCATGTTCATTGCAGTCAGTATTATTGACAATAACCAAGATATGGAAACAACCTAAGTGTCTGTTGACAGAAGAATGGATAAAGGAAAGGTGGTGTGTGTGTGTGTATGTGTACATATGGGGATGGATATATATATTTTTTCCTCTAAGAATCTCTTCCTTTCTCTATTTTTTTCTTATAAATAATTTGTTGGAAAACTGGATTGTTAGTATTGTAGAGTTTCCTCTACCTATATGCATATATGTGGTGTCATTTACCTTATTTCCTGCCCCATGCAGTTCCTAAAAACTAATAACTAAATCAAGAGGCTTGATCTGATTCAGCTTTCACTTTTTTTTGTAAGAACGCTTTATAAATGGTAATATTTTGGACTCCTGTTTGGAAGCACATAATGTGTCATTGTTTTTGATCTCAGCATCTCTCTCACTTGAGCATTTTTTGAGGATCATTGCCTAGATCCATCATTTCATTAGGAATAAGCCAAGGTTGAGATAGGAAAGAAGGGGCTGCAAGTATTATGGGGGTAAAGGACCTTCTATATTCCCTGTGACACCTATTGACCAGGGAATGTTCACAGTATTTCATTATCTGGGATTGAAAAGATGGAAATTTAAAAGATAGGAATAAAAATTAGCAGTATATTGAAACAAGATCCATGTCTGGAGGTTGTGTCACTCAATAATCCATTGTTGAGAAAGTTCAAGAAATATAACCTATTTAACCTGTGATAAAACAAGAAGTTTATACAACTAGAAGTTTATAAAAACCGTTTCTAAGACATGTAACAGGAAAATATGAATTGTGTCTTATTATAATTCATAATTTATTGTAGTCAGCTAATGTCTTCCTACAGAGTTGATTGATAATGAAAGGAGTTTTGACTATTACCTACTCCACCTTCCTCACCATTAGCTTTAGTTTGTCCCCTTGAAGTCCTCTTTACACAGTGATTCTCAGTGTTAGTAAAAATTTGAAAGAGGTTTCACATTGACTTTCTAGGTGAGTGATAACAGTTCAGCTTATCTATTCTTAGTTAAGATTGCTTAAATTGAACGTACTTGCCTGGTGTAACGTAACATTGTGAAACCACATAGTTTAAGTCTATAGTGAGGAGAAATGGCTCAGAACAAAGAAAACAGGTCTACAGTATAACATATAGACAGACTTCTTGACTTCTATTGCATTTCATTAAGTTAAACTTAATGAAATTTTGTTTTGTTTTCCTTTTGTTTTGTTTTTTTTTATTCAGTTCCTCGGAAGAGATATCACGTTGCCAAGAAATGATTCAGAAACTTCAAAATGTATTGGAGTCTGAGAGAGAGAACTGTGGATTTGTCAGTGAACAAAGGCTGAAACTTCAGCAGGAAAATGAACAGTTACAGAAACAGACTGAGGATTTAAGAAAGATTGCTCTCGAGGCTCAAAAAAAAGCCAAATTAAAGGTGTTTTCAAAACTAGTTAGAATTAAATGTGTACTTGTGAAAATCAAAATATAGAGAATATTTACAGAGACCTAGTAGAACATTTTTAAGGTCTTTTTTTTTTTTTTTGCCTTCTCATCAGATAGCACTAAATCATAATGCAGAGTGTTAGCCAGTCTTTTCTTTATTGTAGAGCTTGGCAAGCATACTTGAAAATGATTGCTTTCACTATTCACACACAAAAAAGTTCTTTTCCAACCATGAAATGCACTGATATTCCTGCCAAAGCAATTTAAGCAGTGCTAGCAAAACTATAGATTAGATAACTTCACGGACTGCCGTCCTCTCTTTTCCCTCCATAATAGCCTCTCGAAAATATAAGTCTTAAAACTAGCTGTATAGCGGATGGTACGTCAGTATGCTCTGAGAACCCCTCATAGGTAGTCTAAAAATTCCATGACAGGAAGAAAGCAAGGGACAAAAATCTCCTCTGGGAGAAAATTCCCTTTTATTTTCTCTCTCCTTCCCCCCTTCTTTACTCTAATGCTTACATGGTTTGGCAATAGGAACATGATAACCTGTTTGAGGGAGTTTCAAGCACAGGTATCACCATCAACATGTTGCTTGCCTTTCCCCATTCCACGTGACTTTTGTAAAAAGTGGCATTAACTCTTTATGATAAAGCTCTATATTTTCCAGTTTTGTAGTAAGGATATGGG
Organism: Tursiops truncatus; assembly: GCF_011762595.2. Lineage (NCBI taxonomy): Eukaryota > Metazoa > Chordata > Mammalia > Artiodactyla > Delphinidae > Tursiops > Tursiops truncatus. Next base: position 13,190,436 of record NC_047038.1, read on the forward strand.
GTAGTAACATTAATGTTTCACTTTTTTCTTGTTATTATGAGCTCTCATAAGAACTCACATTCCAACCTAATTCATATCAGTGTATAGTTATTGAATGCCTCCTTTTGCAAGTATCAAACACTGTGATTATTTATAAAAGCTTGAACTCTGAAAAAGAGACCCTTACATATGCAAAGAAGCTTGTGCTTTGTGCTTTAGACTATGAGAAGTCTTTGAAAAACAAAGGGGCAAAGTCATACTACCAGACATCAAGACTTGATATAAAGGTATAGTAATTAAGATAGTGTGTAATCTATATAAGAATAATCGACCTGATCAATGGAACAAAATAAAGTCCAGGAACAAACCCACTTTTCATAATCACCTCATTTATAACAAAGGCACCACGGAAGTTCAATAGGGAAAGAATTATCTTTATGACAAATAATGCTAGATCTTTACAATAAATCATGCTACAATAATAATAGATCAACTGGGTCCATATTTTAAAAATAAACCTTGACCCCTATATCACACCATACATTTAAATTAATTTGAGCTGTCTTGTAGACCTAAATGTGAAATATTAAATGATGGAACTTAAGGAGAAAATCTTCATGACCTTAAGAAAGAATTTCTTAAACAACACAAAGAGAACTGATTATAATGAAAAGATAGGTGAATTGGATTTCATTAAAATTAAGATTTTTAAGTCATCCAAAAGAGACATCATTGAGAGAGTGAAAAGTAGAAGAATTTATAATACATACAACCAAAAAAAAAAAAAAGGATTCATTTCTAGAATATAAAAACTTTCACCAATTAATAAGGAAATAATTAATAAGGAAAAAACGTTTAACAATCAGGAGAAAACAGACACCCCATTTCCAAAAATGGGCAAAAGAATTAAATAGACACTTTATAAAAGAGAATATATGAAAAAATGTTCAACTTCATTATCTGTCAGGGAAATATAATTAAACCTATAATGAGGTACTACTGCATAGCTACCAGAATGGCTAAAATTTTAAAACTGACAATATCAAGTCTTGACAAAGTTGTAAAACAACTGGTAGTTTCATGTTATTTTGGGGAGTGTAAATTGGTACAACCACCATTTGGCAGTATCTTTTAAAGCTGGACATACATGCATACTATGCCAAATAATAATAATACTGGCTACATACCCAACAGGTATGAGTGCTTGTGTTCATCAAAACGTGTGTATAAGAATATCCATAGAAGTTTTAATCATATCAAAACACTGAAAATAACTCAAATGTCCATCAACATGAGATGATATAAATAAACTGTGGTATGTTCATGTATGGGAATAGAAGAAAATAATGAACTATGTCTATAAGCATGGTGGGTGAGTCTCACAGACATAATGTTGGACAAAGAAGCCAGACATAAAAAAGCTTATAGTCTATTAATTTCATTATATGAAAGTGAAGAATGGGCATAATTACCTATAAGGATGGGATCAGAATAATGGTTACATTGTAGGTGGGTGAATATTGATTAGAAGGGCATGTGAGAGAGCCTCCTGTGGTACCTAAATCTGGGTTGTGACTCTGGTATGTCAGTATACATGTAAAAGTTGGTTGTATCCTTAAGATTCATGTACTTCATTGTAAGAGAGAGAGAAATAAATCTTGGCAGAGAAAAGTGGGTACGATTATAGATAGAACAGGAGTGGCTATGGGTTTGATGATTATAGAAGCTGGTGATAAGCGTATAGAGATTCATTGTAATAGTCTTTCTATTTTGTGTATGCTTGAAAGTTTCCACACTGAAACATTTACATAATTAAAAAAAAAGTCAATGTACTTCAGTGAAAAAATGTTAAATCTTCATCTTATGTTTTAAATTTCATATGGATTAATAACTAAAAACTATTAATGATGAATTTCCCCACTTGATACTGCACCTGTTCTATCTTTAACCATTCAGGATAGTAACTGATGTTTCTTGGAAAACAAAAAGATGACAGAAAGCTTATCTACCAAAAATGCTCCCTTTGTGCCAAGTCTGCATCTAGCTTAAGAGAAGCATCATTGGTAAATAAGGGACAAAAGTTCTGAACCAGCTAGATAGCTGTAATTCTATTTTATGGAGGAGGGCTGTCAGATAAATTTCTCCTTTGTAGCCGATTCCTTCTTTGACAACATAGGAATCTAGTGCTACACTTTGCAGCTTTTCTCCTCCTTGAAAAAGAGTGTGATCTTTCATAGATAAACTGAAAGGAGCCAAAAAGATCAAGACAGTTGGATGTTGAGAGGTCGGTTGGCTGAGAACCTTAACGACTTATTATATGAAGTTTTCATTTGATCTTAAAGCCACTGCTGTCCTTTCCGCCCCAGCTTTCTCTTTTCCTAACTCCTCCTCCCTTCTTTCTGAAAAGGATCTCCATATCTCTGTGGTATGAATACCCCTCGTAAAAATATAAAATTAGGAAATGGATAGTTTTTAGCAATCTTGTCTACTTTTGAGTAGTTTTCTGCAGAGGAAGGACACAAAAGAAGAAGGGAAGGAGACCATAAATCCTTTTTCCCAACCCAACATTCTGAATTGAATCATTAGTAGGACTTTTGTTGTTATAGAAGACATGGTTGTTTTGGTCCTTATCCTTCCAACATCAGCGTAGACCTGTCCAGTTTAACAATCGGAATTGCATCAGCTGAAGGATCTGGGGTTTGTTTGAAGACTAAATTTTGATACCAGAAAGCTATCATTTATTCAGTCTACAGATATGTTTTGACATCCTTACTATGATTCAGGTGCTGAAAATGTAATAGTAAACAAAAAAGACATGGTCCCCATCCTTAAAAACTTATTTGCATGGAGGTGGGAAAACTTTAAATGTATCTTTGCAAACTAATAAATGCCCTTTAGGAAAAGCGTAGGGCACTATGAGAGCTTTTTCTAGAAAGATGGTAAGAGAATTTCCCTGTAGGATCAATAATTGAGCTGAATTCTAAAAGCTGACTAGAGATAATTAAGATAAGCAGGAGGGGAAAGATTATTCCAGGGAAAGGGAACAACATGTGAAAAGACCCAAGAATGAGAAGGCATTGTGGCAGAAACAAAGAAAGAGAAGGGAATAGTAGCATAATACAAGCTTGTAGAATTAGAGACAGGTTATCATGAAGGACGGTAGAAAAAAGCTTGTCAAACTGCAAATAGATTTTCCAATTGGAAATGGGGAGTTAAGTAGGCAGGAAGAGTGCTAAAGCTATATAGATGCATAGATCAGTTTTTAATACATGTGTGAGAGAGACAGAGACAGAATTAAATACTTCCACTTAAGATGTCAGAACCATGGCTTCTCCAGAGAAAGTGGAGATTGAGGCAGGGAAGGATATTCAATTCTAAATTTGTAGAATTCAGTAATTCAAAAATTGTTTAAATCGAGCAGAGTCACGGAGCTTCAGGAGGCTTGCACAGCAGTAATATAATACACAATTAATAAATCCAAAGTTGTTTTTTCCAGTGCCAGTGTTTATAAAGTCAAATTTCTACTTGTGTACCATTTGAGAAAGCAAATTTAAGAGTTTTAGGAAGTTGTTGCATTTAGCAGGGGTAGTGAGGACAGGATGTTTGCAGTTTTCCCCCACGAGCCATGGGTTTAGCTGTTGTTGAGTTTTTTTGGTGTTTTTGAATTGGTAAAATCGAGTTCCTTATTCATTCTTTTTTGAGTTTAAAAGCAGCCATATTTAGTCAATCACTAGAAGTCATTCCAGCTGTCACCATTTTTAAATCACATTAGAATATCACAAGATAGATATTCTTTATAATATTTCTTTAGTGTAGCAAGATAAAGATGGCCTGAGAGTGCACCAAAGAAATTGTTCTTGTAACTATTTAACTATTTCCTCAGTTGCCTGAAGTATGGTAATAGGTAGTTTCATTCTAGCTGCATACAAAAGCAGACAGTTCACTACATACACTGGGTACTTTAGGACATTAGGGTTAATTCTCTCCCTGAACCCAGCTGAGAAAGCTTTTAGGGTATCCAAAGAGTATTTATTTGTATGTTCATTCTGCATTAAGGTATTTTTACTATAATGACATAAATAACCTAGAAATAGCTGAAGACATTTCCATATGAGTTTCTGAAAATCACTGTAGTCTTTTCCTGAAAAACAAAATACATTGTTCATTTATACTGTAACTGAAGTGGTAAAGGAATTCCTGCCCTTTGAAAGACAATCTGAACTTTAGTATGTAAATCAAAAGTGACTTAAGGAGCTTCTAAGATGAGCTTCTCATGAGCACATCAGAGTGCTGGGAGGATGGCATACTTGGAGAGGGCGTGGAAGCTCCGCACTCCCCCTACATCCATACCTTGCTCAGTGTGTCTCTTCTATTTGACTGTGCGGAAGTTGTATCCTTTATAATAAACCAATGAACACTTCTTGTGTTTTAAAAACATAAATGGCTTCCGTTTAAACCCAACTCTCAGTTACTGAGAGCATGAGTATTTTCTATGGATTTTGGCAAGAAAAGTAAAAGTAGATGATGAGAGCAGCTTTATTTCAGATAGTATACTTTTTTCCTACTGGCATTTAAGGTGTTGGGGAAAGTGGTGAAAAATTTGTAGTCCATCATAATTCTAGTTTCATTAAATTTATGTTATAAAATAGCATAAGTCTTCATCTGTGATGGAGACAAATTATAAACTTAATTTTTATATAGGTTTCTCATCCACATATTTCTATGCCGCAAACACAAAAAAATGATTCCTTTTGTATATATCATTGATCAGTATATCTCCTAGAAAAACAGAGAAGAAAAAATACTGTGTTCATTTTATTCCTTAGATCAGTACGATGGAGCATGAATTTTCAATAAAGGAACATGGGTTTGAAGTTCAGTTAAGAGAGATGGAAGACAGTAATCGAAATTCCACGGTTGAACTGAGGCATCTCTTAGCAACTCAGCAGAAGGCAGCCTGTAGGTGGAAAGAAGAAATGAAGAAACTCACTGAGAGTGCGGAAATTAGAATCAGTAGTCTAAAGTAAGTCCACTATTAATTGTTTGATACATTTTACAGAAGAAATTATTTAACTTTTAGTTTAATGTTCTTGCCATAATCTTTTTTGTAAAAATGTATAAATCTGGGCCTTGTACTTATATATTTTATTCAGCAAATATTTATTAAACTACTATGAAAAATATTAAGCATTATAAACCAAACTAATACTGTTTGTTTTATAAATTTTATGCATACTTCAGAAAATACAATGATTTTTGTTGGACATAGCAGTTTAGAATCTTAATACTATTTGCATATAGATATAGCATAGTAATGTTCTGTAGTGGCAACAAAATCTATTTGGCCTACAAAGCCTAAAATATTTGTCTCTGGCCCTTTAAGAATTTGCTGACCCATGCAGAAAGAACTTGAACATTTATGACGAATGAAATGGGAAGCTATGAAGAGCTTTTAGCAAAATGATACAATCAGGCTTAACTGTTCAACAGGTCATTTTGACTGCTGTGTGATGAATAGACTGGAGAGGGTCAAGGGTAGAAGAAGACAGAAGGCAAACCAGTACTGTAATAATCCAAGTAAAAAATGATGGTAACTTGGATTAAGTTTTGAAGGACTGAAAATCATTTTTTTAAAAAGCTTGCTTTGGGCCGTGTTAAGTATGAGCCACGTAAAAGGCATTTAAGTCAGAATATCAACTTGTTAGTTGGATACATAAGTTTGGAGTTCAGGAAAAATATTGCAACAGGAGCAGTATATTTGGAAATCACTAACATACACATGATTTTTAAAGTCATGGAATGAGAAGGTATAGAAACGAAGTCTGGATAGGGAAATTAAGCTATCCAAGGACTAACTTCTGAAAATTAGTTTGCAGAGATGAAAATTCCACTGAGACTGAGAAAAAATATTGAGACAAACAAGAATCAAGACAGAATGGTTAAAAATAAAAATTCAAAAAGAGTAAGCGATAAAGATAGGTGATGTTTACATTTTACAGATAAACCGAGGCCGAGGGAGGTTAAGGAACTTGTTCAAGGTCACATAGCTAACGAAGTGACAGATCCTGGTTTCAAATTTAGGCAGCTCATGTGAAGACAACGTAGTCCTAACCATTAAGGTTTGTGGGGGTTTTTTGCATTTTATTATTTTTTTAATTGAAGAATATTTGCTGTACAATATTATATGTTACAGGTATACAGTATAGTGATTCACAATATTTAAAGGTTTTATTTAATTTATATAATAGTTATTATAAAATATTAGCTATTTTCCCTGTGTTGTACAATATATCCTTTTGCTTATTTTATACCTAATAGTTTGCAACTCTTAATCCACTACGCCTATACTGACCCTCCCCCCTTCCCTCTCCCCACTGGTTACCACTAGTTTGTTTTCTATATCTGTGAGCCTGCTTCTTTTTTGTTATATTCACTAGTTTCTTTTTTATGGCTGAGTAGTATTCCATTGTGTATATACTCCACATCTTTTTTTATCCATTCATCTATTGATAGACACTTAGGTTGCTTCCATGTCTTAGCAATTGTAAATAATGCTGCTATGAACGTTGGAGTGCATGTATCTTTTCGAATTAGTGGTGCAGTTTTTTATCGTATATGTACCCAAGGGTGGAATTGCCAGGTCCCATGGTAGTTCTATTTTTAGCTTTTGAGAAACCTCCATACTGTTTTCACAGTGGGTGCACCAATTTACATTCCCACCAGCAATGTATGAGGGTTCCCTTTTCTCCACATCCTTGCCACCATTTGTTATATGTGTTGTTTTTGATAGTAGCCATTCTGACACGTATGAGGTGATATTTCATTGTAGTTTTTAGCTGCATTTCCCTGATGATTAGTGATGTTGAACATCTTTTCATGTGCCTGTTGGCAATCTGCATTTCCTCTTTGGAAAACTGTCAGGTAAGGCTGTATCACTATAAACTTCCCTCTTAGACCTTGTTTTGCTGTGTTCCATAAGTTTTGGATTGTTGTGTTTTCATTTTCATTTGTCTCTTTTTTATTTCCTCTCTGATTTCTTCAATGATCCATTGCTTGTTTAATAGCATATTGTTTAGCCTGCACATGTTTGTGTTTTTTACAGTTTTTTCCTTGTAGTTAGTTGATTTCTAGTCTCATAGCTTTGTGGTCAGAAAAGATGCTTGATATGATTTCAATTTTCTTAAATTTATCAAGGCTTGTTTTCTGGTCTAGCATGTGATCTATCCTGGAGAATGTTCCATTTGCATTTGAAAAGAATGTATTTTGCTGCTTTCAGGTGGAATACTCTATATATATCAATTAAGTTCATTTGGTCTGATGTGTCTTTTAAGGCAAGGATTTCCTTATTGATTTTATGTCTGGATGATCTGTCCATTGATGTAAGTGGTGTATCAAAGTCCCCCACTATTTTGTATTACTGTCAATTTCTCCTTTTATGTTCATTGATATTTGCCTTATGTATTTAGGTGCTCCTATGTTGGGTACATATATATTTACAGTTGTTGTATCTTTTTCTTGATTTTATCCTTTGATCATTATGTATTGTCCTTCTTTGTCTCTTCCAACAGTCTTTATTTTAAAGCCTATTTTATCTGATATAAGTATTGCTACTCTGGGTTTCTTGATTTCCATTTGCATGGAATACCTTTTTCCATCCCCTCACTTTCAGTTTGTGCGTGTCTCTAGATCTGAAGTGAGTCTCTTGTAGGCAGCATATATACGGGTCTTTTTTTGTGTCCCGTCAGCCACTGTGTGTCTTTTGGTTGGAACATTTAGTCCATTCACCAATCACCAATAAGGTGATTATTGATATGTATGTTCTTATTGCCATTTTGTTCATTGTTTGGGGCTTATTTTTGTAGGCCTTTTCTTTCCCTTTCTTCTTTTGTTCTCTTGTGACTTTATTACTATCTTTAGTGTTATGTTTGGATTCCTTTTTCTTTTTTGTGTATATATCTGTTACAGATTTTTGTTTTGCAGTTACCATGAGGTTTTTGTAAAGCAGTATAGGTACTGCTTCATATATAAAGCAGTTTTACATTGTTTTACATTGCCAATCTCTTAATTTCGAATGCATTTTAAAACCCTGCATTTGTACTGTCTTCCCTTCATGATTACTATTTTTGATGTCATATTTTACATCTAATTTTTTTGAGTATCTCTTAACTACTTATTGTGGATATAGATAATTTTACGACTTTTGTCTTTTAACCTTCCTACTGGCTTTGTGTGTGGATGATTTCCTAACCTTTACTGTATGTTTGCCTTTACTGGTGAGTTTTCCATTCAGTAATTTTCTTGTTTCTAGCTGTGGCCTTTTCTTTTTCTCCTAGAGAAGTTCCTTTAACATTTATTGGAAAGCTGGTTTGGTGGTGCTGAAGTTTATCTTTTGTTTGTCTTTAAAGCTTTTGATTTCTCTGTCAATCTGAAGGTGAGCCTTGTTGGGTATTCTTGGTTTGTAGGCTTTTTCCTTTCATCACTTTAAATATATAGTGCCACGCCCTACTCACCTGCAGAGTTTCTGCTGAAAAGTCAGCTGATAGCCTTATGGGCATTCCCTTGTATGTTGTTTCTTTTCTCTTGCTGCTTTTAATATTCTCTCTTTATCTTTAATTCTTGTCTTTTTTTTTTTTTTTTTTTTTTTTTTTTTTTTGCATTATGTGGGCCTCTCACTGTTGTGGCCTCTCCCGTTGCGGAGCACAGGCTCCGGACGCACAGGCTCAGCAGCCATGGCTCACAGGCCCAGCCGCTCCGCGGCACGTGGGATCCTCCCAGACCGGGGCATGAACCCACGTCCCCTGCATCGGCAGGCGGACTCTCAACCACTGCGCCACCAGGGAAGCCCAAATTCTTGTCATTTTAATTACAGTGTTCTTGGTATGTTCCTTTTTGGGACTCTCTGCACTTCCTGGACTTGGGGGACTGTTTCCTTTCCCAGGTTAGGGAAATTTTCATCTGTTATGACTTCTGATATTTTCTCAGGCCTTTTCTCTCACTATTCTTCTTCTTGGGACCCCTGAAATGCTGATATTACTGTGCTTAACGTTGTCCCAGAGGTCTCTTAAACTGTCCTCATTTGTTTTCATTCTTTTTTCCTTTTCTGTTCAGTGGCAGTGATTTCCACTACTCCGTCTTCTAGCTCACTGATCCGTTGCTCTTCATCGTTTAGTCTCCTGTTGATTCTTTATAGTGTATTTTTCATTTCAGTTGTTGTAGTCTTCATCTCTGGTTGTTTGTTCCTCATATTTTCTAACTCTTTGTTACAAACTACTAACTTCTTGCTCTGTGCATCCATTTTTCTCCCAAGTTCTTTGATCATCTTTATGATCATTACTTTGAACTCTTTCTCGGGTAAATTGCCTATCTCCACTTTACTTATTTCTTCTTCCAGGATTTTATCTCTTCCTTCGTCTGCAACATATTCCTCTGTTGCTATTCATATTATTCGTACTTTTATGTATGTGGTAGGTTAGTTATGCTTCTCAATCTTGGAGAAGTGGCCTTTTGTAGGAAATGTCCTATGTGTCCCAGCAGCATACTCCCCTCTTGTCGCCCAAGCTATACATTCTATGGGTTCCCCCTAAGAGGTCTGTGTGTGTCCTTGTGTTGTGGCAGGCTGACCATGTGGGCAGTCTGGTAGGCTTGTTGTCCCCTAGCCTGGTTGGTTGCCAGGCCCTACCTTGTGCAGATGCTGCTGGCTACTGGTTAGTGAGACCTGGTCACGAAGCAGCTCACTGCAGAACCCTAGCGGGCTCTGGGCTAGTGCTGGCTCGCTGGTGGGCAGAGTCAGTGTCTAGAAGACTCCAGGCTGTTGCTTGCCCACTGGTTGGTGATGCCAGGTCCTGGGGTTAATGCTGTACCAGTGGCAGGCAGAGCCAGGTCCTGGAGTCTGGCTGCAGGGCCGAAGGATCCCAGAGCTGGTGTCATATTGCTGGTGAGCAGGGGCTGGTTCCTGACGTAGTTGGTTATGGGGGATTGTGGTGTTCCGAAGCTTGCCTTGGCCTGCTGTGCATGGGCTGGGTGTGAAGGCTACAGGATCATAGTTTTCTTGCATCTGGTGTCTACCCGCTCTGGGTGATGCTGGTTTAGAGGCTTGTGCAGACTTCCTGGAGGGCAGGGCCAGTGCCTGCTCAGTGGTGGGTGGAGCTGGGTCTTGGTCCTTTGGTGGGCAGAGCCATGTCTAGGCGCAACTGTGGACTCAGGAAGTCTTTAGGCAGCCTGTCTGCTGATGGATGGGCTGTGTCTCCACCCAGTTAGTCGTTTGGCCTGAGGTGTCCCAACACTGGTGACTGCGGGCTGTTTGGTGGTACCAGGTCTTGACACTAATGAGCTAGAGGGAGGATCTCGAGACGGCAGCCACAAGCATCAGTGTCCACACAGTATATAGCTTCTACATATGGCTGCCACCAGTGTCTTTGTCCCCAGGATGAGTCACAGCCATCCCTACCTCTCCAGGAGACTCTCCAAGACGAACAGGTAAGTCTGGCCCAGGCTTCTATCAAATTACTGCTTTTGCCCCGGGTCCTGGTGCACATAAGATTTTGTGTGTGCCCTTTAAGAATGAAGTTTCTAATGAACCTTTCAGTTTGGCACTCTGTGGTTGTCTTGTTAATTATGGTAAGAACAGTTTTGGTGGAATGCTGGAATGAAAATGTAGTTAGAATAAATTTAAGAGAAAAGAAAAAGTTTTGCTTCCATTTAAGGGTGAAGTAGGAAATTTGGACCTGCCCTCTACCACGACTAAAAAAGTTACATGAATTATAGGAAGCATCTACTAAGAGTATTAAATAACTAACAAAAAAATTATTACCAGTGTGACTGTATCCCAGGAATGCAAAACTATTAAAGTATTAGAAAATAAATTGATGTTATTTACCACATTAACTTATTAATTAATTAAAAGAGAAAAATCATAAGTTCTTCTCAATAGATACAGAAAAAGTATTTGAGAAAATTTAATATCTCTCCATTTATGATTTTCAATATATCTCTTAGCAAACTAGGAATAGAATTTCCTTAATTTTATGAAGGCATCTATTCTAAACATTATTCCTAACAGCAAAATAAAATAAAGTGTTAATAACTTTCCTTTGAAGATTGGGAAGATGACAAAGAAGACCACTGTTACCACTTCTGTTAGTATTTGTACCAGAAGTCCTAATCAGTGCACTATGGCGAGAAAAAGAAATAAAAGGTAAGGAAAGGAAGGAAGTAAACAGTCATTCTTCACAGACAGCATAACTGTGTATGTAGAAAATCTAAAATAATTCATAGACAGAGTATTAGGTGAACATACAAAAATCAATTGGGTTTCTACATACATAGCAGCAACAAACATTTCAAAATAAAACTTTAAAAATAGTAAAATTTACAATGCATCAAAATATATCAAATACCCACGAATAAATTTAACAAATGAGGTATAAGACTTCTACATGAAAACTATGATATTAAAAGTAATTTTAAAAAAACTTTTTTGAATTTTAAAAAATAAAATAAAAAATAAAACTAATTAAAGAAGACCTAAGTAAGTAGAGATCATGTTAATTGATCAGAATACTCAGCATTATAAATTTGTTAACACTCCCCACCCTGACTATGTGTAGAGTCAGTGTAACCCCAGTCAAAATACTAGCACATGGAGGAGTATCCAAAACATATTAAGTGAAAAAAAAAAAGTAGTATATAGTGTGTATAGTATTCTACCATTGGCAGGGAAGGCATTTGAGTGTGTGTGTGTACATATATATACAAACATGCTATATATACACAGCGTTCAGACAGACAGACTCACACATACACGCACATTCTGCTTTTTTAAAAAAGAGAAGACAAAAAATAATTTAAATGGTTTTCCATGAGTGGAGAGAAGAGGATAAGAATGAAGACTAGACTTCTTTAAATGAACCTTGTTTTATAGATTTGTAGGCTTGACTTTGAAACTATATAAATGTTTATATAATGTTTTTTTGTTTTTTATTTGTTTTTGGCTGCATTGGGTCTTCGTTGCTGTGCGCGGGCTTTCTCTAGTTGTGGCGAGTTGGGGCTACTCTTTGTTGCGGCGCGTGGGCTTCTCATTGCCATGGCTTCTCTTGTTGCGGAGCACAGGCTCTAGGTGCACGGACTTCAGTAGTTGCAGCATGCGGGCTCTAGGGCGCGTGGGCTTCAGTACTTATGGCGTGTGGGCTCAGTAGTTGTGGCTCGTGGGCTCTAGAGCGCAGGCTCAGTAGTTGAGGTGCACAGGCTTAGTTGCTCCGTGGTATGTGGGATCTTCCTGGACCAGGGATAGAACTCATGTCCCCTGCATTGGCAGGCAGATTCTTAACCACTGCGGCACCAGGGAAGTCCCTGTATAATTATTTTTAATTAAATCAAATTTTAAAAACAATACCTAAAAATTGAAAGTAAAATTAAATAAATCAACAATTCTGTAGGAAGTTGATGGCTTAACTACGCAGGTGAGTTATTTCATGTGACATTTAACAGTAATTAGACTGTATACCCTAGTGAGATTAATCCTAAGGGTAAAAGGAAATGCAAAAAATATATAAAATGTGTTTAGTAGTCTTTGTTAGCAATAACATTGGTATTATTACTGTGAAACTTATAATTATAGGATAAAGCAAATGAGTAATTATATAAATGTCTTTAAGAACCAAGATTTTCATCATAAGGAGAAAAAACTCAAAGAAATTAAATAAAACTTATAATTTGAAATTGGAAATATTAGTATATGAACTTATGCTGTGTTTCACTCTTTAAAATATATATTTCCTAGCTTTGTCCACTAAAAGGACCTAGATACAGTGACCAGTATTCAGATACAATGAGGTATCCTAAAAGAAACCAGGACTCCTTAGATGAATGACTGATAACAGATCGGGTATAGGAAAGTACAAGATGAGCCTGGAAAACACCCTGTGGTAGCAAAAGGCTAGGAAGGTATCAAGATTAAAAGGACCCAGAAGCCAACTTGAGGAAGCTCCCACTGACCCATGTGGTGACAGTTTGAGCATCACAAAGAATATCTGCAGTAAATTGCAACATACCAAGTATATTAAAAGTCTGTGACTTCAGAATGATATTACATAAAGAAAAAATTCTTTGGTTACCTTTGGAAGACGTTATAGAAACAACTCTTTCTGAAAAGAAGATAAACCAAAAAATCCAGCATTTATTCTACTCTTCCTGTACTCACTATACTTCTCCAAATGCTGCTTGGACTTTCCTATCATAATAGCCCTTACTTCACTGGTTAGGGAACCAACATAGAGATTTTGCCAGTTAATTGCTCAATATGTCTCTTCCAGTTATGCATCTCAGAACCGGGGAGATAACCACAGGGTAGGATTATGGACACCCTGGGTCCACTGTGAGACAACTCAAGCCAAAACTCCTTTGATGACCTGACCTACATTAACCTCTCTGGTTGGTGGACCACAGTGGTATTTGGGGTCTCCAGGAATTTGTCATTTCAGCAAGTGTCCAGTAATCCTGAAAGTGTTTGAATTTCCCCTTCCCCATTGCATGGTTACCCTGCCTGCTCTTCACAGGTCCTTCTTAGGGGAAGGCCAGGAGGAAGTATATATGGATTTATAAAAGGTTCAAAGGAACCTACAGCTCCTTCCTTCATTCAAGAGCTCTGAGTCTGTGAACTGATTCAAGTTTGAGAATTGGTTAAAGGGTCATGGCACTGTCTTACAATGATTCAAGACTGCTATTCACAAGACCTAGAGCTTTTCTATTTCTGCAAATCAAATAAGACTTTAGTAGAGTGCCCATCTATTTCAGTTCTAGGGTGACAGTGATAAAATTATCAAGCCCCAAAGATCTCTGTAAATCAGACTCTACTGATTACTACTTCAACTCTACTGCCATTCCAGTAATGATGACTGCATTTTCTTTGGAGATTTAATGTCAGTACATCACCCTTGCTGTTGAGAATTGTATCATTTTCTTTAACTTCAGGAAGCCCAGTTCCATGGTAGCAATTCCCACTGTCATTTCAGTCCAACAGAGAATAACCACTACAGAGCTCTTCAGGGATACTGGGGCAACTGTTGTGACTATATTTCTCATAGTCTTGGTGAAGGAAATGTCCTCTGGACCCTCCTGGGGGACATAGTTGAAAGATGGATGAATTGGTTTTAACATTTAAAAAGCCTACCCTAGCTTTCCAGTCTCCCTAACTTTTGATAACTTCCTCGACACCAGTGATTCTCAAGTGGGGATGATTTTTGTCCTCCTCCCCTCCCTGGAGCACTTGTCTTGAAAATATCCAGACACATTCAGGGATGCTATTGGCATCTAGTGTATAGGGGACAGGGATGCTGTTAAACATCGTGCAATGCTCAGGACAGCGCTGCACAGCAAAGAATTTTCCAGCCAATGGTGTCAGTAGTGCCAAGGTTGAGAAACCCTGCTCTACTCTATAACAAGGAGCTTCTTACATTTCAGTGTTCAGTATAGGTCACCTTTGAATCCAGATTTTGTTCAACCGACCAAGCAAACCAAAATACTCAAGCTAATTCATTGGTTCTAGAATATCTGCTTTGTGAGCCCATATTGGTAAATGTGGCTTAATCCAATGTTTTATTCTTTCTGCTGTAATCTAACACCCTTAGGATCTATTCTCACACATACTCTCTATGTGTAAAATTGGCAGAATCATAATTATTTTAGTGCATTCTGCCTCCTCACAGGTCTTGTTTTGTACCTCATTTCCTAGAGCTTATTAGACTTCAGTCTGGCTACAGATGCAGAAGCAATGGATGATGGTAAGGTAAATCGTGAAGGGAGTCACCTATTCCTTGCAAGGCAACCCTCTCAGGTGAGGCCACGTTTCAGGCAAAGGAGACTTACCTTTCCAAACAGTAGAAGGACTGCTTCTACTGGCAAAGGAGGCATTGCAGAATTTAAGGGTTCAAGGCTCCAGCTTCATTGGAGTCTATCTGTTCACATGTCCCCATTTCAATTTGTAGGGGTGAAAAGACCCTACAAGGTTGGGAATTCAGGCTGTGGTGTAGTTCAGCCATCCATGGAATTAGACTTTGGATTTGATTATCAGAAAACTCAGCCTTGCAGCCAGTGGAGATAAGGGTTTCTTTTAGGGTAGTCATGGTAGATTTCAGGCCCCTAATCTAGACTTTGAGCTCATAATTGAAAACTCTGACCTCTTTATTTTTATTTTCAAAGTTCTCCATTGTACCTAAAAGCTGCATTATACTCTTCATTCACTAATCTATTCTATGTCATTAATTATTTGGTCACTCAAAACCATATGTTGTACAGGCACTCGATTATATAGGTAATAATTTAAGTAACTCTTTTACCTTTGCATACCATGGATTACCAGTGTCCCCTTTACCACTGGCCTTTAAATTTAATCAAAGCATAGAACCAATTTTAGATAACTCACGACCAGTTAGAGTACCCATTCATAAGGTTATATTCCTCTGGAACTTCTTCTGGTACCAGTTCCTCTATGTATCAGGTTTTATTCAGGGAAACAGAGCTACTCCGGGTGATATAGAATATGGGATTTATTTTGGAAATTAGGCCTTACACAGTGGCACTGGTAGAGAAACCAATGCAATGTCATTGTTGTCTGCATCTCATGCTAAGCCTGAAGTCACTGTGTGTCAGCTAAATCAGCGGTTGTGAAGGAAACCTGGATGGAGATGAGAGCACTCACAAGGACAAACAAGAACCCTATTTTCACCTGTCTTTCACCACATCTACCTGCAACCACTTTCATGGATGATCTGCAGGAGAAGCTGTTGCCCTTCACCCTGGATCTGTATATGACCCAAGAGGCCAAAAGAGGACATCTGCCAAGAGGCAGAAGATGGAATTGCTGTGGGTTCTGGTGGTGCCCCACACCGACATAGTGACCTAACATACCAGCAACTGTGCATGAGTTGCCACAGTGCCAGGTGCCCGCCAGCTTCACAGCCTACTGCACACATTTCTCTTATGGTCAACACCAGCCTAGGACCAGGCAGGGAAAGGAATCCTGGAAAAACATAATTCCAGCTTAACTAAGTTGATGCAGTCGAAAGCTACCACCATGTGTTTGTCATAATGTAATTCCTGATGTTGGGCAGTTCACAATGCTTACATAAGGAAAAACAAAGCCATATAAAATAATGTAGACTTAACATCAATCTAAAGAGTATATTTATGATAGCTGTAATTTCTTGAATACACATTCTTTGCCACTTTACGTACTCCTTTAATCATCTCAAAAACTTTATGAAATAAATGCTATTATACCCCCTGTATTAGGGTTTCTCAGAGAAACAGAACCAATAGGGGGTGTGTGTGTGTGTGTGTGTGTGTGTGTGTGTGTGTGTGTCTGTGTCTATAAAAGAGTTTATTTTAAGGAATTGGCTCAACTGATTATAGAGGCTTGGTGAGTCCAAACTCTGATGGAGAAGACTGGCAGGCTAGAGATTTAAGGAGTTGCATTTCAAACCCACAGGCATTCGTGCTGGAGACATGAAAAGCCAGTGTTACTGTTCAATCCAAACGTTGTCTACTGCAGAGTTCCCTCTTGCTTGGGGCAAGTCAGCTTTTTGTTCTATTCAGGCCATCAACTGATTATATGAGGCCCACCCACATTATGAAGGGCATTCTGCTTTACTTAAAGTCCAATGACTTAAATGTAAATCTCATCCAGAAACACTGTCATAGAAACATCCAGAATAATGTTTAACCAAATCTGGGCACCACGGCCCAGCCAAGGTGACACATAAAATTAACTGTCACACTCCCTTGTCATACATGAGGAAACTCCAGACTTTAGAAAGTTTATACAAGTCTACAATTCATTATCTGCAATTCCAAATTCAAAAGAACTCTGAAAACAGTCTTTTTCTAAGTTATATGCGTACACTTCTGTAAAAAAACCTGACATGAAATGATAGGAAGCGATTTATGATACAAGTGTATCTACGTGTGCCCACACACATATACACATGTATATAGATACACAGAAACATTTCCTTAATTGTGCCTATTCATATGTTTTACTGAAAAATATTTATAAACATTATAAACTCTATCCTACTCTAAACCCATAAAATATTTTTCTTGGATGCTTGGATTTTGCTATATTGTATATGTAATTTGTGCACACCAACTGATCACTCCCAGTAGATTATTGATACTGAGTGTGTTTTATTTTTGTTTGTATTCCCTGAAGTATTGAGCAAAGTGCCTTGCCAAAAGGAAACACATAGAATGTTGAATTTAACTGCCTTGAGTCTATCAAAATAGTTTTAATACTACTCTGTCTGCTGCTTGTAGTCTGGGCTAGAAAGATTATTAATGCTCTTTACAGTTTATGACTTCAGGAGTACGACTTGATTTTTTGAAAAGTAATTTTATCCCAGTTATACATGTATTTCTTTTTATTTTTTATTGGAGTATAGTTGATCTACAGTGTTGTATTCATTTCTGATATAAAGTAAAGTAAATCAGTTATACATATACATATATCCACTCTTTTTTAGATGCTTTTCCCATATACGTCATTACAGAGTATTGAGTAGAGTTACCTGTGCTATACAGTAGCTTCTTAATTAGTTATCTATTTTATATATAGTAGTGTGTATATGTCAATACCAATCTCCCAACTTATCCCTCCCCCCTGGTAACCATAAGTTTGTTTTCTAGAACTGTAACTCTTTCTTTTTTGTAAATAAGTTTATTTGTACCATTTTTTTAGATTCCACATATAAGCAATTTCATATGATATTTGTCTTTCTCTGTCTGACTTCATTCAGTATGACAATGTTTAAGTCCATCCATGTCACTGCAGATGGCATTATTTTCTTCCTTTTTATAGCTGAGTAATATTCCATTGTATATATGTACCACCTCTTTTTTAACGATTCCTCTGTCAGTGGACATTTAGGTTGCTTCCACGTCTTGGCTATTGTAAATAGTGCTGCAGTGAACATTGAGGTGCATATATATTTTCGAATTATGGTTTTCTCCAGATATATCTCCAGATATATAGGAGTGGCATTGCTGGATCATATGGTTGCTCTATTTTTAGTTTTTTAAGGAACCTCCATACTGTTCTCCATAGTACCAATTTACATTCCCACTAACAGTGTAGCCTTTTCTCCACACCCTCTCCAGCATTTATTTATTTATTTATTTTATTTTTTATTTTTATTTTTTTTTGCGGTACGCAGGCCTCTCACCATTGTGGCCTCTCCTATTGTGGAGCACAGGCTCCGGACGCGCAGGCTCAGCGGCCATGGCTCGCAGGCTCAGTGGCCATGGCTCACAGGCCCAGCCGCTCCGCGGCACATGGGATCTTCCCAGACGGGGGCACAAACCTGTGTCCCCGGCATTGGCAGGCGGACTTGCAACCACTGCGCCACCAGGGAAGCCCTCCAGCATTTATTGTTTGTAGATTTTTTGATGACGGCCATTCTAACCAGTGTGAGGTGATAGCTCATTGTAGTTTTGATCTACATTTCTCTAATAATTAGTGACGTTGAGCATCTTTTCATGTGCCTCTTTGCCAACTGTATGTCTTCTTTGGAGAAATGTCTATTTAGGTCTTCTGCCCATTTTTTGATTGGGTTGTTTGTTTTTTTGATATTGAGCTGCCTGAGCTGTTTGTATATTTTGGAGATTAATCCCTTGTCAGTTACTTCATTTGCAAATATTTTCTCCCATTCTGAGGGCTGTCTTTTCATTTTGTTTATGGGTTTTCTTTGCTGTGCAAAACCTTTTAAGTTTCATTAGGTCCCATTTTTTTATTTTTGTTTTTATTTTCATCACTCTAGGAGGTAGGTCAAAAAATATCTTGCTGTGATTTATGTCAAAGAATGTTCTTCCTGTTATCCTCTAATAGTTTTATAGTGTCTTGTCTTACATTTAGGTCTTTAACCCATTTTGAGTTTATTTTTGTGTGTGGTGTTAGGGAGCATTCTAATTTCATTCTTTTACATGTAACTGTCCAGTTTCCCCAGCACCACTTATTGAAGAGATTGTCTTTTCTCCATTGTATATTCTTGCCTCCTTTGTCATAGATTAGGCAACCATAGGTGCATGGGTTTATCTCTGGGCTTTCTGTCCTGTTCCACTGATCTATATTTCTGTCTCTGTGCCAGTACCATACTGTTTTTTTTTGTTGTTTGTTTGTTTGTTTTGCAGCACGCAGGCCTCCCACTGCTGTGGCCTCTCCTGTTGCGGAGCACAGGCTCTGGGCATGCAGGCTCAGCGGCCATGGCTCACGGGCCCCGCCGCTCCGTGGCATGTGGGATCTTCCTGGACTGGGGCATGAACCCACGTCCCCTGCATTGGCAGGCAGACTCTCAACAACTGTGCTACCAGGGAAGCCCCTACCATACTGTTTTAATTACTGTAACTTTGTAGTATAGCCTGAAGTCAGGGAGCCTGATTCCTCCAGCTCCGTTTTTCTTTCTCAAGATTGATTTGGCTATTCGGGGTCTTTTTTTTTTTTTTTTTTTTTTTTGCGGTCCGCGGGCCTCTGCCATTGCGGAGCACAGGCTCCGGGCACGCAGGCTCAGCGGCCATGGCTCACGGGCCCAGCTGCTCTGCGGCATGCGGGATCCTCCCAGACCGGGGCACAAACCTGTGTCCCCTGCATCGGCAGGCAGACCCCCAACCACCAGGGAAGCCCCTATTCCGGGTCTTT
This sequence comes from Tursiops truncatus, assembly GCF_011762595.2. NCBI lineage: Eukaryota > Metazoa > Chordata > Mammalia > Artiodactyla > Delphinidae > Tursiops > Tursiops truncatus. Next base: position 13,210,099 of record NC_047038.1, read on the forward strand.
TGTGTGTCCATACAGATTGCAAAATTTTATGTTCTAATTCAGTGAAAAAAGCTATTGGTAATTTGATAGAGATTGCATTCAATCTGTAGATATTTTGGATAGTATGGTTATCTTGACAGTATTGATTCTTCCAATCTAAGAAGCATGGTATATCTTTCCATCTGTTTGTGTCATCTTTGATTTCTTTCATAAGTGTCTTATAGTTTTCTGAGTACAGGTCTTTTACCTCTTTAGATAGTTTTATTCCTAGGTATTTTATTCTTTTTGATGCAATGATAAATGGGATTGTTTCCTTAATTTCTCTTTCTGATATTTCATTGCTAGTGTATAGGAATGCAAGAGATTTCTGTGCATTAATTTGGTATCCTACAACTTTACCAAATTCACTGATGAGCGTTAATAATTTTCTAGTAGCATCTTTAGGATTTTCTATGTATAGTACCATGTCATCTGCAAACAGTGACAGCTTTACTTCTTTTTCTCCAATTTGGATTCCTTTTATTTCTTTTTCTTCTCTGATTGCTGTGGCTAGGGCTTCCAAAACTATGTTGAATAAAAGTGGTGAGAGTGGACATCCTTGTCTTGTTCCTGATCTTAGAGGAAATGCTTTCAGTTTTTCACCATTGAGAATGATATTTTCTGTGGGTTTGTCATATATGGCCTTTTTTGTGTTGAGGTAGGTTCCCTCTATGCCCACTTTCTGGAGAGTTTTTATCATAAGTGGGTGTTGAATTTTGTCAAAAGCTTTTTCTTCATTTATTGAGATGATCATATGGGGGTTGGGCGGAGGTTTTAATTTTTGTGATCATATGGTTTTTATTCTTCAGTTTTTTAATGTGGGGTATCACAATGATTGATTTTCATGTATTGAAAAATACTTGCATCCCTGGGCTAAATCCCACTTGATCATGGTGTATAATCCTTTTAATGTGCTGTTGAATCCGGTTTGCTAGTATTTTGTTGAGGATTTTTGCATCTATGTTTATCAGTGATATTGGCCTGTAATTTTCTTTTTTTGTGGTATCTCTGTCTGGGTTTGGTATCAGGGTGATGGTGGCCTCGTAGAAGGAGCTTGGGAGTGTTCCTTCCTCTGCAAATTTTTGGAAAGATAGGTGTTAACCCTTCTCTAAATGTTTGATAGAATTCACTTGTGAAGCCATCTGGTCCTGAGCTTTAGTTTGTTTGAAGTTTTTTAATCACAGTTTCAATTTCAGTACTTGCGATTGGTCCATTCATATTTTCTATTTCTTCTTGGTTCAGTCTTGGAAGATTGTACCTTACTAAGAATTTATCCATTTCTTCTGTGTTGTCCATTTTATTGGCATGATAGTTGCTAGTAGTAGTCTCTCATGATCCTTTGTATTTCTGTGGTGTCTGTTGTAACTTCTTTTTCATTTCTAATTCTACTTATTTGAGTCCTCTCCTTTTTTTTCTTTATGAGTCTGGCTAAAGGTTTATCAATTTTGTTTATCTTCTCAAAGAACCAGCTTTTAGTTTCATTGATCTTTTCTGTTGCTTTCTTCATCTCTCTTTCATTTATTTCTGCTCTGATATTTATGATTTCTTTCCTTCTATTAACTTTGGATTTTGTTTGTCTTCTTTGTCTAGTTGCTTTAGTTGTAAGGTTAGGTTGTTTATGTGAGATTTTTCTTGTTTCCTGAGGTAACATTTATGGCTATAAACTTGCCTCTTAGAACTGCATTTGCTCCATCCCATAGGTTTTGGGTCATTGTGTTTCCATTGTCATTTGCCTCTAGTTATTTTTTGATTTCCTCTTTGATTTCTTCAGTGATCCATTGGCTGTTTAGTAACATATTATTTAGCCTCCATGTGTTTGTGCTTTTTGCAGTTTTTTTTCCCTGTAATTGATTTATAATCTCATAGCATTGTGGTTGGAAAAGATGCTTGATATGATTTCTTAAATTTACCGAGGCTTGATTTGTGGGCCAAGATGTGATCTATCCTGGAGAATGTTCCATGTGCACTTGAGAAGAAAGTGTCTTCGGCTGCTTTCCGAGGGGATGTTCTATAAATATCAATAAGTCTATCTGGCCTAATGTTTCATTTAAGACTCCTGTTTTCTTATTGCTTTTCTTTCTGGATGATCTGCCTGTTGGTTGTAAGTGGCATGTTAAAGTCTGCCACTATCACTGTGTTTTACTGTCAGTTTCCCCTTTTATGGCTGTTAGCATTTGCCTTATATATTGAGGTGCTCCTGTGTTGGTTGCATATATATTTATAATTGTTATGTCTTCTTCTTGGATTGATCCCTTGATGACTATGTAGTGTCCCTCCTTGTCTCTTGTAACAGTCTATTTTAACGTCTCTTTTGTCTGCTATGAGTATTGCTACTCTGGCTTTCTTTTGTTTTCCATTTGCATGGAACATCTTTTCTCATCTGCTCACTTACAGTCTATATGTGTCCGTAGTTCTGAAATGGGTCTCTTGTATATACAGGACTTATTTTTATATCCATTCAGCCAGTCTATATCTTTTGGTTGGAGCATTTAATCCACTTACATTTAAGGTAATTATCAATAGGTATGTTCCTAAATCCATTTTCTTAATTGTTTCTGGTTTGTTTTTGTAGGTCTTTTTTCTTCCCTTCCTCTTTTGTTCTCTCCTCTTGTGGTTTTATGACCATCTTTAGTGTTGTGTGGGGGTTGCTTTTTCTTTTGTGTGTGTGTATCTATTGTAGTTTTTTGGTTTGCACTTCCCATGAGGTTTTGATATAGCAACCTATATATATATATACAAGGTTGTTTTAAGTTGCTGGTCTCTTAATTTCAAATGCAATTCCCATTTCCTGCATTTGTAGTCTCCTCATGGTTGTGGGTTTTGATATCATATTTGTGTGTGGATGATTTCTTACTTTTACTGTATGTTTACCTTTACCAGTGAACTTTCCCATACGTGATTTTCTTGTTTCTAGTTGTAGCCTCTCCCACTGCCCCCACCTAGAGAAGTCCCTTTAGCATTTGTTTCAAAGCTTATTTGGTGGTGATGAATTCTCTTAGTTTTTGCTTGTCTGTAAAGCTTTTGACTTCTCCATCGAATCTGAATGAGTCTTGCTGGGTAGAGTATTCTTGGTTGTAGGTTTTTCCCTTTCATTACTTTAAATATATCATACCGCTCCCTCTGGCATACAGAGTTTCTGCTGAAAAATCAGCATATAACCTTATGGGGATTCCCTTGTAGGTTATTTGTTGCTTTTTCCCCTGTTGCTTTTAATATTTTTTCTTTGTATTTAATTTTTGTCAGTTTGATCATTATGTATCTTGGTGTGTTCCTCCTTGGATTTATCCTGTATGGGACTCTCTATGCTTCCTGGACTTGAGTGACTATTTCCTTTCCCATGTCAGAGAAATATCTCTTCAAATACTTTCTCAGGCCTTTCTCTTTCTCTTCTTCTGGGAGTCCTATAATGCACATGTTGAAGCGTTTAACGTTGTCCCAGAGGTCTCTGAGACAATCCTCATTTCTTTTCATTCTTTTTTCTTTATTCTGTTCTACTGTGACAGTGATTTCCACCACTATGTTTCCAGCTCACTTATTCATTCTTCTGCCTCTGTTATTGATTTCTTCCAGTGTGTTTTTCATTTCAGTTATTGTGTTGTTCATCTCTGTCTGTTTGTTCTTCACATCTTCTATCTCTTTGTCAAACATTTCTTTTATCTTCTTGGTCTGAGCCTCCATTCTTTTTCTGAGATTTTAGATCATCTTTACTATCATTGCTATGAACTCTTTTTCAGATAGATTGCCTGTCTCCTCTTCATTTAGTTGTTCTTGTAGGTTTTTATCTTGCTCCTTCATCTGCAGCATATTTCTCTGTCATCTCATTTTGTCCAGTTTACTGTGTTTGTTTTCTCCTTTCTGCAGGCTGCAGGATTTTAGTTCCTCTTGCTTCTGGTGTCTGTCCCCTGGTGGGTGAGGTTGATCCAGGGGCTTATGCAGGCTTCCTGGTGAGAGGGACTGGTGCCTGCCCTCTGGTGGGTAGCAGTGGGTCTTGTCTTTCTGGTGGGCAGGGCTCTCACAAGGGGTATATTTTGGGGTGGCTCTGAGCCTAGTACAACTTTTGGCAGCCTGTCTGTTGATGGATGGGGCTGTGTTCCTGTCTTGCTGGCTGTTTGGCCTAAGGAGTTCTAGCACTGAAGCCTGCAGGCTGTTGGGAGGGGCCGGGTCTTGGTGCTGAAATGAGAATCTCTGGGAGAGCTCACGCCAATTAATATTCCCTGGGGCATCTGCTAGTATGCTAGTAATTGGCCCTGGTGACTCTCAGGCTTTGCTTTCACCCGGCCAGCATGGAGGCTTCGCAGGCGGGATGGTGCCAGGGTGGTGACTGAGACATGCAAGCCCATTAGGCAGGAGGGGCCCGTGGTGGCAATCAAGGCAAGCAAGCTGCCCGGCCAGGGAGGGGCCGGAGGAGGTGGCGGCCAGGGATGCGCGAGCCCACTCCAGCAGGTACCCTCCCTAATACCTGGGAGGAAGGGGCTGGCTCATGAGGAGAGAGGCTGCAGTGGTGGACCCGCCCTTTGCGTGTCACTCAGCGATGGTGCTTCATTTCTCTGGTGGTCCGGGTTTCCTCCATGAGCATTCCCATTTGCAGAGCTCCTCATTCCCATCCCTTCTGGCTGTATCCTCCCAGCCGACAGCAGTCCCCTCCCCAGGTTTGCTCTCCAAACCCCATGTTCCAACACCCAGCTCCTGTGCGCACCGGCAGACACACGTCTCAGGATGGGATGAACAAGGCCGTGGTAAGGACCATCTGTGTAAGTCTCACTCTGTCCTGCCTGCATAGACCGGTTGTTGCACTCTCCTCCGAGCCCCCGAAGCTCCCCTTCGGTCCCAGCTGATCTCCCCACCAGTGAGGGGGTTTCCCCAGATGTGGGAACCTCTCCTCTCCTTCAGCTCCCCACCAGGGGTGCAGGTCCCATCCCACTTCCTCTCCTCTTCCTTTTATCCCTTTTTCTTTCTTTCGTCCTACCCGGTTACATGGGGATCTTTCTTGTCCTTTTAGGTGTCCGAGGTCCTCTGCTAGTGTTCAGCAGGTGCTCTGTGAGAACTGTTCCATTCGTAGATGTGTTCTTGATGCGTTTGTGGGGAGAGATGAACTCCATGTCCTCCTCCTCCTCCTCTGCCATCTTGACTCCTATATATATGTATTTTATTATCAAGGCATTTTCACATGATTCTCATGAGTTATCTCATTACTACATAAGAGCCTGTGAGTTGTGAGATTATCCATATTTTGGAGGGTATTATTAGTTCAGAGAAATCAAATAATATCTTCAAAAATTATAGATATTCTAGATTTTAAGTTATATACATCTTAGATTCTGTACATATATATTTTAACATGTAGGATTAAATATATTTGACTAATAAGCACCTTCATTTGTACAACATAAACCCTATAAATTAAATTCATATAACTAAAATTATTTTAAATGTTCTAAGATGTTTCATGCTTTTAAAGTAACCTCTAATATAAGTGTTCAGTGAAGGAAAATTTGTGTAGCTGTGTTTTCAATTATAGACAAATCAATGAATCTCATGAATTATTTTCCTCCAAAACATAAACTGAGGCAGAGATCTGGCATGGGCACAGAATGTAAGTGTTCCTACGTGTGACACATACAAAAGATCAAACTGGGGACTTCCCTGTTGGTGCAGTGGTTAAGAATCCGCCTGCCAATGCAGGGAACATGGGTTTAAGCCCTGGTCTGGGAAGATCTACATTCTGCAGAGCAACTAAGCCCGTGAGCCACAACTATCGAGCCTACGCTCTAGAGCCTGTGAGCCACAACTACTGAAGCCCGTGCTCTTAGAACCTGTGCCCCGCAACAAGAGAAGCCACTGCAGTGAGAAGCCCGCGCACTGCAACAAAGAGTAGCTCGTCACAACTAGAGAAAGCCTGTGCACAGCAATGAAGACCCAACACAGCCAAAAATAAATAAATTTATTTAAAAAACAAAAAAGATCAAACTAGAGAGCAAAGATGAGAAAGAAGAGTAGACTTCAGACAACTTAGAGGAATATAAAAGAACATACCAGTGACATTAAACCAACCAGTTCGGCTATAATTGTAAAAAAAAGAAAAAGTTGGATAAAATACTTTATTAGTGAAAATATGTGAGTAAATCTCAAAATATGAAACTGGTAACTGTGGTTATTTTATATAATCACTCAAGACCTTTAGTACCTACTGATAATATTAACAAGGTGATGCTAGATTGGTAAAGTTATTCATCTTTTGGTAGAACTCTTTGTAATGAGCTAAGTCAAGATAATAAAAGGCTTCTTTGATTACTCAAACCCAGTTTTCAAATATTGAGAGATGTAATAGATTTTAGGAATAAATGTTGATCTGGCTTGAGCATTGAAGGTGGGAAATACACTGCAGAAGAAAAGATCCAAAGCTCAGCAGTGAATGGTAATTTTGGAGGAACATATTTACTGGAACATAAAAGTATTAGTAATCAAATATTAATAGTAAATGACATCTTTAGTGATTCCTGGTTTATAAATTCTGTAATGACAAATGTTTACATAAATGAAATATGTTTACGCTTGATGGAGGGGTTTTAAGGTGAAAACAGGTCTTGACACTAAAGATAATTGAATGCTGAAATCTAAGAAAGAAATATCACAAAAGGGAATTCTTGTTTGATTATATTATGGCATTACTATTCCCATAGATATTATTTTGATTTCATCTTCTCTGTTCAGGACTTCCATTATCAGTTTCATTAATGAATTACTAATCTCCTGAAGCTTTAAATGTGGCTCATTTGGGAAAAACATGACTTCTGTCCCCAAAATAAAGAAACAAACTGATTAGCTCCCTCCCTTTCTCTCTCTCTCCTCTTGTTTAATAGTTTCATATGCCTATGCTGGTCTTTGAAGTGAAAATAGTTTTTCTTTTTTGCTCTTCTTCCCTGTGTTTTTAAATAATCCACCTTATTTTATCTGACTGCTTCAATAATTTTTCTTTTACTTTTTTCTCTATTTTTAGGTACTCACACGTAAACTTGAAATAACATAGACCTTCTGATCTCAAATTCTTTTCTTTAAAAAGATATCTATTCTTATACTATTAATTATCACCTCTTCGTTGTATTCTCCACTGTACCCCATCCAGCCCTACACCTTACCTAATGTTTGTCCTAATTTTGTAACTATCTATAGGATATTTACTATTTGTCTTGTTATTATCTTAATTTCTACATTCCAAAACCCAGTTTACAGTATTACATCTTCCAAATAGATTTCTACTTCTAATGGTCTTGTCTCTGTTATTGGTGGTACTGTTTCCCTAATCTCCTGGATATAAAACCTTTTAGCCATCTGTGACTCATTCTTTGTCTTCATTTTCTTTCAGTATCCAGGTACTGTTGATACTTCTTTTGAAATGTCTCCTATTTTTCCACTCCCAATGCCATGACTCTAGAATTTCATTGGTTATCTATTGCTATGCAACAAATTCCCCTAAAATTTAGTTGCTTAAAAACAGCATTTATTCTTTCATAATGTCATGAGTCAGGGAATTTGGGAGTAGCTCACCTGGGTGATTCTGGTTCAAGTTCTCTCATGAAGTTATAATTAAGATGTGATGTGAAGATTTGATGGGAGCTGGACAATCCACTTCCAAGCCCACCCACATGGCTGTTGGCAGGAGACCTAAGTTCCTAGTGGGTTGTGGCCACACCTCAGTTCAGTGCCACGTAGCCTCTTCACAGAGAAGCAAAAGTATCCTAATGACATGGAATTGTCTTCCCCCTTGGCAAACAATCCAAAAGAGAGAAGAAGGAAGAAATCATAATGCCTTTTATGATGTAGTATCTGAAGTCACATGTCACTTCCACTTTATCATGTTCATTAGAAGCAAGTCTATGTCCAGCCCATATTCAAGGTGAGAAGAATTAGGCTCCACTTTTCGAAAAGAAGACTCTCAAAGAATTTGGGGGCATATTTTACAACCATCACAAGACCAAATATGCATCGTTTTGCCCAATTTGCGGATATTGCCATTCCAGCTCAAGCACCATTATTTTCCTCAAGTTTCCTGTATTTCTCCAGTCCATACTAATATGTTCAGTAATTTAGAATTACTGAAGTTCTTGGAGTCTGAAACTGTTTTTTATTAACTGTTTTTTAAAAATTATTTTCTTACCTCTTTTAGATTAGGGTCCATGGGCATACCCTCTTTATTCTTTTAAAATTTTTGTAATATAGTATAAATGCATAAAACACGTACAGTTTTTTAAAAGGTATATTGCGAACACCAATGTAACCACCTCCCAAGTCAAGAAATACCCATACTATTTCCCAGTTAGAATCCTGTTGGAGGAGTGATGTCAAAATTATAATAACATAAGACATCCTTCATTTTTGTTCCTCTCCCTTAAAAAAAACAACAAAACTCTGTCATCCATCCACAAATAAAAGTGCCTCTGTGGGAGTTGTGGGATCCAGGACTATACATACAGGAAGGGACCCGGGAGGAGCCTTGCCCAGCCATGCATTGGGTAATAGAGACACAGACCTCAGTATGGGCAGTGGAACTGGCAGAAGCCTATCAACTGGCTCTAGCCCCTTTCAGTCACAATCTGGGAGCATCTGGAGATAACTGATTTGGGCAGTCACCCCAAATCAGTTATCTGGACAAGAGAGCCTTTGTAGAAGTCCAGATATTCAGAGGAGGAATTACAGCATTCTGTTAGAGGATATATATATATTTTGACACATTGGAGTGGAATTGAGAGGAGAGGAATTGAGAGGAGAGGAGACGTACGAGCTTATGAATTCTGGAATTCTGCCACGAGAGGGAGCAAGGAGCATAAAGTAGGTGTATCCATGCGAGGTCAGAGAAAGCCCCAGAACCTATATCAGGACTAACGAAAGGTATCTCTCACCTGAAGACAGTATAGGTTGGAAGAGATGACTGCTACTTCAAATCCAAAATTAGTAACACAAAACTACAATGAACATGAAAAATCAAGGAAATGTGACATCACCAAAAGATCACAATTGTCCTCCAGTAACCAAACCCAAAGACCTGGAGATCTGCAATTTACCCAATAAAGAATTCAAAACAGCTGTTTTAAGGAAATTCAATGAACTACAAGAAAACAGAGAAAGATAATTCAGTGAAATCAGGAAAACAATACAGGGACAGAATGAGAAATTTAAGAAAGAGATAGAAATCATAAAAAAGAACCAAGCAGAAATTTTGGAGCTAAAGAATTCAATGAATAAAATGTAAAATTCAGTAGAGATCATTAACAGCAGAATAGATCAGACAGAAGAAAGAATCAGTTAGTTAGAGGATAGGAACAATGAGGAGATATACAAGTATAAGACAGATAATCCAGTTAGAGGAGAAAAAAGAAAAAGAATGACAAAGAGTAAAGAAAGCCAATATGATTTATCAGACACCTTCAAAAGAAACAATATCCAAATCATTGGAGTTTCAGAAGGAAAGAAAGGAAAGGGGCCAGAAAGCTTATTTAAAGAAATAATGGCTGAGAACTTGCCAAAACTGGGGAGAGATTTAGCTGTTCAGGTTCATGAAGCTAATGGATTACCCCATTATTACAATCCAAAATGATCTTCACATTATAATGAAACTATCAAAAATCAAAGAGGGGCTTCCCTGGTGGCACAGTGGTTGAGAGTCCGCCTGCCGATGCAGGGGGACATGGGTTTGTGCCCCGGTCCAGGAGGAACCCACACGCCGTGGAGCGGCTGGGCCCGTGAGCCACGGCTGCTGAGCCTGCGCGTCCGGAGCCTGTGCTCCGCAACGGGAGAGGCCACGACAGTGAGAGGCCCGTGTACTGCAAAAAAAAAAAAAAATCAAAGAGAGAGAATCCTAAAAGCAGCAAGAGAAAAAAAGATTGTAACCTACACAGAAACCCATATTAGTCTATCAGCAGGATCTTTACGGGCCAGGAGAGAGTAGGATGGTATATTCAAAGTGCTGAAAGAAAAAATATTGTCAACCAGGAGCACTCTATCTAGCAAAGTTATCCTTCAGAAATGAAGACAAAATAAAGATTTTCCCAGATAAACAAAAGCTGAGGAAATTCATGATCACTAGATCTGCCTTACAAGAAATGCTGAAAGGAGTTCTTCAAGCTGAAATGAAAAAACATTAATAAGTAACATGAAAACATATGAAAATATACAACACACTGATCAAGATAAGTAATAAAATTCAGAAAACTCTAATACTGTAATATGATGGTGTGTTAACAATTGTAGTAAAAAGGTTAAGGACAAGAGTATTAAAAATAACTATAACTACTGTAACTTGTTAATGAATACACAATATAAAAAGAGGTAAGTTGTGACATTAAAAACTTAAAAGGCAGGGGAGTAAAAAGGTAGAGTTTTTGTATGCAAGCAAAGTTGCTTTCAGCATAAAACAGACTGTTCTATCCACAAGATGTTTTGTGTAAGCCTCATGGTAACCACAAAGCAAAAACCTATAGTAGATTTGCAAAAGAAAAAGAGGGGAATCAGAGCACATCATCATGGAAAATCACCAGTTCACAAAGGAGACAGTAAGAGAGGAAAAAAGGAGCAAAGGAACTGTAAAACAGCCAGGAAGTTAATAAGAAGGCATCAGTAAATCTTTACATATCAATAATTACTCTAAATGTAAATGGATTGAGTTCTTCATTCAAAAATAGAGAGTGGCTAGATGAATTACAAACAAGACCCATCTGTATACTGCCTACAAGAGATTCAGTTCAGCTTTAAGGACACAGGTCCAAAGTGGAAACTGAAAGAGAGCAGGGGTAGCTACACTTACGTCAGACAAAATAAGACTTTCATGTTGCTGTTCCTTTTCTAACTTCTTGAAATAGAAGCATGTCTCACAGGTTTTCATATTTTCCCAATGCGTGCATTCTTCTTTTTTTTTTTGCATTCTTAAATGTTATAAATTGTCCACTAGATACTGATGTAGCTTTAGCATAGTTTTGATATGTGTGGTATTTTCACAATTATTTAATTCAAAATATGTTTAAATTTTTATCTTTTCTTCTTTCAATTCATATGTTATTTATATGTACATTTTAAAATTCCTAAATATATAGGGACATTTTAGTTATCTTATTGTTAATTACTTCTGTTTTCCACAGATATGTCTTTTAGAAACAATATATTCTGTTTTAGACCATTTCGTTCATTTATATCCAGTGTAATCTAAAGTATGTTGAGATTTGTTTTCATTGTTTTATTGTAGTACATTGTATTCTGTCATTGCTTTCTTTCTCTTTCCTATCTTGCCTTCTTTATTGACTTAGTATTTTTTTCATCATTCCACTTCTCCCCCTAAGATTTGGAAATTATATACTATGTATTCTTTTGGTAGTTACCCTAGAAATTATAACATATATACTTACTATAGAAAAGTCTAAAGTTAATCAAAACCCTTATCCTCCTTCCAGATAATATAAGAATTTTGGAACATGTTAACACCACTTATTTCCCTTGCCCAACTTATATATTATTGTTGCCAGATTTTAAAGTCTGCTTTGTAATGTTTTGGTTTCACCTTACTAATTGTTTTATGTAATTACAGTTCATTTATATTAGCCCATATATTTACCACTTTCTTTATTCTGAATTTCTTCTTCTATCTCAAACATTCCAGCTAGGACTACTTTCCTTGTATCTAAATTAGATCTTTTGGAATTTCCTTTAGTGAAGATATGCTGGTGATAAAATCTCAGCTTCTGTGTATCTGTGAAATATATTTATTTTATGTACACATTTGAATGGTATTTTTGCTGGGTATAGAATTCTGAGTTGACTCTTGTTTTCTTCCAGAAAATTAAAAACAACAATCTGTTAACCTCTGGCCTCTATTGCTTCTGTTGAGAAGTTGTCTGTCCACAGTCCTTTGAAAGTAATCTCTTTTCCTGTGGCTGCTATTAAAATGTTCTCTTTGTTTTTCTATTTCATTGTGATGTGTATAGGTATAGGTTTCATTTTATTTGTTGCATTTTGTGCCTTCTGAAAGTGTGGCTTGGCTTTGGTTCTAGAAAATTGCCAGGTGTCAACTCTTCAAATATGGCCTGTGGCGATCTTTACCTCCTGCCTAATGGAGAAACTGGTGCCAGACTTAACTTCCCACCAGAAACAACTAGAAAACTGGACAAAATATTTGAAACAATTGCTTTTCTGATCCATGAGAGACAAGAAAAACAAGATGAAATCTAGACTCACCTTGGATTTCTGCCTAAAGGCACTTTAAGGACCATAGTCCACAGAAGGGAGATTTCAGCCACTACCCAGTGATCCCTCTCAGTGGAGCAGAATAGAGATCAGAGTTTGATGCCTGAAACTGAAATTTGCAGGGCAGAGAACCAGAAAAGATGGAGTTACACAGAGAAAGAGACCTAGAAATCTGCATAGTGGTCCTCTTGAATGTGTTTCTAAAATCCAAGTCATGATGTATTAGAGTGAAATTCCTCCAAGAGGCCAGGCAAACAATGAGTGGTGAGCTGTAAGCTGGAAAACGTCAAGAGCTCACACAGGGCTAGGAAATATATTATAGTTACACCCAAGTACTGTGGACAATTCTTGTTGAATACACAGGGCATGCAGTAAAGATTCCAGAATCACTTCACCTTAGAACTAAACCAGTCCAGAATTAAAAGTATTCTAAATTCACCTTGGCAAGACTTAAAACCAAGCCTCAAAATAATGAAGCTGTCCTCAAGTAATCTAACTGCCTGCCAGACAAGTCCAACACTTTTAATACTAGATAAGCAAAAAATAGTTTTCATAACCAAGAAAACTCAGTGCGTGGAAACCCACCCAGAAGTGACAGAGGTGATACAATCAATAAACAAGAAATTTAAATCAGCAATTATAAATATGTTCAGTGATTTAAAGTAACACATAAAAATGACAAGGAGAGAAATGGAACCAAATGGAAACTTGGGGATGAAAATTATAGTATCAGAAATTTTAAAATTTACTGGATGGGATTAACAGCAAATTGTACACTGCAGAAGAAAAGATCAGAGACCTTAAAGACAGGGAAAAAAAAAAAACTATCCAAAAATGGATGCATAGAGAGAAAAAAATACAAAAATAATGAGCATTGAACCTCAGTGACTTGAAAGACAATATCAAGCAGTATAAAGATGGGTGGGGATGGAGTAGGAGTAGAGATATTTTAAGAAATAAGGCTTCCCTGATGGTGCAGTGTTAAGAATCCGCCTGCCATTGCAGGGGACAAGGGTTCGAGCCCTGGTCGGGGAAGATCCCACATGCCTCCGACCAACAAAGCCCGTGCGCCACAACTACTGAGCCTATGCTCTAGAGCCCACGAGCCACAACTACTGAGCCTGCATGCCACAACTGCTGAAGCCCCATGCTCCGTAATAAGAGAAGCCACTGCAATAAGAAGTCTGCGCACCACAAGGAAGAGTAGCCCCTGCTTGCTGCAACTAGAGAAAGCCCAGGTGCAGCAACAAAGACCCAGTGCAGCCAAAAAATAAATTTAAAAAATAAATTTTTTTTAAAAATGCCAAAATTTGATGAAAACCCTTTATATCAGTTATCTACTCTTGCCTAACACCTTACTCTAAAACTTAGTGGTGGAGAGCAACAGACATTTATTATCTCAGTTTCTGTGGGTCAGGAATGCCTGGCTCAGGGTCTCTCATGGAGCTGCAGTCAGGGTGTTGGCCGAAGCTGTAGTTATCTTAAGGCTCCACCAGGAGAGGATTCGCTCCCAAGCTCACTCTATAGCTGGCAGCCTCAGATCTTCACTGCTGTTGGCAGGACACATCAGTTCCTTGCCTTGTGGGTGTCTTCATAGATCAACTCAGAACATGACACCTTACCTCCCTCAGAGTGAGGGCTGAGAGAGAGAGAGAGAGAGGTGTACAGAGAGAAGGAGGTAGGGGGAAAACAAAGGTCCTGGTCTTTTTTTTAACCTGGTCTTAACAGTGACAGCCCATCACTCTAACCTTTTTCCATTAATTAGAAGTGAGTTGTTGGGTATAGTCCCCTTGAGTGTAGGGGTCTGAATACCAGGGGGTAGGGAAATTATGGGCCATCACACCACTACATCACACCATACATAAAAATAATTTGAAATGAATCATTGTCTAAACATAAAAGGGAAACAAAAACTTCTAGAAAAAATGTGAAGAAAATCTACAGTAAGCAAAAATTTCTTACGTAGGACACAAGAACAAATCATAAAAGAAAACATTGATAAATTGGACTACATCAAATTAAAAACTTCTACTATTCAAAAGCCACCATTAAGAAAATGGAAACAAAACTATGCAAAAAGATTTGCAATTAGTATATCTGACAAAGAACTTGTATTCAGATTATTTTTTTAAAAAAAGTCTTACAACTCAATAACAACAACAGTTTGGTAGCTTACTACAAAGTGAAATGAGTACTTACCATATGACTGTGCAATTTTACTCATAGGTGTTTACCCAAGAGAAATGAAAATATATATTCACACGCAAAACTCATGCACAAATATTTGTAGTTGCTTTATTTATAATACCCAAAAATGGGAAACAACCCTAATGTCCACCCACAGGTGCATGGATAAACACTCAGCAATAAAAAGAAACAAACTACTGACACATACAGAAAACATGGATGAATCTCAAAAATGAGATGAAACAAAAGCCAGACAAAGAAGAGTGCACACTGTATGATCTCATTTATATGAAGTTCTAGAAAAGACGGTTCTAATCTGTGATTACAAAACAGCTTGGTGGCTGTCTAGGGCTTGGGTTGGGCTTGACGGAAGTGACTACAAAGGGTCATGAGGGATCATGTTGGGGTGATGGACGTATTCTATATCTTAACTGTGATTGTAGTTACGTGGGTGTATGCATTTGTCCAACCTCACCAAGCTCTACACTCATGGTGGCTGCATTTTATTTTCCATAATTATACCTCAATAAGGTTGATTTTAAAACAAAAAACTGCCTTTGCTCAATTCTCTCTCTCTCATCCTTCAGGGACCCTGTTGTAAGGTGTATTAAACTTTTACATTACATTCTTACCTTCTTTATCTCCATCTTTTTCTTTCACTGTGCTATATTCAGTTTCTTCAAATCTGTCTTATATTCAATAAGTTCTCTTTTTGTATGTTCAATCTGCTTGCTGTATGTGCCCACTGGGCTTTTATCTTAAGGTATTTTTTTATGTCTGGGAATTCTATTGAGCTCTTTTTCAAGTCCACTATTTTGCATTTGTAAAGCCTCATGTCCTTTGCTGATACTTTCAAGTTTGTCATGCTTTTCTTTTAAAGTGGTAAACATTATTTGAAAGTCTGCATCTGATAATTCCAACATCTGTCATCAGACAGGCCTGTTTCTGCTGGTTTCTGTGCATGTTGTCTGGTTTCTCTATCTGCTTGTTAGTAACTGCCCTGGAAAATTTTTGTAATGAGACTTTCACAGAGAGGCTTTGCCTTTGCTTCCTCTGGGTTCCTGGGAGCTCTACCAGTTCCGAGCACCTCAACCAAGGGGAGGATTTCTGTCCTACTCTAGGTATTGGTTCTTTGAGGGAAATCTGTAAGATGGCTAGTCTGTGGCCACAACTTCTCAGGCATGTTTCTTTTTCCTTTTCTTTTCCTGCTTTGCTCATGCCCAAAATAGCTTCTTTGTGTCCTATGACTAAGGGGAGGGGCATGGATTCAGATATGGTTCACCTTTATCCCGAGGGGATACCTCTTCAGGTCCCAGATCAATGTTGGAGAGGATCTCTGTAAAGCACCCCTTTCTCTGAGTGATAATAGAGCCAGATCCTAAATGTGGGGTACTGTAAATGCCTTCCAGGGCATAAGAAGCATTGGTGACCCAATATTCTACTTATTTTTCTCATTACAAACTTTCATTCAAAAATTGTCTTGGGACTTTTTGCTGTGCTATATTTTCATCTCGTTAATGCTTTTCAAGTGTTGTAGAGTTTTTAATGGGTTGATTAATCTGAATAACCTAGTGTACCTTTACTGGATCCACACATACACTCTTTAAAAATTTCCCACCTCATTTGGCATAGTAATGGACATATCTTGGTGAAAACTAGGCTTTAGATAACTTTTGTCTTACACAGAATTTACACGTGTCTGTGGTCAGTTACAGATCCTAGAAGTTGAAATGGACAAAATAAATCAATCAGGACTTTTACAGGAAATTAATATTAGAATCATTAGAACCAGTGTTGTACTTACACAGCGTATTACTTGTAATTAATAAACATTAGCAGTTGATGTTAGTATTATTTCTTAACTAAAAGAAATATGTTGTATATCTCTGTGTTTTAACCATATTACCTTGAGTGAGATATATAGGGAGGCCAGACGCAGATCAAGAGACAGATACCGGAAAGAGTTTTACAACTTCTTATACTCACAGTTCTCTGTGGTGAACACAGCACACCACACAGGGCCACACGGGGGAAGTACCAGGGTCAGTCACAGGGCAGAAGGAGTCAGGGATGGGGGGCAACAGTGGGCAAGAGCCTTTAGTGTGATTTCTGCTAGGAGTGAGTCAAGGTAAGTAGGTTTAGGACTGGCTAATTTGATGACTGTGGTGGGCTCGGAGCATAGGGGCTGTCCGTGGTCATCTGATATCTGTCCCTGGGGTGGTTAAGGCAGGTGTACAGTGGCCCAGAGTGTGAGAGCCCAATAAGGGAAGTGGTCATGGTGTGAATTTAATCGGCTGCTCATGAAGGGAAACTGATGGGCCTCTAGCTGGGGCCTCAAAACTAAGTCAAGAAAACATTTAAAAACAACTATTTTATGTTTCGAAGCAACTAATAATGTAGAGTCCTAAGCCTGGGATATAAGGACAATTATTCTTTGTTTGTTTGTTTTCTTGTTATAGTTTTTATTTGATATTGGAGCATAGTTGATTTACAATGTTGTGTTAGTTTCAGGTGTACAGCAAAGTGACTCAGTCATACATATACATGTATCTATTCTTTTTCAAATTCTTTTCCCATTTAGGTACAGAATATCGACCAGCACTCCCTGTGCTATACAGTACGTCCTTGTTGATTATCTGTTTTAAATATAGCAGTGTGTACATGTCAATCCCAAACTCCCAATCTATCCCTTCCTCCCACCTTCCCCCACCCCATACCCATAAGTTCGTTCTCTAAGTCTGTGAGTCTGTTTCTGTTTTGTATATAAGCTCATTTGTATCATGTTTTAAAGATTCCATACATAAGCAATATCATATGATATTTGCCTTTCTCTGTCTGACTTACTTCACTTAGTATGTGAAGGACAGTTATTTTAATGGGGCAGAAGTGCCTAAATTTGATTTACTTGTATCACAGTGTTAAAATGAGAGATGAAAAAGTGTGTGTCATTATTGGCTGAAATCTTAAAAAGTCTTGAAAAATGTAGCATAATTTGTAACTCTGCATCTTGCTTAGTGAGGGCCTGCCCACGCTGAGGATGTCCTGTAAAGATGTAACATCTCATTTTCTAGCATAATAGCTTTCCCATCAGTCAGTACGCTTTGGTGTCTAGAGACTGTAAATCTCCTCAGAGAAAGTTGCTGTCACTTGGCAGATATTTTGCATCAAGTTTAAGAGGAAGGCAGTGTTACCACTTTGGATCCTACTGCATTTGATTCTTCCACAGTTCTCAGGAAGAAAAAGTAATGAGTAAATCAGTTTGGTTTAATATTATCTTTGTATTAAAAATTACATGTAGATTATTTAAGTGATGTATGTTAACTCTGCAAGAATAGAAGCACATTAATATTTTATATACTTTATTACATTAGTAAACTTATCTGAAAATATCCAAATTGGCTCTGATTCAGGGTTTTCGTATACCTTTAAAAGTGTCAGCAAGATTACTAGCATCTTAGCTATCTGTCCTTTCATTCTGTTATTAAGATCAAAATTACACCATGCAGTTTAAAACATCTAATACTTCAGTTTGCAGATTTATGCAAGTACTTCTGGAAGCAAAGCAGATACCAAAGAACTCCCTTTTTATGTAACAAACATTTCAGTGAGTGACCACTCTTTTCTAAGCATTCTGCTAGATGCTAGAAACACAAAGATGAATAAGGCAAGACTCTGCCCTTAAGAAGTTACTCTATCACATTACCCACTTCTGTTTCTCTTCATAGCACTCATCACTAACAATAATCACATTTTATATTTCTTTACATTTTTTAATTTTTTCTTCTCCAGGAGAATATCAGCTCTATAAAGTAACTTGTCTCCTGTGCTCTCCACTGTATCCTTAGACTCTAAAAGAATGTCCAACCTTAATAGGTACTCAGAACATACTTGTTGGATGAA
Source organism: Tursiops truncatus (assembly GCF_011762595.2). Classification (NCBI taxonomy): domain Eukaryota; kingdom Metazoa; phylum Chordata; class Mammalia; order Artiodactyla; family Delphinidae; genus Tursiops; species Tursiops truncatus. The sequence goes on from NC_047038.1 coordinate 13,228,432, forward strand.
ACCTAGTGAATTTTTTCAATTACTGTTTCTTTTCTAGGCCAAACTCTTCTTCCAATTTTGATCCTTTCTGCAGAACATACTTGTTGAATGAAACCTAGTGAATTTTTTCAATTATTGTTTCTTTTCTAGGCCAAACTCTCCTTCCAATTTTGATCCTTTCTGCAGAACATACTTGTTGAATGAAACCTAGTGAATTTTTTCAATTATTTTCTTTTCTAGGCCAAACTCTCCTTCCAATTTTGATCCTTTCTGCAGAATTTTAATTTTTGAAATGCATTTGAACTTTGTGAAACACGATGAAGTATAATGTGCCCCCACTATTCAAGAGACTGCATCTCCAAGAAGCTTGAATTCCCATAATTATACCACTGCCTTACAGTGAAACTTTTTTCCCATCTTGTAAACTTTTAAAAATGTTATTCATTCTAAGAATCACTGGGAAGACGTAGATGATAAAGGAATACATAGTTCAGGATGTAGGCACTAGGATTGAGTGAACTAACTGTTAAGAATTAGTACTGTTCATAATCAAGATCATACTTCCAGAGGAGAAAATATTACACAAAACAGTGTGGCAAGGATTATTTATCCAATCACGCTTGAACTCATGTTTGAACTTCTGTTCTAAAATCTAAATAAGTACACGTTGGTCATATATTACAGACCTCTGTGAACTGTGCGTGTATGTCCACAGGCACCACCAGCAGTTATCGGCACATAGTATTTTTTTGAATGCATATGTATATATGAGTATAAATACTTATGTAAACATAAAATCCATAGCATAGTGTTGGGCATTTGATAAGTATTCTCTAAATGTTTATAGGTGATTCATTTGAGAATTATTGAAATATGATTTTTTAAGAGAGTTTTTGCTAGCCAACAGTACAAGACCAAAGAAGAATCCCTTCAGCCTGAATTCTGGGATACAATGTCGGCTTTATGAGTAAGCAGAGAAGGTAGCCCTATATATGACTGGTCTACAGGAGTTTGCTAGTATGAGTCCTGTGCCACAAACTCTCATCAGTCCTGCTGCCTGTCTTCACGCCATCGTAATGTAATTCTTTCGAACGTTGGAAGTTGTTTGTCTTTCATGGGGTTTTTGGTGGTGTTTTTAGCTAAACTTCAGATACTGTGGAAGTAGCCCCATAGGTTCCAATAGTTGGCATCTAGGAAACAGTTTGGATACGGTCCACAGAGTGACTTAGAAGAGCCAGCTGCCTTGGCTCCTTTCTCAGTACCTCCTTTCCTTTACCTCCAGTCAGTCCTTGAGGCTGATCTGCCTTCTTAATGGTTTTCAAATCCGTTTGCCTTTACTCACTACCCCTACCTTAGTTCAGGCCATTCTCGTCTCCTACCTGGATTACTGCAACAGCTTTCCGATTGGTTTCTGGAACCTCGAGCTTGTCTTCCCTCTATTCCATTTTCCATACTATGTCAGAGATACCTTTTAGATTATAAATCTTGTTAATTCATTCCACTCTCCCACCCTTCCGACCCCCAATTAGGAAGAAATTGGCCACAGGGATTTTCTGACCTAGCCCTTACATATGTTCTAATCTCATTTCTTATCACTTTCCACTTTTTATTACTCTCTTCTACTTAAGAAAATTTTAGAGAAGTCCGCATCACCTTAAGGACCACTTATTATAATAAGAAATTAATATTACCAGTTTTAAAGATCAAAATCATATCCAAAGCACCTAGTCCTTTAAAAATAGCTGCTAGGTGATAAACGAGCCACTCACTTCTCTTTGTTAAACCACAGGGCAGTGGTGGGAAGTGGGGGAGTGAAATGCTGTAATAACTGCTTTGCTGTTATCCAGCAAGGAATCGTACCTTTTAAAAGACAATAGCAGTGAGCACAGCACAAAAACCCCCATCCTTATGGAGCTTTTATTCTAATACGGGAGGCAGACAGTCAACAGGAGAAATTAAGTATATAATGCAATAGATATAATTAAGTGCAAAAGAGAAGAATAGAGTGGAAAAGAGAATGGGCAGTGTATATATTTTTAGAGGGAGTGCAGTTTTAGAAAGGGCCAGCAGGGATAACCGTTCTCAACTCTCCTGACCCTCTTTTCTTGCAAACAAGCCCTGGTTAAATCCAACTCCTTGCCCTCTCTGTACTTTCACCCATTCAGCTCAAGGTGGCCAGAGTAAAACACAGCCACGCTGCTGCTGTCACTCTAAATTCATAATTTCAAATGGGCCCTTATCCTGCCAGGCAATCAGTCCGTATACTCCTTGGTGACTGTTTCATTCCCTCATGTCTTTCCTCAAACCTTTTACATCTCCTCCCCTACTGCCACTTTCATGTGATAACTTCAGTTCCTACTTCACTGAGAAAAGAGAGGCGATCAGAAGAGAACTTCCACAGTTCCCATCATTGTACTTGTATTCCTGTATGCATCTTTCCCCACATCCCCTACTGTAACAATAGATAAACCGTCCCTGCTCCAGTATGAGGCCAGACTCTTCATTTATCTCATAGATTCCATCTCCGCTTTGCTATATTACCTCCTCGTCGGACTCGCAACTGAAAACAATTTTCCGTAAAAGTAGAACGCCTAACGTAGCGACATGAAGTGGTTATCTGCCCTAAGAGAGCAATAAATAGAAAAAATCGACGGAATAACCAACTTAAAACAAAACAACCAACCTTCTAAGGAACATTCCTACTTAAATTAAATCTTGGTGTGTAGATTTATATAGACTTTCCACAGTGCTGGTGCCCCGGGTCAGATATGCTCAGCAGATTACACTAGGTAACAAGGTCTTGCCCGGTCTAGCCACACAGTTTATATCTTAACTCCAAGGAGTACGCTTGAATCCAGTAGATCTAACTAGTTTTTTCAGTTGCAAAGCTGACCCCCTTTTCTGTCCAGCCTTTAAAAAACAAGTGTTGGTAAACAGCCTTCCAAATCCTAAACAAGTTAAAACTACCAAATTTCCAGTGATTTCGTGATTTTCTTTTACCTCTTAGATAAAAGGAAAAAATGGAAATAGAATATTTCCTCCAAAATCAAGAGAATAATACCATTACTTGATACCAAACATCAGTAGGATATTGTTTTTCTAATATTATGCAGTATCCTTAAAAATAGCCATTTAACATCAGCATGAAAGTGAGCAAACGTCACCATGCCATCAGAGACACTATGTTCTAGCTGGGGAGTCAGACTGTAAAGATGTATACTAACAGAGGTTTACTCTGCTACTTCATTTTTAACAATTTTATCTCTACTTTTAGTGAACTAATTATTTTTTTTTACCACTTCTGTGAATTTGAATTTATACCAAACTCAATTTGTATGTCATTACTACAGACTTACACTGTTATCAAAGCTTATTAAGTAGTTTCAGAATTACTATGAACTTTTGAAATCATCCTTTTAGCACATAACTGAAGGCATTATGTTCATTTTATTTCCAGTTTATACAGAATCCTAGAGGATTGTGTATGCCTTCCCAAAATAGTCTCCATCTTTTATACATAACTCTTAATTTGACTTTTAAATATTGAAAAACATAAGCTTAGAATCATGTATTTACCAATGGCCTTAAACAAGGAACTACTGAAGTATCAGTTTTAAAGACCTAAAAATTTTCTCCTAAACATGAGTGACTGACTTAAGATCTTAGTGTAGGAGTCAGTTGGGTATATAAAAAGCTAACACAATAGGTTCAAGTCCAAGGTCTGCACCACAAATGTGTGATTATCTATAAATCGATTTTCTCAATTCTCAATTTTATCATGTATAAGAATAAAAACTACCTCAGTTTGCTGGGGTTATTTATGAAATGGTGTAAATATCAAAGCGTCTGGTAAACTGTAAAGCATCATGCAAATATATATATATTATTATTAGAATTAGACATATTCTATACTCAGATTTTTTTTGGTTTGTTTTTTAATTGCCTACTGTCCCCAAATCGCTAGTTCTTGACTCTCCTTGAGATATTTTCGACATCCTTTTCAATTCTTATGATCTTTTCCTTTCAAGTTTAAATGAACAGTGTTGTTACTGCTTTTCCTTCTGCTGTTCTAGTTCAGTGTAGCACAATTTCTAATAAATTCACAATAACTATATAGGGAAAGAATCCTTCGTTGAATGCTCTTATTAAAGACAAGAAAAAAGAACTAGATTTTTCCAGCTATCACCTCTCCTTTTGTGGCAATGTGGTATGATCTTTCTTCCACTGTTTTTATTAAATTTAGAAGAGCCCATGTCCTGTGACATTTTTGGTAGATTGAGGAAGATGACTTAAAATGGTTATCAAAATAAGTAGGTCATTTATTACATGCTTTGAATGTTTAGATTTAGTTATATTCTTTAGACATCTTTTTAAAAGGAATAATTATGCTTAAGTAATTGCTTAATTAATAAATAAGCATAAATAATTATTTATGCTTAAATAATTATGTTAAATAATTCTTGGTTATATAATTTTTATAAAATTATTAAAATGTGAGAAAATATTTTCTAAAATATATAAAAGGTTTAATTGTATATATTCAGGATTTTGCATGGGAAAAATCCGGTTTTCATAGGGTATAGTTAACCTTTGCTTAATATGTGTTACGTTGGTTGTTTAAGCCATGGGATTGAAAATGGAGATACATTCCAGTATACTAAGAAAACTTTTGGCATGTCTCTACTACGTCACTAAAATTGTGTTAGCATGCTCTGACATGTCAAAACTAAAATGTTGTCTTTCAAAGTAGAAAATATTTTCACAAGATTTTGCATTAAGATTATTTCCTTTCATGAAAAGATTATATATTTAATAATGTTGAGAAACAATATAATATTTTTAGTACATAAAGAGGCAGCACAGTATTATAGATAAAGAGCACTATCTCAGGAGTCAGTCAAATTTGAATTTGAATCCCCCAAAAGCCCTATAAACCCCATGTGTTACTACAGACTTCATTTATATGGTAACAAATTTAAGGTATTAACTTTAACTTTATGCCCGGCGTGTAAAATATTTAGGAAGCAAACACTGGGCTTGGGGAAAAACCTTTATATATACTAAGAGATTGTTGTATTCCAAGTAAACCATGATATAATGCATGAGACCTGTGTATGAGAAGCATACATGCTTATTTTGTTTTTAATTGTACAAAAACATTACTAGTTCTAGAAAGCACTAGATTTTATATAGGATTTATGTATATGAATTGTATCTCCTTCCTTTTTGGAGACATAAGTAACACTGAGGACTCTATATGAAATCAAGTCAAAATTCTTTTTGCAATAAAAAAAGTAGCTACTAAAGTATTTTCACTGACACATCTCTCCTATTGGTCATAATACAGAATTACATGGCAGCCACAATAAATTTATATTTTTTGAAGTAGAAAATTAAAATTTATCCTTATTCCAATGAAAAAAATATGAATATGATGATCTACGCTAGACATATTTACGACAGCATCCTTATTGGGCATTTGCAGTTTGATGTATGCTGTGTTGTACCAATAGTGCACCAGCTAACTGCTAGATGGTACTTCTCTGTCTCTGGGGAAGGAGTCATTTGCTCTCCATAGAAATGGTTTTGTTTTTAGAATGATTCAATGATGCAATCCCAAGTCTTCAACCCAATTAGGTCTTTTATTAATAATAAATTGCAAAATAAACACAGAGCAATACATTAAACATGCAAATGGCTAATTTTATGCATTTGACTCTCCCAGTAAGGATTTCTCTGTATGTACCATGAATTTATGCATTCTACCATTCATGTAAAAAGTGTTTAATAGCTATCAAAAATGAGCTTTTTCATGGTAGGTCCCAGTATCCTGCTTCCCAATGTATTATTATTACACCATATTAAGCATCAAAGCTTTCTTCCCGAAAATCTGCCCTTTAAAAACTTAGTGCTAGTCTGTCTCACCAAATCTTGAAAACACTTGGCTGTTCTTCTCTGTCATCTCTACTTCATAGCAATTAAATTCTTATAAATTGGCTGTTATCTTGTTTGCTGTGTGTCTACCTATTTACTACAGTTAGGAGTATATTAGAGACTAAATCAAATACTTAATACCAGGATAGCCGCAAAACACTTAGGATGCTAGAGTCCTCTCTGGACTAGTTTTGCTGGCTTTGGAAACCTCTGCCCCTTCCGACAACTGACAATTAAATATGATCACCAGGTACCTGTGATTTCTTAAGATCTACCCATAAGCAAGTATAGCCATAGTTAAATGTAACACAAAATAATTAAATAATATAATTTTCCTACAGAAGGAAGTATTTTATCTTAGTATCAAAAAGCTTAATGTAAGAAACTTTTTAAAGATTTGAGCTCCTCTGTGGTATCCTCTTTCAGTTTGAAGTTTGTTTTAATTTGTAAAATTGTATTAATTCATCTCTAATTATTTCCTCTTAGTTACTCTTTTATCTTGAAATGTATACAACACAGAAAATTTTGAGCTTCCAAGAGGAAAGCATTTTAAAGCTTACATATTAACATATAACATCTATAAATGTAATATAGCTGTACTAATCTTACTTGAATGAGAAACTATTGTTATTTTTATAGATTAAATTTTAAAACTTCTTACGGGAAAAAAATGAGATGAGATTTGCCCTACCAGATATCAAATTCTAGAAAGCTGTATGGTGGTATTGGCACAGGAATAGGTAATTTGAAAAGAACACGGAAAAACAAACCATGTAAAATTGGAAATTTTGTTCATTATAATATGGCATTTCAAATCAATGGTGAAAAGATGATGTTGGAAAAATTTTAACTCATTTAGTGCACTCTTTATTCACTATACAAAGTAAATTACAGATGGATTAAAAAGCTAAATTTAAAAAAAGTATTAAAAGAAATAAGATTAATTTTATTATCCTAGAATGGATAAGTCTTTCTAATCAAAACACAAATCCAGAATGCAAAGATTGATTAATTTATTTCACCATAAAAATTAAAATTCTGTATGAAGAAAGATGCTAAACAAAGATAAAAGACAGGGGCTTCCCTGATGGCGCAGTGGTTGAGAATCTGCCTGCCAATGCAGGGGACACGGGTTCGAGCCCTGGTCTGGGAAGATCCCACATGCCGTGGAGCAGCTGGGCCCGTGAACCACAACTACTGAGCCTGTGCGCCTGGAGCCTGTGCTCTGCAACAAGAGAGGCCGTGATAGTGAGAGGCCCACGCACCGTGATGAAGAGTGGCCCCCACTTGCCGCAACCAGAGAAAGCCCTCGCACAGAAACAAAGACCCAACACGGCCAAAAATTAATTAATTAATTAATTAATTTAAAAGAAAATGACAAAAGATGAAACAAAAGATTAATATGCAGAACCCATGGAGTTCCATAATTAAGGAAAAGAGTGACAGCCTAATAGGTGGACAAAGTATGTGAACAGGTAGCTCACAAAAGCAGATATACAAAGCTCCTTTAAACATATTAAACCAAATTCAGCCACACTATTATACACTAAAGAAATGCAAATTTAAACAGTTTTGCCAAGCAATTTGGCAAAAATGTAAAAGATGGTTAACATGCAGCATCTGCAAATATATGAGGAAACAGGATTGGGGTATACAGTATTGGTGGAAATGTAAACTAGCAAATCCTTTGTATAAGGTAATGTAACAGTAGCTAAAAAAAATTTAAACTATGCATATCCATTTGCAATACCTGGTATCAGAATCTGTCCTGCAGAAATGCTTGCATGTGTGTAAACTTATACTTATCCCTGCCATCGGTCAGGCCTTTTCATATCTTTAACCATGGCTGTCAAAGTAGCCTGGATCACCCTGGTTTCCACCATCACTTTTTTTTTGCCACTCTATTCCATCTTTCACACTGCTCTCAGAATTACTTTCGTAAAAAGCAAATACAGTCCTGGCCCTGCCTACTTAAAAATTTCTGTTTTACTGTTGCCTATAGGTTTTTTACGATCTTTCCTCCCCCTGTTATCAGCAGTCTGCCTGTTCCTCCTTCATGAAGGGCATGTTCCAGCCACACTGAACAGCCGCCCCAATAAACCAGACATTGGTAAGGGCCAGCCCTTTTACCACTCCTAGTCTTCACTCCATTCACTCCTCACATATGTACGGAGTGGTGGCGCTATTCTTTAAGTACTAAGGATAACAACAAAGCCTTTTTGAAATATTAGAGTATTGATGGGAAAGTGGAAATTATCGAACAAATAAATGTATACATATAAAATCGGATAATAAGTATCATGCAGAAAATTAAAATAAGCCAATGTGATAATGGATTGGTGGACACCTGAGACTGGTAGACGAGGAAGATCCTGTGAGGAAATAAACCTTAAGATCTAATGATGAAAAGGATCCTATCATTTATTTATTTTTGCGGTACACGGGCCTCTCACTGTTGTAGCCTCTCCCATTGCAGAGCACAGGCTCCGGACGTGCAGGCTCAGCGGCCATGGCTCACGGGCCCAGCTGCTCCGCGGCATGTGGGATCTTCCCGGACCGAGGCACGAACTCGTGTCCCCTGCATCGGCAGGCGGACTCTCAACCACTGCGCCACCAGGGAAGCCCCGGATCCTATCATTTAAATGTCAGGGGAAAGAGCTGTTGAAGAAGAGAGAACAGCTGGTGCAATGACCCCAGGGCAGGAATACACTAGATGATTGAAGTAAAAGAAATAGTATGCTAAATGAAGGCAGTAGTGTAAGATTAGGCAATGTATTATATAAAGTAATGCCAGCCACCACAGCAAACAATCTCAGGGGCTTAACACAACAAAGGTTTATCTCTTGCTCCTATTACATGTCTAAGGTGGTTTGGCAGGAAGGCTCTGCTGGTAGAGGTTACATCATCTTGAACACATGGTCTTCTAAGATCACTGGAGCAGGGACAGAGAGGAATGGAAGAACACTGGGTTTTAACTAACTCAGCTCTGAAGTGATGCACATCACTTCCTTTTACTTTCATTGGCCAAACTAGGCATATGGACCCAATCTAACTGCATAGGAGCCTGGGAAATGTAAATGGAGCACGTGGCATGTTTGGTGAACACTCTCTGCTGCAGACAGGGACCTGATCTTGTCGGGTTTCATTAGCCAGGCTAAAGAGTTTTAAGTGTGAATGAAGGCCAGTGGACAGTTTTGAAAGAAGTCCCCTGATCTGATTTTTTTTTAAAGATCACTCTGTCTCCTGTGTGGAAAATGGAAGTGAGTAAAAAGCTGAGGAGGGACTTAGAAGGCTATCACAAGAGTGTTAATAAGAGATAGTGGTGGCTTAAACTAAGATGAAAGAGAAAGGTGGATTAGTTGGGAGTCTTTTTATTTTTAGAGGTAATAGAAGGTACTGATGGATTGGATGTAGAGTATGAAGGAAAAGAAAGGAATCAAGGATGATTCTAGGGGTAATTGGTACATGCTATTTCTTTCTAGGGATGTTCTTTCCCAACTCCCCACCTGAAAAAATGTTCTTCCTTCCAGGTACCCAACTCAAATATATTTTTTTCTATAAAGCATTCTTTATACCTCTGACAGAACGCATCTTTCCTTTTCCTATAGACCCCCATACCATTCTGCTCATTCTTCTTTATGACATTTACTGAACTGTAGCATAACTATCATTTACCATCCATCTCTTCTACAAAACCATGAGCTCACATCTTGCCTGGCATATAGCTGTTCAATAAAATTGTATTGAATAAATGAATGAATGAATATACAATGGCTAATATTTTCTTCTCTTGCCCAGTGACAGGACAATTCATATATATTTATATGAATTATACAGCATTCGAGCCTAAGGAATTCTCTTCAGTCTCTAAAACATTATTCTTGGCTGTATATCTGTAATGTTTGGCTGCCATAACTGCTTTTCTAAAATTTTTTTTTTTAGTTTTTTTTTTTTTTTATTAAATTAACAGAATGAGAGGCAGCTGCAGGTACTGGCAGATCACAAAATGCATAATTACTAAAAGTAACTGAAGCATATTACAGTATAATTCAACAGAAAAAAAAAACACCTGGCACATGCTATGTTAATTTGTCATAAAAGAGCTTCAAAGAAAGCATTTGCTGCAGCTGGCACATCCATCATTTCCCTGAAACGAATAGTACACCTTTTGTTTTTAATTGTCTCGTATAATATAGAATAGAGCCTTATGTGATTTAATCTTTAGTCATCACTAAAGGATTTCATGCGTTGAGGAAATTTTCCCTTACAGTGTATCAACCAAAATATACATGGCCCATCCTTAACTCAAACTGTGCCTCAATAATAACAAAATGATCTAAGCAATTACAGTAATTAATTATAATGCCTGAGATATTGGCCCAAATTTCAAACTCTTATCCCATGCCTTAAGGAACCGTAACTTCTCTTATTTTAGTTAAAGTATTTGTGGCATTTTCAGAGACTAGTGCATTGTAGGGAACACTTTGCTTTTAACTTCATAACCATACCTTTTCAGTTATATATATACCAGTGATATTGAGAATTGAAGTATTTAGAGTAGAAATTTTCTCTTTCAGCATGAGTTAGGATATCTATTTCTATGACAGAGACAAGCAGAAAAAGGCTAATTATTGTTATAAAACAGCTTCTAATGCTGACCTTTTTGAAATAATGTTTTTCCAGGTGTCTACTGAACATTTCCATAGGTACCTCACGCTCAATATCTTCAAAACTGAACTCATTATTTCACACCTAGCCCAAGTCTTTGTTTCATCCTGTATTTTCCACTTCCATGTGTTAATATGTACCCACTTGCTCAAGTAAAACTCTAGATGTCATCCTGAACTCCTCATTTTACTCACACCCCTAAATATCCAGTATTACTAATGCTACCTTCTAAATAACTCTTGAATCTGTCCATTTCCCTCCAATAGTTAGGCTATCAACATTGCTCACCTAGATTACTGCTAAAACCCCCTAATTTACTACAGTCATATTTGCTTAACTATTTTTCCTGCTGTAATCAGCAAGACTTTCTGATGCTCAAATCAATCATGTCACTTCTCTGCTTAAAATACGTCAGTGCTCCCCAGTGTACTGATGGTAAAGTCTCAACTTCCTATCAAGACATATAAGATCCTTGTATTTCCTTGTATTACCTTATACATATAAAATCCAAGCTGTATTTCTTTGTGATTCCTCTGTCATCCCCACTCCCATATCCTAGTAACACTCTGTTCCATTCATACTGAGCTTTCTTTCAGTTTCCTAAATTTATTATCCCTTCTTATTTCCTGGCCTTCACACATGGATTTGATTGTAACACTCTTCGTTACCCTGGTTTTGTCCATCTAACTTCTATTTATCTTTCATGTATCGGCTTACGAGCCTACTTCCTCTGGAGAGACAGCTCTAATCCCCTGATCCTCCATATGTGTTCCCATAGCACTGTGAATTTTTTATAGCATTTACTACCTGTATGATAAACCTCATAGCTTTTCAGTATTTCTGGTAGTTCCTAAGTTTCACTGTGGCGGAGACTGGATCTTGTTCTTCCTTGTCTCCCTAGCACCTAGCAAAGGCACTCACTTCAGTATATATAGAACGAATGAACTTTGTAATTGCCTCAGTCTTATCCTAAGATTAAAATTATATGTTGTAAGGAAAATTCACACGTTACTTTGAAACTTTGAGTTCATTCTTCAAGTAACTTAAAATAAGCTTTCTATAAATGATTTCTATAAATAGAGCTCGGTAGCACGTTGGTTTTTGTAGTCGTAGTCTCCTGCATTTATTACACAGTTTGACGGCTACTTTAAAATGTAATCACTGAATTATCGAATTAGTTGTCAGATGAGAGCAAGTAGACGGAAACTTTGAAAAAGCGAGATACAGGATATTAGAAATGTTCTTATTGAATGGACTAGTTAAGTGATTCTGTGGAATTAACTAAAATTTGTCTAGACTAAAAGCCACCTTATGTGTGCCAGGCACTGTTCTAAGCCCTGTGAATGTAGCTTCTCTTTTAGAGCTTTCATTCCAGGGTGGGGAGAGAAATAATAAGAAGGTAAACTAACAAATAAACAAGATAATTCTGTGTATTTTAAATGGCATGAAGAAAACAAATGCGATGATGCGATAGTAACTCGGACAGGGTGGGAGCTGAAAGGGCTGGACTGTTTCTTAAAAAGTAGTCAGAAAAGGTGAGATTTAAACTGAGGCCCAAATGATAGAAAGAAATCAACTCTATGAAAAAGCCAGGAAAATATTCCAGGCAGATGAAAGAATAGCAAGTACGAAGGTGCAGTGTTAGGGAGCAGACCCATGTGATTAGAGTATAGTGAGTGAGGGGAGAGAATGCTGTCAGGTTGAGGAACTAGGCAAGAATCAGACCATGAGAATCTTGTAGGCTATTTTAAGTAAGCTGTTTGTACTTACTTGAACCAGGATATTTAAGTAAGTCTATTTTAAGTTTAAGTCCAAAGTGCAGCAGTAGGAAATCACTGGAGAATTTTAGACATTCCTAGGTCTTTAAAAGACCACTTTAGCTATTATGTGGAAAACAGACTAAAGAAGGGGCAAAAATGGAGTCAGGGAAACCAGATATTAGATTATGACAGTATTCTAGGCAATAGATGATAGTGGCTTAGAACAGAGTGTTGTGGGTGGAGATGGAGAGAAATGGGTAGTTATGAAATATATTAGGAAGGTGTAGGGTAGAACTCACGGTAAGTCAAATCTAGGGGATGAGAAAATGGAAGGAATCTAAGATGATGTCTAAGCTTTGACTCGAGCATCTGGGTAGATGGTGATGATGCCCTTTACTGGGAGGGAGGAAACTTGGGAAGGTATGGATAAGAAGTAGTTGCCATTTTGGACAAGTTGCATTTGAAGTGCTCGTTTGTGTTCCTCTACAGTCATGGCCTAAATGAGATCACTTAGGGGGAATGTGCAGAAAGGGAAAGAACGAACCTGGGCCTGTGACCAAGGGTGCTTGAATATATCTAAAGCTGGCCTGTAACCTGTGGTATTTTTAGTTAACTGAATAAGACTTGAAACCTTAGGATGAATTTCCTTTTTTAGCAGTCAGGTCTTTTGAAGCCACACACGAAGTCAAGGTCACAGTCTTTGCAATTGCTGACCATTTTGCTGCATACTCAGGATTAAATTTTTTTCAGAGAATCTTCACTTTGCCTTTTAGATCTTGATATTATATAATGCCACAGATTTGCTTTACTGACATCTCTCGTAAATGATTGGGCTTAAGGTGAGAGGCAGTGTGATTTAGTTGAGAGAACATTTTGATTAAAAGACTGGGTATGAAGCCCATTTTTTCCTTCAATCATTGCCTGACCTCAGGAACATTAAATAACTTTTCTGAGTCTTAATTTCTTTACCTATAAGATGAGAACAGTAACTACTTTGCAATATCAAAGCACTAATAAGATACAGTATTAACGTTCATGTGCAGTAGAAAACCCTCTTGGCTGTTGTCCACTTCATCGTGGGCAACATGAACCGGTGAAGTTTCTGTACAGAGCATACTGACCAGGGCCCGAGACTTTCTCTGTGCCCTTACCTAGTCAGCTTAGACACTCTGCACTTGCTTTACAGTATCAGTGTGATTGTTCCCAAGCCAGGTTATGCCAGTTATACCTGTTTTAGAAATACATAATTTAATTAAATAAACCAGTGATATGTGAGTACAAAAAGAAAGTTATTGTTTCTTTTTAAACTGAATTGTATACTTTGGAGAATTTGCTGTTGAATTAAGTCTGAATAAGCAACTATAAAATAGAGGGAATACTGTAAAAATCTAGAATATTTCTGTATTTGGACTGCTTGCCAAGTGCCTTTAAATTCTTGTACCACCTTAATGAAAGCAAAAGTGGAAACGATTCTAGATGATAACGTTATGGATGTGGTTTGTGTAAGAAAGACATTCAACATTGAAACACTCCAATCAGTGTGCTCATACTTTAAAAGAAAAAATTCTTTAAGAACTTTGTATATTCCAGGCAAAAAGCTCAGACAGAATCCTTATCCTTCCTTAGGCCTCAGACCTCTTAAAAATCTGAGGAAATCTATAGACCTTCTTCCCAGACTAGGTAAACACACAAGATCTTGTATATAGTTCAGGGTATTTGTGAACGTACTACCTGAAGTCTGTCCGTGGACCACAGAGGAAGGGCTCTTGCGTTAGGTGCTCACCCTTCACCCACTTCCACCTCCAGCTGAAGAATTGGATGACTTCCCAATGTTGATTCTAATATTTTTTAATAGATACAGCATTAATTATTTTGTTTATAAATTATTTTATAAAATTTTACTTACACAGAATGTAGTAAATCAATTATATTTTACAAATAAATTTTAAATTATATTTTGTAGGCATGACTAGGATTTTCTATCACATACACATGAATTAATATAAGTGAACTAAAAATATTTAGGACACTGATGGGCTAAGCAATTCCCAGTAATAGAATAAGGAATTCCTTGTTCTTCTACAGTTACATTGAAATCGGTAGAAGATAATTTTACCTTAAACCTTATGATATGTAATATGTCAGAAATTATAGAGAACCTGGGTACAGTTCCATTTAAATTCTGTAATTAGTATAAAGTACTCTTTAACTGCCATAATGTCATAAAGAAACTGGAAATGTCATCTATCTCTGTACCTTCTGGCAGGCTACACTTAAATCATTCCCGATTGGTAAGGATGTTTCTGTTTTTAAAGATTTCCAGTGAAGAGATTATATAGCTTTACTTGGCAAGTGTTTGAGTGTAATACCACTGTGAAACTTTCTGGAAGGTCTTATTTTATGTTTATCCTAAATTACTAATGACATAGGGAACTCTCAATTATATTCTCTAATAAAGAGACATTTTCTCATAGATAATACAGAGTCAGATCATCCTCCTGGGTCTTTCTGTTATCCCTGCAATGAAATATCCTGATAGAGAAATAAGGAGCTGCAAAGTACTGACAGGCAGGCTCCAGGAAGGCCTCGGCGGATAGAGTTGGTGAAATCACTTTTCTCTCCACCCTTTAATACATTCTAAACTTTCATTCAGGAGTGAGATTGAAGGAAATGCTTAACTGAAAAATTCTCTTTTCTTAGGCACTTTAAATCCTTTGGAGAAAGTAGTAGACTATAAATAAATGTTTAAAAATTTTTATCTAAAGTATGTTTTGTGGTAGATTCCTCAGTAACTGTTGAGCAAATAGCGAATAAAATTTTCTAACTGCTAGGTTTCCTAAACCTGCAAATATTTATCAAATCCCTATGTGTAAAGCCCTGTGGTGTATACTGTGGAAACTAAAAACAATCCCCTTTTTAAAAGTCTCCATTATACTTGGGGGCCTGTGAGTATGTGTGTGTGTGTATAAGTGTATATGTATATAAACACATAGATAAACCACTAATTAGAATTATAATACAGAATTGTTAAATGTCTCCTACATAAAATAAATAATGCTTTGATGCGAGAAGAGAACTGTCTGGATTAAAAGGAACTGGGAAGGAGGCATAGAAAGAAGAGGAACAAGGGTGGAATCTTAAAGAATGGGCAGGATTTTAACGGGAAATCTTCAATAGAGGGTACAGAAAGTGATACAAAATGAGCCTAAAGATGATACATATATGATTTATTGGTGAGACAGTGAGAGCCTAACTGAAGTAGAAGGCTCCTATTGGAGACAAGGTTGGAAAGATAAATTACACACAATTTTGGAGGAATTTGAATGCAGTCTCAGGAGTTTGGACTGTTTTGTCTGGTAGCAGAGAGCCACTGGAGATTATTGCTCAAGGAAACAAATTATTAAGGTGGTGCTTTAGAAAGAGAAATATGCTAGTGGTGTGTTAGGGAAAACTACTCCATCAGTTGAGCACTGCTATGTGCACTGGTGGATGCTTTACATGCAGTTTTTCACTTAATGCTGAGAAGCCCGAGCAGCTGGCTACTGCAGTAAATCTAAGAATTAAGTTATAAGAACTTCAGTTGTGATGGTAACACTGAGTAGTAATGAAGAATAGGGAATTCCCTGGTTAAGGTTCTTCCCTGAAGAATAGGGAATTCAGTGGTTAAGACTTGGTGCTTTCACTGCCGTGGGCTGGGGTTCAATCCCTGGTGAGGAAACTAAGATCCTGCAAGCCGTGCAATGCAGCCAAAAAATGTATATGTATACACATACACATATAAAGGAAATGAAAAATGGATGCAAAAAACACTGCAGAGGAAGAATCTGTTTAGGGGCAAACTAGATGTTGCATTCAAGAGAAAGTGAGAAACAGGGTTGACTTTAAGGTTTTTAACCTAAGTAGTGAGGGCAGAGATGTCAGTATAAAAACTGAGTAGCAGGATGAGAAGTAGGTTTTATCTTAGGACTTTAAAAAAAAACAGAGAGAGAGAAAAGTAGGTTTGCAAAGGGATGCAAAGTGTTTGATGTTAGTCATGTTAAATTTGAATATAGGACTGAACCTTTAGGGAAGAAATCAGAAAGATATAACTTGTCAGGTTTCCAAGTAAATGTGTAAATATTTCTATTCCTTACAGTGCCTAATACACACATTCACACATACGTTCTCTTTCACTTATTCATCTAACAAACATTTAGCATTTGCCTGCCGTGGTGCACAGACCAGAGGAGTGGTTAAGAGCACAGACTTTGGAGCCAAAGGGCCCGGTTTTTCAATTCTGACTCTCCAATTGACAAGCTGTGTGAGTCTAGGCAAGTTACTTAACTTTATTTTTAAATGCCTCTGTCTTTTAATTTTCTCATATGTAAAATTAGGGATCTCACGGGGTTATCATGAAAGCTAGAAAAGGTAGTTTACATAAAGCATCTGGAACAGTGCTGGGCACCGAGGAAGCACTGGGATATTGTTCACTGTTATTACCACCGTCACCAGCATCTTCACTGTCTTGATGAATAGCAGTGTTGCTTGCTGTCCAGTGGCGGTGACAGCGCTTGATACACGATAGAACAGATATTTGCACAGATAAAAAGTAACTTAGAGGGCTTCCCTAGTGGCGCAGTTGTTGAGACTCCGCCTGCCGATGCAGGGGACATGGGTTCGTGCCCCGGTCCGGGAAGATCCCACATGCCGTGGAGTGGCTGGGCCCGTGAGCCATGGCTGCTGAGCCTGCACATCCGGAGCCTGTGCTCCGCAACGGGAGGCCACGACAGTGAGAGGCCCACGTACTGCAAAAAAAAAAAAAAAAAAAAAGTAACTTAGAGTTAATAATTTGTATCTTTGTGATCTTAAATTTTGTGGGAAATTATTACTATCTAACAGGAATTATTAGGAATTATTACTGTTATTCAGATAAATTGTCATGGGTAAATGAATAGCTTAGGCATCAAATTATGCAGTAGGTGTTTTGTGAAAAGGTTTTGTATAAACTGAGTTTTAGCTAACTTTATAAATACAATCATTGTATCATCTTCCTCTCCATAGTACTCAGAGGTTATTTCTCATCAGCACTAATGTGCATAACTTTTACCTTTAATTACATTCGGCCTAGAAGACTGGCCACGTTAGTCACTTTGCTTTTCTTTGTTATGTCATGTTGAGGAGCAGCAGTAACTTAAACTACACAAGATACTTTAAAGGAAGCATAGTCATTTATCCCGCATTATTATTACCACCAAAATAGCTGAGGCCAAACATTAGAGTTTGTCTGTCGCGCCATCAGTGATAGATACTCAAGCTTCTCATACTCAGTGACATGTATAGATGAAGCCACTGAGTAGGAATAAGTCGTTTCGCCTTAGTCTGTAAGTTCTGTTGTGGCAACATCCGTGTGTTTACCACCGCATGCCTTGCACTTGGCCATAAAGAATATTCGGTAGATATTTCTGGAATTGATTTGTGGACATTATTTTTTGTCCTCTTCTACGTATTTATAACGAACTGCTTGCTGATTTTAACAGCTATCCACTCAAATATAGGACACTAGAGGGACTTACCAGGTTTTTAGGTTCACTTGGAAAAAATTCAAGGCTCATAATTGGAAGTGTTAATCTATCAATTTACTTTAAAAGCAGAAGTAAGGTCAAAGGATAAAAACCAATCCTGAATTAACTATTTTAATACTCAGAAATTGATTTGATCTTGTTTAAAGTGATTTTAAAGACTACATTGTATCTGCTTCTAACCTGGGACCCTGGAAATTATCTTTAGCCAAAAGCAATATAATGCTTATATGTTGAACAACAACAACAACAAAGACAACATTTCTGTCTTCTGTGCATAAGATTATTCCAGCTAATAAAGCATAAAAGATAATGAATGCATAAAATAAGGCAAATATACAATCAACCAAAACATAAATTTTAATCCTGAATGTACTACATTGAAATGATGTTGAGTGATTGACATTACCTTAAATTTCCGAGAGTTGAGCCCTGCTAAGAAGCACCATATATGAATCTTAAAAATAACAAACACTGTATCTGTTTCATATGAATACACTTTCATTTTAATGCCAAGTACTACCTCAAGATACTGATATTAACGAGACTTTGGCACTTTTAAAATATGTGTATGTGAGTTTTTTGCTTTTTCTATTGTGGTAAAATAAACATAATATAAAATGTACAATTTTAACCATTATTTAAATTGTGATAAAAAATTTACAGTCTTAATCATTTTTTTTGACATCTTTATTGGACTATAACTACTTTACAATGGTGTGTTAGTTTCTGCTTTACAACAAAGTGAATCAGCTATACATATACATATATCACCATATTCCCTCCCTCTTGCGTCTCCCTCCCACCCTCCCTATCCCACCCATCTAGGTGGTCAAAAAGCACTGAGCTGATCTCCCTGTGCTATGCGGCTTCTTCCCACTAGCTATCTATTTTACATTTGGTAGTGTGTATATGTCCATGCTACTCTCTCACTTCGTCCCAGCTTACCCTTCCCCTTCCCCGTGTCCTCAAGTCCATTATCTACATCTGCCTCTTTATTCCTGTCCCTCCCCTAGGTTCATCAGAACAATATTTCTTTTAGATTCCATATATACGTGTTAGCATACGGTATTTGTTTTTCTGACTTACTTCACTCTGTAGGACAGACTCTAGGTCCATCCCCCTCACTACAAATAACTCAATTTGGTTTCTTCTTATGGCTGAGTAATGTTCCATTGTATATATGTGCCACATCTTCATTGTCCATTCATCTGTCGATGGACACTTAGGTTGCTTCCATGCCCTGGCTGTTGTAAATAGTGCTGCAATGAACATTGTGGTACATGACTCTTTTTGAATTATGGTTTTCTCAGGGTATATGCCCAGTAGTGGGATTGCTGGATCATATGGTAGTTCTATTTTTAGTTTTTTAAGGAACCTCCATACTGTTCTCCATAGTGGCTGTATCCATTTACATTCCCACCAACACTGCAAGAGGGATGCCTTTTCTCCACACCCTCTCCAGCATTTATTGTTTGTAGATTTTTTGATGATGGCCATTCTGACCAGTGTGAGGCGATACCTCATTGTAGTTTTGATTTGCATTTCTCTAATGATTAGTGATGTTGACCATCCTTTCATGTATTTGTTGGCGATCTGTATATCTTCTTTGGAAAAATGTCTATTTAGGTCTTCTGCCCATTTTTGGATTGGGTTGTTTGTTTTTTTGATACTGAGCTGTGTGAGCTGCTTGTGTAATTTGGAGACTGATCCTTTGTCAGTTGCTTCATTTGCAAATATTTTCTCCCATTCTGAGGGTTGTCTTTTCATCTTGTTTATGGCTTCTTTGGCTGTGCAAAAGCTTTTAAGTTTCATTAGGTCCCATTTGTTTATTTTTGTTTTTATGTCCACTTCTCTAGGAGGTGGGTCAAAAAGCATCTTGCTGTGATTTATGTCACACAGTGTTCTGCTTATGTTTTCCTCTAATAGTTTTACAGTGTCTGGGCTTACATTTACGTCTTTAATCCATTTTGAGTTTATTTTTATGTATGGTGTTAGGGAGTGTTCTAATTTCATTCTTTCACATGTAGCTGTCCAGTTTGCCCAAAACCACTTACTGAAGAGGCTGTCTTTTCTTGCCTCCTTTATCAAAGATAAGGTGACTTTCTGTGCATGGGTTTATCTCAGGGCTTTCTATCCTGTTCCATTGATCTTATTTCTGTTTTTGTGCCAGTACCATACTATCTTGATTACTCTAGCTTTGTAGTATAGTCGAAAGTCAGGGAGCCTGATTCCTACAGCTGTGTTTGTCTTTCTCAAGAATTCTTTGGCTATTTGGGGTCTTTTGTGTTTCTGTAAAATTTGTGAAAATTTTTTTTCTAGTTCTGTGAAAAATGCCATTGGTAGTTTGATAGGGATTGCATTGAATCTGTAGATTGCTTTGGTTAATAGAGTCATTCTCACAATGTTGATTCTTCCAATCCAAGAACATGATACATTTCTCCATCTGTTTGTATCATCTTTAACTTCTTTCATCAGTGTCTTATAGTTTTCTGCATACAGGTGTTTTGTCTCCTTAGATAGGTTTATTCCCAGGTATTTTATTCTTTTAGTTGCAGTGGTAAATGGGAGTGTTTCCTTAATTTCTCTTTCAGATTTTTCATCGTTAGTGTATAGGAATGCAAGAGATTTCTGTGCATTAATTTTGTATCCTGCTACTTTAACAGATTCATTGATTAGCTCTAGTAGTTTTCTGGTAGCATCTTTAAGATTCTCTATGTATAGGATCATGTCATCTGCCGTGACAGTTTTACTTCTTTTCCCATTTGGATTCCTTTCATTGCTTTTTCTTCTCTGATTGCTGTGGCTAAAACTTCCAAAACTATGTTGAATAATAGTGGTGAGAGTAGGCAACCTTGTCTGGTTCCTGATCTTAGTGGAAATGGTTTCCATTTTTCACCACTGAGAAGGATGTTGGCTGTGGGTTTGTTATATATGGCCTTTATTATGTTGAGATAAGTTCCCTCTTTGCCTACTTTCTGGAGAGTTTTTATCATAAATGGGTGTTGAATTTTGTCAAAAGCTTTTTCTGCATCTATTGAGATTTTAGTATGGTTTTTATCCTTCAGTTTGTTAATATGGTGTTTCACATTGATTGATTTGCGTATATTGAAGAATCCTTGCACTCCTGGGTAAACCACACTTGATCATGGTGTATGATCATTTTAATGTGCTGTTGGATTCTGTTTGCTAGTGTTTTGTTGAGGATTTTTGTATCTGTGTTCATCAGTGATATTGGTCTGTAATTTGCTTTTTAGGTGACATTTTTGTCTGGTTTTGGTATCAGGGTGATGGTGGCCTCATGGAATGAGTTGGGGAGTGTTCCTCCCTCTACTATATTTTGGAAGAGTTTGAGAAGGATAGGTGTTAGCTCTTCTCTAAGTTTTTGACAGAATTTGCCTGTGAAGCCATCTGATCCTGGGCTTTTGTTTGTTGGAAGATTTTTAATCACAGTTTCAATTTCAGTGCTTGTGATTGTTCTGTTTATATTTTCTCTTTCTTCCTGCTTCAGTCTTGGAAGGTTGTGTTTTTCTAAGAATTTGTCCATTTCTTCTAAGTTGTCTATTTTATTGGCATAGAGTTGCTTGTAGTAATCTCTCATGATCCTTTGTATTTCTTCAGTGTCAGTTGTTACTTCTTTTTCATTTCTAATTCTGTTGATTTGAGTCTTCTCCGTTTTTTTCTTGACGAGTCTTGCTAATGGTTTATCAATTTTGTTTATCGTTTCAAAGAACCAGCTTTTAGTTTTATTGATCTTTGCTATCGTTTCCTTCATTTCTTTTTCATTTATTTCTATTGTGATCTTTATGATTTCCTTCCTTCTGCTAAGTTTGAGGTGTTTCTTGTTCTTTCTCTAATTGCTTCAGGTGTAAGGTTAGGTTTTTTTTTTTGAGATTTTTCTTGTTTCTTGAGGTAGAAATGTATTGCTATAAACTTCCCTCTTAGAACTGATTTGCTGCATCCCATAGGTTTTGGGTCATTGTGTTTTCATTGTCATTTGTTTCTAGGTACTTTTTGATTTCCTCTTTGATTTCTTCAGTGATCTCTTGGTTATTTAGTAGCATATTGTTTAGCCTCCATATATTTGTATTTTTTACAGTTTTTTTCCTGTAATTGATATTTACTCTCATAGCATTGTGGTCGGAAAACATACTTGATACAATTTCAGTTTTCTTCAATTTACCAAGGCTTGATTTGTGACCCAAGATATGATCTATCCTGAAGAATGGTCCGTGAGAACTTGAGAAGAAAGTGTGTTCTGTTGGTTTTGGATGGAATGTCCTATAAATATCAATTAAGTCCATCTTTTTTAATGTGTCATTTAAAGCTTTTGTTTCCTTATTGATTTTCATTTTCGTTGTTCATTCCATTGGTGAATGTGAGGTGTTAAAGTCCCCTACTATTATTGTGCTACTGTCGATTTCCCCTTTTATGGCTGCTAGCATTTGCCTTATGTATTAGGGTGCTCCTGTGTTGGGTGCATGAATATTTACAATTGTTATATCTTCTTCTTGGATTGATCCCTTAATCATTATATAGGGTCCTTCTTTTTCTCTTGTTATAGTCTTTATTTTAAAGTCTAGTTTTGTCTGATATGAGAATTGCTACTCCAGCTTTCTTTTGATTTCCATTTGCATGGAATATCTTTTTCCGTACCCTACTTTCAGTCTGTATGTGTCCCAAGGCCTGAAGTGGGTCCCTTGTAGACAGCATATATACGGGTCTTGTTTTAGAATCCTTTCGGACAGTCTGTGTCTTTTGATTGGAGCATTTAATCCATTTACATTTAAGGTAGTTCTCGATATGTATGTTCCCATTACCATTTTCTTAATTGTTTTGAGTTTGTTATTGTAGGTCTTTCCTTGTCTTGTTTTTCCTGCCTAGAGAAGTTCCTTTAGCATTTGTTGTAAAGCTGGTTTGGTGGTGCTGAACTCTCTTAACTTTTGCTTGTCTGTAAAGGTTTTAATTTCTCCGTCAAATCTGAATGTGATCCTTGCTGGGTAGAGTAATCTTGGTTGTAGGTTTTTCCCTCTTTTTTTTTTTTTTAAATCTTTATTTATTTATTTTATTTTTTTTAATTTTATTTTTTAATTTTTTTTTTAACATCTTTATTGGGGTATAATTGCTTTACAATGGTGTGTTAGTTTCTGCTTTATAACAAAGTGAATCAGTTATACATATACATATGTTCCCATATCTCTTCCCTCTTGCGTCTCCCTCCCTCCCACCCTCCCTATCCCACCCCTCCAGGCTGTCACAAAGCACCGAGCCAATATCCCTGTGCCATGCGGCTGCTTCCCACTAGCTATCTACCTTACTACGTTTGTTAGTGTGTATATGTCCATGACTCTCCCTCGCCCCGTCACAGCTCACCCTTCCCCCTCCCCATAACCTCCAGTCCGTTCTCTAGGAGGTCTGCGTCTTTATTCCTGCCTTACCCCTAGGTTCTTCATGACATTTTTTTTTCTTAAATTCCATATATGTCCTGCCACTCCCTTCTGGCTTGCAGAGTTTCTGGTGAAAGATCAGCTGTTAACCTTACAGAGATTCCCTTGTATGTTATTTGTTGCTTTTCCCTTGCTTCTTTTAGTATTTTTCTTTGTATTTAATTTTTGATAGTTTGATTGTTATGTGTCTTCTTGTGTTTCTCCTTGGATTTATCCTGTATGGGACTCTCTGCACTTCCTGGACTTGATTGACTATCTCCTTTCCCATGTTAGGGAAGTTTTCAACTATAATCTCTTCAAATATTTTCTCAGTCCCTTTCTTTTTCTCTTCTTCTTCTGGGACTCCTATAATTCGAATGTTGTTGCATTTATTGTTTTCCCAGAGGTCTCTGGGACTGTCCTCAATTCTTTTCATTCTTTATTCTGTACTCCAGTTGCTATTTCCAGTATTTTGTCTCACCTGTCACTTATCTGTTCTTCTGCCTCAGTCATTCTACTATTGAACCTTCTAGAGAATTTTTAATTTAATTTATTGTGTTGTTCATCATTGTTTGTTTGCTCTTTAGTTCTTATAGGTCCCTGTTAAGCGTTTTTTATATTTTCTCCGTTCCATTTCCAAGATTTTGGATCATCTTCACCATCATTACTCTGAATTCTTTTGCAGGTAGACTGCTTATTTTCTCTTCATTTGTTTCGTCTGGTGGGTTTTTACCTTGCTCCTTTATCTGCTGCATATTTCTCTGTCTTCTCATTTTGCTTAACTTACTGTGTTTGCCGTCTTCTTTTCGCAGGCTGTAGGTTCGTAGTTCCCGTTGTTTTTAGTGTCTGCCCCCAGTGGTTAAGGTTGGTTCAGTGGGTTGTGTAGGCTTCCTGGTGGAGGGGACTGGTGCCTGTTTTCCCGTGGGTGGGGCTGGATCTTGTCTTTCTGGTGGGCAGGGCTGCGTCTGGTGGTGTGTTTTGGGTGTCTGTGAACTTATTATGATTTTAGTCAGCCTCTCTGACAATGGGTGCGGTTGTGTTCCTGTCTTGCTAGTTGATTGGCATGTGGCATCCAGCACTGGAGCTTGCTGGTCGTTGGGTGGAGCTGGGTCTTAGCGTTGAGACAGAGATCTCTCGGAGAGCTCTTGCAGATTGATATTACGTGGGGCCAGGAGGTCTCTGGTGGTCCAGTGTCCTGAACTCAGCTCTCCCACCTCAGAAGCTCAGGCCTCACACTAGGCCAGAGCACCAATACCCTGTCAGCCGCACGGCTGCCACGGAAACATCTTCTCTCAAGAGCCAACTCTTTTTGACAGATTTGTCAGTTCTCTAGATGAATTCATTTGTGATCTCCTGACGTTACCGAGCGTGCTTGGTTTTGCCTGACAGGTAGCAACCAGATCACTGAGTTTTCGAGGTTTGCAACAAACAGAGGGCTTATTCAGTAAGCAGCCAAGCGACAGGATAACTAGTCTCATATTTGCCTCCCTGAAGACAGGGGCTCAAGCTATTTTGGGAATAAAGAATAAAAAAATACAGCAGTCTGAGGTGTGGTGAGTGTGAGGCACGCAGGGATTGGAAAAAGGTGCAGAGGTTGTCCTTCTGCACAGGCGTAACTAAGCTCGAGTGGTGTATTCTTGAGGGGTCCTCAATGCCCTCTTGCTGCAAATGCAAAACAGGCTTCCCAGGGGTAGAATACTTTGGTCCTTGCCAGCCAAGAGATGGCTCTTTATCATGCAGAATATTTCTCTGTTGTTATTATTATTGCTGTCTTCTTTTTCGTTTAGCAGTTTGTTACAGGTTATGATAAAAGATACACATGAACATCAAATGGACGAGATGCATAGGGCCAGGCATGGGAGAGGGGTACGGAGCATCTTTACCCTCTCCAGGCCCAAAACTCTGCCCAAATTTCCACGTGTTCACCCACCTGCAAGTTTTCCATTCATTTTAAGTGAACAGTTCAATAGTGCTAAGTATTTTCACACTATTGTACAACCAATGTCCAGAATATATATGTATTTTATAAAGAAATGAGTCGTTTCAGATATGGTCTATTAAGAAGCAACTTTTATTTTGCACACAAGATATTTTTGTTCAAAACATGAACATATAGCTCACTAATAAAGATTCGATTTTGTTAAATTTTTGAACAGTTATATTAATGGCTTTTTCTTCCGTTCTTTTTTTTTTTCTTCCCTGTCTCTTGATTAATAGGAGTGAGCTGAATCGACAGAAACTTCATACCCAAGAGCTGCTTTCTCAGCTGGAAATGGCAAATGAAAAGGTAGTTGAGGTAAGATAATGACCCTCCTGGGAAGTGCTTTCTGCTGCAGGTTGATACACATGTTATAGAATTTTACCTGAGCCAAGTCCAAATTAATTCTCAACTTGGAAATACCATATGGATGTGAGTATTTCTTGTAGAAATCATACATAATCCTAAAAGTGCACACTTAATATAATATGAATAAAAGCTTTGAAAGCTAGTGATTCATCATATTTAAATGACAAAGATAGAGCTCTTATTTCAGTTTCACCAGTATACCTTGTGCTTTTTCAGAATTGTTAGGATCCCCTTTATTTCTGTGCATGTCTAGGACTTTTTTAACCCAGTTCCTCTAATTTTTTTTTAACATCTTTATTGGAGTATAATTGCTTTACATTTTTGTGTTAGTTTCTGCTATATAACAGACTGAATCAGCTATACATATACATATATCCCCATATCCCCTCCCTCTTGCGTCTCCCTCCCACCCTCCTATCCCACCCATCTAGGTGGTCACAAAGCACTGAGCTGGTCTCCCTGTGCTGTGCGGCTGCTTCCTACTTGCTATCTATTTTACATTTGGTAGTGTATATCTGTCAGTGCAACTCTCTCATTTCGTCCCAGCTTACCCTTCCCCCTCCCCATATCCTCAACTCCATTCTCTTCATCTGTGTCTTTATTCCTGTCCCTCCCCTAGGTTCATCAGAACCAGTTTTTTTTTTCCAGAATCCATATATATGTGTTAGCATACGGTATTTGTTTTTCTCTTTCTGATTTACCTCACTCTGTATGACAGACTCTAAATTCATCCACCTCACTACAAATAACGCAATTTGATTTATTTTTATGGCTGAGTAATATTCCATTGAATATATGTGCCGCATCATCTTTATCCATTCATCTATCGATGGACACTTAGGTTGCTTCCATGTCCTAGCTGTTGTAAATAGTGCTGCAATGAACATTGTGGTACATGACTCTTTTTGAATTATGGTTTTCTCAGGGTATATGCCCAGTAGTGGGATTGCTGAGTCATATGATAGTCCTATTTTTAGTTTTTTAAGGAACCTCCATACTATTCTCCATAGTGGCTGTATCCATTTACATTCCCACCAACACTGCAAGAGGGTTTCCTTTTCTCTACACCCTCTCCAGCATTTATTGTTTGTAGATATTTTGATGATGGCCATTCTGACCAGTGTGAGGCGATACCACATTTTAGTTTTGATTTGCATTTCTCTAATGATTAGTGATGTTGACCATCCTTTCATGTATTTGTTGGCGATCTGTATATCTTCTTTGGAAAAATGTCTATTTAGGTCTTCTGCCCATTTTTGGATTGGGTTGTTTGTTTTTTTGATACTGAGCTGCATGAGCTGTTTGTGTAATTTGGAGACTGATCCTTTGTCAGTTGCTTCATTTGCAAATATTTTCTCCCATTCTGAGGGTTGTCTTTTCATCTTGTTTATGGCTTCTTTGGCTGTGCAAAAGCTTTTAAGTTTCATTAGGTCCCATTTGTTTATTTTTGTTTTTATGTCCACTTCTCTAGGAGGTGGGTCAAAAAGCATCTTGCTGTGATTTATGTCACACAGTGTTCTGCTTATGTTTTCCTCTAATAGTTTTACAGTGTCTGGGCTTACATTTACGTCTTTAATCCATTTTGAGTTTATTTTTATGTATGGTGTTAGGGAGTGTTCTAATTTCATTCTTTCACATGTAGCTGTCCAGTTTGCCCAAAACCACTTACTGAAGAGGCTGTCTTTTCTTGCCTCCTTTATCAAAGATAGGTGACCATCTGTGTATGGGTTTATCTCTGGGCTTTCTATCCTGTTCCATTGATCTATATTTCTGTTTATGTGCCGGTACCATACTGTCTTGATTACTGTAGATTTATAGTATAGTCTACTATAGTCTGTAATATAGTCTGTAGTATAGTCTATAGTCAGCGTGATTCCTCCAGCTCCGTTTGTCTTTCTCAAGATTGCCTTGGCTATTTGGGGTCTTTTGTGTTTCCATAGAATTTGTGAAATTTTTTGTTCTAATTCTGTGAAAAATGCCATTGGTAGTTTGATAGGGATTGCATTCAATCAGTAGATTGCTTTGGATAGTACAGTCATTTTCACAATGTTGATTCTTCCAATCCAAGAACATGGTATATCTCTCCATCTGTTTGTATCATCTTTAATTTCTTTCATCAGTGTCTTATACTTTGCTACATACAGGTGTTTTGTCTCCTTAGATAGGTTTATTCCTAGGTATTTTATTCTTTTTGTTGCAATGGTAAATGGGAGTGTTTCCTTATTTCTCCTTCAGATTTTTCCTCATTAGTGTATAGGAATGCAAGAGATTTCTGTGCATTAATTTTGTATCCTGCTACTTTAACAGATTCATTGAGTAGCTCTAGTAGTTTTCTGGTAGCATCTTTAGGATTCTCTATGTATAGGATCCTGTCATCTGCAAACAGTGACAGTTTTACTTCTTCTTCTCCAATTTGGATTCCTTGTATTGCTTTTTCTTATCTGATTGCTATGGCTAAAACTTCCAAAACTGTGTTGAATAATAGTGGTGAGAGTGAGCAACCTTGGCTTGTTCCTGATCTTAGTGGAAATGGTTTCCATTTTTCACCACTGAGAAGGATGTTGGCTGTGGGTTTGTTATATATGGCCTTTATTATGTTGAGATAAGTTCCCTCTTTGCCTACTTTCTGGAGAGTTTTTATCATAAATGGGTGTTGAATTGTCTCAAAAGCTTTTTCTGCATCTATTGAGATGATAATATGGTTTTTTTCCTTCTGTTTGTTAATGTGGTTTATCACATTGAATGATTTGTGTATATTGAAGAATCCTTTCATTTATGGATAAACCCCACTTGATCATTGTGTATGATCCTTTCAATGCGCTGTTGGATTTGTTTGCTAGTATTTTGTTGAGGATTTTTGTATCTGTGTTCATCAGTGCTACTGGCCTGTAGTTTTCTTTTTTTGTGACATCTTTCTCTGGTTTTGGTATCAGGGTGATGATGGCCTCGTGGAATGAGTTTGGGAGTGTTCCTCCCTCTACTATATTTTGGAAGAGTTTGAGAAGGATAGGTGTTAGCTCTTCTCTAAGTTCTTGACAGAATTCGCCTGTGAAGCCATCTGATCCTGGGCTTTTGTTTGCTGGAAGATTTTTAATCACAGTTTCAATTTCAGTGCTTGTGATTGTTGTTTATATTTTCTCTCTTCCTGCTTCAGTCTTGGAAGGTTGTGTTTTTCTAAGAATTTGTCCATTTCTTCTAGGTTGTCCATTTTATTGGCATAGAGTTGCTTGTAGTAACCTCTCATGATCCTTTGTATTTCTTCAGTGTCAGTTGTTACTTCTTTTTCATTTCTAATTCTGTTGATTTGAGTCTTCTCCTTTTTTTTCTTTATGAGTCTGGCTAATGGTTTATCAATTTTGTTTTTCTTCTCAAAGAAACAGCTTTTAGTTTTATTGATCTTTGCTATGGTTTCCTTCATTTCTTTTTCATTTATTTCTATTCTGATCTTTATGATTTCCTTCCTTCTGCTAAGTTTGGGGGGGTTTCTTGTTCTTCTTTCTCTAATTGCTTTAGGTGTAAGGTTAGGTTGGTTTTTTGATATTTTTTTTGTTTCTTGAGGTAGGATTGTGTTGCTCTAAGCTTCCCTCTTAGGACTGCTTTTGCTGCATCCCATAGGTTTTGGGTCATCATGTTTTCATTGTCATTTCTTTCTAGGTATTTTTTGATTTCCTCTTTGATTTTTTTCAGTGATCTCTTGATTATTTAGTAGCGTATTGTTTAGCCTCCATATGTTTGTATGTTTTGCAGTTTTCTTCCTGAAATTGATATTTAGTGTTATAGCATTGTGGTTGGAAAAGATACTTGATACGATTTCAATTTTCTTCAATTTACCAAGGCTTGATTTGTGACCCAGGATATGGTCTATCCTGGAGAATGGTCCATGAGCACTTGAGAAGAAAGTGTGTTCTGTTGTTTTTGGATGGAATGTCCTATAAATATCAATTAAGTCCATCTTTTTTAATGTGTCATTTAAAGCTTTTGTTTCCTTATTGATTTTCATTTTCGTTGTTCATTCCATTGGTGAATGTGAGGTGTTAAAGTCCCCTACTATTATTTTGCTACTGTTGATTTCCCCTTTTATGGCTGTTAGCATTTGCCTTATGTATTGGGGTGCTCCTATGTTGGGTGCATAAATATTTCCAAATGTTATATCTTCTTCTTGGATTGATCCCTTAATCATATGTAGGGTCCTTCTTTTTCTCTTGTTATAGTCTTTATTTTAAAGTCTTGTTTTGTCTGATATGAGAATTGCTACTCCAGCTTTCTTTTGATTTTCATTTGCATGGAATATCTTTTTCTGTCCCCTCACTTTCAGTCTGTATGTGTCCCTAGGTCTGAAGTGGGTCTCTTGTAGACAGCATATATACGGGTCTTGTTTTAGTATCCTTTTGGGCGGTCTGTGTCTTTTGATTGGAGTATTTAATCCATTTACATTTAAGGTAGTCCTCAATATCAATGTTCCTATTACCATTTTCTTAATTGTTTTGGGTTTATTATTGTAGGTCTTTTCCTTGTCCTGTTTTTCCTGCCTAGAGAAGTTCCTTTAACATTTGTTGTAAAGCTTGTTTAGTGGTGCTGAATTCTCTTAGCTTTTTCTTATCCGTAATGTTTTCAATTTCTCCATCAAATCTGAATGAGATCCTTGCTGGGTTGAGTAATCTTGGATGTAGGTTTTTCTCTTTCTTAACTTTAAATATGTCCTGCCACTCCCCTCTGGCTTGCAGAGTTTCTGCTGAACGATCAGGTGTTAAGGTTATAGTGTTTCCCTTGTAATTTGTTGCTTTTCCTTTGCTTCTTTAATATTTGTTCTTTGTATTTAATTTTTGATAGTTTGATTAATATGTGTCTTGTTGTGTTTCTTCATGGATTTATCCTGTTTGGGACTCTCTGCACTCACTGGACTTGATTGACTGTTTCCTTTCCCATATTAGGGAAGTTTTTAACTATAATCTCTTGAAATATTTTCTCAGTCCTTTTTCTTTTTTCTCTTCTTCTTCTGGGAGCCCTATAAATCGAATGTTGTTTCATTTAATGTTGTTCCAGAGGTCTCTGAGCCTGTCCTCAATTCTTTGCATTCTTTTTTGTTTATTCTGCTCTGCAGTAGTTATTTCCTCTCTTTTATCTTTCAGGTCACTAATATGTCCTTCTGCCTCAGTTATTCTGCTATTGATTCCTTCTAGAGAATTTTTAATTTCATTTATTGTGTTGTTCATCATTGTTTTTTGCTCTTTAGTTCTTCTAGGTCCTTGTTAAATGTTTCCTGTATTTTCTTCATTCTATTTCCAAGATTTTAGATCATCTTCACTATCATTACTCTGAATTCTTGTTCAGGTAGACTGCCTATTTCCTCTTCATTTGTTTGGTCTGGTGGGTTTTTATCTTGCTCCTTCATCTGCTGCATATTTCTCTGTCTTCTCATTTTGCTTAACTTACTGTTTGGGGTCTCTTTTTTGCCAGCTGCAGGTTCGTAGTTCCCGTTATTTTTGGTGTATGGCCCCAGTGGTTAAGGTTGGTTCAGTGGGTTGTGTAGGCTTCCTGGTGGAGGGGACTGGTGCCTGTGTTCTGGTGGGTTGGGCTGGATCTTGTCTTTCTGGTGGGCAGGGCCTCGTCCAGTGGTGTGTTTTGGTGTATCTGTGAACTTATTATGATTTTAGGCAGCCTCTCTGCTAATGGGTGGGGTTGTGTACTGTCTTACTAGTTTTTTGGCATGCCATGTCCAGCACTGGAGCTTGCTGGTTGTTGAGTGGAGCTCGGTCTTAGCGTTGAGGCGGAGATCTCTGGGAGAACTCTTGCCGATTGATATGACATGGGGCCGGGAGGTCTCTGGTGGTCCAATATCCTGCACTCGGCTCTCCCACCTCAGTAGCTCAGGCCTGACACCCGGCCAGAGCACCAAGACCCTGTCAGCCACATGACCAGGTACGTGGAGATTTTCCTGCGTTTTCCGAAGTCTAAATTCTTCTACCAGCATTCAGTAGGTGTTCTGTGGGAATTTTTCCACATGTAGATGTATTTTTGATGTATTTGTGGGGAGGAAAGTGATCTCCACGTCTTACTCCACCATCATCTTGAAGATCCTTCTCCAATTTTGTTTTAGTCCATCACAAAAGACATGTAGAAAATACTTTTTCCTACTGGAATATATTAAAACATTCCTTTAGATTAATGCTTTAGAAGTAAATATAGCAAGGGTTTATCATTTTTTTCCTTTGAAGAAAAAAATTTAAACAATTTCCAGATTGTTAT
This sequence comes from Tursiops truncatus, assembly GCF_011762595.2. NCBI lineage: Eukaryota > Metazoa > Chordata > Mammalia > Artiodactyla > Delphinidae > Tursiops > Tursiops truncatus. The sequence goes on from NC_047038.1 coordinate 13,260,350, forward strand.
TAGAACTTTGGAGAACTCTAGTTCTTCGTTTGATGAGCAAACTTCGAAGGTATTTGTTGGAATTTCATTAACAGGCTGTATGGTCCATAGGTCTCTGTGGCCTTCTGTAGGAGCCATAGTGAAGTCATTACAGTTCAGTTTTATAGCATTGTAAATTGACATAAGCCATTTAGAAAACAATTAAACAGTAGCCTTTCAAAAACTCTTTGATGTTGCTCCCACTTCCAGGAATCTGTTCTAAGGAAATAATTTAAAATTTGAAAAAATTTAAAGGGAAATATTCAACACAGTAATGTTAATTATTTTGGAAGCTCAAAAGCAACTAAAATGATCAATTAAAAAAGAACAGTTGCATATATTATGTTTTATCTAAGCTGGACTGTGCCTTAACCTTTATGGTAGCAGCGTAGTAAAGTGTATATATAGTCTGATTATAACTATGAAAATGATTATTATAGATGATGGCAGTTTTTCCTCAGGTTTTCTCTAGTGTTAATGATGTGTCTCTTAAATTTAAGACTGTGTATTTAAACATCTTGGTAAATTGGAAAAGCCAATATAGTTCTCTTCATACAATTTAATTTTGCTTTTGGGCACACTAAGAAATAGAATAAGCACATTTTAGCAGGATACTGTTAGTTCAGTATTTTGTATTACTAGGCATGACATTCATTCTTATCACTTGTATGTTATGACACGGGAAGTACCTAGTTCAAAGAACTGTATAACAGTTTTACATGTGCAAAAACTTTTTTTTAGGCTAGCATGTATGGAGAAGGCTAATACCTTTTTTAATTGATAGATTCTTTTAACTTGTCTGCATGACACCATGTTGTGACAGATTTATATTCATGATGCCTATGTAGTTGCCTGAGGCTGCTCTAACAAAGTAATACAGACTGGGGTGGCTTAGCCAACAGAAACTTATTGTCTTGCAGTTCTGGAGGCCAGTAGTCCAAGAAGACAGCAGAATTGGTTCCTTCTGAGGGAGAATCTTTTCCAGGCCTCCTTCCTAGCTTCTGGTGGCCTCAGGCATTCCCTGTCTTGTTGCTAATGTTCTCCCTGTGTCTTCATGTGTTCTTCCCTTTGTGCATGTCTGTCTCTATGTCCAAATTTCCCCTTTTTATGAAGTCACCAGTCATACTGCATATGGACCCACCCTAATGACTTCAACTTAATCATCAACAAAGACCCTATTTCCAAATAAGGTCACATTCATAAGTACTAGGGGGTTGGGGCTTCAACATCTTTTTTTTAGGGACATAATGCAACCCATACCAATGCCTTAATAACGCTATTGACCCTAATACCTTCTGGAGTATACACATGTATTGGGAAACATGTAGACTGATTTCTTCCCCTTTTAAATAATACTGTAAGCATATAAATCATTTACGATAAGTCTAGCTCTGTAAAAATCAGGATTTCTAGAATGAATATTTTCTGTTTCTTGACCTTAATAATGCATAGACTATGTCACAGTTCCCCTGGAAGCTTGTCTAGCACAGTGGTTCTAAATGCGCTAGCAGACAGCATCGCCGCCACCCAAGAACTTGATAGAAGTGCAGATTCTCAGGACCATCCCACCCCTACTGATGCTCTGGTTGTGAGGCTCAGGTCTGTGTTCTCATACTCTCCAGGTGATTCCGAAGTAGTGATATAGCATCTCAAGGTTAACAAATCACAAACTGAAAGCCTTGGTCTTAACTTCAGATTCACTTTGCTTTTAGATTTAATTCACTTTCTTTGGTGGCATGTGGTGGAGGGTCAGGGGAGGGGAACCAGTTTAGTCGTAATGTAAAACCAGCTTTGAACCTTGAAGTTCATGACTTGAAAAATGTAAATTTGGAGATATATTATCTTTGCATTTTGTAAGTGGTAAAATGATGTCCAGATTTTTCATTGATTATTCCATAAAACATCTCCGTGCCACATATGGATTTCTAACTTGTTTGTCTTATATTTCCCCTTAATAGAATGAAAAGTTGATTCTAGAGCATCAAGAAAAATCCAACAGACTTCAGAAACGACTCAGTGAGGCGGAACAGAGAGCTGCTTCAGCCTCCCAGCAGGTAGGGAGCTTCCTCGTTATCCCTGGATAACAATAGTCTGAGTAGAGTGGAGATAAGAAAAGTTCCTTAGAAGTTTCCAGGGAACTAGTAGTTTTATTTTTATTTGATTAAACTACTTAAAATTAGTCTCTTTAATGTTTAAGGTTGAAAAGGTAAACTTCAGAAACAGAAATAAACATCGGTGTCCGCCATTTGACACCTGAATCTGGAACTGCACTGTCCAATATGATAGCTGCTAGCCACAGGCAGCTGTTTAAATTAAAATTAAATAAAATTAAAATTGAAATCTTCAGTCACACTATTCAGAATTCAAATGCTCAAAAGTCACATGTAGCCATGTCATATTGGACAGCGTAATACAGAACAACTCTGTCACCCCAGTAAGGTCTGTTGGACAGCACTGCTCTAGCATTATGTTCTGTCTAAAACTAGGCAGGTATTCATTGACAGATTCGGAAGTAAATGACATGCTTTGAATGTAGTGTTTCAAATTGCAGTGTTTTTATTGCAGTTTTTAAATGGAAAAAAATTACCTAGCTTATAGGTTTAACTTCATTTAATGCACATTTGTATATGACCATATAAATCTAAAATACCATATAAAAGTTGTCCAATGGGAAATAGAGTAAAAAGTGCAGAACATCAATGAAATTATAAGGGGCAATTACTCCTAATGCACACGTATCACATAAATGAAATGGGCCATTTGTTCTAAAGTAGGAGCAGTAGTCTCTCCTGTTAGGATCAAAATGAAAAGAGTTTAGTGATTATAAAGATAGGCTTGAAACAGACTGTTTAGATAGAGAAAAACAAACCAAGTTACTGTATTAATAATTATATAATATTTGGTACTGTTTCAATCAAAATTAACATTATTCTTAGATTTTATTACAGTAGTAACTAACTCTAAATACTGAATTCAGTTTGTGTTCATGATGTTTATAGATTTTTTCTTGAAATCTACTTCTGGTATGAACATGGCACAGCACTTAAAGAAAATCCAATCATAATTTGCCCTTCAATTTTCCTGCCTCTTGAAAGTAATTATTGTTTTACCATGTAAGTTTAACTTCTTATGAAATTATGGATTACTGGCTGAATTAATTAAATATTCAAGAATTCATTTAGATTATAAGGTAACAGGAGCCAAGGTGTATGGGACGGTATCTTGAGAGGAGGTATTTTGGAGTCAGGCAGATAGCCTGGTGCCATTAAGTAGCCATGTGACGTTGGGCAATTTCATCTTCTCTAAGCCTCAGTTTCTTCATGTTTAACAACACCTCCCCAATAGAGTTATTGAAAGATCAAAGGAATTAGCACATACAAAGCACTTAGCATAGTCATTAAGTGGTAAATAAGATACTTATATATAGAAGTTAAATTTCTGTATCACAGTCTTTAAAGATTCAAGTTTACCTTTTTCAAGGACTGTGGTAAAGAAAATGCCTACCTGAAATCAACTACCTGCACAAGGGTACAGTTACAGAACCTTAACGATATAATCCAGTTGACTTCTAGTTGTCTCCTTCCTGACAGAATTAAACCTAAGCAGTCCAACAAAGATGTTTCTCCTGTTATTTGAACTCCCTAATGGCAGAGATTACACCATTCTCCTTGTGAGCCTTCTTTTTAATGTTTTGTCAGTAGCCACTTCACAGATTGTTCCCTAAGTTTTTTTCCTTCCATTCTGTTCTCATTTGAAGATGGAAAGTAATCATTCAGCATTTTCCCCATACACAAAAAGGAATTTATTCCCTGGAGCTAATTTTTTTTTCTATTTGAAATGTGTCCAAGTCATAAACTTTTTTATAAGACATATATTCAGTCTTTTTTAATCTTTATCTTTGCCTTCTCTGAATCCTTTCTAATTTTCCCATTGTCTTCCAAAAACTGGAAACTCCTGTTAAAAATGATATCCTGGGAAGGGCTTGATATTTAATGAAGTAAAGGCGTTAAAACAGGGATCCCCAACCCCTGGAACCGGGCCACACAGCAGGAGGTGAGCAGCAGGCGAGCGAGTGAAGCTTCACCTGCTGCTCCCCATTGCTCCCCACCGCTCCCCGTCGCCCCCTGTCGCCCCCTGTTGCTCCCCGTCGCCCCCTGTCGCCCCCTGTCGCCCCCCGTCGCTCCCCGTCGCTTCCCGTCGCTCCCCATCGGTCTCCGTCGCTTCCCGTCACTCTCCATCACTCCCCGTCGCTTCCCGTCGCTTCCCTGAACCACCACCCGCCCCTCCCCCCATCCGTGGAAAAACTGTCTTCTACAAAACCAGCCCCTGGTGCCAAAAAGGTTAAAGACCACTGCATTAAAAGATGATTATTGTCTCTCACATGTCATTCTTACCAGTGCAGCCAAGCATCATGTCATTGGTTCAGCACAAGCCCTGCAGTGTAGTCATTCAGTCACGCTCGAAATGTGCTGTTCTGATTAACTTTTTCTATATCTTCTTCATCCATCTCTGGACAATAGTTAGATGTTCCAAGTGTATCATTCTAAACTACTGAATGCCACGCTGTGTTCTTTTGACGGTATGGGATTTTAAAAAATCAGTGTGGTGAAGCCCTTCTCTGCAGGACACAAAACCTAGAAACTATGAAAAGAAATTAATAAATGTGACTTTAAATTTCAGATTTCTGCATAGAAAAGTCGTAAAGTCAGTGACAGAGAAAAATATTTGCAAGACATATGACAAAAGGCTCGTATCCTAAACACACATAGAGTGGCTAATCAACAAAAAAAAGGGCTACAGTACAATAAAGTGAATAAAGGATAAAAGACAGATGGCTTTTAAACATTTTTTTTAAATGCCCAACTCCTCCTCACCCAAAAGGCAAATAGAGACTTAAACTGTAATCACATATTATTTTTCACCTGTCAGATCATGAAGGTTGATAATACATTGTGCTGGCACTTGCACACATCACTGACATGAGTGTGTATTGGTACAACCTCTTTGGCACCCAACTTGGCAGTATCTCTCAACAGTTGTAAACGTACCTAACCTGTGACCTAGCAGTTCTAAGAATTTATTCTGCAGGTAGTGTACTTGCACCTGGGCAAGTCTGTGCAAGGAAGCACGTAAAAATCCTAATTGCAGCATTGCCTATAATTCTAAAAGATGAAAGACCATCTAAATGCCCATCAATAGGAAACCAGTTAAACTATGGAATATCCGTACACGGGAAATTTTGCAGCTGTTAAGAGGAATAAAGTAGATTTAATGTGGAGCTATCTCTAAGGTAGATCATTTAGCAGGAGAAAAATATGAAAAGTATGTATAGTACTTTATCATTTTTTTAATAAAAAAGGGTGAGGAAATATGTGCATGTATTTTCACTTAGAATATTTCAAGAAATATACTTAGAAGCTGGAAATAGTGGTTTTGCCTGGAAAGAGGGATGTGGAATGAAGGACAGAGATGGGAAGACTTCCTTTATGCTGTATACTCTTTTGTACTGTTAGATATCTTTTACCATGTGTCTGTATTATCAATTCCAATTTAATATTTAAAGATTATTTTCTTATTAGACTTACTGTGATCTGTCATCATCTTTTTATTACCAGCCCTGCATTGTGCTGGCTCACACTTAGTTTGTGTTCTAGCCTCTTTCCTGATTAACTTTTATCTAGATGTTTTTCATTCGTTTGTAAAATATGTTTTGGAATTCTCAGTGTATTACTGAGCTATGGAATGCCGTATTTGACATGCATATCTCTAGGGTAATACAGGCATTTTAAAGTCTCAAGAGTAACAGAGAAATGAACACAAAAAGCGACCTCTAACAAGACCCCTTACAATAAGATTATTTTCAATAATTGTAAGTTGTGATGCATTATACTTTGTATTAGGCTAAGATTTTTCCACAGAAAAAGTAGCTACTTACTGATTGTTTATTTCAATTGCAGCTCAGTGCGATTACAGTACAGAGAAGAAAAGCAGCCTCCATGATGAATCTGGAAAATATTTAAAAATATTCATAGTTCACTCACAGAACTTTATACTTGGGAAAGCTGTTGGACTAGAAGTTTATTAAAATGGTAAAACCTGCATAGAATGGTTAAGGCTTGCGTCGTTTTGCATAAGCATTTTCCATTCTGTTTTGAGGGTTATTGGAAAACAGAACAGCTTCCTGTAAGTAAAGAAAAGGTAATCCTATATTGAGCTTCAGTAGAGAATAAAGCCAGCTGGGAAGAACTCATTGCCTTCATCAACGTGTCTATTTTTTAATTCCTCCTTTTTCCCTTGGAAGAGCGTAACAGTTTTCAAACTATGCTAATCATGAGAAAGAGTTTTAAGAAATTGCTTGAATTTTAATATTTCAGGTTCCAGAATTTGAGAATTTTACATCTGTTACTCGTAACTCATTTTTAAAGTTCCCAAGTATCCGTTTTATTATTAACTCACATGTAATAAATTATGCACTTTCTAAAATGATGCTGTCATGTATTTTATTTTATTTATTTATTTTTTATTTATTTGGTTGCATTGGGTCTTCGTTGCTGCACGCAGGCTTTCTCTAGTTGCAGCTAGCGAGGGCTACTCTGCCATGCGCAGGCTTCTCGTTGCAGTGGCTTCTCTTGTTGCGGAGCATGGGCTCTAGGCGCACGAGCTTCAGTAGTTGCGGTGCGTGGGCTCAGTAGTTGTGGCACATGGGCTTAGTTGCTTGTGGCACGTGGGATCTTCCCAGACCAGGGATTGAACCCATGTCCTCTGCATTGGCAGGCAGATTCTTAACCGTGTCATGTATTTTAATGTACTAATTGTAGTGATTCACTTTTACCTTACACGATTTTCAGTATTTATCAAATATTGATATTTAAGAATTTGGGAAGGTTTTCATTTGCTTGGGGTTTTGGGGGTTTTATTTTGTTTGTTTTTGCTATTACTCAAAGCAGTATTAATCAAATGGAATCTTAAGTTCTGAGACTGCGTGGGCATTGAACTATTGCAGTCCTATTGATTTTCATAGATCCATGTAGTTAGTTACTGTCTGCTCCTAGTTTGAACGTGGTGTACCCTGCTTTCTGGTGATTAGGGTAGATGGGTTTGCATCTGGACAACAAGTTAGGAGACCGTTGCAGTAGTCCAGATAAAAGATAATGAGTTGAGTTTGAGGTGACTTGAAAACATGCATGTGTAAATATCCAACCAGCAGTCAAAAGTTTAGGACTGGTGCCAACAAATTGGGATAGCCATGAGGTCATTGGCATGGAGCTGAGATTTGAAGCCGTGGAGTGTAGGGGCTTGCCTCCGGGCCTTATGTGATGTACTGACTACCTCTTCCCCTCCATTTCTCATGCTGTATCCCCGACGATGGCCTTCTTTATCTTCCATCATTACGTTATCCTCCCTCCCCACATAGGGTCTCCGCACATACTTTGCCATTTGCACATTCTTCAGATCACTACTCAGACAACACTGCCTCTGAGAGCCTTCCCTAGCCTCCAGACTGGGTTAGGTCCCCTTGTTGTACTGCTCTTAATATATGCTATATTTTTTTCCTGTATAGCACTTACCAAAATTTGTAAATAACTCTTTTTGAAATTTTTTTCTGTAATGTCATCTCCTCCCCAGCAGACTGCAAGCTCCTTGAGAATAGGACTCATGTTTACTATCCGTCATCGTTGTATTCTTAGCCCTCAACACGGTTCCTGGGACATGGAAGGTATTCAAAATTGTTTGTTCAAAAACTGAAAAAGAGTCTTTAAGGACAGGCCCTTAGAAAATGCCTTCGTTGGTTGAATGAGCTCAGGAAGAAGAGTCACTGGAGGAGACTGAATAGGAGCAGTGAGAGGCTGGTAACCAGGAGAACCCAAGATGACAGAAACTAAAGGACAGATGAAATCTGATCTTATAGGCAGGGGGGGGCAAATGGTTGCTAGTGTCAAATACAACGATAAGACCAAATAATACAGACATGACAGTTAAATGGTAGATAGGCGCTTAGCTTATTTCCATTTCTTAAAGAATTTGATTCTCTAAATTCCTTCCCATGTCATTCACAGACTGATTTCCATGTAATAAAAGTTACGTTCATATTTATGTTTATAGAATATAGTGTTTATTTTTTTAAACTTTTAATTAGAGAAAATGTTAGAATTATATCCGACAAAAAAATGAGACTGTAAGAGAAAGCACTTCAGAAACTAACATTGTAGACAAATGAAATATAAGTATTATTATCCTGTTTTAAAAAGAAAATCTAACTTTCCAGACATTTCTTTAAGGTAAAATCTTTCAACATAGCACTTTCTCCAAACTTTGGCCAAAGGTACCTACTCTTGACATTTTAATACTAATAACCTCCCCCCTCCAGTTGGCTATCTTTCTTGAATACTTAGATATTCTCCAAGAAAAGGATAAGCTGCTAAAATGCCGATAGTAGGCCCTTCTGACCTCTGTTCAATTTGAAGAGACTTAAGCTATTAGCAACAGAACTGCATGTGTATGGTTATTTTTCTTCCAGAAAACTTTGTTAGCTAATGATTTCTAATGTAAAAATGTAGTAGCGCTTTTGACATTCCTCATATTGGTCAGTCTTAACTTCATTTACACAGACAGTAAGTATCATTTACTCTGTGAGCTTTATTTTAGGAGACAGGGGAAATGAATAGGAAAGAGAGAAAAGAAATGATATAAATCTGAAATTGGGGGTAACATAGCTAGTTCATTTTATTTATTTGTGTTTCTATATCGTGTCTCCCTGAGGAAGAAAAGAGATATGATTACCTCTTCTTCACTTTGTATACAAATATGCAAATTGGGGCAGCCAGCAATCTTCTAATTTCTCCTCTGGTGTGAGAACTATGGGAGAACATTAGTAACAATTCAGTCATTCGTTTATTCAGCAAATGTGAATATTTCATAGCTGCACAGTCTGCCAAGCCAACTCAGACAAACCAAGGAAGAGCGAAAATACACTTTTAAACATTTTATTATAAATTCTGTTCTTTAACCATAATGTGTTTTATCAATTTTTCCAAAATAAATCTGTAATAAGCTTTTTTTAATCAAGATTAATTTTTTAATTAAGATTAACCTCTTAATCAAAAATAATGACTAATTTTTTTAGCTTACTTTAAAATGTATGTATACATATAGATATGTATACAGAGAGGAGACAGACACTGCAACACCCCAGTGTTGCCTATGAAATCTGTCCCCTACCAACTTTGTTTTTTTTTCCTTAATTTTTTTTGGCTGTGCTGCACAGCATTCAGGATCCTAATTCCCCAACCAGGGATCGAACCTGTGCCCCCTGCAGTGGAAGCACGGAATCTTTTTTTTTTTTTTTTTAATTTATTTATTGTATTTATTTTTGACTGCATTGGGTCTTCGTTGCTACGCGCGGGCTTTCTCTAGTTGCCGCGAGCGGGGGCCTCTCTTTGTTGCGGTGCGCGGGCTTCTCGTTGCCGTGGCTTCTCTCGTTGCTGAGCACGGGCTCTAGGTGCACTGGCTTCAGTAGTTGTGACGCACGGGCTTAGTCACTCCGCGGCATGTGGGATCTTCCCGGACCAGGGCTCGAACCCGTGTCCCCTGCAGCGGCAGGCAGATTCTCAACCACTGCACCACCAGGGAAGCCCCAAAGCACGCAATCTTAACTGGACCACCAGAGGAGTCCTCACTACCAGCTGTTAAAGCGTGAAAAATGTGTAGCTTTTTTGACAACATTAATGTTCTTAGTATTTACATAAGGAAGAACTAAGTAAATATGTATATACTTAGATAACAAAAATCATAGGCTGGAAAGGCATTGTTAAAGTAATTTTTTACAACACTGGCACCCACCCAACCACCAAGAAAAAAATCTACACTCAGTGGCCTTGTAGCCCAAGGGTTCAGCACAAAAACTCACACGTGCCCCCACATGCCTGTAGACGCTCCCAGTGCACTAGCTCTAACCCTACCCTTAGTTCTTCCACTCAAAAAGTATTTTGGAATGTAAGCAAAGGAGAAAAACATTATAGAGATAACTTTGAACCTGCTCTCGTTTCTTCCTTTTTAAGTACATGTTCTTATAGCTCACTCCTTTATTTTTAGTAACAAATTACCAGTGTTACTGTGCACAGCTGTTGAAGTTCACTGGGGCGGGGACGGCAGCTCCCTCTCCCTTGAGGTGGCCCAGTCCACTCTGCAACAGCCTTGACCACTAGAAAGTTCTTGCTGATACTGAACTGAAATGTGTCTCCTCCCTTCGTTCTGCCTTATACCACAGAGTAAGTCTAAACCATCTTCCACATGGCAGATCTTCAGCCTTTTAAAAATAATTATCATGCTCTCCCTGTACTTAGTAAGCACCTCCATTTCCTCAGAGGACTTGGTTTTGAGTCCTTGCGCCAGCCAGTCACTGGTCTCTGAAAACATACATATCTTCTTTCACTCGTTGAATAGATATTTATGAGCATCTTACTTTACACCAGGTATGCTTGGGATGCCTCAGTCTTATGCCCAGAGCCAAACATTATTTTCAGAGTATAAACTATTAATTCCCTTGTTCTGGATCATGACTGGGAATGGTGGGGAGAGGTTAAGTGATACCTGCCCAAGGAGGGGTGGGGGGGAAAGCTTATTAGAATCTGCAGGGAACTGTGGCTTCACGGTACATACCCTTCCCCTTTCCCTCGCCCCAAGAAGAGTGACATATTCTCTTACGGAAGCCTGCTTTGACAGTTACTGAGTTAGCGATTCAGGAAAATGTTCATATAATTTCCCATTAGTACTTAGGATGACAAAAAAAATGAGAATTACTGGTCTGGAGTCTACGCCTTCCATTAATTCAGCTTCAAATCATGTTAGCTTTTTTGGAAGTTGAATCACACTGTTGGACAGGTATTGAGCATATTGTTGACTGAAATCTTAAGTTTTTTCTAAAGGTTTTGTTGCTAAGCCAGATCTTTGCCCCAGAAATTGGACTGGTCATTTATTGCTTTTCATTATATTATTACAGCGTGCTGAGGCCATTTTACCTAATTCTGTCATCCAGTTTGTTACCTATAAGCATAGGAACCGTTGTCTAATTTTGTTTTATTGCTATATTTCTTGCATCCATGACAAGTTTTTATTTACAGTGAATTCCATCTACAGCTTTGATAAACATGCCACCCATATTTTCATGAAAATCACTGAAAAAATGAGAACTAGACAGATCTGAGTACAGTCAGTCTCTTCGAGCATACCAACCACCACCTCCCATGACGGGTTATAATCAGGACCCATGAGGCATCATGGTCAGGCAACAGGTCAGTCAACCTGTTTTTAATCTAGCCCATATTGCTGCTTCCACACTATCATAAAAACATCAAGAAAGACCTAGGCTTCTGCCTAGGAAAGTTCATTTATGGTGCAACTGTCATACTTCCCAGACCTAATCTAGTAATCCTGTCTGAGAAGACAAGTTAGATGGGTTTCTTCTTAGTAAATCCATGTAGCATCCTAGTCATCACTGCTTGTTCCTTTTACGTTTATTTAAAACCCTTTCAGTCCTTTAGTATGGCATCATGGAAACTCTCGGTCACGATTTTTATCCTTTTTTCAAAGAAGAAGAAAGCCATCAGGTCATAATATGATGTATGAGGAAATCTGTTGGCACTTAGATCTGGGAAGATTAAAAATATGACACTAGGATTTCCTGTCACGTGAACTGTGTTCTAGGGGATAAGGGAGAATGAGAGTAGCTACAGTCATGTTTCTGCAAATAACCAAAAGAATCCATTGGATCCATTGGAGAATCTTCCCCTGGATCTGCAGTAACCATGCTGATCTGTATTAATGTCTATTTATTGAGCACCTACCTTATACAAGCATTGTGCTAGCATTTTGCATTCATTATCTTGTATAATCCAACAACCCTGCTAGGTAGGTGTTGCTGCTAGGTTGGTGTTGTCATTCCTTTTCCGAAGATATAAGGTTCATAAAAGTTAAACACCTGGCCCAGGGTCACAGAGATGGAAAGTAGCACTGCAGGCTTTCAAACCAGGTCTCTCCAACACCAGATTCCTTCTGCCAACACTGCATCCTTAGAGTCTGTGGAATTTGTGCTTTTGACATCTCTCCCATTTGCTGACAGTGACCGAGCAGTCGCCTCTACAGGTTCTCTGAGTGCCCCCGGGGTTCTTTTGTTTGTTTTTGTTTTGTTTTTTACATTTATTGTGCACTTCACTTCTATTATTATTACATTGTAATATATAATGAAATAATTATACAACTCACCATAATGCAGAATCAGTGAGAGCCCTGAGCTTGTTTTCCTGCAACTAGGTGGTCCCATCTTGGGGGGATGGGAGACAGTGACACCGATGTGTGTTGCTTATGTCCAGTCTACTCTGTGATCTCGTTTTGGTCGCTGTCACTGCAGAAAACCCTGCTTCACAGAGATAGGATGTTGGAAACGAAAGCAGGCTTTTCAGTGCTTTTGTGGCAACATCAGGATATTCCGCCATGACTTTAATTCAGAACGTATGGAGATCTGAAGTTGTCTCAAACATACTTTTAAGGCACCGTGATTTGCGATCTCAAGCAGTTGATCCTCTTCTAGCACGGACAAAGTCGATTCACCTGGCTTATTCACAGATGGGTCGCAGATCCATTCCTTCCCAGTTTGGGGTCTTTTGTGGTTGGGAAGTAGTGCTCAAAGTCTTTGGAAAGCTGAGATAGGTGATATGCACCAGCTGGGAGAAAGAAGGCCCTGGCTCAGTCTCTTTCAAAAATCTCTGCTAATGTTTGAAACATGTCAAAAATCCCAGTGTTCACACGTCTTCTCTTATACACAGAGGTGAGATGGCTTTCTAAAGGTAGATCACTGGCCAGAGCTTTTGAGTTACAAGAGCCACTTCAAAGATTTCTTTTAGAAAAACAGTCACCACTGGCAGCACGTTTCAGTGGCACAGAATGGGTCACAAAACTTGCTTACTTGTGTGGCATATTCAACCTGCTCAACAAACTCAATCTGTCACTTCAGGGGAGAACAACACCTGTGTTCAAGTTGGCAGATAAAGTGACTGCATTCAAAGCCAAACTGGAATTATGGGTGCCCCGGGGTTTAATTCCTCTGCGTCATGAGGCTCGAACTCACTGTTAGCAGCTCGGTACTCTCAAACGAGTGCTTCACCCTAGACTTCAGGTAACTCTTACTAGTGTCCATTCTCTCCTTTTCAGTTCAAGGATTCGTGTTCTTGATAGAAGATACACAAAATAGGTTTTGAAAAATTCTGCGTTCACTTTTTCATGCATCAGCCTTATTGTAATGATTCAGAGCTGCGACCGAGTCTTTGCCTTTTCTGACTCTGACTCTAACCCAAAAAGCCCTTTTGGTTATCAAATTATATGCATTACATAGAAAACTTCCTAAGAAAAGCATCTTCATATCTAGTGGGATTTGGGTATTTTTTCAAACCTTGAAAAGAAATTGGCCATCACCTAAAAAGTCAAGTAACTTTAGTGAAAAATATAGATCTAAGCAAAGGAAGTTATATAAATTAGTGGGTTACCTCCTTTAAAGGTTTCCAGATTTTTTTTTGATTGCCTTATAAAGCTTTCTTTTTTTCAATTGAAGTACAGTTGATGTACAGCATTATGTTACAAGTGTACCATATAGTGATTCACAATGTTTAAAGGTTATAAGTTATAAAATATTGGCTATATTCCCCATGTTGTACAATATATCCTTGCAGCCTATTTTATATGTAATAGTTTGTACCTCCTAATCTTCCACCACTACATTGCCCCTCTTCCCTTCCCTCTCCCCACTGGTAACCATTAGTTTATTCTCTATATCAGTAAGTCTTCTTCTTTGTTATATTCACCAGTGTGTTGTATTTTTTAGATTCCTTATATAACTGATATCATACAGTATTTGTCTTTCTCTGTCTGACTTATTTTACTTGGCATAATACCCTCCAAGTCTATTCATGTTGTTGCAAATGGCAAGATTTCTTTTCTTTTTCATGGCTGAATAGTATTCCATTGTGTGTATGTGTGTATATATACACATACATATACGTGTGTGTATGTGTGTGTGTGTGTGTGTGTGTGTATATATATATATATATATATATATCCTTTAGCCATTCATCTGTTGATGGACACTTAGGTTGCTTCCATGTCCTGCCTGTTGTAAATAATGCTGCTATGAACATTGAGGGTGCATATGTCTTTTTGAATTAAGAGTTTTCGTCTTTTCCAGTTATATGCCCAGGAGTGGAATTGCAGCATCATATGGTAGCTCTATTTTTAGTTTTTTAAGGACCATCCAAACTGTCTTCCACAGTAGGGAATTTACATTCCTACCAACCACATCCTTGCCAACATTTGTTATTTGTGTTCTTTTTGATGATGGCCATTCTGACAGGTGTGAGGTGATATATCATTGTGGTTTTGATTTGCACTTCCCTCATGATTAGCAGTGTTGAATATCTTTTCCTGTGGCTGTTGGCCGTCCGCATTTCCTCTTTGGAGAAATGTCTATTCAGGTCTTCTGCACATTTTTTAATCAGGTTTTTTTTTTTTGATGTTGAGTTACATGAACTGTTTATATATTTTGGATATTAACCCCTTATCAGCCATATCATTTGCAAATATTTTCTCCCATTCAGTAGGTTGTCTTTTCATTTTGTTTATGGTTTCCTTTGCTATGCAAAAGCTTTTAAGTTTAATTAGGTCCTATTTGTTTATTTTTGGTTTTATTTCCTTTGCTTTAGGAGACAGATCCAAAAAAAATACAGATTTCTTTAATAAGTGGTGACAATTTCACCCAAAAAAATTTACCAAATATCTACCAAAAAAATAATATGTTAAATTGTGTTTAGCAATTATAAAGTGGTTGATACTATATTATATGATTTTCCTGTGTCGAAATAAGCATGGTATTTTAAAGCGAGGTATTTGAAAGGTATTTACTTACTTTGAGTATTTGGGACTCTTTGAGGCAAAGATATGACCACAAGCATTTGACATGAAAAAGAGAAGCTCAAATGATTCAAACGGTAAAGCTGGAGCAGAGCCAAAATGAACAAGAAAAGAAGGAAGGCACCTCTGAGGCTGCTACATGGAGGAAGGAAACACCAGAGGAAAAGATTTGCTTCATGAAGAAATGGCCTCACACTGATGATAATCTGGAAATTAAGCCATCAGCCAGATTAATAGGTAAAATAACCATAATTAACCCATAATTATAAACGTACTATTTAGAACTCTGCCGTATATAAGCCAAGTAGTAGTGAGAGTATCAGGATACATTAGTGATACATTAGGAATGATGGTATACATTTTTTTTTCTTTTATCTTTGCTATTTAATTTGCTTGACTTATTTATAAAAGCTAACCAGATTTATTATACTTTATATCACAAAAATACTGATTTGAAGGTTTTGCATAGCATCAGAGTTTTAAGACATGAGTCCTAACTGCAGATTCATCGTCTAGAAACAATGTGATTTTAAATAATTCTCTGTAACTTTCCAGGTAACGTGTCAGGATATAGAGAAATTTATTCTTTGAGTCCTTGATAGCAGTGCTATTTTTTATCATAGGCGTATATTTTATATCTGTAAATACGTGTGTGCGTGTGTGTTACATAAATGTATAGGACACTAAATTAACTAATTCCATTCTCCCTAGAAGAAGGCAGGGACTAACTGACTACAAGCCAACAATATTGCTCTTTATCCATTAGGTTATGTTCATAGTCATTCAAGCAGTACATTAACATAATATTTTAAACCAAGGTAATTAGCTTTACTTTACAGAAATTCATTGAACTGAAAGTTCGCATGTATACTCCTCCGTATACTCAAAAACACATGAACTACTTTATGTGAACTCTTTGTATTCCGAGAGGCAGTAGGGCCCGGGGGGCTTAGTTGCAGCCTGGCTAGGATTGACGCCCAGCTCTACCACCTACTGACCTTGAGCAAATTACTTAATTGCTGTGCCTCTGTTTCCTCATCTGCAGATAGATAATAGTGCCTTCCTCACATGCTGTGAGGCTTAAACAAATTAATACGCATAAAATACCAAGCAGTGCTTTTGCCATTTGATAAGCCTTTTGTAATCATGTACAGAAGCCTGGAGGTTCTCTGACGAGCTTGTGGAATAACAAAGCCAGTTTTTATTGTGGAAGTTATCACTACGGAGATAGCGCTGGCAAGACCGCAGCTAACTGGGAGCAGTGATTGATTTCAGCAAGACTTGAACCAAGGAAACCAGGTAAGAGGCTGCTGTGATAATCCAGGCAAGAAATGATGAGGCTTGAACACTGTATGGCAAGCGGTAGTGGGATTAAGAGAAGCAAAAGTTGCTGAAGAGATACTACGTATAATACATAGATCTAGATCAGCATTTGGCTACAGGAGTTGAAGAAATAAGAACAGGTTCCAGGCTTGGATGGCATTCTCTTAAGGCAGGACATAGAAAAGGATGAGTTCCAAAATCCCAAGCACCTGCATACATCAAAGAGGAAACGCCCAACAAGCAGTCCACCAGAACTCAGAAAAAGCTGGATTGCAGCAGCATCAAACTTAGCAGCACAGGGAATGGTCAAAGTCAAGGAAGTAGATAACAGATTTGCTTTTACCCTCTTTTTCAATCAAAGGTCTATTCTGCCCCGGACTGGAGCACATCATCTAAGGCAGTTCTGAGCACTGAAGGGAAATCATATTGAAGATTTCAACCTTGAAGTTAATTGCGAAGTTTGCTGCAGACGGCGAATGTTTCAAAGGTAGAAACCGTTTTCTAAGTGATCTGGCTAAAAACACATACACGAGTCCCTGGTGCCACGTTTCCCATCACATGTTGCAGAACTGCCAGCAATAGGCCCTATCCTCTGGCTCCTGGGGACTTAATTTCCCTAGAGAACTATCGTGGTTATTCAACTTTAGACCTTGTAGGAAGAATCACAGTTATTTCTCTCTGGGGTCTTACTCAGAGCAAGCTATGTGGAAGGGAATAGTCACTAAGGAGGAACAAGGCGAAATAAACAAGCTTTTAGCCAAATGTATGAACAATTCATGTTTTAAAAAACTGGCCAAATTTTTACAAAAGTTGTAAATTAGGGACTCTGTACCGCTACCCTGTTGTGACTCCTGTACGTTGTAATCTACATGAGAATATGTAACCCTCCCGGCTTTTGCTGTTCCCAGCACAAAGGTGCATTTCATTATATGCTAATGCCTGCATGTAGGGGTTGAGTAAAGCCTGCTTCAGGCAGGGAGAACACCAAACTAGAAATTAGAACTAAGGCCTTGGCCCGGTCCCGCCAATGCCTAATGCTATGATCTTGGACGTGTCTTCTCTGTAGAATAGAGATACCTCTTCTTTGCCCTAATGTTCCAGAATTCTGTGATCAAAAGAATGCATTTAATGAAACTGCGCCCTTTGAAAATTATTTTTTAAGAGTCTTATAAACACAGTCTCCCTGTCATTCAGAAATAACATTTTTTTTGCCTCAGAAGGCTTATCAGTCAACATTATGTTGAAGAAGTCAGTGTCTTGTTCCTAATCATAATAGCCAAACATTTACCAAATGCCTACCACGTGCTTTCTATGAGATGCTCTGTGAGCTTGCTTTAAATAGCACAGCAACCCCAGGAAGATAGATAGTAGGATGTCACTGTCCTTTCACAGAAGGGAAAGTTGAGGCTTATAAAGGTTAGGTGACTTGGCAAAGGTCACACGGCTGGTGAACTGTACTTCAGCCTCTAAACCCAGGTGTCTCCAACCCTAATGTGTAAGGTGCTTCAACTGGTTGTTTTCAGCTCTAAAACTGTATTCTGGAAAGAACTCCAGGTGGGGAACACTAAAATCAAACCATTATCATATATCAGTGTCTCACCATCAAAGTTGAGCCAGAAAGCAGCCTAGTGAATCTGTGCTCTTCCACAGTCTTGGTCATGTTCCCTGCAGTTTGCGTTCCTGATCTAAGCTGTGAGACTGTCGACATGTACCATCATGTGAGACATCACATACATATGCAGCTAAGTCATATACATCTAAATATTTAGCAAAACCAGATTTCAAGACACTCTAAAATGTACTGCAAAATGTACAGCATTTATTCACATACAGACAAAAAGGCACAAATTCTACTAAATAGTTCAACAAAAAAATACAGCTGTCCTCAACTAGTTTTATAAATACTTTCAAAAAGGGGGTAGAAATAAATACAGGATTGGGCCATGTAATATAAAATAGTCATCTCTACATATACTTTGTTTAATTCTGATTTTTAACTCTTCATGCACCTTTTTTTTTTCAACTTTAGCTGAATGGACACCAAGCTAGGCACATAGTGAAAAATCCTCTGTACAAGGTTACAAATGTAATGACAAGTTTGTCCATTTCAAAATAATTAAGATTTGTACACAACACATATAACCCTTCATTTAGATTTTGTGTTTATAACCTAACAAATGACATTCCAGGCAACTTTACAAAAGTTTAACTAGCCTACATTTTGACATAATACATTGATCATAATCAAAGATATTTCTTGGTCAGGATGCACAAGGAAAGATAGATAAAGCTTTAAAAAACAAAAAAAAAAAAAAAAAGAAAAAGAAGGAGGAGAAGGAGAAAAGAAGGCAAATGGTTCCGTACTCAGAGTGCAGGTGGGCAGGTTCGGCTGGCTGGTTGCCGCTCATGCGGCCGCATACAGAGTTCCCAGCAGGACATGAAACTCACCCACTCACAGAGCTATCATTACACTGTGCCAGAGAAACTGAGCTCTGTACCATTTGCATTTCAAAGCAGGAATTAAAAGTGTGGGCTTTTTGTTTTTAGGTGTTTAGTTCTTGTGTGGGTTTTTTTTTTTTTTTTATTTTTTGTTTTGTTTTGTTTTTGGTTCAGCATAACTTGGAACGTTTGAAAGCTTTTCAACCTAAATGTGGGGAAAAAACAGGTAAGGCATTATTTTTGCACAAAACTAGCATTCCTAATAGTGCAAATGAATCTGGTACCTCTTATAATGGTGAGAGGTCATACACTTACTAGAATTAATTTAGATTTTCTTTTTATGGCTTGACAAATTATCCCTCTATATATTCTACTCTCACCCAGAGCTGTTGCTGTAGTCAAAAGATAACTGTAAATCGAGTCCACCTTCTCCTGTATCCAGCAAAAGGTTTTTTGCTCATATGCAAAAAAAAAAAAAAAAAAAAAAAAAATTTTTAAATTATGCCGAGTTAATGTACAACTTGGATTCATAAGAAACTTCTAGTATCTGTAGCAACAGTTTATCTGGACAACAGTCTTTGAAAAATGAGCCCCATAGCTCAAAAATAGTCAATCTAAAAACCTGGGTCATTCTTTCCCCTCCCCTGAATTAGCTACTAAAATGTATTCGAAAAGTTAAGACTTGGTTTGAAAATGTCATACATACAATGGGGATGTATCAGATCTACTATTTGATCATCTGATAAAACTTGCATAGCAAGATGGAATTCAATAAGCCTTTTTCCTTGTTGACAATCGTCCGGAAGACTTGAAAGGTAACTACAGAACTCAAAGCATTACTCATTAAGTATCAGAATGTCCCTGCCACATGGAAACAAATGTATAAATGAATCAGGAATCTGAATACTGATATTAACAAACTAAAGGATAATTTAGGGGAAGTTGGGCTTGTTCCAAGTGCCCATAACTCTAAATCTCATTGCTACTTAAACTTTCCTTAAGTTTGATTCACAACTACATTGAATTCCAAAAAAAAATTAACAGGACCTTAACACTATCCACTGTCTTAATACATAATGCACTGCAGCGAGTGCAAAAAACAGAACATTGTACTCAAATTTAATGCTAAATTTATTATTGCTGATAACTTACTAGTTATTGCCGTTTGCAATTAGAAAGTCCAAGTTACGAACTAGAGCTTAGAACTCTGACTCCAGAAAACCTATTACACTTCAATCTCTTTCCTGTATAACCTTGGTCAATCAATGGTAAGAGGTTATCGCAACTTATTGCCTTTCTATTTTTTTTTTTAAATATAACCTATTTTGCTTTTTTTTTGTCTTGTTTTTCTTGTTTTTTTTTTTTTTTTTTTTAAAGGAATCTGTTCATGTTGGAAGGCCGGATTCCCCAACATATGCACTAGTGGTCGGCTCTGGGAAATATGAGTCACCAGAGTCTGGAAGTTCATCACTTGAACTTGAATAGCCATTGTATTGTTGGAAGCCAGATGGCCAGTTTTTGCCAATGGCCAGCGAAATCCCAAGCTGGCCCAAAAGGCAGTGGTTAGGGAAGAGAAAGGTCAAAAGGACTGGTAAAGACAGGACCTCAACTGCCCTTTCTCACAGATGGAACTCTGTAATGGCTTCACCCTCCACCAGCCCTATATCCACAACACATTCAAGGGCTTCCGGCAGCAGGACCTTGCTTACATTTACCCTAAATCTCCAAGCTCCAGCGGCTCTACCTTGTCCCTTCAGATCTTCCAGTAATGACTTTTAAATTTTCTCTTCCCTCATCTGCTATATTTACACATGAATTCCCTAGAGTTACTGAAGCTTCAGAGCTACTGCCCGTATACTATAATGCAACAAAAACAGCCTTGTGGGCCAAAGTATAAATATGATTTCAAGATCCACCACAGTCCTAGAAAATAAGTTTTATGGGCTATTAAATGGTATGTGAGCATTTCTCAAGAACCACATCTGATTCTGTATATTCAGGTAACCAAGAGTTTGTGCTTTGGGAAGAATACAGAGGGCAGTAAAAACTCATGAGGCTTATTTAAAAGCCTTGCCCTCTTTAGAAACTTAATTCATCCATTCTTATTTTAGTGTTTAATTCAGCCTCTAGTCTTAGCATCTTACGGTTACAATCTAACTCTTGTGTTTCCTCAACAAGTTGCAAATAACACACTTCTCACAACAATGATTTATAAATGACTCAAAAAAAAAGATTCAATCTGAATTGCAAGTAAATGTGTTTGTGCAGCTCAGGAGTGACGGGTTTCTGCTCGTCCCCCGTGTCTGAACTCTCGCCTACCCCGTGACAAGCCCGTGGTGCTCCCAAGCCATCTCTGCTTCATCAAGAGGCCAAAATGCTTCTCCTGATAATGTCTGTCCTCCTGTTAATGGTGCTGCTGGCATGTATACATTTCTTTTCTGATGCCTCGCTCTCTGAGTCACTCATCTCTACATCAGGGACGTACCCGTCATTCTCGTTGTCAGATTTCAACTTGCTCTTTGCCCTCTCCTTGGCTGGAACTCGGCCTAAGCCCAAATAGGGGTAGTCTGAGTGCTGGTGGCAGGCCCCCTCGTGGGCCTCTCCCTGCTGCTGCCGTTCCCCCTTCTTTGGAATCCGGAATCCTCCCCAGTTCTTCACTGGGCTGGCAGGTGTTGTAGGCACTTTGACTGCAGTCTGGTTATAGTTTACTTTGATTAGGGAGCCGTTGCACTTGGGCACCATCTCTTTCCTCGTGCCGGGTGCTGACTGCCCCACTCCAGGGGCGGTGGCAGCTCTTGTGTTGTCCACGTGCCTCTGGGACACGTCTGTGGACCTGAGAGGCTTGTGACTCTGTCTGAAAGGTCTGTCCTTCAAGTCTCCCTTACCAAGATCACAATGAAAACGATGGTCTCTTCTGCTCCCGTGGTCTGGCATCACCACACCATTCTTCTGTTGTGCTGATATGAGACGTGCTTCTGCAAAGGTCTTTTCAAAACTCAAAAAGCTCTCTGGGACCACCATCCCCTCCCTTCTACTGCCCAGGTCTGGCTGCTTTAGCAGGGTTTTGCCTTCACTCCCAGCACTGTTCTGCAATGGATCTCGCTTATGGGGCTTTTTCATCGAGTGAACCAAGGAAGTACCCATTTGCTTCCTGAAGAACGCAGAATGCCACTTCAAGTCCTCTATCTTGGGGGCATCGGGGCCCACAGAAGGGCTGTTAAACAGAAGCATGTTTTCCAGTGACGAGGAGGAAGAAGAAGGCGGCGCACCTACGAACACAAAAACCACACGTCAAGGAAAGTTACAGCAGAGGCAAATCCAGAACAATAAAATTCCAGACCCTCAGCAGGGCCTTCCCACCCAACAGTAAAGCACACAGCCACCCACTTCGTAAAAGTTCGGTTTTTATAGTAAAGGTATTACCTTCCGTAAAATCTGAATACTCAGTATCCTCTATTTTCTAAAACAGCTTAAGTTCATGTACTTTTTCATGAAACAATGTCTTTTCAAGGAATACATTTTCCGTCAAACAAAATAACTGATCTGATTTTCAAATGGGATTCACTGCGGAATCCGTCTGCGGTGAAGCAAGCACTGCTTCCACCCGGTCTCAGAGCAGCGCCTGCCAAGAGCTGCCACCTGCCACGCCTACAGACAGCGGGTGGGGGGTGGGGGTGGGGGTGAGGGTTGGGGGGCTGGGGGTACTGGGGCTTTTAAGGTTCTTTCTCCAAATTATCTACACCCTCACAGGGCTACATGGCTATGATGAGGATAAATACACGTCAATTGTGAAATGAATAAAGGAAGGTGTTTGAAATCATTCTTGACACAGCGTACATCTGTTTACTCTCATATGTAAAACCCATTTGTGGAATTAAACTGAACTGCCATCCAACACAAGGATAAGTTAAATTGGTGTTTTTCAAACATTTCTGAGGCAAATCACAGTAAGAACTAAGTTTCACGATGTAACCCAGTAAAAGCTCACTTTTCCTGCAATCATATTAGCCTCATGGCCTGATAGGCACTGTAACAGTTTCTGTTTCACTTGTTTTAATGCTAGTGATGACCTGCTAAATTCATCTCACAACATGGTAATAAACTGTAACCCTCAGTTTGAAAACGACAGGGTGAATTCGTAACATACTAGGGTTCATCCGAAGGACCACGTTCCTGCAAGAGCCTCCAGAGCACCTACAAAGAGCAGTTTTCATGTTTCCTGAGTTATGAACCACCAGGAAAACAAGGTTCCCCCCCAGAGTAGCAGGCAGGAGCCCATGTGAGAGTTTAACTGCTGAGCGGAAACGGACACTGCATGTAAACAGAACAGAGCTAGCAACTCTAAACGTAAAATGATCATGACCGTAGGGAGGGTGTTTTACAGTCTGCTGGTTTAGAAATGGCTGCTTTCTCAATAATCAAACTCAGGGTCAACCGTCACGCCACACGTATTCTTTCTTTTATGCAGTCACCTAATGTGGGACAATAGGAAGGTAAGAGGGGCTATTTTCCAAGCTCTGATTTCTCTCCTGACTTGGGATCCATGTCTCTGAAGGGCCTCTGGCTCTCATAAGTATTGTCTCCGCCGAGGACACTCATCCAGCAGAAGGGCCCTGCCCAGTCTCGGAACCATGGGACAGTTTAAACCGTGGATCCTAGGGACACACGTTAAGTCAGGGCCATCTCTGCCTCCCTCGGAATCATCTCTCTTACAAGGTAGCTCAGTGTGAGGCACGAACTACACAAGGGAAAGTCTCAAACTGGAAGGCGAAAAAAGGCGTCCCAAGGGGTTTCCACTTCATTCCCTGGGGCAGTTCACAGGAAGATTACCACTGCTTCCAACCCGTCATACCTAGTGTGGGTCATTCCTCAGAGGGTGGCGAGGACCCCTTTTCCTGTTCTGGAACAGCAGTAGGACTTCTGAACGTAGATCTGCATTACATCTGTTACACAAAACACTTCCTAACCTTGTTAAGAAGCTCAACCACTTACCAAAAAACCTCAGCCACGAAATACAAGGGGGAAAAAAAAAAAAAAAAACTGCCTGCAATAACCATGAAAAACGACTCAAGTGAAATCAGATGAAAACGTTCTTTACAGCTTATTTTCCTAGGTAATCACTCATTACGTAAGGACTTTTAACAAGAGTCACAGAAAGCCCTCCACTGGCAAAGCTCCACAGACACAACCTGCACTAATGATCCTGGGCGGCAGCAGCTTGGCCTCTGCAGCTGGAGGCCGAGTGATCCGCACCAGACAGCCTTGGGGTGGGGGTGGGGGGCTGCTGTTTACACAAGGACACACCACGGGCAAGGGAGAAAACAGGTCCCCTATTTTATCTGCATTCAAGTAGGAATAATGAAGAGACAGAAGTTCACCTTAAAGACTCTGAGTCAAACTGCCTGTACTTGTGATACCCTAACTCAGAAAAATCTATTTTAAAAGTTTGACAGCTCTAAAGTCTAGCTGACGATAGAACACTTGATATATCTGGGAAATATTTACTCTTGGGAAGGAAATTACCTAGGATGATATTATTAATACGTTAATGCTATCGAAACAATGTAACACACGTCAAGAATATCATTTAAAACTCCCCAAGCTTTTTCTCTCTTCTTTGTTCGGCTGACCAGTTTGCCTCTAGTCACACATATCCAGTTAGTTTTAGGTAAACCCAGAATGTGGATTGCAACATAATAGGTTATAACAACTTCTTTGTTGTATCTGTGTTTCCTAATCTCAGAGACGAAAAGCCACAGACGCAGAAGGAGAGTAAGCCGGTGGACTCTGCACAAAAGGCAAGCAGTGCAGACACTGCTGCTCTAACTTCAAAGGGCAGCAGACACGAGGTCCCCTAAGACCCGCCTGCTCGTGGGTCATGGTTCTGCCCGATCCGCACTCGACAGACTCTTCCTCCTCTGAAATCCTTGTAACGCCTGCTTTCTGGGGCTTCTGATCACGGAACGCTAGGGCGGAAAAGCACTTCAGAGGGCAGGATTCTGGACCAAACCTCTTACAGACCAACAGAGTCCCGGAGAGGTTAAACAACTTGCCCTCCTATGCACTTGATCTCAAAGTCACTCAAGTGTTCTCCGGAGGTGGGGGAAGTCCATGTCTTAGTTTTCTTTTTCTCTTTGCCAGAGCAATGCAACATAGGCAGCACTAAATAAATATGTTGTGCTGAATCTCGAAAGTATTCAAAACTCCAACTACACCAAAATAATCCACTGTGAATGTTGCATCAACATGGATATGTGCCTTAAGTACACAGTCTTAAGATATATTTACCATATGTTACAGGTAGATCCAAAGGCTAGATAATTATAAACCTTTCTAGGGATCCCCAGGATACTTTACATTTATCAAGTGCTTTGCAATATGTAAGTTACTCTTTCGAGTCTCACAGTTGTTCCCAGGAGGTAGCTGGAGATCTCATCCTCACGTTACATGTGAGGAAATGAGGGAGACTTGGAAAACTTAAGACTTGCTTGTGTTGAGCCTTTAAGTAGCCAATATAGGATTTGACCCACACATGAGGCCCAGTTCATAGCCCTCTCCTCTAGACCATGGCGCCTCGAATGCCTAAAGATTTTCTTCAACAACAAAAGCCTTTGCTTCTTTGATTCTTCTACAGTATAAAAGAAAATTAAAGAAACTAGCATTTTTTTCCCTTAACAGAGGGCTTACAAACCCCTGCCCTATTGTTTGACCTACCGGGGCTTAATGCATACCTGAAACTCTTTCTTGCTCCAAAAGCTTAGTGTAAAGATTGAATATCTGTTCCTGGACTTTGCACACAGATCGTTTAATCTTTTCCCTGCGGGTCACCATGTAAGTGAGGTTCCGAACCTAGAACGTAGAGAATAAAGATTCTAAGTAAGCAATACATTATAACAGGACTTCGGTGTTTTTTGTTTTTTTCCTCTTTACCTGAGAAAAATTTGTCCTACTAGGTCCTTGAGTGACTTTTGATATCCAAATGTACTTTAAACATTTTAGCTAATCTCTACGCCTCCCTTTGGGGTGCTAACAAGTATTCTGCGTATACCCCTCAAGGTGGGTAGCAGCACAAAAGAGCCTGTCAGAGGAGGTCCTGCCCCTGCACCACACCTGGCCACAGGCTCCTCCTGGCGAAGAGACAGACGCCCATCGGTGTCCAAGTCCAAACATGCCAGCTCTTGCCAAAGGACTCTGCTTATCACCCCTTCAGTATCCTCTTTCCCATGAATTCTATCGTCAGAGGCTTCAGAGCAGTTCAGAAGCCACCTCTGCTGCACTTTATCAAGCATCTTCTGAAGATGGAACTAGATAGCATTAGGGTCAAGGGCCATCAGAGGGAGAAGCCCCTCACAAACAATGTCCCCACACAGGGCTCACTAGAAGGCCAAGTAGTCACCAGGAATCCAAGTGAACTTCTTTTGTTGACACTGAACTCTCTGAATTACCTTGGAACTTACAGGCCGCTGTGTTCCTACAGCGTGTGAACACCTAGGGAACATCCTTCTTGCTTTGTCATTGACTTGCTAGCTCAGCCTCTCAAGGCCAGCTTTCTGTATCACCACCTGAAAAACTGAAACTGCCCTCTTCTCGATTCATCGGTCAGTAACCGAGAAGACCCCAGCACTAGGAGCTCCGCTTTGCATCTGATGTGCGACCACTGGGGAACTGCATGCAGATGCTCATTCACCAGTAGTAACCAATCAACTTAAATTTGTTCCCCATTTGCAAAGCCACCTGTGATCAGTCAATACAGAATCAAATTTTAATGACTTAATCAATAAACCCCCTTAAATCTCTCAGTCCTAAAACCTACTGGTAAGACCTGATCAGACGGCATGGGCCTGAAAACACAAACGTCAAATGCAACACAGCAGATAACACAATTAATAAACCTTTCTTCAGGAAGATGTGGACAAGACCACCCCAGTAAGCTCAGTGGCAAGACTGAAAACAGGGACTGCGTATCCCCATCAGCTCCTACACCAAAGGCATGACTGCACTCTCCTAACGCTTGGGCTATCCCTTCTCCTGCCACCTTCCCCCAAGGTCGCTAACCTTTTGGCAGCGAGAGTGGCAACAAGCGACACACGACAGCCCTGCATTTTGGCTTCTGTACAGATACACCACCCCTAAAGAACCCTAACAATTCCAGCTGTTCTTCCCAGCTGTGTTCAAGGCAGCCTCCTTTCCAAGAGGACACGAGGCATTAAGAGGAACAGGTCAGCTGGCTTTCACATTTGCATTGCTCACGTTGTAAGTGGTATAATTTCCTGGCCTAAAGCAGGACCACCAAGTCAGGCTTCTCTTGATCCTAACCTATTCACTATTTGTTTAGGATCTTCCTAACACTTCTTGATAAAAATAAAAATTATCTTAAAGAACTGAGAATAAAATCACTCTTCCTGTCTCAAAGTAAATCTTATTTCAGTGTCATTCACCCTGGTTAAAGCACATTCTTTCTCTGACAGCCACACACCCTCAGGCCAGGAAGTAGGTGTCCTTTATGAGAATTCTGACCAGTTTGGGGATGGAGGTAGCTAATAGGCGACCCTCTTTGATAAATATTGCTCCACCCAGGGGAGATTAAGAGTAGAAGGTCAAAAAGAGGAAGGGGCCGAACCTAGATCCTTATCACAGGCTCAAAACAACTGGAAAACATACAGAACGGTTTTTACATTAAGACAGGGAATCCAACTTGTGGAAATAGGAAATGGAAACAAACTCTCTGACGTCCTAGGAGTGGACAAGGTTACTCTCCTATTCAAGTCAGAGGTACAAAAGAGATACATCGTTTTTTACTTAAAATTGTCAATGGAAAGAGCAGAGCCAGAGAACCTGAACTTCGTATTATTACTCAAATTTAATTTTGGTGTCTTCACTTCCCCCAGGAAAGATTTCCACCCTGGCTGTTAAGTGGGAAATTCTCCATTTCCATTCCCCATGATTTCTGATACGAGACATCTAGCTGTGACCCCAAGAAGCAAAGGTCGGGGTTTTCAATTGGAGCAAATCAGCCCCTGAATAAACCAGGCCGGCTGACCACATTAGTATAGTGAGTGCCCTAAACCTTACCTCTCTCATGCACAGAACACCCTGAAGGGCAACTTCCGTAAGCAGCCCCTGTATGTAGAGCTGAACTGAGGCTCTGTCCTCAACACACACCCTGCTTGGCCCTTCCTGTACACTGCTAGACTGCTAGACCTAACCTCCCGCCCACCCCCGACCCCCCGCTTCATCTTCTCCCAATTGCCAGCGAGGTGGTAGGCAAAACCACCAGCCCTCGGCTGCCACCCTCATACCACGTTAAACCCAAGAGTCAGGCTTTCCCCAAAAGCAGTGTTTCCCAAACAAACACGTAGGGGCCCTAAAACACAGAATGCTGGCCTCCAACCCCACCGTTTCTGGAGTCAGAGGTGGGATCCAAAAACCTGCAGGTCACGTGGCTGCTGGTTGAGGACCACGTGCTGAGAACCACTGCCCTCAGGAACTCGATAACGACCTCAAGTTTTCCTGAATCCCAAACACTGCTTGCAACACTAAAGCTTAACATGCCTCTTGTTCGGGGACAACTGTAGCCTCTGTCAGACTGTCAAGGGGTGACCATTCCACCAAATGTTGAGTAAAATGGTCCCCCGGGACCTGACCCCTTTCGATGCCCCAGGCAGGAGTGCAGAGGTAGCATGTTTTTTTTTTATCTGAGCAAGTACTCATTTGCTGAACTCATGTTTATTGCATCCTTTAGAAGACAATGTTTGGGGGAAAGGAATCCCCCCAGAGTGAAGTGGCAGCCCTGGGAACTTGGCATGGCACCCGCCATATATCGGCAATCGTGTCTTCAGGTTCCCAAACCCACCTGAGTCCATTCCTGTCATCTAACTTTCTGATCCAGAACTGGAACCCGGGTGTGCAGAATGCCCCACAGTGTATATCTGCAGGAAAGAGCCACTACCGTTATCACTCAGAGAGTTGGCTGCCTCTCTAATGAAGGGTACTCACTTGTCAGTTCTGAAGTGACCACACGCCTTGATCACAGTCCCACATATTAACCTGCTACGAAATGCTGTTGTGTGAACTGGGCTGGACTTTAAGTTACTTGAAAAACAGACTTAGGATTTATTCTTACTGTCACCCCTGCCCTGATGAGTCTTTGGCCTAATACACTTCTTGTTTATAATCACAAATAACTGTGCACCCTGGGGCACGGCGGCCAAGATTTCCACTTTTTAAAGCCTCCACCATCGCAGGCCTCGTGGAACATTCTGGAAAACACATTTTTCATTTTAATAAGCCCGTTTCAGACTGACGCTAAATGCCCTCAAATCTCTTAGACTCTTTAATAAAGTAAATATAAGTAATACCACACACACAAAAATCCTGATTTATTCCCTGTTTCTCATACATCATTGGCATCATTCTACTTAAAACGCAACAGTGATGACTCCAAAAAAAAAAAAAATGTTTAGAATTTAATCGTAAGTGCGTGTTAATCTGAGTAACTTAAGTACAGAAAAGAGTTAGTACACCACAAGCATTTTCTACACTTTTATTTTGTGGTGATTGCGAGACAAACACAGTCCGAACATGAGACTTTCCGTCCTCCCTCCTGAGGACTATCTGACTCCAAAGCTCATGCGCCCCAAGTACAGCAGTTGTCAGGTTGGGATAAGGCTTCTCACCAGGATTCGAGCTTCTCCCTTCTGAATCCCTTTCTCATCTCTAACAAAAAGGCCACACGTACATGTGGTTGAGAGGCGAGGTCTTCTTTACACTCACCACCGGGGTGGGGGTGGGGGGGCACAGGAGCACAAGAGCCTCACACACCCTCTTCCCGCCTGGCCTCCGCCTGAACCCGCCTGAATCCGGAATCTTAACCTGGTGCCTGGAAGGGGCGTCACAAGCAGCCCGCCCTGTCAGGTACTCAAAGGGTCTCTTCTAAGGAACACTTACAAACACTCTCACTGCTACGCCTTCTCTACCAGGGCAGTGCAGGTCTCTGTGAGAGCTCGGTCTTTCGGTTCCATACTTCTCCCCTGTCCCTATTCTTTGCCTACACTCCCGCTGCAAATCACCTCTGAGTCAGAGTCTCTCCCAGGCAGGTGAACCACAGCCCCCATTAATAAGTCAGGCGCTTGGGGGAGACGCGTTAACCGTTTCAGGCCACTTAGGTGCCTTTCGGCACGGGCTGCGTTGGGCCCGAAGCCTCAGTTCCATCTGTGCACTAATGAATTGAATCACTGTCGGCGGTCGGGGCAGTCGGGGGCGCTGACGCGAGAAAGCGCTCTAAGACACATCGCCGACTAGCAAGCTTCAGTCAGAGACTACCTGCAGGGAGGCGGCGGCCCTGGGGGAAAGCCAGCCCGCTCCTAGAGTTATGCCTGTAGCCGGAAGGGAGGTCCAGACTGGGACTCCAGAGGTACTGGAGAATGGGCGAGACGCCAACCAGCCAACAGCTGCAGGAAGGTGCCACCAGCCGAGGCTCCGGGCAGCCACGGGCCACCACGCGGGCCAATCCAGTGGTGAGGGTGTTCGAAGCGCGCCGCGCGGGACGGGGGGCTCCCCGGGTCAGATCGGAGGCCCCTGTGCACCAGGAGTCCCCACGCCCAGTCTAGACACAGCACACAGACACACACGGACACAGACACACATGCACACACAACATGTACACAGCCTGAGTGATGACTTAGCACCTCACTGCCGGAGTACCTGGGGAACAGATATGCATGTGCATGGCAGCTCATGCCCACACATCAGCACCCACAGCCTGCTCTGCTCGGCGACTGTACCGGGAAGGCCCCCGCCAGCCAGGCAAGAGGCGGAGCTGGGTCAGAGAGGCAGTGCTTCCCTCTCCTCAATGAGCCCGTGACCAGCACCTAGAAAGTGTTTCCCCAGGTTCAACGAGAGACTGCCCTACCTCGGCCCGCCCCACCCCCTCACCGTTAATTAAATCCACTCTGGTTTTCTAACTCAGTTTGTAAACAGTTCTGAGCCCACCCCTTGGGCATCCTCCTGGGGGGCTCAGTTCCCTCTAGCTCTAGAATGAAGGGGGGCGGGGGAGGGGAAGACACACCCCATTTGATCTTCCAGAAGAACAGTAAGAACTAACGAGGAAGTGTTTAAATCAGAGAGGCTCCCCGGGCTCTGTGGCCGTCTTGTGTGTGTGCACAGTGAGTTTACCAGCCCATAAATAGATTCAACCAACACAACCTCATGCTGAAGTATGTACAAGGGTCTGAGAGGAAATGCACTGGCTACCACTCCTTGCTCTGGGCAAGCGGTCGCCTCTTTGCAATCTTCTTCTCTACG
This sequence comes from Tursiops truncatus, assembly GCF_011762595.2. Lineage (NCBI taxonomy): Eukaryota > Metazoa > Chordata > Mammalia > Artiodactyla > Delphinidae > Tursiops > Tursiops truncatus. Next base: position 13,291,388 of record NC_047038.1, read on the forward strand.
TCACCACAAGGTGTCAGTGTCGACCATTACCCTCTCCAGGTCCTGCCGCAGGTGCGTGAACAGCTGCAGCCTCCTGAACAAGACATCCTGCTCCCGCTTCGCGAGATTGTCCTCTTCGTCCTTCTTTGGGGTGATCAGGGGCTTGTTGAAGTTGACCTTCCTCTTCAACTTCCAGTACTGGTACAGGAAATCCACGACCTCCTCGGGCAGCCGCAGGGCCCTGGCAACATCCAGCAGGTTGACGAAGGTGTAGAACTCATCCTCCAGCTGCTGCAGCTTTTGCTTCCGGACACTCACCCGGTGGGCCTCCTCCTGATTCTGCTCAAGGCTGCCAAAGGGCTCCAGCGGATCCCGCGGGGGGCACTCAGGGGCCCCGTTCTCCCGAGCGGCCCCCTCACCGAGGCTCTCGTCGGGCTTGCGATGTGAGCTGTGCTTCGGGCAGTAGGACTTGAACTTGACTTCGTCGTTCTCGGCCAAGATGGTCTTCATCTCCAGGCCCCGGTCGAAAGCACAGGTCACGTGGAAGGCTGTGCGGCAGTTCTTCACAGAGCACTGGCAAGAACACGCAGACAGCAAGAGGAGAGAGATTAGGGAGTGACAGTGACTGAAGCCCCGGGTGCCAGGCACCCCCTCCCTACACACGCACAGGAAGAGCTGCACTTGGAGCTCGTGCCGGGACAGAGGAGCTTCACGCGGATTCACCCTGGCAGGTCCAGTCGTGTTTTAAACAAGCTACAGCTTGGGATTTAAGGGGACTCTCTTTTCATAAACCGAACCATAACTCTCCTAGAAAAGCAACTGCATCCAATAACCACCTCTTAAAGCAGACACGATCACACAGATGGCGCGTGTAGACAAAGGGGGCCCTGGCGCTCCGACTATGCTCCGAAGAACGTGTGCCCAACATGCAGAGTATGTCCTGAGGCATTCATTTGTCTCTTCTCATAGGTCTGGGCTTTTTTAATGTTTATATAAAAAGCCTGAGTGGCGAGAATCTCCTCAGGAAGAATGACCACCAACCAGAGTTTTGAAAGGCACGTGGATCCTCCTTCCTAAGCCACAGTCAGGACGAGCCCCAACACCAGTGGGAAAATAAATGGCTCACTCCTCCTCCAGCAGTGAGGGTTGCTCAAGACTGAGGAGGGTGAATTAAAAACTCCCAAAGACTGGAAAGGAAGAGGAGACCAGGACAATCCAGGACAGGAAGGACGGGACTGGTCTCCGCACCCGAGGAAGCTTTCGCCAGGCGCAGAGGCTTCCAGGCCAGTGGGGGACAAGCTCTGAGACCTGTGTGCGCTTCGCCTGGCAGCGCAACCGTGAGGGACCTGCTGCTTGTGGGTGGAAGGGAGGTCAACGTAGAGGCCAGGCGTCACCCAGCTCTGCCCCGGCCTCACCAAACACCTCCCCTCTCCCTCTCACCGCCCCACCAGGGGAACCCCGTAGTGCCTCCGATCCAGACGGCAGGCCAGAGGCCTAGCAGGAGAAAAGTGACTTCTCCCCATCTGATCTTGCTGGGCGAATTCCTGGAAGGAGGCTCCCTGTGGTGACTGAAGCCAGTCCCTTAAAAAGCAACACTGTACTGTGTGAGGCCAAGGGATCCGGGCACGCCAGGGCTGCAGACAGGAGCAGAACTGAGTGGCCCCAGGCCAGCTGAGAAGCTTAATTAATTAAACTCATTCAGCAGAGCCCTGCACAGCACCACCACAGATCGCAGCGGCGTGGGCGGGGCTTCTTCCCCAATCATTGCAGCCTTTAAGAGGTGACTCACTGCCAGTCGTGATTTCTTCCATTATTAAAAAGTCGCTTTCACCCAGAAGTACAGAAAATCTAGCTCCCTTCACAGAAAATCAATTCCCCCACTGAAAACACTTAAAGCGCATGAACTAACATAAATCTGTAATTTTATCTATAATAATAACCTCAATTCCAAGGAATGTGTGGAATCAGCTTTAGTGGTAGAACACACACACACACACACACACACACACAACCTGGTCACTATCAGTACACACATACCTGGTCACTATCAGTACACATACACACACACACACACCTGGTCACTATCAGTACACACACACACACACCCCTGGTCACTATCAGTATACACACACACACACACACATACACACACACACACACACACACACACACCTGGTCACTATCAGTACAAGACAAAGTGTTCCTCCCTCCTAGCAGGCAGCCAAGTGGGAAGTAAAGTGGGAACAGATGACGGAGACACTACCAGTGTTTGGCTTAAACGACACTTCAACTCAGCGCCCCGACCTGAAGAGAGGAACTCGCCACGGCAGAACATTTATACGGGGCTTTGTAAAGACGCCAAATGGCCTTCCTCTGGGTTTTCCTATTCAGGTTGACTCAGCAAACAGATGTTACAGAAACGTAAGCCAGAGCCTTTCCAGCTGCAGACATTTCAGACAGGAATTCTTTAATAAAATCAGTCTATTCTGTGAAGATATGAAAAATCATCAAAAACTTCCTTGGCCTCTCCTCCTTCAAATTCATGTTCTGGGAAAAAGAGGTCAACGGCAACAAAAAAGTCATTTTATCGTCTCTCTTCAAAAGAGACACAGAGATCCCAATCGACCGCCTCCTGGAAACATCAGTGAAGGACCTACTCAGTAAAGGGCGTAATTTCTATCCTCAGAAGAACACCGGGTAACTTGGAAGAAAACGATGTCCATTTTCCTTGGTTTGCCCCAGCCTGTTCCCTGCAAGTGTTCGCACGGGCCGTCTGCGCGCGCGCGCGCGCGCGCACACACACACACACACACACACACACACACACACACACACACACACACACACCTCTGTGTCTTCTTTTATTTTGTGGCTTTTAAAACATTTCTCCTTCACTCCCTCCTAACACAACGCTCAGGCCAGAGGCTTTTGTCATGTTTTAATTTTAAGCAGATTCCATTCACATACAAAAATCTGCACTATTTTCAAGGTCCACAGCCAAATCCCACCAGCTGTCTCATGCCTCACCCTCTGAATATTCTGTTACGTTTTGGATTCTTGAACACCAGTGGAAGTGATAAGGAAGAAAAAGCACAACAGCTTGGCGTGTAAAATGAAAACTTGTAAAAAGAAACACCAGTCAGTGGATACCTTACACAGAGGAATATTTACCAGCCAAAATACAAGTTGAGTTTGCCAAATGAGGTCATTTCTTTAAAAGCCCCGACCGGCAGTTTGACTGAGCTTGTGGAGTGAGTGAGTGAGAGTGAGAGAGTGAGAGAGAGAAAGAGAGAGAGTGTGTGCGTCTGTGTGTGTGTGTCTGTGTGTGTCTATGTGTGTCTCTGTCTCTGTGTGTGTGTGTGTGTGTGTGTGTGTGTGCCAAGCCGTTGCATGTCCTGCATCAAGAGGGCAGCCGCCCCAAACCGGCACCTCTGCCCACGGACTGTGACGTGGGGACCAAGGAGGGGCCGGCGTCCCTGAGCTGGCGGCCCCCACAGAGGCAAAGGGCCAACGGCAGCCGCAGACAGCATCTGGAGACCGCGGTGGGACAGCACCTCAGGCCTCCGAGGTCACGCCTGTCTAGACGCCAAAAACGTGAGGCCCGGAGAGGAACTTCTCAGGCAGCGCTTTAGACCAACACCAAGAAACAGCACGCCATCAATAGTCTCTCCGTGATCCTGTTACCTGCCTCATGGCTGAATACACCTGCCTGTACGTGGACACAGAAAACGCAGGCCGGCTTCTTACCTACGAGCTCCCCTCCCCCACACTGTACCATAAAAAAAATCAGATATTCAGACTGGGCAGAACCCCTGGTGCAGCACCTCATGGGTGTCCCTCCACCCACCCGGTCGGTGCTCCAAGGAGTCCCCGTTTTGCCAAATGCAAAAGGGTTGGCGTGCCAAGCTGATTTCCAACAGTGCGCACCGCACCGAGACACCCCACGCGCGCACCTCTGAAACCAGCGGCGTCGGGGGCAGCCACAGAGGCAGGGCTGCCGCTCGGCAGGCGGGAGGGTGACTAAGCCTCCAGTGCCGAGACTCCAGCTCTTCCCCAGAACTGTCGGCCTGTGGAAAGAGCTGCAACGCCAGGCTTTGGGCAGGGAGGGAGAAACCAGATACAAACTGGAACTGCCCTGCAGCTCAGGCGGACTTCTGAGTTGCCCTGTGATGGTTACAGCCGGGGTTCCGGTCACACTGGACACTCTCCACCAACAGAAGGTGTGTATACTGGGCTGGAGACGTCCCTCAGCAACCTCAGAAGGGCTGTGAGAACCTCGTCCCGCTTCCTGGATTCTAGCCCCATCTCCAAGCCCTGTGACGGTCAGCTCACAGAGCCCTCCCCCGTCCCGCTCCCTGGAACACAAGGAAGGCTGATAATGCCATCCTGACTAGGCTGGTTACCTGTATGGAGGCCCCAAACTTCTCATTGCAGAGGCTGCACACCAGCGCCCACCGACTGCTGGGGATGTGAGACACCTTCGTGATGGGCTCCATCTTCTCGGGGCTGCCAATGCTCACCTGGAGGCCCAAGAAATAACAAGACAGGGTGGCAGAGGTCGTCAAGACAGGGGCCGGACACAGACAGCAGCAACTCAGAGATCCATTCCTCCCCCACGGCCCTCCTACCAGAGGGTGCCGAGGGGCACTCACCCTCCGAGCGCAGGTAAAATCCCACTTTAAAGCATCAGGACAGCACAGGGGCCAGCTAGGGGCCAACTCTACGCCCTCCTCGGGGGGGGGGGGGGTCATCTGACACAAACGTCCTGTTTGTAAAAACACTCAGACACCCCAATGCTCACTGCTCACCCGAGTGACAGCAAAGACAAGGTAACCCATCTACCACACCTCTGGTCCGCTAAGAAGCGGTCAGGACTGGAAATCCGTCTCAAACATATTGCAATCAGTTGTGAACGATGGAGCAGAAGTAAACATTGACCACTTTTAATCTCTCACTAAAGAAAGCCTTTCTCTTCAGTCAGAAACTATCACTACATACAAAGCGGAAAACTACCAAGATAAGTAAGGTCCCCTCCCTCTCCTCTCAGCCTGGATCACTGAACTGCATCCCTGTTAATACCAAACCGTGCGATTCCCATGCTACCAAGACCCGAGTCGTGAAGCCTCAATCCAAATCACTCCCAGATCCTTTTCCTCGGGAGGAAAATGCACCAAAATCATATGCCAAAAAAATGCTGAAATCTGAATCACAAATGATAGTCTCAGAGTGAGCCAAGCAAATTAAATCAGTCAAGGTCTGGGACTTGAAATAAATTAGACCAGACCTGAAATTAAAAAGGTTGAGGCCAAGTAAGAATTTTAATAAAAAATCACAAAAATGTGACCTAGGGCAGTGGTTCTTTAACCGTGACGGTGCTGTATGCATGGCTCACCGGGCCCAGGAGTCTACGGCCCATCCCAGGGAAAGGACAGAGCCACACCCGGGCCGCAGCGCGGACGAAAGAACGCCGCGGGTCCGCTTCTGGGAGCGTGACAGCAGCGGAGGGTCAGCTGCAGAGGCATCAGAAGGGAAGTCTGAACACCTCCACCCAGAATCCAACTCACGGCTGCCTCCAGTTAACGTTTCCACCAATTTACACACCACTGACCACACGACAGCATGCTCGAGATTCAATTTAAGGTGGAAAAATGGGTAGCAGTTCAAAGGTGTCTTTTTACTCCTCGGCTACAAAGTGGCCCAGTGATGAAGGGCTCCCTGTGAGGACGAACAGCCACGGGCTCCCAAGGTGAACCACCAACACGGGCACCCACCTCGGGGATCCACAGCGCACAGCTGACGTGGACCCACTTGGTCCCACTGCGGGTAGGCTTCATCGCTCCACCTTTCTTGGGACACAACAAACACTTGGGCTGAACCCCCAGGGCACACGTCCGGCACAGCCAACTGCCCTCTGGGACCTTGAGAATTCCGTAACAGGCCTGTAAAGCCACAGCACATCCCCAAGGAAAAGAGAGAAACAGAAAAAAAAAAAAAAGAGTTATTTTTACCCTGTGTGTCTACGAATTTTAAAACGCCTAGAAAGATTTTAACAGACGCACCCCCAACATAGAGGCACTCCTTTCAGGAAGAGTGCCGGGCAGCCTCACAGCAGCAGTCGGGAGGTGGGTACGAGGTACAACGTACTTACCGACCAGAGGGTGGTCCTGAAAACTACTTGAGGACAGAAAGGTTTGTAAAAGATCTGCTGTGTTGCTACAGATACCCATCTATATCAAGTTTCTAAATACTTGGGCAGTAAATCCTCAAAACTCTCTCCAGGGCTAGATGGCGGAAGGCATCCCTCTCTGATTTACTGATGTAGGTGGGCTATAAAGGGAGGGAAAAAACACAAAGCAGTTGAGAGCCTCCCAGAGCTACTACACGAGACACCAGTGAAAAGGAGAGGGAACTGAGGACCAGCCTCGCTCCCTGGGCTAAGCAAGCCCTACTGACCAGGCGCCGACACCCCGCCCGCCTCCCACACACAAGTGAGCACAACAGGCGCAGAAAAATGAGACATTCTAGACAAAGAGAATTTGGTCTCTTTGGCGGATATTTAAAACAAAGCCTGCTTTGCATAAGATGGTAAATTACACAAGACAGCAAAAACTGCAGGAATCAAGGCAACTTAAAGTCACTGAGACGGTTCAAAGAAAGAAAAGGCAAACGTTAAAGAAGTGAAGAAACAACACCATGATGGTACCAGGAGCACATGCAGAGCCTTTTAAAAACACCAAACTGTTCAGAACTTTATCCTTAAATGAACTACAAGTCAGGAAGTGGAGAGACAGTAACATAGTTCCAATTCTCCAGACAGGAAAAACACAGCCACTATGCAATCTGAATATCCAGGACGCAAAAAGGAAACCACAGGATGATAGTTCAGGGAAGTTAAGTGACACTAAGATTGGAGCTTAGGAGCACTGTGTCGGTGCCATGAATGAGCCACTGTCAACACAGACTTGCTGAAGGAAAAAAAAAAAATTTTTTTTTTTTAATAGCGCTAACTGACACGATTAAGGTTTCAAATATCAGAAAGGTCTGTATCAGGCACTCTAGACAAAGTCTCATTTGAAGAGGTAATTTTTTTTTTTTTTTTTTTTTTTTTTACTGGAAAAGCAAGTCTAAATAAAATAGAAGATTAAATAGAGGACGCCTGAAAGACAAGTCATGAAGAACATCTCAAAAGCAAAAGGAACCACAGGAAATGCTAATAGGCAACGTGGTGTGGCTGAAAGAACAGCAGACCAGGCTCGGGGCGGGGGTGTGGGGGTGGGTGTCGTCCAGAGCTCCCCGAGTTCCAGCCCCAGCTCTGCCACTAACCCGCAGTGGGACGCTGAACAGCCCACCCTGACTTCAGTTCACTCATTTATAAGCAGAGGGTTTGAGCAGTTTTCAAGCAGAACCCTTTTTTTCAAACAAGATTTGTCTTGTGGGGGGGTGGGGGGGGGAAGTAAAATGGCAGGAAAAGAACTGAAACATCATCCAAGTAAATGGCACCAACAACGTAAAAGCAACAATGGCAGCCACAACGCTCATGGTCTTGAAACAAAAAAATCTCTCTAAGAATTCTCCATTATCCCGAGGAAAGCACCTAGATAAGTTGAAAACCCAGAGCTACAGATGGGCTATAACATGACTTCATAAGCAAGAGACCTGTGGTCTCCCCATCAGGATGAGACGGGACAAGGCCACCGCTGGTAAAGTCCTCAGGCAGAGGGAAACCCAGGAAGCAGACACATTCTAAAGAAAACAACAGTCAGGAACTTCACAAAGCAAACCGGATTCTTCTTGCCAAGAGGTCACCCAAGCCACTGTCCCTTTAAGTTGGTTTTAAATCTCAGCATCAACAGGTGAATTCAAAGAAAGTACCTCTGGAGAGCCTATTACCTAAAGAGTGTATGTGAACACGTGTCCCCACAGAAATACAAATTACTTCATTACTGCATGAAAAAAATAAACGAGAGAGGTAAGGGTCCAGACTAAGATTCTCCCAAGCTTTTTAAATCACCCAGTGCCCAACCTTACTGAAGCAACCGCCAAATCCTCTCGACATCGCGGAGGACAGGAAATAACTTTCAAGAAAAGGGGACCCTTTCCGCTTGTTCAAGGGCTCCGTTTATCTACTAACATGTTAGCAAATGTTATGTGTTGACTAGTGTCCGAAAAGTATATGTTAAAGCAAGTCCTAACACCCCCGGTACCTCAGAATGTGACCTCGTTTGGAAATAGGGCCACAGGAGATGTAGTCAGTTAAGATGAGGTCACACTAGAGTAGGGTGGGCCCTTCATCCAGCGTGACTGGCGGCCTTACAAGAAGATGGCGACGTGTGAAGACACAGATGCGTGGGGAGGACACAAAGTGACAGCAAAGCCAGAGACCAGCGTCGTGTGGCTGCAAGTCAAGGAACGCCCACAACCGCCAGCAAACCGCCAGGAGGCGAGGAAGGTTCTCCGTCCGGGTTTCAGAGGGAGCGTGGCCCTGCCGACACCCTGATTTCAGACGTCTAGTTTCCAGATAGCAAGACAACAAACTTCTGTTCTTTTAAGCCATCCAGCTCGTGCAAGGGCAACTAACACAGCAAACTAACCGCCTTTTCAAGAGTCCCCCCGCCCCCTGCCCTCCAGCGTTCTCAATAGCTATAAAGCCAGGTGTTGGAGCAGGGCAGGGGGCTCATACAGTCTCAGTAAACCTGACTTCTGTGGACGGCAATAAAGGCACTATGCGAAGAAAGAATGAGGTCCACAGAGGATCCTGTTCTCCTGGTTGTAAGAGTAACAAGAAATACTTCAAACACTAAGCACCTGTCAGCAACAAAAAAGATGGGCCCACGTCTTTAACTCATGGACCCTGTCTGGAGGAACCACCCCAGGGGGCCTCCTTCCGGGCCCTGCTGCCCACATACCTGGTGCACACAGATGTTGCATTTGTCACAGAACACCATCTCATTGCCGTCCTCACCGTCGGGCGACTGGCAGACATCACAGACCACGTCTTCGTCATATTCAATCCCCAGGCCTTCTTCAGTCTCTATAGCATGATTCATATTATCGTAGCATCGCTGTTCAAATTCCTCCAGGACCCTTTCCATGGTGTATTCATCTAACTCAGGCATTCCTGGAGGGAAAATGCCACAAAACCATTTTCATAAACCCGTATTAATAAACATAATACTATTCATACTAATAAAAATGCACAATGAATAAATAATATTATAAACAAATCTCTCCTGAGTGCCCCCCAAATATTTTCTATTGGATGTCCCTCAGACCCTTCCAAGGAAGGGTCTTGAAATTCAGAGGCAGAAAGAGACTTGCACCCAACAGTTTACGGTCAGGCACGGTCAGGCACTGAAGATGGAGTGCTTGCTGTAGAAAGATCATTCCCAAAATGGTTCCAGGCTATTAAATGCATATATCATTAGACTGTCGTTTCATTACAGTATTATATATACCAACTAGCGTGTAAGCGACTTCAAAACCATGACCACCTGTTATGGTTTGGGCATTTTTTCCAAAAACACATCCCATTCTTGCTACTTAAAATGGTGCCGAGAACAGATTTCACTGTGAACGCTCAAATGTTTTTTACCTGGTTTATCCCTCCTCACCCTCTGAATTTACTAAGCTGAGATGCATAGTTAGTCAGACACATGAAAGACGGAAACACAAGGGACGTCTCAAGCAAAGGAGACAGACAGCTCCTGGTGAATCAAAGAAAATGCATTCTTATGCAAGAACGGCCAAAAACAAACTTCAGGCGGTTATCATGGTGTGGTTACGGCTAGTGGTGGGGATGAGACTTTTATTTTCTTCCATCTGCGGACGTATCCCAAACTTCCTACAATGAAAATACTCATGCAGGAAAGAAAAAAACAGCTTGTAAAAAATATTCAAACACATGTAACTGGCAAGAAACAACAGAAGTGTCATTAGGGCCAACAACAACTTATATGCATTATCATAGATTTAATTAAGACTTCCAAGTTTTTGAAAACTTGGAGCACACATTAGCGCTGACACTGTGATAAGCCCTAAACACACAGTCAAAAAAGCCACCTATCATCTCAGACCTTATTTCATGACGAGGTCGTTTCTGCGCGGCCAGGAGGTTTCATCTCAATTCCTCCTACCAGTTCCGAAAACACCACTGGCTTTGAAAATACAGCCCTATGCCCTATAATTCATTTCTACCATTAAAAAGACCAATAAAAGCTAAGACAAACGCCTTTACGCATGCGTTCGATACATGTTCTACAACTGCATCGCTCATCCTGCCCAAGAGCTCAGCTCCGCCTTGCAGTCTGACGCATGAGCCCAGCACTCACCACCTAGACCACCCACCGAAGCCCCCGGTCCCTGGCCGTCTGTCCCTCTGCCTTAACACAGGACACCCAGTCAGTCCAGTGCGTTACAGCTGTCTTTACAAGGTAGAATTTTATAGTCTATGAAGCTAAAACATAGTACTCAGTTCCAAGAGAGCACTGAAAACTTCCGAACAGACTCCCACCTCCTAGCCTGCTAACATCCTGGCCACTAATACCTAAAACCAAGGACCAAAAGGAAGGAGATCTACTTTATCAAAATATCGGAGTAACAGCTTTCCCAGCTCAGTCCACACCATCGTTCCCATTCAAAGGCTGGGGAGCAGCACGCGTGGCAGCACCTGTCACACGCCAGGCCCCGTGCCGGGCTCAGGCTTCCACACGAAACGAAGTCTTGGCCCTTCAGGGCTTTGAAATCCACCATGAAACACTCCGTAGATATTCACCATGTGCTAGACTGCACACAGACAGCCTGTGCCACCACTTCCCGACCTTGACCTACATACAGCACATGCTAATGAATCCTCACGTCTCTCACAGGAAGCCCAGACTGGGTCTCCCTGACTTGCCATCACCACACTTCAGGCAACCCTTAGCAACCTGAAGTGGTGTGTGAGCCGAGATCCAAGTGTCCTCCTGGTCGTGACACAAGGAGATGCAAGCAAACGAGGTCCTCTGAGCCGTACATACACAAGAATGGTTGACTTGTAGAAAAGATCGCAATGGGCAGGGCACCCAGCTAAGGTAGGGCTTCACCAAAGGAAAGCCAGGACAGATCGACGGGTGAGAGGAGAAACACTCAGGTTTGGAAAAGGACCCAAGGGGAATCACTGAGGTGAGAACACGAGGGATGTGTTTGGAAAATGGTGAGCTTGGCTGGAGTGGCGTCTCCTGTGAGAAACTGCAGGCCACGGCTGAAGAAGGCGGCATCCGAATAGCACCGCCGGAGGGGGAAGAAACAGAACACCGGAGCAGGAAACTGTGGACCAGACCCTCGTGCGATCTCGGGGAAGCGCTGCGTTTCTCTGGGCCTCAGTTCTCTTGAGGTAACCGGCAGGGTTGCGGGGTGCAGGGCAGGAACTGGGAGCCCCCGCTTTCCTGCCCGTGGAAGACACCCCTCCTCGATCCCACCTCTCTGTCCACGAGACGCACACAGACTGAGTCCCTCTCAGCACACCTGCCGCAGCAGGACACGCGCATCTCCAACAAAGAGCCCGTGATCCCGAGACCGGACTGAGGCCGAGACGGAGCTGGCGTCGCCAGCGGTGAGGAGCCTCGCCCCTGAACCGCGGGCCTCACGCACTCGCCGCTCATCGTCCGCGGCCAAGCAGCAGAGCCCCCGCCTCTCACCCATCTCCTTGAACTCCTCGTTGGTCAGTTCCAGCCACGCAGCGTCCATGTCGTTGAGATCGTAACGACACACGCTGTCGGCCAGCGTCCGGATGTCAACGTAGCCCAGCTCTGGAGGCTCGGAGCCCGACGAGACGATGTATTTCTTGGGCCTGATGAACATGAGGGACTTCTCTTCAGACACGACCCTGGTTAACAAGAAAACAAGGCAGCCAGGTCACCCTTCCTGCCACAAGAAAGGAAGTTTGCCAGGAGGCCCCCAAGCGAGCTTCCACCTCCAACCCCCAAACCTTAGGTCACTGCCAGGTTCAGAGAGTTAAAACCCTAACGCCACCGCTGATAAAGCAAAGCAGGAGTCGTTATAACCCCTAAAATAGAAAGAGATGCAAGTGAAAACGCTGCAGAAGTCTTCAAAATCAGCCTCTCCCACGTGGCCTCCCAGGACGCTGCCGTGCCCAGCCACCAGCTGTGACAGCAGTGTCAAGGGTTAAAGATTACATCACTTTCCACTAACCAGGCCTGCCCGCCCCTGCTGGAGGCCACCAAGCCCCGGGTTCGCAGGGACACGGAGGCGGCCAGAGCAGCTGCATGGCAGGGCACACAGCTTCTGCATGGCAGAAGGCCGGGAAGCCAAAGGGAGAAACCCGTCACCTCTGGTTCTAGAACTCAGGCCTTGTCCATCCCTAAGCAGTCTGAGAACCAGAGTCCCAGCCACGGGCGGGATGCTCCCGGCACAGCTGGGGACCCAGGGAGGAGCACAAGTCCCCTCCGCTCCTGCACTTGCACCCTCGCCCCCGCCCCGGGAACGCCTGGAGAACTGCCGGCCCCCGCAAAAGAAAGCGCAGGAAGAGGGCGAACCACGGCCGACGGGAAGTGAGGCGCCTGGGGAGCACCCCACGGCCACCGGCCCTCCACCTGCACGTCGCAGCGTGCCGGCAGCTCGCGTTAACACCCAGCTGTCCAAAGAGGCCGTCGAGGTGTTTCCGTCACCCTGTGATTACCAGGGTGGCTTTACCCACAGGACACGGAGACAGGCACGGTTAAGGGAGCTATTCATCCCACTCAGCTAAGGGCAGGGTTTTAGCTGACACTTCCATGAGCCGTGTTAGCGTTTACTCGTCTTGTGCTGGGCTCGTAACCCCTGGACTGGGATCGTCAGTGCTGCACAGCTAGTCGGTGCTGTGCCCCAGAGGCAACCCTGAGGCAACCAAACCGTGTTTCTCCCACAGAGCCCAGTGAAACCCTCCGTCCACTCCACAGGCTGCAGTCTGACCTGTGGAGGCATCGGAGCGGTCGTTTCAGCCTGCATCTTTATGGGGACATTTGTCACAGAGATCCCAGACACAATAACCAGACTCGACCACCGCCGGCGCCTGAGGGACAGGACGTGGGTGAGGGCCAAGGGGTAAGTTCAGTCCACACTTGGCAACGGTGAAAGAGGTCATTTCGCAAAGCAGGCAGGTGACTGACCACGCAGCGGCGGCAAAGCCGGCTGCCAGCTGAGCACAGAGGGCACTCAGCTCCCTCGCCCCGCGAGGAGCCTCAAGGCCAGTGGAGCCGGCCGGAGAGGAAACAAGAAAACCGGCCCAGCTTCACGCTGAAGCCGGTCAGCGAAGAGCCGACCCTCAAGACCCTTAAGGAGAAAAGTGGTTAGAAGTAAATCCAGAGAAAGCCCGTCCGAGGAGTACTCCTCAACACACTCCTCCGCTAAGCTCCCCGCCCACGGGACCCGAACCTGGCAGGACTGCTCACACCCGTCCTCCCCCAGAGATGGAGGGACCACGGCAGGACCCAACCGATGACAGGCACCTCTCTCCAGCACAGCGGCCCTCCAGAGGGAGAGGGGAAGCAGCTGTGCAAACATCCAAATGCCCCTCCCCCGCAGCCAGCCACTTCCCAGGGGGCCTTGGAATTTACCTTCCTCTCTGAGAGAGAGGCACCTTCCCGATTGGCTGCAATGTTAAGTTCGGAGGCCCATGGCCCTTAAAAGCACTACCTTCGGACCTGAGGTGTGTTTCTACTGCATTTCTCTTTCCCCAGAAGCCTCACTGCTGACCCAAACACCACTGCTCCTCTCAGGCACCCAGCTGTCAGGGCAGAAAGGCAACTGTCAGGGGAGAGGCGGCACCCCTCCCCTGGGGCACGTCTACCTGGCCACGGGCTGAGGGATGGTCCCAGGGCTCACCGGCACCTGGACCCCTTTCTCCCACTCCTGTCTCCAGGGATCTGCCAGCACATAGTACTCATCCGGGTTCAGCTGGTAGGAGTCATGCAACTTCATGGCAGTGATCAGGTCTGTCCTAAACACCTGGAAAGGGAAAGAAAGGGTCACTGACATTGGATATTTGCATTCTTACTCAGAGCGCTGGCAGCTGCAGGGTAACCATGGAGCTGCCACGTAACAAGGTCACTGTTTCAACAGAGAACCAGTCTGACCTATTACAGGAAACCCCTCGGCCTGCCACGCCCTGGGCCTCGCTCAGGGTCGGAGGTGGCAGCAGCTCGCACTGCCCTCCCTCCCTCGCCAGCTCCGAGAGATGGCGACGTCCGCACCAGCTACTGCAACACAGGAACCTCGCTGCCGTCCTCGGAAAAACTTCTAAGAACTCCCAATTCACCAAGCAGGCTGCTGAAAACACGCGCCTAAAAAATCCCTGGAGGGAGATATTTCACTCAAGGGTGACTTTCTTGTAAATGTTTAAGAAATAAAACTCCACTAACCACGTAACAACTCCAAGCCAAAACCCAGAGCCCCCAGGGACCCCTCTTCTCGACTCAGACTGCCTCTCCCCACCTCCCGCCTGCCCAGGCACCCGGGCTTAACAGCAAGGTGTCCGGGGAGGGCGGGTCCCGGTTGGCTAGAGCCGGGCAGGGTACAGGATGGAAACATCTGGGAGAGAAGCAACGACACACCAATGGAGGCAAGGTAGAAAATGGGCTGGTAAAGAATGTGTTTGCACACCTTCACCCGGCATAACTTCTACTAGGAAAGCAGCATTTGTGGGGAAAGGAGAGGAGGGAGGGAGGGGAGGAGACAAGAGAGGAAGAAAGAAGAAAGCAAGCAAGCTACCACCCTCTCTTCACCCTGCCACGAACAGACGCACAAGACTCAAAAGCACCCCTCGGCCAAGAGGGCCCCTCGGGCCTCATCTGGGGCCAAGAGGGGAGCAGCACGAGGGTGGCCCCCGCGTGCCCGCTCCTCCTGGCAGCGGGGGGAGGCGGCCGGAGCCCAGCCCACTCCTGTCCCAGGGCCGCACGAGGAAGCTCTGACCCTGGCATTAGCGCCGGCCCAAAGCTGTATTTGGCACCAAGCGTGCCTGCATCTGTAAGCTACACTCCCTGTTTACACAAGTCACAATGCTGAACTCTCTCTTCTTGGGACAGGGAGTTCTTTCTTGTGCTGCTAAGCACAGTTCACACTGTACGCCTGCTATTAGGTCCGTATTTGTTTTTCC
Organism: Tursiops truncatus; assembly: GCF_011762595.2. Classification (NCBI taxonomy): domain Eukaryota; kingdom Metazoa; phylum Chordata; class Mammalia; order Artiodactyla; family Delphinidae; genus Tursiops; species Tursiops truncatus. Next base: position 13,306,497 of record NC_047038.1, read on the forward strand.
CGGTGGCTTTTCGGGCTGGTGATCACTTAAATGAACGTCACCGTAACGAAGTCTGAGGCAGTGTCTGAGGAAGAGGGCCACGTCTCCAGCCGGCCGTCTGGGGCCCGACTTGCCCCCAGTTTGCCACTCCTCATCTCTAAAGTCCCAGTAACAAGCAAGAACCTGGCTGTGCACCCACACACACACACACAAAAGCACAAGATCAGGCCCCCCTGCAGCACCGAGCCCTGCGGCAGATGCCCGCCCGCGCCCCGGGGAGCATTAACTGTGTCAGCCGTGCCCTGCAGACCCCCAAAAAGTCCTTTCAAACAAAGTCACAGACCTACACCTTCAGGAAGCACATCAGTTAAAAACACGTTCCAGCTAAGTCTGGTAAGTAACAAGTAAGGGATTTTGCCCAAGAAGGAGGAAAATCAGACTGAAGCAACAAGATGAGAAAAGGCAGCCCAACGTCCCTGCGCTCAGGGACTTGATGAGGACGGTCAGGGACTGAAACAGATGCCCTCACACGGACGTGAGCTCCTGAGTCCCCAGCAGGGCTCCACCCTAGCACTCCATCCAAAAAAAAAAAAAAACAACGCTGGAACAAAACACAGGTCAGGGACAAGACTGGCACCGTCCACACTTGCCAGTGCCGACTCTGGGAGGGGTTTCTAGCTGCACCTGGGGCACCGGTGCTCTCACACAGGTACCAGCTCCCTGTTGGAGCACCCTGGATTCCTGCCCTGAAATAACAGGAGTGCGGTGTGGACATCAGAAGGGTATTGAGGGGGCTGTGGAGGGAATTAAAGAGAGAAAAAAGAGCAGCAGAGTCACTCCCGATACCAGAGGAAAGGAAGGCAGCGCTGCAGATTCAAAAGGACAAAGGCCTGGAATAAATCAAGGTGATAAAACGGGCACCTTCTCGTGAGCATCTGATCTAATGTTTAAGTGTCCCCTGGGATGGTTTCGCACAATTCTGAAGTATATTATACGCTACTTCCTCGTGGAGGAAGTTATTCCACAACTAAAGAATCCTACGCTCAACACAGCGCCCCCGGCTTCCCTGCTACCGTCGAAGAAGTTCCTCATGGATGGCGGCCTCTGCTCAGTTGCTACGGGATGAGGCTGTCTTTGAAGTCATCCCACTAAGAGGCAGTGCAAAACCAAGGGGCTGGACCGAAAACTCTCTTCCCCATAACCTGCTCACCTAAACACTGTGACACACTGAAATGCCCCTTCTTCCATCACTTAGATCCTCAGAGGCCAGTCCAAGGTTTTCAGAGAACACAGATCTCAGGAGTGGGAGGGGCCCCTAACCAACAAAAGCCACAAAGAAACTCACCCAAAAACAATTTTGGATAGATGACAGATAGGTAGATAATAACAAAATGTGAGGGAGCAGGGAAATGTAAGGTGAGAAACAAATTTCAAAAGAAGGGGAGAAAGCCTTAAGCATAATCCCCTAAACAGAACCCCAGAATTACACTGGGTTTTGCCAAACAAACCACAAATTCACGACTAAAACTAACTTGAGGCTGGCAGTGACCAGCAGCAGCTGAACATGCTGATCTCCAGGCCATAGGAAAAGTTGCTGGGAGCCAGCAAAGGTGAAACAGAGAAGGAAAAAAAAAAAAAAATGAAAAGAATTAATAATAATAATAGCTAACATTTACTGAGCAGGATTTACCCTCTACATATTAACCTCTGGGTGTTAACCCACTTAATTCTCACAAAACTCCTACGAGGTGAACACCTGTATTATCCCCATCTTACAGATTTGGAAACTGAGGCACAGAGAGGTTAAGTAACTTGCCCAAGAATGCACAGACTGACACCACTATCAACCAACCAGGTGTGTGTGTCAACCATATGTACTCACGCACACACGTACGACACGCACAGTCACGCCAGCATTCAAGAAATACCTCTGAAGGCTTTCGATCTTCATGTCTGGAGCATGAACTTCTCCTGTGCTGGGATCTGGAATTCTGTGACCAAGTAGTTGACAGGCCTAAAGAAACAAATATCCGAATAGGAATAAATTACAAGTACACCAATCACTGAGGGTTCACAGGGTTCTTTTTCTTAACCAGACTCAGCGAGGCGCCCCTCAGCACCGCCCCAGGAGCCGGCCCGATGCTCTGCCAGAGCTCTCCTCTCCCCCCCTGGAGCTCCTCCACCCCCACGGCTCATTGAAACGCTCCCTTCCCACAGCAGGCCAACAAGACCACTCCGCACACACTGCGTTCAGGGCTGCGGCGTCACAGGCACAACCCACGGGGGGAGAGGCCTTTCAAGAACACCGTGCGGGCAGAGCCTTCACCCATGAGCCTGCACTTCTGCAGAGGTTCAAAGCCTTGCATTGGTAAATAGAAATTCAGAAGCTTCTCTCGTAATTTCCAGTAACTTTTAAACACTACCATCGTTGTGCTGACTCCCAAAGCCGTGCCCCGGAAGGTCTGACCCCACAACAGAACTCAGCAATCCCTAAGAACGGGGAACTCAGACCCGCCGTAGACTCGGTGCTCCGGCCAAATCACCTTCAAAATTGCCTACTCCCCTTTCCCAGAGAATGCCTGTCGGCTCTCTTCTGAGCTCCGAGGACAGGATGCTCTTATCCTCTGTCGTGGGGCCTTTCCCCCGCCAAGCCACGGAAACTGGAAGCCCTACCAGGCCACCTATGTCTCTTAACACTGCCACCGAGTCTGAGCTCCTCTCGCGCCTGAGACCCCTCTGCAGCACTGTCTCCACCCTGCCTGAGACGCTCCCTCAGCCGCAGCGGCAATTCTCCTTCCTGGTGCCCCCACTGTGGGTCCCTGCCCTCCCGCATGAGCTCTCTCACCTTCTTGCTCCAGTGCCCTCCCCGGGGAGCGCCCATCCACGCCCACGGTCTTACCTGGCAGGCCCAGGAGACTGTCAGACCTGCGTTCCCACACTAACCTCCCTCCCCGGCACCAGGTCCATGTTCACCCTTCAGATCAGACATCAGTCAAGCCCACGGCGTTCCTGAGATCAGTCAACCCAGCACAACAGCGACTGGGCTAGACATTATACTCAAACCTGCTCTCCTTATTCCTACTTTGACGCATATCACCACCATCTCTACCTGAAGTCCGAAATCAGAGAGTCATTCTAGACTCTCTTCACTCAGGACACATCCACTCCACGGCCCAACAGCTCAGAGCCCAGCTCCCCTTCTCTGCCTCTGCCACCGCCTCCTGTCCGCGGGTGCCGTACTGACACCAGAGATCTGAAACAGCCCTAACCACCTGTCTACCTTCCCAGTAACGTGCCTCCATGGTGAACAAACTGTACCATCTCCCAGAAATTAACAACTCCCCGCCCCAAATAAAAGCTAAAAACTGAGGGAACTGCCATTCTACCAGTAAAATCACTTGCCACTCAAAACAGGAAACCCTTATCTCTACAGATTCCAGAGACAAGGGACACAGAATCAAAGCATCCTTAAGACTCTGGGGGCATTAGGGAGTAGGTTCTGCCCATAAGCCTATCATCAGATTTGCAATGACAGGGACTGAAGGGGATTGCCAAGCTTCCCTCTGACAGGGAAGGGCACGACCCTTGATGGCCAGTCCTGAGGCTTGTTTACTGGGTCAACTGACTGACGGTCTGCTGCTACGCCAGCAGAATTAGATTTCCTATCGGTGACGCTACCGCACTGTTCAGTAACAGTCTAGAAAATTCTTCTTTAAAAAACAATCCTAAGTGTGTCTCTCTAGACTCCCAGATGAACAAGAATGAAGTTCACACCCACACTGAAAGAAATACTCTGGGCACACTGGGGTGAGCCTGACTTGTAGGAAGCTCTGAATCTGGTCACCACTGGAAAAAGGAAGACAGAAGCCAAATTAGAAACCTGATGAGGAAGGCAGCTAAGCAGCTCATGTCTCCAGACAGGCCTCTCCTCCACCGTCCGGTCCTGCAGGCCATCGTCTGGCCAGCCCACAGGCGGTAAGGAGAGACGGGGGAAAAGCACAAGACAATTGTAGACGGACGGCCCCGGGGCTCAGGGAGGGCGAAGAGGTGCAGGGCAGACAGGGATGCCCCCTTTACTGTGAATCACTAGGTACAGGGTTATAAATGACAAGAAATTTTAAGCCATTCCATTGCTGTACTTCAATAACTAACATGGGGTCCGGGGACACAAGCGCTTACGTCGAACACTTTCAGAGTTAAAAGCAGCAACAACAAATTCATGCATTCTTAAGTTTTATGACCCTCTTTTGCCTCCTTCTGGGTCAGGATCCCTCCAGGGTGGTTTCCAAGGTTGCCAGGAAGCTTGCAGCTTTGCTGGCACAGGACACATCCAAGTAATTGCAATCATTTAGTAACTTTTTCCAGGGCTGCTTCTATATTCTTGAAAAATGTTGCCTGCTTTTAAAAACAGATATTCAAAAATGCTACAAATCTGGTATCTGATTGTATTACCCAAGAGAAATTCTGGTCCACCCAGAAAGTCTGTTCCTCTTCCTTTTAATTTGCCTAATGCAAAAAGAGGAAGAGAAAAATTAATCTTACTAAACTCACTTTGCAGAAAGGGAAAGACTGGGGGGAAAGCTAAGTTTAAATTATCACTGACATAAGGAATGTTCTTAGCTTATTTATAGAACCACCCAAGCATCCACTGACAGAGTGAATGAATAAACAAACAGCAGCATATCCATACCATGGAATACTACCCAGCAATAAAAAAGAACGAGCTGTTGATACACACAACACGGATGAATGCAGGAATAATTATGTGGAGTGAAAAGATAAAAAGAGTATGTATTGTATTATTCCATTTATATAAAACTCTGGAAAATATAGACTAATCTATAGGGACAGAAAGTAGATCAGAGGTTGACTGGGGAAAGTGGGGAGAGAAGGATTATCATGAGTTTTATGATTTCATGGGTGTAAACATGTCAAAATGTATCGAAGTGTACAAATTTAAATGTGTGCAGAGAATAAGTGATGATTTTCTACCATCCATTAACAGTAAAGGAAAAGAAAACGCTCCGTTTTACCCTGCACGGGTGGTTTGTGTAAAACCTAGACTTTGCTGCTGAACAGTGAGAAGCTGGATCCTCCCACGTCCAGCAGCAGACAGTTGCTGATGGTGATTTCCTCCTTCTAATTCACTTTAACACTGTGTCATAACTAGTTACAACACACAGTATACCTAAGTCAGTGCTGTGCACACAGCAGAGCCTCAATTTTTTAAAAAAACGTCTTTAAGTGAACAGAACACAGTGCCGTTGTTTGGGACTGTAACTCAAGAGTCGGAGGTGGCTCTGTTTCACCTATGAGAAGTCATGCTTTTGATCTCGAGGAAGATGAGGCCATGGGAAACAAAGCACTAATGCCTTTAAAGACAGCATGGCGGGGGCACTGCTTCCTGACTGGAACACACCTCCATCTACAAAGACATCCACGGCCAGCCCACAGGAGACTCCAAGCCAAGTGCCTTGACGTTCCTACGCCAGTTCTCCTCCCTCACCCATGTTCCCTCTGGATACTTCCCAGAACACGATCCAAGCAAAAATAATTCGCACCCATTTTAATTTTAAAAAGTTATGTCACAGAACATTTTTTTTTGAAAGTATGTTGGAGGAAAAAGAATTTTAAGCCAGAAATTAGAGTATTTCAAACACCAAAAGGACTGGGAGATTCTGATTTACACTATAGTAAAATACTGGCCACTTGTTAGTTCTTAAAAACCACGTGCTAAGATTATGCTGGGTTGGTGCTGCATTTTGTTGTTTTCAGAATGCTAACATTTAATGACAAGCTAAATTAAGAATATGGCAAATAGGGCTTCCCTGGGAGTCCGCCTGCCGATGCGGGGGATACGGGTTTGTGCCCCGGTCCGGGAGGATCCCACATGCCGCGGAGCGGCTGGGCCCGTGAGCCATGGCCGCTGAGCCTGCGCGTCCGGAGCCTGTGCTCCGCAACGGGAGAGGCCGCAGCAGTGAGAGGCCCGCGTACCGCAAAAAAAAAAAAAAAAAAAAAAAAGAATATGGCAAGTAAGATTTTGTTTTATTTTCTCGTTGCTTTCAGGAGAAGTTAGGAACTCTAAAAATTTGGCAATAATATCTAAAATTATTTTATTGCCCACACACAAGATATTACTACCTAAAGTTAAGTCCGCTCTAGTGACAAGCGTACGTGACTTTTAAATTCTTGACATATACGCTGTTTGAGTATCAACAATTAATCTCCATGAAACACTGAGAAGAATTAACAGAAAATAAACCCTTGCTTTGTTTTACTATCCCCACCTTCCCTTAAAACAGAAATGTGGGGGCAATAATAAAAGCTATAGCAGGCTCACAGGTCGCGGCATCGCGAGCGTGGCTCCCGTGCACGCACTGCATTATGAACCCTGCCTTCTGGTGCTATTATGCATTTATCTCGAACACTCTCCTTTGAAATATTAAAAATAGTCATGCTGTCTTGCCCTAGATCTAAAATAAGGAAGAAAACCTCAAGAGCAAATCTAATACATACTGCACACACCTCCGACATTCGGTAGCTCGTGTGTGTTAAGCCTCCCAGGTGGTGCAGCGCATGAAAGGTTCAGAAATGAGAATGAGTGGCAGCCTGGGTGGCTGTTCACATCGCCACAAATGCAAACTACACAAGAACCTCACCACTGACCAAATGGCGAATCTCCTGTGGCTCAGACCCCGCCTCGAGATGCTAAACACTGCTCTGGTGTCTTCAGGAGTGTTAAACCAGCTTAACAAAGGAAGGTGCTGGGACCTGGCAAGTGTGGAGCCCTGCAGGCCAGCCGGTGTCACCACAGCAGAGCAGGCTGGAGGGAGCAAGGCCAGGCCAGCCCTGTGCCAGTACAGTGGTGCTATGCAAAGTCCTATCCGGAAGAAGAAAACAAATGTAATGTAGTTCTACTTGCTTGAACTGCATGATAGAAGACGAGCCTCTCACACCACTGCTGTTTCTATCAGGGTCTGACCCCACGTCTCCCACAGCCCAGCCCTTCCATCCCAGCATGGCTTAGCTCTAACCGTCCAACTCACTTCCACCTTCCAAAGAAACAAAGCTTAATGGGCACCTTAAGAGAACTGGCCCAAGAATGTTTCAACATACTTGGGCCTTTGACCAACTGACACAATGTTTCATGGTCACCCGGCCCTTCTGTTGAGTCCAAGTCCACAGACCAGATCATGCTGTACTAGTTACTCCTCAAGCCCAAGATGATGCTCTGCCCATCGATGGCAAGGACAAGCCCCAAGTCGGGTTTGAAAAGGGGTAAAGCCATCTCCAGGTGCCTGGAGGAGACACGGGCACAGCCCACGTTCTGTAGTACTTGAGCCCAAAATTCCACATTTCAAGAATTCCTGCACAACTCTGCGGTATCACAAGATGCAACTGATGGGGGGAAAGGAGCAAATTAAAGGTACAGTCAAACAGAAAGAGAAGTGGAAGCAGAGTTAACTTTTATGCAAAAGAGAAACCTCCAAGAAGCCTCCAGAGACTTGCCATGAAGGAAACCAAGCACAGCCAGACCAAAAACACGACGGCAAGTTATTAAAAAATGTAACACGAAGGGTCCAAAGCAGAAAGTACGTTTCATCCACTAAAAATTCTGGTCTTTCTTCATTTTCTATCTGTAAGCTGGAGAGAGCCCAGAAAATCAGAAGTCCTCACAAAACTTCATGTTTGCCACTCATCGACCTGCATTACTAAGTGCAGAATTAGTAGGTTTGAATTTTACTCAGCTATTCTCTGTGCCTTCGTTATCACCAGTGATGGAGCAGAAGCTGGCTGGATAACTGGAGAAGACAGGAGTGTTTCAGGGTCAGCGCAGGTGTGAAAAACCGGGAGACCAGGCAGGGCCCTCACAAGGTGCCTGGCCCCAGAGCCCTCGCCACACACCAGGCCTTCCCACGGGGTGGTCAACACAGCCCTGAAATTTAGGGCATTAGGCAGGTGAAAATGGTTCCCAGACCCAATTCCAACACGTGCTTGTGGAAGCTTCCCCACACCAACGAGCAACTGTCAGACGCCAGCAGCGTGTCCAGGAATTCAACTCAATTCTGACTCGGAGATAGAAACAGATTCCAGACTCAGTCCCGTGAGACCAAGTTCCACTTCAGATGCCAGTTGCCAAGCCCAGGTTATTACCTGTGCTTCTGACTGGCAGAGGTTCCCATGAGCCCCTCTCCTCGGGTTCAACTACTTTGTTAGAGCGGCTCACAGAACTCAGAGAAACATGTTACTGACTAGATCACCAACTTAACTCTAAGAGGATATTGAAGGATATGAGTCAACATCCAAACGAAGAGATACGTAGGACAAAGCATGGGGAAAGGGCACAGAGCTTCCACGCCCTCTCGGCGCGCACCGTTCTCTCCCAGTCACCACGCGCTCGCCACCTGGAAGCTCTCTGACCTCTGTCCTTTTGGGTTTTTACAGAGGCTTCATTACCGAGACATGATTGATAAAATTATTGGCCAATGATGACCGATTCAACCTCCAGCTCCTTCCTCCTCCCTGCAGGCTGGATGGAAACACCAAAAATAGCTGGGGGACCCACTGCCACATTTGCCAAAACCCCTAACACAGAGGACCATGGACTTGGAAGCAGGAAATAAAGTGCTTGTTTCCCCGGGCCACACCCTGGCACAATGCATAACTTCAGAGACTGGCTGAGTCACCCAGTCCCAGGAGCCCAGCAATTACAGACACAGCCTGCAAACACCCCAGTGCTACTTCATCCAACTGCCAAGGCTGGCAGTCCAGGGCACCCGGAGAAAGGCTTCAACAACTATGACTGCAGCTGGATGAGGGCTTGCACTGGCACAGAAAATGCCGGTCCATCCCCAACTGTAAATACCACACCGGTGTTCCCCTGGACCAGGCCAGAAATCAAAGCAAAGGGCTCCACCCAGCCCAGGAGGCCAGCGGGGCCTAGCCGTGACCATGGCTGGTGCTGGGGCCCCAAGCTGACGTCCGCAGCTGCCTCTTCTCCACGTTGACATGCTCTGCATTGGGCCGGGAGCTGCTGCCAGGCTTCCGTCGGGACCGCAGGCTGGAAAGGCTGGGGAGAGGCCACCGCACGGACCGCCCATCTCACAAGCAGGGCTGCCAAGTACTCAGACCCAGCTAAGGGCAGGCCCAGTTCTGTGCACCTGACTGCAGGGGCAGAAGGCACCTGCCCACACCCACCACGTGCCTACACAAGAGGATGGGCTCCAGTGCCAACAGGCAGGCTGGTGGCAGAAGCCCACACTGGGCAGCAGCTGCCCTCAGAAAGGATGGGGAGTGTATCCCATGGTGCAGATAATGTACATGTGTTCGTACGGCTTGGCATTCTGGGGGTCTCAATGAGAGCTGTTTACCACGACCATCATCCACCATAATGACCAAATCACTAGGCCTGGACAGACAGCACAGCCATCAAGTGTCACCACTCGCTTCACACTGAATCAACTCCAGGACACAGCCAGCCTGCCTCCTTTCCACTAGCAGCTAGCATCCTCATCCTCTACCACCACCACTCTATTTCCACGTGTAGCCTAGGGTAGAACAAAACCCAGGTTGTACCCTGTAGGTATTTATCTTAGTCCTCCATCCCTGCCTTCTTCAGGGAGGCCAGCACAGACACAGGCATATTAGCTGGAGGACGAAAAAGGCCCATTACCAGGAAGGTGACCTGATGGATAGACTTTTGGTGGGGACTTTGGGTACTCTCTTCCCCTAGAGTTCTGGGTGGAAATATAGGTTTAGATGAAGCATTTGGTCTTCTAGGGCTGTTATGGGCTGAACTGTGTCCCCCAAAATTTCATATGTTGAAGCCTAACCCCCCAATACCTCAGAATGTGACTGTATTTGGACATAAAGCCTTTAAATCGGCGTTTAAATGAAAATGATTGGCCCTAATCCGACGTCACTGGATTACAGGAGGACACTTAGACACACACAGAAACGTCAAGAATGCACATCCTCTAGTCCAGAAAGGGGAAGAGTCTAAGTCTGAGAGAACATTCCAGGAGAACCTTTTCTAACCCAGCTCTCCCAAAGTGGACATGAGGCAGTGCTGAGAGTCAACAACGTGAGCACGGACCGGGTCCTCAACCAAAATCAGAGGAAAACAGGACTCTGAGCCTTTTACCAGGCACTGTTAGTACACGGACATAACTCATGAACCCTTCTTCTGATTAATTCTGAACTTAAAAAGCAAGTTGTTTTCTTTTTTAATTGCTGCAGGACAAATTGTGTACACGGGCTAACAGCAAGCGTTTATTGAGTGCTTGTAACTCCAGAGGACACTTTGACCGGCACCACAGAGGGCAGAAAAGAAATACCTAAGCATGTTTTTGCCTCAAGGAGTAAAAAGCCTAAGTAAATAGAGAAAACAGGTAGTGAGGGCCGTGAATCGATAAGCGCTAAGAAGTTCAGGGTTCCCGAATGCTCCCACAGACGGGGTACAGCCCCTTAATACCGCTCCCTGAAACAGAAGGAACGCCCCTCTCTCTGGAGTGCTTACCCAGCTCACTCCTCCCTCATGCCAAACACTAGCTCCCACCATCTGTCCCAAGAGCTCCCAGCCCTTCACCGTCCTCCGGTCTCAGCTTACTTCGCAGGTACCCCCAACACCCAACACCCACCCATCACCACCAGTTCTCCTTCCCACTGCTCCATGCCTGCACCCAACGCTCCAGTCAAACTGCTGTGTTTGAGTTCTTCTGTTTTTAATGTTTCCGGTGGCTGTCAGTGTGGCCACCTACAGCAAAGCTTTGCTTTCTAATTTGCCACTTTTAATCTGCCGAAAACTTGGAGCCCGGAAAGACAACCCTGTTTGCCTGAAACGATTTCATCCTTCAGGACCTGCCCAACTTTTATGTCCTCTGTAGGTTTCCCTTGCCCTCCCCCTCCTGAGTTTGTGTCTACATATATACATTTCCACAGTGCATCAGAAAGGCATCTCCGACTGTCCTGGTGACTTTCCATCGGAGCTCAATCTTATACATGCCAAAGACAGAGTTCCTTGAAAGCAGGCCCAATACTTTTCCCATCACTCAGCAGAGCGAGCATTCTTTCAAGGTTTCCCAAATTTGATCTGTAATATAAAACATAAGATAACGGGCCAGAGCTCAGGCACTGTGCTAGGTACAAAATTTCCTTGTTATCTGAAGGGAGCTCTTCCCAGGATCGTCTGTTAGCTTCCCAATACACAGATGCTGTGTGACATTTATTTTGCCTGCCTGGAAGCCAACTAACTTCTGGTTCTCAGCTGCACTGTGAAAATACGAGGATGCCAGAGAGCTGAGATGCATACAGTAGTATTATTAAATACAGGCATGTTCAAATCAACTGAAGACCGCTGACTCGTGTACTTAATATTTTCACATCACACTAGGCAGTCCTCAATCTCCCTTTGTATCGGGGGTTGGACTAGTTAATAATTAACTGGCTTCGATTAAGTTCCCTTTTCATAAAGAGCAACTGTGAAGTGCTGTAAATGATGTTTAGGAAAAACAGACACACCAGTGACTCTTGAAACTGGATTATCCATCTCTGGAAAACAAACAGGAAGCCTGAGGAATGCCTGCCTGCAGTCAACCTTACCCAGAAAGATTTGGTTACAGACCTACAGTATCACACTCAGATGTGTTTCTCAGGCCTCAGCTCTTCGCTGACCTCCCTGATATTCGAAGGGCCTCAGCTATTTAAAGCATTACATTAAAGAACCATGTTTTTACACTGACCCAAACCCTGGTAGGTTCCAAGAACAACAAAGCAGGACTTACTGCCATTGTCGTCAGAATCCTCACTGCTGCTGGGAAGGCGACCTCGTTTCATGATCTCCCCGGGAAACAGCAGGCAGCCTGCAAGGCAATGAGACAGCACTTAACCCAAGATGATAATACACAATCATCAAGTTGTGCTTCAGATGGCAGCCCAGGATTTACAGCACACAAAAGCAAACAATCGGCTTTAAGTAGCATTTGAATCGTAAGCAGTAAAAAGACCAAAGATACATAATGAGGTGCAATTATTAACAGAACAGGTTCAAAAAGGAAGGGGAGGAGTGGAGAAGTCACATATCAGCAGGTCTCCCCAAGGTGCCAGGCCTTCTCTCTCGTTCCTGTGACATTATCACTACAACTACTCCAGGAGTCTCTTTAGGGGACTGGCAGCAAGCTCTGCAGGAACAAACCCCTGGCAATGAGCACAGGGCTTCCTCACCACAGACAGATTCGTATTTTACGCGTGTGCGTATGCGTGGGGATGGGGCTGTGCCGGGACGTGTCAATATTTACGCTGCGCTGGGCGTGACGATGCTTCTCGGGCAGATTTTGCTAAAAGAAGCCTAAAAGCTGAGTACCTGGAGTCCTAGGAACAAAACCAACGGGACAACTGGGAATGCAAATGTATCCTCTAGTCATCTCCAACCCCTCAGTGATTCACTGGAATCCAGACCCCTCCCCTTTACTCATTAGGAAACTCAGGCTCAAGCGGCCACTTACCCAAGGTCACATTGTGAGCAGGGAACTTCTAATTGCAAATCCAAGTTCACTACCCTTCACCCCAACTCCTTACAGGCCTTGTCCAACCGAACTCAGCCAAACTAAGAAAGCAGTTCGTGCGGACACCCAGCCCACCTTGCCAACGCCTGCCAGGTGGTAACAGGCCTCCAGCACCACAGAAGAGAGAAAGACTGCATTTAGGAAAGAGGGCAGTGCACCGAGATTGAACAGCCAGTCGCTGAACTTTACACAGGTGAACTCGAGGTTATATTCACACAGGGCAGCTTTCTAAACAAATCCGAAAAGCTCTTCCAAACTAAAACTACTGATCACCTCGACATCTTTAGGGCCCTGATCTTACTGCCAGATCAGTGACTCCCAATGAGGGAGGAGGGCTTTCCAAGTCAAAGTATGGTTGGTCATCCATTCCCTACCCATCCAGCCCCTCAAAAAAGTATATCCCAACCTCTCCCTCACTGGGAATCACAGCATTACAATGCGATGAGCTTCTAAGAGTGTGGCACGCAGGAACGGTGTGGAAAAACAATGTGGAACCACCGTGCTCGAAACAAGACAGGAACTGTCCTACAACAAGTCGGAAATCAAAAACCCAAAGGTCCGCTCTAAGTGGAACTGTAAAGCTTAAGTCAAAAAGGCAGAAAGCACCCCATTTTGCAGTCTGCTCCCACCTACAAAACAGACCTGTATGATTCTCTCAAATATGCAGGCTCCTAATCTCTATTTTATACTTTCTTTATGAGACACCCGTTAAAGTTTGTGTGTTTTTACCAAATGATCCTTCCAAAACCATTAAAAGAACTTCCACAAGGAAGCCCGGGACGTGAGTCCTCACTCAGGTCATGGGCGGGGTCACAGTCCTAAAGTCCACCCTCACTGCCCCTCCCCGGCTTTGCTGCAGAGCCCCGTTCACCCCTAACTCTGACACCCAGCAACCTACAACTCGGCCTGGGGCAGGCCCACCCCCGGAAAAACTTCCGCAGACAACACACTCCCGTGGCCCCCTCCCCTCTTGAAACAGATTATCTTCCCCGCCCTGTCACCATGTGCCAAAACACCAACTGCTGACAGCTGAACCCTCCTCCAGCCTCCTGGAAGGCACCCCTGCTCCCACCCCGGACCTGTCAGGACGTACAAGGAGGGGACGGAAAGGCGAAGACCACTCGTTCCCAGCAACAGCTTCAGCCTCAGCTCCCTAGGGCCTACGTTACAAGAGAGCTTTACAACAAGAAGAAAAGAAAAGGAAGGTGCTACCGGAAGAGGAATTCCTTAAAAGTAACAGCGTGAAGCAGCAGGGCAAGAAGAATGCAGTTCCCACCTGAGGAGCGGGTGTAAGAACTGTGAGAAGGTAAGAGGCTGAGAAAGCGCACGAGCGGTCCCCAGCTGGAAATGAGGCAACAAACGCTGGTCGCAGCTTCATTGACTTGGACAGCTAACATTTACCTAAAGGGAAGAGTTTGGAAAACGGAGAATCTTTTAAAATCAAAATGTTTTCCTGCTAGCTTTCCACAGTTTCCCAGAGAAAGCACGCGCTTCAGTCACTGTATGCAGAATGCAAGCATTGACCAAAATAGAATGATGTTCCTAAACACACATACATACTCTCATGCAAAATTACGCAAGAAGAGTAAAAATAGTACTTTTGTTCTAATAAATTCCGTTTTCACCAGCCCTAAAAGATCTTGAGTGAAGAAGGTTGAGAATGCTGTGCTGTACTTCTCCAGGGAACCTGGTACAGCAACGGGGTGAGCGCACGCCAGAATCGCCTCCTCTGGGGCTCTAACGTACTTAATCCTTGACATCAGCCTGATGTACCTCACCTGGGGTTACTTACTCCACCAAGAAATCCAAGTACACACACGTGACTATCTTTAAGACAGACACTACAGCGGTTGCATGCTGCAAACATCTGTCCAAAGAAAGCCAGTGAGAGAAAGCAGAGGGCCCTTAGCATCATTTAGGGCAATCACTGATTATTATCTAGGTGGTAGTAGGATCAGTAATAATCAATTAAAAGGGCTACTTGCAACACTCCAGAGAAAGCAGCAAGAAAATATAACTGCATATATAATGCATCCCACAAACATTTGAATACCTAATATATTAGGAGGCGCTGAAGCAAAATGACTATCCCTGATCTTATGGAGTTCCTGGTCTAGCAGAGAAGACAGACAAGTCCACAGGAATTCAATATGCTTAATGCTCGACAGTGGTAAACACAAGACTCTACAGAAACACAGCCTGACTGAGTCGGAAAGATTCTGAGCCAGAGTCCTGAAGAGCAAAGGGGAGGTAACAACAAGAAACAGCACATTTTGGGCAAAACGCTGTAATACTTAACATACATATAACCTAGCATATTCCTCTGTGCAGCAACTTCACACTCAGAATCTTGCTATTTGCTCATTTATTTACTAATATTCATCTCTTCTTACCTTTCTATTCAATTGCCAAGGCTTGTCATTTCATAACGTATGACCCTTTCCAGCCCCACTACTGCCCCACGAGGTCTTCAGCCACCTATACCGAAGATCACTTTAGGCACCACCCTTCCATTCTCCATGCCCACAATTTTTTACCCCTTCCAATTGTTACAACAAATTAAACCATCCTACGAGGTGACCTCATCGAGCTGTTCCCTATGCCAATCTCCCCCTCCGTTCCACACTGCAAATGGGTCCAGCCAGAAACTCAGAGGTTTTCCACCACCTGGCCCCTCCCTGCTCTACCCAAACATCTCTCCTAACAAGCCCCTGTAACCAGTTTGCCTGGCTTCTATCCTTGAAAACACCTCTTCTTTCCATCCTCAGTCTCTGCTGATGGTGGTCCTTTGGCCCTTTCCTCCCCCACCCCCATCCATCCCAATCCCACCTCTTCTCCAGGGCACAGCTCAAAGTCACTAAGTACCCTGTCAACCATTCCAATTAAAAGCATTTACATTCTATACCACTCATTTCACATTTTTGCTTCTTTTAGAACTTTTTCACCCTACTTTTTAATGTACTATTTTCTTTAACAGCCAATCAACTCCTGCCTTGCCTTGCATTATCACTTAAATGTTCTATATACGTGTCTCTAAAAGGTTATAGTAAGTTCCAGAAAAGAGATTCTCTCGAATTAAATGTGAAATAAAGACATCACAGAGAGAGGTCTTGAGCAAAACAAGACTTCAAAGGGCAGCTACAACAGATACCCCCAGCCCTCTGGGTCCAGTCCTCAATAGGGCTTGTCCTGACATCCTGTCTGATTTCATCAAAACTGGCTCAAAGTGATGCAATTTATAGGAGCCCGGAGTGTCCATTTGCCATGAGGAGCATAACAGCTAGGCAGACAAAACACTAATTATTGGGCATTTGGGACTTTGCCCAAAAAGCGAAAGATTACCTAGGAAGCCTGATTATAATCAGAACATTGCCTGGAAAGACCAAGTAAGAGGAAGTCACTGGCCAAAGACCCTGGCTGCATCAGTGAAGCGACAATCCTTTGGCAGCACGGAGGGACATGCCAAGACAACCAGGCACGAGTGGCAGCTGCTCAGAGCACCATCTCCTCAGGAAGCACAGGTAACATCCTACATGCAGATCACTCTCCTGCAGCCTCTTCTGTCGCAGGGGTCAAAATGTAGTGGATTAGCTAATATATTAATTCAATTACAATTGTATCAAGTTAGATGCCAGAAATATGGTGAACAAGATACGGAATGGCCCACAGGGAGACACAGTAAGCAAGTAGATAAGTAGCCTCAGTGTGATACCTACTATAAAGGTTACAGGATGCATGGATCATAGTGGGACATGGGCTATGTATGTGAGACGGCAAGGTACCTCAAAACCTTCAAATGTAAGTTTCCTCAGACTAAAATTCGGGGGGGAAGTCAGCAGGCCCTAAGTTAAGAGCAGCCATCAGCTGAAGGAACCCATCCCCAAGTGGTTCAAGAATTTGTAAGGGAGCAAGTTCAGTGACCTGGGTGTGGCACCAGGGAGGCAGGACTGGCATGCGACTCCAGCTAAGAAAGAACGGGAAGTGGCCTGGAGGACAAAGAGAGAAGAGCTTTTACAAAGGAGTAAGATGATTAAGAATCTGAGGATGTCTGTTCAACGCTACTCCCGGGAAGAAGACAGCTGTGAGGAAAACAAACTGTCCAGTCACTAGAATTACTCTCTGTGGTGGAACAGGGACCATTTATCAGGCCATAAACTCTACAGCTACAATAAGGACTACACCCTAGTGGTTTTAATTATCTTATGGTTTATATGCAGAAAGGCTGTTTTTTTCCTTCAAAGTATCAGTTTTGTCCACTCTGTTTTCATTCTTATTTATTTCACTCTCAAGAAGTTCTAGAACTTCAATTCAATTAAAGTTCAATTAAAGACCTCTACATACTACTTCTCTATGTATTACCTAATGCAATGTATTGGATTAGCTATGTGTTAAAATAACCTATAGGATGAATGAATGAGTTCCTGTACATAAACTGTATCCTATGTTCACTCAGCTTTATGGAATTTAAAATGCTTCACTTTAATATCTAAATGACCTTTCACTGGAGTAAGTTCCACTACTTTATTTTCAAATTTATAGGTGCCCTTCCATTCTCTGTCAAAGTTAATGATCTAATACTTAAATGTACTACATTTTTAAATGTATTTAGAAAATGTATAATATAAAAATGTACTTTAAAGAATGTATTTTCAGACACCAAGTAGTCTTACATAAAGATAAAGGTATTTTATAATGAGCTAGTTCTGTTTGCTAAGTTCACACAATTCAAATATTATTTCTAAACACTATGCAACTGATAATTTTATTGCTAAGTTATTGGTCATAGACTATTACCTCCCCTATAAAAAATGATTTACATTTCCTTAATATGTCTTCTTTCTTTTTGTCTTCTATGAAGTATACAGTACCAAAGGCAACAAAATACCCAAATATAATAATGACCTATACTTCACAGTAATCTCCTATCCCTAAATGAATGTGAAGGAAATCCAGCTGGTTTCTTACCTCAGTTTTTAAAGCAAACATTAATCGCCTAGATAGTAAGTTTTCAAATTGACAACACTATCTAATTCATATGCTCAGAGCGTAAAAATACTAGTGTGACTGTAACTCAAACCCAGATTTCTCACTTTAACCAAAGGGTTATATCTGGTCAAAAAGATAGTCACAGATTTGACTTAACTGACAAACTGCTTAGATATTAAATGTTAAAGTTTTAACCTTGTCTAAATATTTCAACCCAGAAAAACGGAACTTTTAAAAATGTGTCCTTTATAATGTCGTACATCAAGATGTGTTTAAAGGGGGCTTCCCCGGTGGCGCAGTGGTGAAGAAGCCACCTGCCAATGCAGGGGACACGGGTACGAGCCCTGGTCCAGGAAGACCCCACATGCCACAGGGCAACTAAGCCCGTGCGCCACAACTACTGAGCCTGCGCTCTAGAGCCCACGAGCCACAAGTACTGAGCTCTTGAGCCACAACTACTGAAGCCTGTGCGCCTAGAGCCCGTGCTCCGCAACAAGAGAAGCCACCGCCACGAGAAGCCCGCGCACCGCAACGAAGAGTAGCCCCCGTTCACCACAACTAGAGAAAGCCCGCGCGCAGCAATGAAGACCCAACGCAGCCAAAAAATAAATTTATAAAAAAGAAATGCTGCCCAAGCTATTATAGAGCCTTTGCAAAGACATCATACTTGAAAATATTCAGCAGAAAAGAGTTTATATTAGCAATAATCAACCACCTCTCCCAAAAGAAAAGATTTTAAGAACTGACCAGATAACCTTAACTGCAAAATTTACTCCTATGAATGTTACTAATAAAGTCCAAGTGCTACAACACATTAGCTCACCATAAATTCTTTATAAATTATTTTTAAACTCAGACTTTAAAAGTTAATAAAACAATTTTTCAAGATTTTAAGGAATTTATAAGTAAGAGTGGTTCTGAATGAATTAGGCAGCTCCCATTTGGCAATTTATAAATAATCCAATCTCTGCTTATGAGTCCTAGAACAATCTATTAAACCCTTCCCAGGTCTCTGTAATTGATGACTCAATTAGAGTCAGTACCTAAAGAGCAGTTATGACAAAACACTCCAATCACTTGTATTTGTATCTTTTTTAACTTCTCTTTACATGAGAGTAAATGAATTCACCCCAAACAATAAAAGCAATCAAGCATGTTGGCCTCCAATCCTGAGCTTCTATCCCTATTTCCATCTACCCCAAATTCCTTCCTGTTAGATCTATATGCTCAGATATGGAAGATCCCAAAGACATATCAAGAAACACCAGCAAACTGTGGGCGGGGGGGGGGCGGGGAATGAAATATCAGTCCATTTACATATAAAAGAGGAGAGAAGAGAATATATACACCAAATGCTTGCATACTCAGGGAAAATTTCTGGAAGAACATTAAGGTTAATAGTGTTTATCTCTGAGAAATGTGACTGAAGTGTTGCAAACAGAATAGGTTGGGAACTTTTACCTCCCTTTATGACCTTTTACATGTTGTTAATTTTTTACCATGATCCTGTACTACGCTATTTATAATAGTAAAGATTTAAAACCCCAAACCTTTCTTCCCTGCTCCTCACATTATAGAAGACGCTGGGAACACAACTTCTTGGCCCCTGGCAGGCACCGGCCTAAAATGAGCAACCATCAATAAACTATATACATTCCACCTCCTTCCCGAGATGGGGTATCAAAGGCTTGTCTTGTTTCAAAATACCTGATAAAATAGCACAGGACGAAGAAATAGAAAAGGTAACAGGATAGTGCCGTAAAATGCTACTATCACTCATTCACTATTTACTTCAAAAGTAAAGGTTTCAAAACATAAGAATATCCAGCACCAGTAGCAGGTCACTAAAAACATATGCAATTAGAAAAACTAAGCCAGACAGGAAAACTAGGGTTTAAACTACCTTTAAAGAATAAATACTCAACTTCCTATTCACTTTAAGAGCAGTACTATTTCGGAAAAAAAAGTAAAAAAAAAAAAAAAAAGCTACATTCCAGAGATGGTTACCAAACACACCATTTCCTCTACCCATTGCAGGCAGGCATGGTTAATAAATTAGGTCACTCTCCACCCCCCCTCCCCCACCCCCACCGCAAACCCAGGCATGACTTCAGAATCCTCCTTAACACATTGCTATTAGTCAGAATTCAAATGAAAAACAAAGCCTATTTGCCCTATAGGTCCTCTTTTCACACTTTTCTTTTGACAATTTACCAGAAAAAACTAAGACCAAACTCTTCAGAATAGATTCTTGGGATCTCTGAACCAAATTCTAATTTATAACACACACACAAGCACATCTTCAGATCAGACTCTAAAACTTCACTGAAGAATAACACTTTAGAAAAAACTAAGTGTAACTTAGCTAGCAGGAGATAATTCTGAATGAATCAAGGTAAGGATAAGGATGGAAAGGAGTCTACAACCCCTTATTCTACCCTTGGAAGAATAAGCCAATAAATGCCAAGTGATAAAGCGTAATTTTAAAAGATTTTTAAATGCTCAAACCAGATGTTCTTATACAGGATATACAAAGCAGCTTCTGCAGAAACCAGACTCAACCAGTTAATGACAATTACACTGTGCACAGATTGAAATGCAGCTGTTTTGAGGAACTTTGTTCCCTGATTATAGCCGGTTGTCAGAAACTATCAGTTACCACTAACAATGTTAAGTCACCAAAAATTTTTAAAGTACTGTTTTAAAAAAAAACTCAGACTCCCAGTGTTGTACATTAGGAGACCAAGACGGCACACTTAAAACTGCATTTACACATCATCTGAATTACGTATGAAAACAAACATTTCATCACAATTGTACAAGTTTCGTTATTATGGTCATGGAAACATAAGACAGTCTCAAAGCCTACCAACAAGGTCTGGAAAGTATTATTCTCTGAGGCAAAAGCTGAAGAGTCTCACCCTTTTCATGGATTGTGTCTACAGGAAACCCTCCCCAAAGAAACCCATAAAATCATAATTGCGGCACTAGAAAACATTTTAGAGATCATTTACCTGGCCCGACTTTAAAAAGACAAGTACATAAATAAACGCTGGCGAGGTTAAGCAGCGTGAGCGGGGACACACAGGTAGGTAGGTCTAGGGTGAAGCCAGTGGCTGAACCAAAGACCAGTTCCCGAGATGGGTGGCCCTCCTGTGCCATCCACCCTCCTCCCAGCGCCTGAACCACAGGCTTCCCGCTCCTGGACACCTCCTGCGATTTAGAAAGAGGTCATCTCAAAGATTAAGGCCATGGACTACATGTTACCAGGGAGCCGACAACTAAAATGTACTGAGTAACAGTCTGTTAACTTGGAACTTGAAAACACGGTTTCCTGGAAGCTGATGTGAACATGGTTGCAAATGCCATTTTGCCTGGTGGAGCCTACAAAAGGTAGAGCTGGAAAGAGAGTGTACCAGTAGTTTCCTGGACACTATCACAGGGGTAGGAGTCCTCTGAGCAGCTGGCATTAACTTCTGATCGGTGACACACGCACCCTACTCGGAGAGAGGTTATCTTCCTCTGGATGTATCTGCCTCCGGATATATCCCCAGGTTATAATGTATATCCCCAGGTTATAAATGTATACCCTTCTTGGCCTGGTCCCCTTGGAGGGTGTGACTCCCTAGCTGTGCTTTCCTAGGTACACAGGGTCCTGTATTACACATCCTATCCTCAAAGGGGATCTAGGAATCAAAAAGTTAAGAGCCACAGCCCTCAGACTAGCCAACTCCCTTCATATTTATCAAACAAACTTCTGATTTCAACTTGCTATTTCAGATTCCTATCAGAAAGGGAATTCAGCCCCAGCAGAGACCATCTGGTGACTAGGTGATGCTGTTATCACTATACTATACTACAGGTATATACTATAAGTACATATAGTATAGTAAGGCTGCATGACTATAAATCAGGGATCCATAGCCTGTTTTTGTCCAGCCCCTGAGCTAAGAATGTTTTTTACATATTTAAATGGTTTGGGGAGAGGGCATCAAAAGAACATTTCAGAACACCTGAAAATTATACCAAATTCAAACTTCACTGTCTGTAAATAAAGTTTTATTGGGAGACACCACGTTCATTCATTTACCTCTTGTCCACCGATTGCTTTCGCAACAATGGCAGAATTGAACAGCTGTAATAGAGACGTCAGGCCCACAGAGCCTAAGATATTTGCTATCTGGCCCTTTACTAAAAAAGTTTACTGATTCCTGCTATAAATCAATAGACTGGCAGTAAGGGGGTGAGAGGGAGGGGTGGGGTGGTGGTGGTGGTGCTCTAAACAACTTAAATAAAGGCCAAGAAACCCATGAATTTTTCTCAAAGGAAAACCCCTGAGGCTCCTACTTGGGGCCAGTGTACACTAAGTTATAAAAACTTCTAACATGCTTATCTGATTTTCAAGCCAGTGACCAATAAGCAGAAAAATGACTGTTCTAGACAGGCATTTTAACTACAATACATGGTTAACAGGGATGTAAAAGGATCAGAGAGAAATCAAAAAAAGAAGTCACCAGAATTTAAATGCTAAACTGAAATCCCAGGACGCACTTAAAGGTATTCATCCAAACCCTGAAATGACATGCAAATTTCGGTGCAACTCACTTTTTCTGTGGGAGAGATTCCACAGGTTTTGGAACTCAAGTGTCCTTGACCTTAAAAAAGTTACAAGCCACCAGAACTCAGCCTACACATCTTTAAGTGCATCATTTTATTTCAACACTGAAATAACTGATGCTTATAAAAATGACCATGAGTCATTAAGAAAAACCTTAAACCATGTTATGTGTACTTTGTGCTAAACAAATGCGAACCAGGTAGCTCAAACTCCAGCAACTTGTTAACCTTGCCAATGCTTGCTGCTTACTTACCCTGGAGTAAGGAGTAAAAGAAAAAAAAAAATGCTCTTTTATTCTTCAGTTTGGACCCTCAGCCATGAAACCTTCACTTAACTGCTTAGAAACTGTCTTAGCAGCTGTCATGAATTTTCAAATTAAAACCTCCTGTGCAAACATTAAATGCTCAATATTAAAAAGTATATATTACTGCCAATTGGAAGAGCTTTCAAACCAAGAGAAAACTGTGGATTAATTCCTTCAGCAAATAAGCCCAAAAGAACCTGAAGTTTTAAAAATGAACTTACTTCAACTGTCCTCAGTCACCTTATTATGTCTTAACTCTACCTGAAGAACCAAAAGCAAAACGTTAATATCTGACGTGTTTTAGAATATTCATCAAAAGCTTGGTACTTGAACATCTGTTAGGCACA
This sequence comes from Tursiops truncatus, assembly GCF_011762595.2. Classification (NCBI taxonomy): domain Eukaryota; kingdom Metazoa; phylum Chordata; class Mammalia; order Artiodactyla; family Delphinidae; genus Tursiops; species Tursiops truncatus. Next base: position 13,329,294 of record NC_047038.1, read on the forward strand.
CATAATACACCACTGCTCTAGAGTTAATAAAGGACTCAAAAGTGGAAATACCCAGTCTCTTCCCCAGAGACCAGGCTTTCCATTCCATTTCTGGCAATCTATTTTTGTTGCTTTCAGGTGAGGAAGACATCCTTAATAATCATTCAAGGTCTAGGCTAGATAAGGCCAGGCCACAATAACATGGCCGGAGTCAGGATCAATAATATCCTCTTAGACTAGATTTTCTCTCTGCTCCATGACAGTTAACCCTAGCTAAACTTAAAGACAAGATGCCACTTCCAACTCAAAGGTAAAAAGGCCCTCCAAGGCCACTCTTCCATTTGTTAGGAATGCAGAGTTAACTTATTCCATCAGAGCCCACCAACCGTGAAAACATCAAAATATATACCCCTCACAATCACAGAACAATATTGTCGTATAAGTACACCAGGCAAATGGCAAGACTCTGTTTCAATTAAGTCTCAACTTTTTGAAATATTATATACTACAAATAATAAACATATTAACTGTCCAAATTTTAATTCATAACCAAATAAAGTGCTGCCAGGTCTTGAAAAGAGACAAAATAGACTGAACACTAAAACGTTCAAGGAAACAACTTACTGTCTCAGGAACTAAAACTTTCCCAATTAAGGTTCCTACCAGGCTTCTGACACCACCTAAGAAACTAACAATTCCAAGCAAAGCCAGCCTTCATTTGAAAAAAATAAATTCTTTTTTTAAGGTATCGTTAAACATGGTGACAGTTCTAGCTATCACAGGCTTGCACAAGGAGGGGAGGAAAAAATTTAACCGGTATAACTCCCACTGTTTGAACAATTTTTAATTCCAATCCAAATAAAAAGCAAGATATTGGCTAAGATGTCATATTTTCCTCCAGAGGATGTCTTACTGTTATTAACCATGTGGGAAAACTGGGTTTATAATGCAAATTCTGACAGACCATTAAGACTGTAACAGATGCCCCGCATCACTAAATGAGGAAAGAGCTTCCCCAACAGAAAGGAAGGAAAGCAAACAGAACCATGACATTCTTACGTCTCCTCCTCAACTCCTGACTTGTATTTGGTCAGTGCCTGATGTCTTTTTTTTTTAACATCTTTATTGGAGTATAATTGCTTTACAATGGTGTGTTAGTTTCTGCTTTATAACAAAGTGAATCAGTTATACATATACATGTTCCCATATCTCTTCCCTCTTGCATCTCCCTCCCTCCCACCCTCCCTATCCCACCCCTCTAGGTAGTCACAAAGCACCAAGCTGATCTCCCTGTGCTATGCAGCTGCTTCCCACTAGCTATCTATTTTACGTTTGGTAGTATATATATGTCCATGCCTCTCTCTCGCTTTGTCACAGCTTACCCTTCCCCCTCCCCATATCCTCAAGTCCATTCTCTAGTAGGTCTGTGTCTTTATTCCTGTCTTACCCCTAGGTTCTTCATGACATTTTTTTTCTTAAATTCCATATATATGTGTTAGCATACAGTATTTGTTTTTCTCTTTCTGACTTACTTCACTCTGTATGACAGACTCTAGGTCTACCCACCTCATTACAAATAGCTCAATTTCGCTTCTTTTTATGGCTGAGTAATATTCCATTGTATATATGTGCCACATCTTTATCCATTCATCTGTCGATGGACACTTAGGTTGCTTCCGTGTCCTGGCTATTGTAAATAGAGCTGCAATGAACATTTTGGTACGTGACTCTTTTTGAATTATGGTTTTCTCAGGGTATATCTTGATGTTTGCTGTTCTAACCACCTCAGTACTGGAACACAAACAGGTGATAATTCTTTTTCCAGCAAGTCTGTGGATAAAAACATCACGCAAATGTCTTTAAAGTAGTTTTCAAACAAATAATCTCCAAATTGAAGACTTCCAAATTACAATAAAATGCTAGTTTAATTCCAACTCTTTCAAATCCAGTCATGATTGATTCCAAAGGCATGCCTCCTCAATGCCAGAGGTTCTGTCAAAGTTACTACACAGACTAAAACCTACTTACGGGAAATAACCAGATGTAATAAATGGTCTCTGACTGGACAGCGTTTTAGACAAAGCTGCTGTGTTATATTTCAGGGCCGAGTGAGGAAATCTGAATATCTCCCAATAAGAGACAAGCCTGCTAACGGGGGGGGGGGGGGGGGGGGGGGGGGGCACCGAAAAGCAAAAACGCCCTACACAACTGTAGAGCCAGTATGACTCATTCCGATCAAAACATACATACAAACATATACACAATTATCTGGAAAACGATACAATGCTGATTTCTAGGTGGTAGGAATGTGTTTTTATAGTTGCTTCTCTAATTTTCAACAATGTACACGTAACACCACTTCTGTAATAATACTTTAAGCCACTAAGGGCTCCTTGAAGTCCAAAATCAGTATTTATGAAGGTGAAACACATGGAGATCTGCTTGTATTCTCACCAAGTCCTCCAAATTTTGTTTCTGTTTTTAGTTAATCCTTCTCCCCAAAGTGTCTGGGCTAAGCAATTGTTCATTTCTAAAATACAACACTTCCTTAAATTCCAAAAAAGTTTCTCTCCCTGGTCTCTCCAGCACACTCATCATTTCTCACTATTTTCCCTTTATAGCTACTCTTTCAACCTCCGTAAGAAATATAAAACTAAAATACTAATTTATAGGCTGAAAACCTGTCAAGTGATGGAGGAGGAACTTGGGCGGGGGGGTGATCTTTTTCTTTCTAAATGAACATATACCTACCCTTGTCAAAAGTTAAAAATCTGTGACAACCCACTCAACTTTTCTTCTTGAAAAGCAGCCTATGACCTTAAGATGGAATCAAGTTCAAGTTCTACTGCCTTTATCTCTGGCTGGTGTAAGGAGGAAAGGAGATGTGTAACACTTACGTAGCTGAAAATGCCAAGTCATCAAATACACATATAAAAATACACAAAGTTAAGGAAGAAAGCAAAATAACCAAACAATCCGAAAGTCATCTGAGTTAAAAGTGACATTAGATGAGACTGAAACCTTTGGGACAAAAGGACACTAAGAATTCTCAGTTCCAGGTATCTGCTAGAGTGTCACACACAGAACATCCTGTTAGCTCTCCAGTGTGTGTTGCCCACTCTACTACCACACATTATTGTATCAACAGTGTTGTCTGTGGAAGTAAGGTCCAGTTACACCGAACGCTTCCTTCCTCCACCTAAAAGCGATTAAATCTTGATTAGCTGTGATTTGGTCAAATACCACTTACTAAAGTAATCTCCAACCATTGGTGGATCACTGTCTAAATCAGCTTTCAGGGAAATAATTTCTCTGGATCTTAAAACTAGTTCATTAACTTCGAAAGATATTAGCCTCGAGCCACGTAGGTAACTAGAGAGCTAGCCTTTCGCAGCAGGTTTTCTAAAAAGGAAAAATAGTTCCCTAATAAAAACCTTTGGGAAAGAAGCCCCTAAGCATTGCCATTAATGGAAACTTCAGATTCTCTCGCAATTTCCTAAAAATGTAGCCGTCTCAAGTCATTCAACTGCAGCTATCACTTTACAAAAAGAAAATTTAAATTCCCCCTCGGCTATGGTAAACAGAGGGCGGCAGACCTTCGCCGCCGAAGCGAGGTGGGCGCCTCCCTCCTCGTTACTAGAAAACCAGCCCAAGCTGCTTTTAAACGGTCTCCGGGTGACGACGCATTCCTAACGGGTTTCGAAGGCACGTTTAAATCGCCCGCTTTTTTGTTTGCACGCTACATTCACCGGGTGCCGGGACTACGGCCGCCCCCGCGCGCCGGGGAGGGGGAGACCAGGGTGCGGAAGCCGGGGCGAGGGTGTACGACAGGGCAGGGAGCACCCGGGGCGAAGGACCCGTGGATGCGGAACCCGTGTGGGAGGGGGGAGAGTGCGGGTGGGCTGCGCAGAGAGAAAGCTGAGGACCCCAGGAAGGGGGAGGGGGATCCCGGGGAGGGGAGAACTGAGCCGCCGCCCCGCACCGGAGAACGCACCGCGCGGCTCCCGCGGCCCGCCGGGGTGTGCGCAAGGCCGCGGCTTCGCGTGGCGACGCTGCCCCCTCCCTCTCTCTCTCTCCTCCTCCTCCTCCTCCCAAGGCGACAGAAACAACAGCGCGGGAGGAGGGGAAAGTAACTCCCGGCACCTCCGCCGGAATTAGCCCCGGTGCAGTGATGACACCTTCTCGTGGCGCAACCAAGCCCCGCTCCCTCCGCAGCGGCGTCCCCGCCGCCGCCCTCTCCATTTGAAAGTGGCCACCCCCCGCCGCCGCCGCCGCCGCCGCCGCTCCTCCCGCCCCGCCGCCGCCAGCTGCACCAATCCGCTCGGCCCCAGTTGCAAATCAAACGCTCCCTCGCGTGTAGAAGCCACTTGCGCCGCTGGAAACGGCCGCGCCGTCACCCTCCCCGAGTCCCTCCCGGGCGGCACCTTCGGGCTGGGGCGGGCGCGCCGGCAAGAAACGGTTGTGAGACGGGAGCGGGAGCTGCGGCGGCCGCGAGCAGCTAGGAGAGGGCTCGGCGCCCGCTCCCGCCCCCAGACAGTTCTGGAAACTGTGTATCACCTCTGTCACAGGAAGCCATCCGACGAGGAAGGCGGCGCGGAACCAACAAACAAACGCCTGCGGCCGCCCGCCGGAATCAGCGCGGGGACGGCGACGGGCTTCGGGCAGTTCCCCAGGCGGGAGCGCGGTGGCCGCCCCCGCGCCTCGGGCTTTGTGCGGGGTTCCCGCGGCGCGGGCGCGGTGGGCCGGGCGTCCCCGCCCCCGAAGCCCCCCACCCCGGGCCCGGCAGCTCTGCTGGGACCGTTAGGTGACGCTCCAGCCGCGGCCGAGAAAGCAGCGCCTCAGCCGCCGCCCGCCCCCATTTCCACATGGAGCCACCTCTTCTCCAACGCCAAAGGCGGGCCACAAAAGTTGGCCCCAGGGCCACCCAGCACCTGCCCACGTGCCGCGGAAGCTCGCTCCCGGGTATCCCCCGTCCCCTTCCCCCCGCCGCCCTCGGCCGCCAGGTCACCTATTACCGGTGGGAGGGGAGAGAGGCTGCTATTTAAACGCCCGCGGAAGTTGAGGCACCCCCACTGGCGGGTGCCGTGCACCTGCCTCCCGCCGCCGCGCTCCACCACTTTGAGCAGCAGCCGCGTCCTCGGCCCCGCCTCCAGCCCGCAGGCGGGCGGGGGGAGCGGGAAGGAGGTGGAAGGGATCGAATTTCTCCAGCAAATGGGACCGTTCCGACAGGATTCGGTTCCCCGGTCAACATTCCACATTCCATCCCTCTCCCGCATTTGCAAGCCAGCTCCAACAACCCGGAAAGCCTGCTAGCTATCGAACAACAGCCCCCAACTCACAAATACACACTCGCAGGCACAAGACACGTGCACTGAAGGGCTTTGCAACTTGCAGTCCCGGGGTGCACACTGCACGTTCATTTCAGGCAGCGAAGACCTAGCGATACCACCTCCACAATTTGCAGATGGTGCCAAAGGTTGCAAGTTGCAATCCGTTTTAAGTTCATGGTTAATCGGTAGTTTGCTCTACCAGTGCAACTCCTTCCTAATTTCACCGATAAAGGGTTTTACACTTCACAGGCAGTCTCGCTGTAAGTAAAAGGTCTGATCATTGGAAACCCAATTTGGAAGAATCTAATTTCTAAACTGTCCCTCCACCCCACCACCACCCCTCCCTCACTGCCCTTGAATTGATGCAATGAATATTTTGGACATGTGGTGACGCGGTGACAAGAGCTAAGGCTGCGGCCACCCTACACAGATGTACCTATACACACACACCTATGTTTGGACAAATACAGTCGTCGTCCCTTCCCCCCGCACCACCACCATCACCACCACGGTCACACACACTCTGGATTCATATATGTACACGGACCTGTGTTCTGCCATTGCCATCTGTCTACCAAGTTGCTACTATGCTTTCCACTTTCATGCAACCTAATGCACTTCGGCTTTTTAAAAAATTCTAATAAACTAAAGCCAACTAAACTGGGCTTCTGCTTCTGAACGCGTTTTAATTGATGATTGGCCTGAAAACCGCATGTTCTTCACAAACCCAAAAGAAGAAAAAGCTCTAAGTCTTCAGTTCCCCAAAATTGAAAAATAATCATAATAAAACTTACTGATCCAACATAGATCAATTCTCAGGATCCAAAAATCATCCTCCTCTCCTCCTCCTCCTCCTCTGGCCCCCGCCCCGGCAATGCCCAAGTTACTGGTGGGATAGTAACGCTGCACTCGGCGGCTGCGTGCCCTCCCTCCTCGCTACATATCGAGAACCCAATCTTTTGGCGCCATATTAATGACGTACTATATTATTTCCACTAGGCAGCGACCTTCGGCATTAAATTACTCCCGAGAACTCCCAAGCAAAGCAACAAAACCATCAAATATGGCTGAGCCTCTCTGCTCGTCCTGCCGCCGCCGCCGCCGCCGCCGCCGCCGCCGCCGCCGCCGCCGCCGCCGCCGCCGCCGCCGCCGCCGCCGGCGGAACGGGACGCGCACACAGACCCACACGCGGACACGCGCGGATTCTGGCCCGGCGCACCCTCCCCGCGCGCCCCCCGCGGCCCGCGCGCGTACCTGCTGCGGAGGGCTTCGGCCGCGGCGCTGGGCTCCTCGCCGCTCGCTCCGCGCCGCATGAGTTCGGGCCGCGGCGGGCGGGCGGACTGACTGGCGGGCGGGGAGCCGGGCGGGCCCCTGCTCTCGCCCGCGCGCACACACCCGGCGCTCGCGCAGGGAGGCACTCTCGGACGGGCGTTTGGCTGGTTATGGAGGAAGGACTGTGTGAATCAAACTCATTTCTGGGTCACTGCTGCCACAGGGGGGAGCACTTTAATCCCTTGCCAAAACGAGAGGGTGGGGACAGGAGGGCGGGGGGAGCGCGCGGAGAGCCCGAGGCGAGGGGGGCTCGGTCCCTTGTTAACTCTTCGCGGCCCTCGCCGCAGCCGGCTCGGCCTGTGTCCGCAGGGGCTTGCCAAGAGCAGCACTCTTCAGCTTTTAAAATCTCTTCCTTCATCTCCCTTGTGAGCCTAGAAATTCTTGAGGTGTCTCCAAGCAGGGGGGTGGGCTTTTAATTTATCCCTTTCACACTGTCCCAGTTCCAACTCTTGTCTGACATCACTGCACTAGAAATGGATTCTTTCAACTTAGTTTAAAATTATGTAGATTAAAATGTGGCTATTAAGGAGTGTAGTTTGGGTGAGAGGTTTTATTTTTAGGCTGAATGGCATAGTTCTTTGTAGTAACAGTTTTGGGGAGTTCTGAATTAGAATGACATTTTTAAATACAGAAAATCCAGTTTTGGAGCCGGAACCCCTCTTTAAGTTTGTATCGAAATGATAGTTGTAAATGATCACTAATTCATTAGGAGACAGTAATTATTTATAAATTGACACCACCTTTATGTTACACAGTGTCACAGAACTGGAAATCGCCTTGCAAATATGAGAATTGGGCTTAATTCTAAAACTGGAACTGCAGACTAATATAAAATTAGTTACCAGAGATTAATTTAGGGGTATAACTTACTTTTTCATTGGAGTTTAACATACGTCTTTTGTGGGTCCCCAAAAGAAATGAGTATATATGGCATTCAGCTTCAGAAGGGAAAAGACCTGGATACAGATTAAAAATCCCATTCAGTAAACAGGAACAGAGATCGCTAATTACAAAATTCAATATCAAACCCAAAGGCATATTTATCCACTGGGAGAATTGTTCTGAATATATCAGGTTTGATTTCACACAATCACACACCAACCCATCCACCCACATCAAGAACATAATAAGCTGATAAACGTGGCAAAACAAAACTAATTGAGCCTTCCAAATATTTTTCAGAAAGCAAAGTTTACCAAAGGAAATCTTAAGTATATGTCCTCTTTCTCCCTTGCCTGCTTCACTAATGAAGAGTACAAAGACACCCTATCAGTCCTGTTCATGGGCTCACTTAATCCCGTTCAAAGAGCACATATGTAAAGCACTATGCTATCATTATTACTGTTATTAATATTGCACTGCAATTACTGTTATTTTCATTGGTTCACCTTTCACATACTCTACTTCGCAGCCATATAGACCCTGCATTGAATCTGACTACAGGTTATCAGCTGTGTGACTGTTGGGTAAATTACAAAACTGCTCTGATCCTCAATTTCTTCATGAGTAATAAAATGAGGTTAACAGGCCCTATACCTAAAGGGGTGTTAAGGAATGAGATAACTCCATAAAAGTGCCCAGCAGAGGCCCTGGCAGTAGGAGGGCCATCCCTCCCATCTCTCTTTCTTGGCCTTCTCTCCATTGAAAATTGCAACTTTTCTACATTCCAGCCAACCTTACTTCACTCATTCCCCTGCAAAAAAAATAAAAGTAAAAATAAATTAAATCACATTTGCCACTTAGCTTTTAACTTATTTTTTTCTGACTATCCCCACTCCCAAAACATCAGGCAACAAAATGAAAGGGTACTGAATAAATGGATGAGAAAAATAAAGAGGTAAAATGGCGCACAAACTCCCAACACTGATAACGTTGATCAAGACTGATGGTCCCAGAAACATCCTCTCAGTTACGCCACACTGTTTCAGAATACTGATCTGCTGAGGTAGTGCCATGTGCCATAAATAGCCCTGGACTAAAAGTCTGGAGACTCCCATCAACTCACACTATAACTCTGAAAAATTTCTTTGGATCTTAGTTTCCCCACTGAGATGATAGACAAGATGATATCCAACGTCCCTTTTCTCAGTAATTTTCTGATTGTTCTTACCAAACTTAGAAGGTAATGATTATTTGTAGAAATGGAGGACAACTTGAATCAATAAACAACGTGTAAAAACATTTTGTCGTTAATGATCAGCCATTGACATTTTTTAAATAGGTGTCTTTTGCCTGACCACAAAGGAAACTTGTAGACAACCTATTTCTAAAATGGGACCCGCAATGGCATGGTTTGCCCTGTGGCAGCGCATTTAATACAGTCTAGAATAAGAAGTACTAAGCTGGTAATTAGGAAAATGAGTTTCTGGTTCTACTCTGTCACTTATTGTCTTAATTTACCAAATCATTCACGATCACCATTTCCTGGTCTCTAGAATGGTCCTGTTAATTCACACTTTATTATCAGAGATAAAAGGACATTCAAGAAAATAGGTACAGAGTAGTCAGTGTAGTTGAAATATCAAGATTCTAGTCTTTCCTGGTCTGATCAGTGTGCATGGTGATAATTAAAATTTTATACATCCCTTTCATTTTGCTGTAGGCATACAGTTTAATTATTTTCTTCCATAATTATAGATTTTTATAGAAAAAATTTGTATATTCATATTCCTGATTTTGAAACCATACATGATTAAGCCTCTAAATGTTTACTTAGTTATTTCATTTGTTTCTACTCTGTACGTAAAGAATTACAAGGCCTAGACACAAAATTCAGAATTGTTCATCTTTGAAACGAAGTAGATACATATGCCAAAGTCCTGCGTATCTCATTCCTTTAAAGAAATGCACAAGAAATTCTTCCTGGCAAATACCATTGCCAACTGGTATATGTTACGACAAATAATGTATACACAATATTTATTGCACAAGTGCTCTCATGGATAAAACAGGTTGTGTTCTAAAAGTTTGTATGTACTTTAACTGTTTGGAACTTTGAATTTATGCCCCAAATAAACCTTGTTATTGAGAGAGCTTAAGTTGTCAAGCAGTTTTTTATTTTAATAATTTTAATAAATAAATTACAGAAAAGAATAACGTTTTTGAGTGATATTATTTGGCTGGGAGGGGATCTAATTCAAAGAGGGATAAGTAGGTAGAACTCTGTACAGGAGGAGTAAAGTTGGGAACGATCCTCAGCACATGCCTGACCCCATGAGAAGAAACAGGAGGTGATGGGTAAGAGATTAGGAATAGAGCTCCCTGACTGACCAGTCGATGAGGTCACCAGTCATGAACAGCCTGGCAGGCAGGTGGTTACAACCTCCAGGCGGGTGGTTACAACCTTCCAATATATAGAATGATCGGAAGGCCAATGACCAAGATACTTTCTTGCTGGTGTCAGGACTGACTAAATTATTTCTCTTCTTGAGGTTCTTTCCTTCCTTTTCTTTGTTTTCTTTTGCTTGTCTTTGATTTGATTATTTTAATTTTGTTGATTTTCATACTTCTGGCACAGTTTAAGATGTCAAAGAGAAATAAGTCTGACAGAGGGACAGAAGAGGAAATAATTTAATTCAGCCAGATGGAAATACCCAAGACTGAGGAGGTTCAAAACAGGAGAAGCTTTTCTCAGTCATGAAGGGAAAACAAGATGATGGAGAGAATTTTTGAAATTTAGAAAGGCGGAGAAAGGTGATAAAACTCACCCATCGGGATAACTATTATAAACATTGCCATATCTTTTCAGGTTTTTTCCTAGGCATTTTTAATAAAATTGGAATGATGGTACATATTTCATTTTACAATCTTCCTTTTCACTTCTTTCATCTTTATCATTTCAGTATTTTACTTTTTAAAGTAACTTTTTCCCAGGTCTTTGCCAGCCTGCATATCATAACTTCATTTACAGGCCACTTCAACCATGTATTCTCATAGTTACTCCCTCAAACTTGTCAACTATTGGGAAGTTTTGCCAAATTTAATATTGAATTCAAATATCTCTATTTTAGCCATACCTCCAAGACTTCCAAAGCTTGTTTCCCACCCACCTTTCTTCTTATCTGAAAAGTCACTCCAATCTACTCCTCCAGTCTTCTCTAACTAGATGCAGAGCGGTGGTAACTCAAAATGTGATCTCCAACCAGCAGCAGCAACTGGTCCTGAGAACCTGTCAGAGATCCATTATTTCCGTCCCCACCCCAGACCTACTGAATTGGAAAGGGGGATCCAGCAATGTGTGTTTTAACGAGCCCTCCAGGTAATTCGGATTCACGCTCAAGTTTGAGAACCACCTGAGTAGATCTTGCTTCCATCCACCACATTCGAAGCACGGGAGACAAGGTTGCAAGTAAAGAGGCAAATAGGTCTATTCTCTGCCCATAGAGTAGTTAAAAACATAAACAGGTGATGACAATTAACTACAGGATGCGGGGGAAGCATATACACCTGAAAGATTACAGGTGTTAGCCAGATTGGGGTTGGGGTGAGGATGGGGGTCTAGTGGGGTGTTGTTTGGGGTTTTGTTTTTAAACAAAACCTCTAGCTTCTGTGTGAGGAACGGATGGTGAAGGTGACACGAGGCAGGAGGCTTTCTGCAGTTACCAGGTGAGAGACGGAGGCGTGGAGGACAGCCATTGATCACGCACGGAAGGGAGACAAGTACGCAAAGCAGCCTGTGATGGAGGCATGCTTAACGCTGTCCCAGTCCTCCGGAGGTCTCTAGCGCGCCCCGTTCAGCGCCTGCTCCGGGCTGGGCTGCGAGAGCTTCCCCCAGCCATCTAGGTGCCCAAGGGATGTTACTGGGGCTTACGGGGTCCCTGTGGCGTCCCGGGAGGGAACAACGTCTGGGCAACCCAAGGAAGGTCCTGTTGGGCAGTGAACAGGTTGAGCTGTCCAAGCCCTGTCCCTGCACGCAAAGCGGGGGCGGACAAAGAGCCGGCCACGGTCAGGAGAACTCGGGCCCCTCGCAGGGTCCTTCTCGGCCCCCCCTTCTCGGAAAAGTCTGGGTCAGATCCCAGGCCCCTCCTCCCTCGAGTCGCGGGGTGCCCCTCCACAGTCTTTTTATCCCTCACCGGAAAGCTCCATTTTCCTCTTTTCTTCCACAAAACACCTTAATGGTCCATTATAACCTGAGCCCAAATCATTAGCAAATGAAAAACTCGCTCCCACTTTCTCTAAGGCTGCAGAGTGCAGAGGGGGAGAGAAAGCAGGGAGGGAGGCACCCCACACACACTGGTTTAGTTCCAATTTTAAGGAAGCAAAGAAAAGGAGTTAACGCCAACACTTAAGTTTCTTCGTTAAAATTGTTTGATAATTTACTTTTTTCTTTTTCCTGCCATGAGGCACGTTTAGTTGTGGACACGACTTGTGTGTGATGGATTGGATGTTAGAGGTGAAGAAGTTGGGTTAAAAGATGACTCCCAGGTCTCTGGCTTAGAGAACTGAGTGGATTCTTCATTTGAAATTCCACCAGAAATTCACTAAGCGCTGAGAGGCTTGCGTGGTGAAAACGACAAACCCCTGGCTCCCGGAGCAAAGGAAAGGAAGGAAATTGCTGAGGAAAGGAAATGCGAGAGTGGAAATATGATGAGTTCAGCTTCAGGAGACAACTGAAGATGCCCGCAAGGCAGATGGGGTTGAGAGTCTGCTGCTCTAGAGGAAGGCTGGGTTGCAAACATTGGTTAAGGATTCATCAGCATAGAGAGGTTAACTGAGGCCATGGGAGTGGATGAGATCAACTGGAAGTGTCTATAAAGTAAGAAGAAAACAGAGTCTAGGCTCCAAACTAAGGAGTCATATTTAAAGGATGGCCAGAGGGAGCTGCAAAGGTTCAGTGGTTTCGTCAACGACAGTCCAGTTTACTTGTCCTCATGCCTAAATTTATCAGGACTTCAAAGCACCATAGGAAAAAAATCACAGACCTGTGCTGGTTGTTTCCACGAAGTTTTCATTATCCTCCACCACGTCCTGAAATCACTCACTATTTCCCCAGACAGTTCAATCTCCCATTCTTATTGGGATCTTTTTTTTTTTTGCGGTACACGGGCCTCTCACTGTTGTGGCCTCTCCTGTTGCGGATCACAGGCTCCAGACGCGCAGGCTCAGCGGCCATGGCTCACGGGCCCAGCCGCTCCGCGGCATGTGGGATCTTCCCGGACCGGGACACAAACCCGTGTCCCCTGCATCGGCAGGCGGACTCCCAACCACTGCGCCACCAGGGAAGGAAGCCCTCTTATTGGGATCTTGCTCAGAACTCTCTCCCTGTCCTCAGTCTGCCATCCTGCCACTTACCTAGGCATTTTCAGCAGAGCTCCTAACCTTCTACATCACAGATGTAACAGAAGCCACTGGAGAGGAATGCCTCTGACCTTCTACCACCAAACTTGCCAAAGGTCTTCCCTGCAGGCTCACCCTCCCCCTTTTCTATCACAATGGGAGGCATGTGACCTTCCCTTCACCTGGGCTCAGTCTCCGCAGACCTGGCTTCACCTTTTTCTGGTCTCTGACTCAAGATTAGCCCTTCTCTTTCAGGTACCTTCTACTTCTCTGGCTACTGACTCCTTCCTAAACATATTTAATATACTTCTGCCTCCCTCTAAAATGAAACAGCCTCAAATCTCCCTTCCCCTGCCTTCCCCTTTGTAGTCACACTTTTTGAAAGAATGGTCTGTGCTCACTCAAGCCTACTGAAATCTGACTTATGCCCCCCAATCACCCCAGAGAAACTGCCCTTGCCAAGATCACCATTGACATTCTTACTGCTAAACTCAGGGGCAATTTCTCATCCTTGTTTTACTTGACCTTTCACTCACATTTAACACTGTTGTCTGTTCATGCCCTGTTTCTTGAAATATTTTCACCTGGTGAAAGCCTTCTTTCACATAACATCAACACTCTTCTGGTCTCCTATCTCTCTGGCCTCTTCTAATTCTCTTGCAAGCTCCTCTTTCTCTTTTGTTACAGCAATGCCTCAGACAAATTGTTTCTGAGTAAATGAGAGGTTTTTTAGAAAATTCAACTGCAGGAGTAATTTTGGTTGAGACATTTTATAAGAAAAAAGGAATGGTTCACCAGCCATGTTTAGAAATGGATACAAAAAAAAAGAACATCTGGTTAAAGATTATTAGGCTAGTCAATCAGCTCGATGGGTAACCCTAGCTTCCCAGAAGGAGTTCTCAGTCTTATTAAAGTCTGTCAGAAAACTGTTCACGCACTTTATCAGGAATGCTAATTGCTTCCCAGAAGGAGTTGTAAATTACATCACACAAAAAATTTCTGTCCCAGACGAGCTTTGAGTCAATTTGCTTTTTCACTTTCAGTCTCTTAAATGTTGGTTTTCCTTAGGGTTCTATCCTAAGCCCTATTCTCTTCTCATTCTACATGTATCTCTTGGTGTTCTCATCTACTCTCATGACTGCCCCCCAAAACATACACCTATACTTGTATCTCCAATAACTTTCTGAACACCCCATTGGACTACCCACAGGCAGTCCAAACTCGGTATAGCCAAAGTGAACTCATTTTCCCTCCCACTTTGTGCTTCCTCATGTGTTCCATATCTCAGTTAGTGGTACCACCATCTACAATTTGCAAACCCAGGAGTCAAAACATCATCCTTGACTCTTGCTTTTCCTTTGACATCTCCTCCACCATCATCACCACCACCACCAATCCAATCTATCACCAGGTCACATCTACATCAGGCTTCATCTCTCCATCCCTACAGCCACTATCATCTTCTCAGTGACTTAAACCACCATCTAACTTGTCTCTCCCCCTCCAATCCCGTCCTCCTCTAATTCATTCCCTACTCAATGGTCAGTGTGATCTTTTAAAGCAAAAATACGATCTTAGCATTCTCATTTAACACCATTAATTGCCATTTTTTCTGTGTTTACTCTTAAGAATAGAAAGTGTGATCAACACAGCTACTTACTTTTGCTAGTTCCCCTTCCAAACCCTCCCCCTGCTCCATGGCTTTTCACATTTCTTCAGCAGTATCCATTCAGAACCTTTGAAAATGCATAACCGTAAACTTGGATCATTCTTCCCTATCTACACCCCTTCTTTTGGCTCTAATGCACTCAAGTTCTACCAAACAGGCTTATCCTACCTCCCTAACCCCACCTTTTTCTAGGCTTCTATGACACTCAGTATTATCAATATATTCCCTCACTGTTGTAATTTTTTGTACCCCTCACTAGACTGTGATTCAAGGACTTTGTCAATTGTTCTCTCTGTTATGTTTCTAGAACTAGGTCTAACTGTTGGTAGGCAGTTAATAAATGTTTTTAATGCAATGGATGAATGATCAATATATTTGTGTAATTAAATAGTCTCCAAAACACCATTTAAAAAACAGATAACTTTTATTCTTATTTTCTTATACTAAAAGTATTAAATACTATATTTTAGAGAAGCCAAAATTAAAATCACCAAAAGGCTATTACTCAAAGACAATTACCACTAAAATTTTGGAGTATATTTTTCCTGTCTTTTGTATACTTATGTGTATGTAAATAGACATACATTTTTTAGACAAATGGGATCATACTGTATTTCTGTTTTCTGACAATATTTTATTTAACTTATCCCTATAGTTGGGGGTTTAGGTTATTTCTATGCTTTTACTAATATAGAGTGCTTTAGTGAATATCCTTATAGTTCTATAATCCATGGTTAGGAAAATGGAATTTTATTGACAGTGTAATAATCCACCATATAAATGGAATTTGCATGATTCCTGATTCTTTATTGTTACACATTTATGTTTTTCTCTAAGCCATACTTTTACAAATAAGGCTGTAAGAAATATTCCTATGCATAAATTTTTGTTTAACTATTTGACCATTCTTAGGATAGATTTTGAAAAAGTAAATTACTAGGTCAAAGATTTTAAGACTTTGGAATAATTTTGCCAAATTGCTTTCAATGAAACACGTTGTCATTTATTTATTTTTTTGGCCACATTGCACTAGCATGCGGGATCTTGGTCCCCAAGACCAGGGATCAAACCCATGCCCCCTGCATTGGGAGCATGGAGTCTTAACCACTGGACCACCAGGGAAGTCCCAAACACGTTGTGATTTAGATTCACCACTACCATTGTATTGGGGACTTGCTGAGTGTTTGACAGTTACCCAGCATAGAGCTAGACTCTATGGAGGGCTAGGAACATGCCCTCAAAGAGGTACATATTTGGAAAGATATATAATACGTACATGAAACAATAAAGGTAACCTGACCACAAATATAAATACCACAATAATTTGGAGATAGGAAATTCTATTAAATGCTAAAATAGGTTAAACAGGTTTCATAAAAGAAGTATAATGATTAAGACCAGGAGAGGTAGAAAGAAAGAATTGGAAGCTGTGGGGAAGACTGAGTTGGGGAGGGTGCCTAGAGAATCTGCACAGGGAGCAGGAAGGGGAGCAACTAACAATTATTGAATGTTTTCTGTGCACGTGCCAGGCACTGCACTAAGCATTTTATACCTAATATGTCATTTCCTTCTCGCAGCAAACCTGAGAAGTAGGTATTATTATTTTTACCCAGATCTGACTGACGTGAAAAACTGATGTTCAGAGCGATTAAGTAATTTGCCAAAGATCATAAAGCTTTTGAGAGGCAGCACCAGGATTTGAACCCAAACAGTCTACCTGCATAGTTCATGCTTTTAAGGACATCACTCAGCTAACTCATTACAAAGTCAGGATCATGTACCCAGTCAGGAATTGTATCAGTGACTTGAGTCAGTTGGCACTCAGTAGATGCTTGAGAAAGAAAATGAGGGCAAAAAGGATTCCACATGCTAAGGCTTATTTCAGACAGCAGAGAACTAAAAACTTACTTTAAAATATGTGGCATGAGGGCTTCCCTGGTGGCGCAGTGGTTGAGAGTCCGCCTGCTGATGCCGGGGACACGGGTTCGTGCCCCGGTCCGGCAAGATCCCACATGCCGCAGAGCGGCTGGGCCCATGAGCCATGGCCGCTGAGCCTGCACGTCCGGAGCCTGTGCTCTGCAACGGGAGAGGCCACAACAGTGAGAGGCCCGCGTACCACAAAAAAATAAAAAAAATATATATATATATGTGGCATGGACTTAAATGTAAAATTATAAAGCCTTGAGAAAAATATATAGGAGAAATCTTCAGGATCTAGGGGTAGACAAAGAGTTCTTACACTTGACACCAACAGCAGAATCCATAAAAGGAAAACTTAGTAGATTGGGTCTCTCAAAATTAAAATTTTTTCTCCAAAATACTCTGTTAAGAGGATGAAAAATCAGTCTACAGACTGGGAGAAAATATTTGCAAACCACATATTCAACAAAGAACTAGTATCTAGACTATATGGAGAACACTCAAAACTCAACAATTTTTAAAAATCAAACAATTCAGTTAGAAAATGGGCAAAAACCATGAACACATTTCCCAAAGAGGAAATACAGATGGCAAATAAGCACATGAAAAAATGTTCAACATCATTAGCCATCAGGAAAATAATGCAGATTTAAACTACAATGAGATATCACTACACTACTATCAGAATAGCTAAAAAAAAAAAAAAAAAAAAAATAGTGGCAACACCAAATGCTGGCAAGGATGTGGAGAAACTGGATTGCTCATACATTGCTTGTGGGAATGTAAAATGGTCCAGCCACTCTGGAAAACTGTTTGGCAGTTTCTTATAAGACTAAACATGCAACTACCACAAGGCCCAGCAATTGCACTCTTGGGCATTTAGCCTAGAGAAATGAAAACTTATGTTCACATGAAAGCCTGTATACAAATGTTCATAGCGGCTTTACTCATAGTAGCCAAGAACTGGAAACAACCCAGATGTCTTTCAATGAGTGAACAGTAAACAAACTGCACTACATCCATACCATGAAATATTACTCAGCAGTTAAAAAAAACTATTGATACATACACACATCTCCAAGCATTTATGCTGAGTTTAGAAAGCTGATCCCGAAAGGTTATATACTGTATGATTCAATTTACATAACATTCTTGAAATGACAAAATTATAGAAATGGAGAATAGATTAGTGATTACCAAGGGATAATGAGGGGGTTAGGGAAGCACTGAAGTGTATGTGACTGTAAAAGGGCAACATGAGGGATCCTTGGTGATGGAAATGTTATATATCTTGATTGTATCGATGCCAATGATATTGATATACATGAATGTATCCTACAATAATATTGAACTATAGTTTTACAAAATGTGACTATTTGGGATACTGGATAAAGGGCACACAGGATGTCCCAGCATTATTTCTTATAACTGTATGTGAATCTACAATTATCTAAACACGAAAAGCTTAATTTTAAAATACATAGCCAACTGGAAAAGAATTTAAACACTAACATATTCTTAGAAAGTAACCTAAAAGGTAAAGAAATCTCCCTGTGTTATTCAGCAGAGCCACATGAATGAAAAATTCACCTGGCCTAAGGTGGTGCAGATGTATACATTCCTAAGACTTCCGCTCTGTGGCAGGAAGGCCCACCTTTTCACTACGAGTAGAAACAAGAGGCTAAGGAGGGTTACAGAGGTAGGAAGAGAAAAGGAGAACTGAAAAATTTAAAAAAAAAAAAAAATGGAGTGGTTCTTCTTAGAGCCCTTTATAAATATTCTCTGTCACCTGGCTTTCTGTTTTCCATCTAAATGGCCGAAAGGAATTAATGACTATGCCCTTTCTATGGTAGAGACTCACCAGGGCCCTGAGGGCGGGGGAAGAATCTGAGTCTTGCCTCACATCAGCCAAATCTTACCTAATCTCTCACACATATTTCTCCCCTCCAGTCCCGAGGCTTCGCCCTGAATGCCCTCCCCACCCTCCCCGAGGCCCATTCCCCTAGCAGCCCCACTACCCAGAACAGAGCATCCATGCAGACATCTAATATATCACTGACTGACTTCTAATCATGGGTCGAGCCCACTAGGTCACTCTGTAACATTCATCTTAGTTTTAAAAACATGAGAGGGACATTGTTGGCAAAAATCCAGGAGTAATGAATTCTATGTTCTAGAAACAGAGAAACTGAACTATTTCAGTTTGAAAGGAAGAGCTGGCAGAAAACCAACAGAGCAAAGTCCTCTGGGGGGAAAAGAAAGCAGGCTGGTTAGTTAACTTGTAGGTCTGTAAGGTGGGCAGATTTCTTTAAAAAGCAAACAAAGCAATTTTAGACTTGAGAGACTTAATTGGCATCCAAGGCCAAGAATATGAATAATGTTATATAAAAACCTTGCTCAAGTGAGAATTCTGCAATCCAAGCATTCTGACTCTAATAGCTAAAATTTAAGGGAGAAGAATATAGAAAAGGCTGTTTATTTTCCAGTCATATATTATAATATGTACCATTCATGGTATCAAGATTTAAATCTCATCTTTTGTTTTCATCATCATGGCAAGAAAAGTTTGATGCTTTTCAGAAGTTCGATGTCTAAGAAAATAAAAAGTTAAGCTGCTTTTGTAGGTTACAGACAGTGCTAGGATACTAGAATGCATTTGTTCTTCCCTCCATAAAATGAGAAACTTCATCTATGCATATAGTAAAATTAGGGAATTAATAGTAGCTTAATACAATTCCAGATGACTTTGCTAGTGAATAAGGAATAGCATATACTAATAGAATTCAAAGAAAATTAGAAATCTATTTGTTTTAACCCTTTCCTTTTCTTATAACTCTCTCAGTCCACCTAAAATATTATCAGTGAAAAGAAAGAAAGGCACACAGGAAGAAAAACAACAAAGCAAGAGCCTGAGGAAACTATACCTATGTCATCCTCTTTCAAATTATAAGTTTCATTGTAAGTATCATTGGATGGACAAAGATTTATGTATAAAAATGCCCATTTCTGGGTTATTAATTTCATTACAACAAAAAATGGGAAACAATCTAATGTCCAAAAATAGGAAAATGTTTAAGTATTTTACGGTATGTTGATATGGCGGAATGTTTTGCAGCCATTTAAAGAAGTCATATTTTCAAATAGCAAAAATTAAAGAGTGAAATACCTACTAATCGTGGGAATAAGGAGGAAAGGGAACTCTCATACAAGGCCAGTAAAAAAGTGAATTGTTACAGCCTTTTAGGAAAGTAACCTGGCAATATCTATTAAAATTAAAGATACATTATCCAGACAAAGAACCTGATGTAGGTAAGGAATATTAAAAAAAACAAAAGCAGGACTTCCCTGGTGGTGCAGTGGTTAAGAATCCGCCTGCCAATGCAAGGGACACGGGTTCGAGCCCTGGTCTGGGAAGATCCCACATGCCGCGGAGCAACTAAGCCCGTGCACCACAGCTACTGAACCTGCGCTCTAGAGCCAGTGAGCCACAGCTACTGAAGCCCGCGCTCCTAGAGCCCGTGCTCCACAACAAGACAAGCCACCGCAATGAGAAGCCCACGCACCACAACGAAGAGTAGCCCCCGCTCGCCACAACTAGAGAAAGCCCGCGCACAGCAACAAAGACCCAATGCAGCCAAAAGTAAATAAATAAATAAATAAAATAAAAATTGGGTTTGTTTAAAAAAAATTTAAAAAAAAACAGAAGCAAAAGCAGGTGAGGCCTATGCCATGGAACCCTCTTACACAAACGTAGAATACTTTTCATGGAAGTAATCCCAACTGAAAGAGCCTACTTCCAACTCCCTAACCACTCATAATGTCACTGGGGTCCACCACTGTGGGATCCTCAAGCCTTGCCTTTCTCTTTAACCCCAGCCCTATGGGCAATACTATCTCTCATTTGGCAACCACTCAACGATGTTAAGGGACCACCCCTATTGTTCAGCCCCCTACACACTTCCCTTTCTTCACTGCTTCCTCCCACCCACCACATATTAATTGCCAAGTCTGGTTAACTCTGAATTTATGATACGTCTCCCACTTGTCCCTTCCTCTTCTTCCTATACCATCTATCCTGACTCAAGATTGTATTACATATCACTTGATTATCCAATGGTAAAACTGGTTTTCTTTCCTCCTTAGCCCTCCCTGCTCCAATTTATTTTACACACTGTGACCAAAGCAATCCTTCATGAAACTCTGACCATGATACTCTCCTGCATAGAGCACTTGATGCCTCCTCTGTGGGTAGAGAGCAAACCTCAGCATCCTCAACACAACACTCCACGTCCTCAAGCACCTGGCTCTAAACATGGCCTGAACTTGCAGCCCCAGTACCTTTGCGTGTTGAATGGTATACTGTGTTGACTAGTATCTCCCCAAATTCATGTCCACCTGGACCCTCAGAATGTGACCTTTCTTATTAGGAAACGGGGTCTTTGCAGATGTCATTAGTTTAGATGAGATCTTGCTGGATTAGCGTGGGCCCTAAACCCAATGACTGACTTCTCATCCTAATGAGAAGGCCACATGAAGACACAGAGAGACATACAGAGGGAAGATGGCCATGTGAAGATGGAGGTAGAAATGAGAATGATGCAGCTACAATCCAGGGAATGCCAAGGACTGCCAGGAGCCACCAGAAGCTAGGAAGAGTCAAGGAAGTATTTCCTGGAAACTTCAGCAGGAGGTGATGATACCTTGATAGAGGATTTATACCTTCCAGAACTATGAGAGAATAAAGCGTTCTTTTAAGCCACCAAGTCTGTGATAACTTGTTATAGCAGCAATTGGAAACTATGCTAAAACCCATGGGAAGGGCAGCAGGGTCAGGCACTAGACAGGTGCCATTTCGAAGAGCAGGGCATCCTGTGACAAAGAGCAGCCCCTGTTCTGGCGCTCAGGACTGCTGAGGCTCTCCGCAGGCACCTAGACGCCATCCCAGGCAAAAAGCAGGAACTGGGAGTTGAACTTTCATGGAAGACACAAAAATACAGTTAATAGGAAATTTTTTTTTTTTTTTTTTTTTGCGGTACGTGGGCCTCTCACTGTTGTGGCCTCTCCCGTTGCGGAGCACAGGCTCCGGACGCGCAGGCTCAGCGGCCATGGCTCACGGGCCCAGCCGCTCCGCGGCCTGTGGGATCTTCCCGGACCGGGGCACGAACCTGTGTCCCCTGCATCGGCAGGCGGACTCTCAACCACTGCGCCACCGGGGAAGCCCCAGTTAATAGGAAATTTAAGAGCATTCCTGCCCACAACCCAGCTGGGTAGGGTGTTCAGGCATAGTTCAGTTATAGTAAATTAAAAACTTCAATATTACAACCCAAAGCTAAATGTGAGACTGTGCTACCCCATACTAATCAATGTTTGGCTGTTTTTTTTGTTTTATATCTGTAAGTCATATCACTACAATGTGGTGAATTTGCAGCTTTTACGTCCAGGACCCTCTGATGTTCTTTATTGTACTCTCTGCTTAATACAGCCACAATTAGTCCTGCAGGTCCGTTAGAAGTCCCTTGGACAATCAAAGGGCAAGTTAATAAAGACCATTGTACCATGTGCTCAGCTTCTTTGGAGAGAGCGAGAATCGTGCTGTGGGTTGGTATTAAGGCTAGTGACGCGCTTATTACATGCACAGAGCACAGTGAGATCAAGGAGGTGGGAGCGGGGAACAGACAATCCAGGTGGAGCCCTGGCTCCCTGCCCTCTGCCTCACCCCTTCTGGCCCTGGCAGGGAAGAGCTTATACTGGTGGACCAGCTCAGCCATCGGGCAGGAACAGGAGTCAGGCCCAAGCCTAGTCAGGCAAGACTTGGCCCATCAGCCAAAATCTCTCTTCTCCCCCTTCCCCCACTGCCATCCAAGTAAAGTGAATCTATTTACTTAAGGTTAACTTTTGTGCATTCAAGGAAAAGTATTCAAAAGTTACTTTGGTTTTGAAAAATTAATGCTTGACTTTACAAAATCAAAACCCAAGGAGATTTTCCTGTAAGCTTATAAATTTATAAAATTGTATAGATATAGCTAAATTTAAACAACCCCTTGTAAAGGGGCTTTTTAAAATATATATATTTATTTTTGTATTTGACTTGGCTGTACCGGGTCTTCATTGCCGCATGCAGGATCTTCGATGAGACGTGCGGGATCGAACCAGGGTCCCCTGTATTGAGAGCGCAGAGTCTTAACCACTGGACCAGCAGGGAAGTCCCTCTAAGGGGACTTTTGATGAATGTTTGGTCACAGTTAATTAACCTACTTTAAATATTTTAACTACATTTATAAATTTAATATATTCAATTTATTTTTTTTAAGTTCTTCAGTTGTCTGACCAAAACACAAACCAAAACCAAAAAACACTTTCCAAGTACTTAAGTAATTCACATATATCTAATAAATTAATCTTATAAATATGTTAATTTTAAGTTTTTAAAATGTCTAATAGTGTATTTACATTTGAAAGATTTCCACTTAAAATCACAAATGTAAATCAATTACTTAGTTACACATTTTAAATAAGCATTACACATACAATGTGTCATTCCAATAGGTCGTATTCTCCTAAACATTATAAAAACTTAAAACACTAAATATACAGATTCCTTTACACAAAAATACTAATAACATGTGTGTGATTTTTAGAACACTACTATATTTAATTGTAAGCCTTCTCAATGTTTTAAAAAATGCTTATTGCTTTAAAAAAAGTTTATCTTCTCAAATTGTTTTGATGATATTTCTAAAGCTGGTTGAATTGCATATGAGGTCTGGAGTCACGAGTATCTAGGGGAATTTTTCTCATACACCACTACGAAGATGAGTCCCTTTATACTACTAATATATCATAAACTACAAAACTTAAAAAGGGAGCTGACACCAGCCTCCAAAAGGGCCTCCGACGATGCTCTCCTCCTGTCAGTCACTTCCCTGTGTAGACACTTCTACTCTGAATGAGGCTAACCTGTAATCAATAGGATATTGTGGAAATGATGGAGAGTGACTTCTGAAGCTAGGACATAAAAGACATAGCTTCTTCTACCTTACACACTCTTGGATTTTTTTTGTGTGGAGGAAGCCAGCTACTCATGCAGCCCAGGGAGCCATCTACGTGGTAAGGAACTGAGTCCTCCTACCAACAGCCAGCATTAACTTGCCATGTGTATGAATCACCCATCTGGGAAATGGATTCTCTAGCCCCAGTCAAGCCTTCAAAAACTGTAGCCCTGGCCAACATATTGACTGCGACTTTAAGAGGGACCTGGACTCAAAACTAAGCAGCCTCACCCTTCCACATAGTCACACTGAGCTAGCGCCCTGGGCTGGAATCCGACCTCAGCCTCGGCCTTGCCAGCCCATGGACCTTCCCAAAGTGAGCGAGCTTTGAACCTTCGTGAAGATGTGTAAGCAGGATGCCAGTGTCCTGAACACTGAAGAAATGCACTTCCTGAGGGAGCGGGTGGAGGTCATTGGAGGAAAAATACCACCTGCTACTCATAAAACTAAATCAGCACATACCAAGAAAGAAAAACCAGATAGTGAGAAATCAGAGGAAAACATAAAGACAGATGAAACATCAAGTGAGGAAAGTGATCTAGAAATTGAAGGTGCGATTGAACCAGACACGGTTGCCCCCTCAAGAAATGGGAGATAAAAATGTTGAGATAACTGAGGGGATGATGCATGAGGCAAAGGATAAAAATGTGGCTGCCATTGAGGCCCTAAATGATGGTGAACTACAGAAAGCCATTGACTAGTTCACAGATACCATCAGGCTGAATCCTTGCTTGGCCATTCCATATGCCAAGAGAGCCAGTGTCTTCATCAAATTACAGAAGCCAAATGCTGTCATCTGAGACTGTGACAGAGATATTGAAATAAATCCCGATTCAGCTCAGCCTTACAAGTGGGCCGGGAAAGCGCACATACCTCTGGGCCATTGTGTAGAAGCAGTCCGTGATCTTGCCCTTGCCTGTAAACTGGATTATGATGAAGATGCTAGTGCAATGCTGAAAGAAGTTCAACCAAGGGCCCAGAAAACTGCTGAACATCAGAGAAAGTATGAGGGAAAACATGAAGAGCGAGAGATCAAAGGAAAAAGAGAAAGGCTTAAGAAGGCTCGGGAAGAACATAAGAGAGCCCAGAGTGGGGAATAAGTCAGGAGACATCAGGAACTCAGTGTGGCTGTTTTTCCGTGGCTTTCCTGGGCCGACACCTGGTAACTTTCCTGGAGGAACGCCTGGAATGGGAGGGGGTATGCCTGGAATGGCAGGAATGCTTGGGCTCAATGAAAGGATTAGTGATCCAGAGGTTCTTGAGGCCACGAAGGATCCAGAAGTTATGACGGCCTTCCAGGATGTGCCCCAGAACTTGGCAAATATGTTGAAAAATCAGAGCAACCCAAAGGTTGTGAATCTCATCAGTAAATCTTCAGCCAAATTGGGAGGTGAAGCCTAAGGCTCTTCTGACAAATCAAGCCCATGAAGGAAAGATCACCTAGTGGATGTCGCAATCATACAAACCAGTGTACCTCTGACCTTCTCATGAAGAAAGCTACGGTGCTTTGAAAATAATCTCTCTCCCTCTGTCCCAAATGCAGCTGAAACAATTTACAGTGGTTTGCTATTAGAACAATCATTCAGATAACATTTTCCTACTGGGAATTAAAAGCTTTATAAACACTTTTTAAACCTGAAAAATATTAAAACAACAACAATTAAGCCCTTCCTGCTGAAAAACAAAACCCACTAAGCTGTTCCCCAATTCGCGATCCACAGAAACTGTGTAAGATAATAAACATTTATATTGTTATTAATATAAATTTTGGGGTAGTTTGTTATGTAGCAGCAGATAACTAACATCCCTAAATCCAAATCATATCATTAGCTAATTTTCAACCCTCATTAGTTCTTAGAAACCTCCAGTCAGGTGACTACACCATTGCTTGGATTCAACTATTTATTGTTTCATCTCATCCTCAACGTTTTTTTTTTATTCTCTCTCTCTGTTGGGTCCACAATCATACAGAAACTTTGAAGTATATCTAATTCTGCTTCTCATAAGCCTGTTCCTGACTCTATCACAAATTCAAGGAACTACATTCTACTGCCACCTATCATCACAGCATCCTCCACTGGACTAGATTGAAAGTTTATATTTTAACAATAAAAGATGGAAGTATCTTTTCCAGAAATCTGCTGCTGAAATACCCAAGAAGTCTAATAAACATCTCAGACTTAACATGGTTAAAAAAGAGCTCCTGGGCTTCCCTGGTGGCGCAGTGGTTGAGAGTCCGCCTGCCGATGCAGGGGACGCGGGTTCGTGCCCCGGTCCGGGAGGATCCCACATGCCGCGGAGCGGCTGGGCCCGTGAGCCATGGCCGCTGAGCCTGCACGTCCGGAGCCTGTGCTCCGCAACGGGAGAGGCCACAACAGTGAGAGGCCCGCGTACCGCAAAAAACAAAAAAAACCAAAAAACAAAC
Source organism: Tursiops truncatus (assembly GCF_011762595.2). NCBI lineage: Eukaryota > Metazoa > Chordata > Mammalia > Artiodactyla > Delphinidae > Tursiops > Tursiops truncatus. Next base: position 13,355,274 of record NC_047038.1, read on the forward strand.
AAAAAAGAGCTCCTGATTTTCCTCTCCCCTAGCCTATTCATCCCAGGCTTCCGCAGCTCCGTAAATGACAGCATCACCCATCCAGATGCTTATAGGAAAAACCTAAAAGTCATTCTTGATTTCTCTCTTCTTCTCACACAATCAACAATGGGGTTCCCTCAGCTTCTACCTCCAGAGTATATCCTGAATTTGTTGATTTCTCTTCACCTCCATATCCTATCTCCACACCATCCCCAATCTTTCATCTCCATCTCCTTAGCCTAGACTATGCCATCATCTTTCACCAGGACACTGCAAAGATCCTCCTAACTGTAACCCCTGTTGCTTTTCTACATACACATTCACGTACAGGTCTTTGTGTGACATATTTTCTTTCTCCTGGGTAAATAGCTAGATGTGGGATTGCTGAATCCTATGGTAAGTGCCTGTTTAATTTTATGAGAAACTGCCGAACTATTTTCGATCTTGCATTCCCGCCAGTAACATCTGAGAGTTCCAGTTGTTCCGCATCCTCTCCAGCACTTGGAATTTTTTAAAAATCATTGTAGTACGTGTGTAGTAGTCCTTTTTCATTTTTTGAATTGAGGTAAAATCCACATACGATGAGATGTACAGATTCGAAGTGTACAGTTCAAATGAGTTTTGATAAACGTGTATACTCATGTAATCAAGATGAAGTACATTTCCATTACCCTAATAAATTCCCTACTAACCCCCTTCCAGTCAGTGTCTACCCCCTAGAGGCAACCATTTCTGATTGTTATTCCTCATAAGAGGGTTAGTATAGTATACATGCTTTTGTGTCTGCCTGATTTTGTTCAACATAATGGTTTTGAGATTCATCTATGTTATTGCATGTATCAGTCATTGTTTTTATTGCTGAGTAGTATTTTATTTGTATGAACACATCACAGTTTGTTTATCCATTCAACTTTTGATTGACATTTGGGTTATTTCCAGCAGTTCCATTCCGAGATATTTACCCAGGAGAAATGAAAGCATATGTCCACAAAAAGACAACAATCACCTGCTTCCTCTCTTGATCCACTAAATCCATTCTCCAGATAGAAGCTAGAGGGATCTTTTAAATAAATTACTCAAATCCCATCTCTCCTCTGCTTAATACCCTTCAGTGACTTCCCATTCCACTTAGGAGAAAATACAAACTCCCTACCACAGCTTGTGAAACACAGACATCACTGATTCTCAACCCTGGCTGCACAGAGGAATCCCCTGGGAACTTTTGTTGCTTGGGCTCCACCTCAGATCAAGTGAATCAGAATCTCTGGAGGAGGGTCCACATAGTTTTTAAAGCTCCCCAGGACATTCTAACAGGCCTCCAGGTTTGCAAGGCCTTGCCCGGTGACCTGGCCTGTGGCTCTCCCACTTCATCTCATGCCACTCTCCCCGTTGGGTGCTGTAATCCAGCCACGCTGGCCTCCTTTCAGCCCTGTGAACACAGCGATTTTATCCCTACCTCAGGGGCTTTGTACTAGTGTTTCTTCTGTCTGGAATGTTCTTTAGATCTTAGTGTAACTGGTTCTTGTGATTCAGGTCTCAGCTGAAATGTCACCTGCTTAGAGGGACTTTTCCTGCCCACCCAACCTAAATGAGCCACTCTGGAGCATGTCACTTGTTCAAATGTTCTATATCACATTTATGTCCAATACTGTCCTGTTCAAGCATTTTTCTTTGTGTTTATTGTCTGTCTCCCCCCTCTAGACTGTAAATCCCATGAGAACAGGGACATTGCCTGCCCTGTTCTCCACATATCCTTAGTATTTATAATCATGCCTGGCACATAATAGAAGTTTCAGAAATATTTGTTGGAAGCATGAAAGAATATGCGTATAAAATGTACATATTACCTGGGAGAGAGGGCAAAAGTCCACAAGGGGTCTTCTTTCTTCCTTTCCCCCAGGTGTTACCATGAGGTGGTTGATTTACAGGAGAATGGAGAGATTCTAAGGGGATTAAACCCAGATACTCAAGAGTTCATTAGGTCCTAAAAGGCAGAAAGATTGTTTTCGGCTTCTAGTATCTTAACTTCAGTCCTAACCTGAGGCTGTTCACATTGTAGATACTCAGTAAATATATTTCTATTAGCAGTGAAGGGACTATGATCTGCTTGGGGGGGCTAGAGGGGATGTGGGAGGAGGTGATGGGAGGTGGAGTGTGTAAGTAGGGATTAGGGGATCATGAGAAAAGGAGACAGAAATATATTTATGCCTTTATATTTACTTAAGGGAGCTGTCACCAATTCAAAGCATGAAATTCAGTTTATTCTAGCCAATTGGATCTCAAAACACTGTCCTATTCTACACGTAGTTTCTCTTTGTAAGCAAGGCAGTATGTTAAAACAAAGTTTTAAAGAAATTTTAAAAGAAAGGAGAGAAAAAGGAAAAAGTGATACACGGAAGAAGAAAGGAGGGAACCAGGAAGAACGCAGGAAGATCTTCTTTGCGCTACACACAGTACTAGGCACGTTCAGGGATTTACTTATTTATCACAACCCTATGTGAAATAAATATACTCATTTTACTGATGAGGAAACTGAATGAAGCTTAGAGAAAAGTAACTTCCCTTTTAAATATTCTTACCACTTAACTGTTAAAATAGATAAAAATATTCAAGATATACACAGCAAATATGCAGATGACATTGACATTGGAAATGCCATCTGACGTAAGCAAATAGATCAAAGATTCAAATTAGTCTTGTCAGGCTAGAACACTGGATTAAAACCAAGGGTTAGATACAATGTAGTGGATAAACTAAATCTTGCGGTCAGCTACACAGGTACAGAAAGAAGGAGCCCTAGTTTGGCTGGAGTTTGTCTAAAAACATCTTATTTGGTTGACTGCTAGTTTAATATAAGCCAATAGTAGATGCTAAAAATGTGAAGAGGACACCCCCTAAGTATCTCTTGACAGTTCTTACCTTAAACGACTTCTTTTCAGTATTTACCGCTGGAGATATTTAAAAACTTCTCTTCTCTCCTGGCTTCTGTTACATCTGATTATCTTTCCATCTCTGAAGCAGATCCTCATTACTACTAACACTAATAAGACAATAGCGCTCATTTATTAAGGTTCTGTGCCAACTACACAATTACTGTATTTAACTCCCTCTAATAGCACTTAATGAAATAGCATAATTATTTCCATCATCTTATAGATGAGGAAACTTAGGTTTAAAACATCTAAGTGATTTTCTCAAGACCAGACAGCTAATAGCGTTCGTAACGCTCAACTCCAGCAGTCTGACTTGGAGCCGCACCCTTCTAACCACTGTCCCTGCTGCCCCAGAGTTTCTTTCAGAGCTTCCTTTTCCTTTGCTCATCCCTTTAAGTGTCAGTGTTCCTTACCGTCCAGTCCTCAGGTCTCAGCTCATCTCACTTCATTACCTCTCTGGTTAATCATCAGTAGACATGGGACTTTTAACTGACAACTTCTACATTGATGAATCCTATGACTGCCACCAATAGTTGCCGCCCTAATGGCACTTACCCTTTCCACTGCCTTCCTTGCTAGTAGGTGCCTCTGTAAGCTTCAGAGGAGGCTGGATCCAGCCCCAACCCTGGCCCCAGAGACAGAATCATGATTGGTTTAAACCAGGCATGATGCTTACCCTGCCCCCTCTTTTCAGTGACTAGTCTAAGTACTGGAAGAGAGTCAGCTGAGAGATTCTTGAGAAGTTATCCTGGCTCTTAAACAGAAATATTCATCAGCAGGTAATCTCTTTTCTATCACCTTGTTGTGTCTGCATGTGCTGTGGAGAACTAAGTCAGCTATCTTGGAGCCTTTACTAATTTTCAAGAGTATAAAGGGCTCCTGAGAACAAAATGTTTGAGAACTGCTGCCTAGTCCGTGCCAGTATCATCTTTCGCTAGGTTATTGAAACGGTTTCCTAAATAGTCTTTCTACTGCTAAGCTGAGCATGGCCAACGCCAATAAACCCATTCTCTGCATTGCTACCAAGGTGATCTTACTAAATGCTAACCAGACTCCTACTTAATCCATCAATGGCTCCCTGTTGCTCTCAGTTTAGCACCTAACACCCTACTTCTCTTGGGTTTTTTTTTTTTAACATCTTTATTGGAGTATAATTGCTTTACAATGGTGTGTTAGTTTCTGCTTTATAACGAAGTGATTCACTGAATCAGTGAATCAGTTATACATAAACATATGTTCCCATATCTCTTCCCTCTTGGGTCTCCCTCCCTCCCACCCTCCCTATCCCACCCCTCTAGGTGGTCACAAAGCTCCGAGCTGATCTCCCTGTGCTGTGTGGCTGCTTCCCACTCCTCTCCTCTCACACATCTGTTCACCCCAGCCATTCACAGGTAATTGCAGTTTCCTATCAGAAATGATACTGCCTGTTGTTTACATCCCTTCCCACCTTTTTTTTTTTTTTTTGGTGTTTGGAGCAGAAGACATTTATTACAGTGAATTGGTTACACAGGTGATGGAAGAGCTAAGTCAATCAGGATGGTGAGGCAAGCAGAAGTGAGCAAGCCACCACCAATGGCAAGTTCTGGGCGTGGAGGAATGAAAGGAGGAAGGGATGTCACCAGACCCCCAAGGGTCAAGGTTACCCAGGGAAAGCTAGAACCATGGTAGATGTGTTCTGCATGTTCTGGGACCATGAAGGAGACAAGCCACTGCCAACAGTGCCTTCCAAAGCTGAGCTTCCTAATCTGCTCTTAAGTCCACACTGTCACATCCTATCCCTTCATCCTCTAGCTAACTAACTTCTACTTTTCCTTTAAAACTCAGATCAAGGGTCGTTTTCGACAGGAAGCTGTCTCAGCCCGCAGTGTAATTTACGTGTCCCTCTCTGTGCTTCCAAAGCAGGATTTATCAAAGTGGTCACCAGAAAGTACTGGGACCACTGGTTTATTGAGTTTCCCCTTAGACAATAAGCTCCTTGAGGACTGGGACAGCCTTTCTTTTCTTTGTATCATTTGAGCGCAGGGCAATGTCTGACTACAGTGTTGGGGGCTACTATATGTGCTCAGAAAATGTTTTGCAAACATATTAATGAATTAACTCTAGGTAATTTGCTTCTGGGATGAGTTTCATTTTCTGAACCATTTGCTTTGTGTGTGTGTGTATGTGTGTGTGTATGTGTATGTGTGTCCAAGGCCTGGACTTTTCAGGGCATTTTCCTTCACACGCAAGCTTCTTCATATAGCCCTTGAGAGGAAATGTTATTTCATTTCTTAATACCGTCTCTATACTGTGGGATGTATAAAGATGCTTTCTGGAGCCCAAGTCTCATGGTCCCCTTCAAACTGTGTTTCCTGGAGTGGAGGCCTCAGTGGTTTCCTCCTAATTCTCACACTTGGAACACTTAACTTTAATTTTACAAACCACCTTCCAAAGAAACCAGAAAACTGTTCTGTCAGTCTTGTACATTTTGTGCTTTTCCTTTTTTCTTTTTTTTGGCTGTACCATCCGGCATGCGGGATCTTAGTTCTCTGACCAGGGATCGAACCCGTGCCCCCTGCGATGGAAGAGTGGTGTCTTAACCACTGGACCGTCAGGCAAGTCCTCTTTTGTTCTTTTTCATAACCTTTTTTCTTCCACTTTGGATCAAAATAATAGGTAACAAAGACTTAATTATATTTTGGGAATCCCTTCTTTCCTTTTAGAAATGGCCACTAATATTAGCGCCTTGCCATTTTTTTGAGACAGTCTGTGCACGCACAAGTACGAAGGAAAGCTTTCTGGACAGTAGGAGGACGGTGAGCATGGTATGAGGATGAACAAACTGTCAGCGGACAGTCCTTTTTTTTTCTTAACAGCTTCATTGAGATATAAATCACATACCATACCATCCACCCACTTAAAGCGTACAATTCAATGGGTTTTAGTATATGCACAGGTGTGTACAGCCATCACCACAATTTTAGAACATTTGCATCACCTCAAAAAGACACCTTGTACCCTTGAGCTAATCTTCCCCACACCCACACTTGTCCCTTTCCCCATCAGCCCTAAAACTACTAATCTACTTTCTGTCTCTGTAGACTTCCCTGTTCTGGACTTTCATGTGAATAGAATGACACTATGTGGCCTTTGAGGACTGGTCTCTTTCTCTTGGCATAATGTTTTCAAGGTTCATCCATGTTGCAGCATGTGTCAGTACTCCATTTCTCTGGACAGTCCTTTCTAAACACCAAAACTGGACTGGCCCAGCACTGTCACTGGAGCCATCAGTGTGAATGTCTTTGGTGAGAAGATTTTCTGTTGTGGTTCCTTGCTGGTGAATCTCATTGGAGCCTGCTACGTGTGCCTCTTGACCTAAGCCACCACTATCAGCTGGCATTGGGCCTTATATGAAAATGAGGGAATTAAAAATTAATCAGAATTACAGACAGAATCCGCCAAACCACTGTATGACTTTTGAGAAATAGAATTCGTACGGAAACCACCTCAGACTGTTTCTTCATACAGTTCTAGTGGACTCTCTAGGTATGTCCAGCAGGGAAGTCCAGGCTAGTGATAGGGCCAAAGCCTATGTGATTGTTGTCAGTTCATTGGTTCTCAGTGTGGTCCGCCAGACCAGCAGCATCAGTATCAGCTAGGAACTTGTTAGAAATGCAGATTCTCAGGCCCACCTCCTAAATCAGAAACTCTGAGAGTGGGGCCCAGTAAATCTGTTTCAACAAGCCCCCAAGTGATTCTGATCCACACTCAAGTTGGACAACCACTGGTTAGTTAACTGGTATAGTACTATCAGCATTGGCACGTGAACACAAATCAATTACTGACTCATACCCTGTTTTGTATCAAGTGTATATACTCCATGGATGAAGAAAAACCGTTGGGGTCTAAGTAGTAGATTATGGTACCTATGCTGAATTTCTATGCATTGATATGACAGAAAACTTATTTTATTACTCCCCATTTCCCATCTTTATTTCCTTTTAAAACAAGGCTTTGATAAAAACTTACTTAAAAAAAATCCTGATAGACCTACTAGAGAATGGACTTGAGGATATGGGGAGGGGGAAGGGTAAGGTGAGACGAAGTGAGAGAGTGGCATGGACTTATGTATACTACCAACTGTAAAATAGATAGCTGGTGGGAAGCAGCCGCATAGCACAGGGAGATCAGCTCGGGGCTTTGTGACCACCTAGAGGGGTGGGATAGGGAGGCAGGGAGGGAGGGAGGGAGACGCAAGAGGGAGGAGATATGGGGATATATGTATATGTAGAGCTGATTCACTTTGTTATAAAGCAGAAACTGACACACCATTGTAAAGCAATTCTACTCCAATAAAGACGTGAAAAAAATAAAATCCTGATAAACTTGTTGCCTTTATAGAGTTTATTTCCACTTCGGACTGAGCAGATCTTGTAGGTAGCATGCCTAGAAGATGGTACTTCTACAAATCTTGGTTCAGGATAAAATAATTCCTATATGCACTCATATCAGACACAGGTCTCTAGAGGCTGTTTTTCAGAGTGAATATTCTGTCAGCATAGAGACAATTATCAGGGAGTGCATTTTTAAAGCAATTGGTAACCTGATGCCTGTATTGATAAAATACCCAAGAGTTCGCTTTGAACACACCCAGGACTTTATCTAACCTTTGTTGTTAAGACCAAACACTTTTTAGATAGTCTGGGGATAGTTGTTATCTCTTTCAGAAAGAGCACAGGAATGGTTTATTCTCAGTTAATCTGGATAGATTTGACTAAGGGTTAGCAGTTTCGAAATTCTGCTAAAATGTGCCTTAGATACTTAGACAAAAGTACAATTCTTGATAAAAAGCAATTTTATCTGTCAGAATGCACTGTTGTGTAATTCTTTTGAAACAGTATTATTTCATCAGCATCCATTTTCATTTTGCTTTAAATACCATTAAAATTGATTTTTAAAAAGTCTTAGACACGTAGATAGAATCCTGTCATGAGGTGTTTAACTGTACACGGCCTTACGCTGTTAATTATTATTTCATATATCTCTGTCTCATCCCTCGACTAGATTTACCCTGAAGGCTATAACAATTTCTTGTACATATGTGTTTGCTCTCATGATGTCTATCAGATATCCTAAACATAGCAGACATCTGTTAAATATGTGCGTATTGATCGATAGCTTTGATAGTAACTTGAAACACCCAGCCTCATTGTCAGGAATAGAAGCTCTCTTAAATTAGGTCAGTTAAGGAGAGATAACAACAGACCACTCCACAGATATCCAAGGACAAAAGCAAAGCACACCTAGACCACATGGGACATGGAACTGGATGTTCAGGACCCAAGGCTACTCCTTTCTTCTCAGGACGCTGGGGCTTCAGGTCTGTGCTTCTACCTGTATATCTCCTTCAGTGTCTTTAGTAGTCTGACCTCCTTTTTATTGTGGTATCTCTATTCCCTGAAAATATGAGCTTACGTTTGGCTTTGGTTTGTCACGGATCTACCCTACTATTTTATGTCAAGAGCCCATTGGCATCTAATTGGTTCAATTTTAGTGGCCCAATTCCAAATTCCATAGAGACATCATCATCTGATTAGGGTAGAGTTCAGCTCTAGTTACAATCAGCCATGAGTAGGAAGTAGGAGGTGTAGAGGAAATCAGGTAGCATATAAAGCTATTCCTCTCCAGGAACTGTGGGTGGAACAGGTTCACTAAGAAGGGGTCTTGGACAAGGAGGTAACAGCTGACATAACTACTCCAGTTTATCTACAACACCCTAGAACTCAGACAAGTATACAAAAGTTAGACATTAGAGGTAACTAGGGTCATGGATAAATTTCTCTTTTGATCTAGATCAGGGTTTGGCAACCATAGCCCTTGGGCCACATCCAGCTTGTGGTCTGCTTTTGTAAGAGTGAAGAATGGTCTTTACATGAAGAATAGGCAACACAGACTGTAAATGACAAATGCTAAAATATTTACTCTCTGGCCCTTTACAGAAAAATTTTGCCAACCCGTGCTCTAGATGACCTTTCTTTCTTCATTCATTTCACAAATATCCACTGAATATTTACTATGTTCTAGGCACTGTTCTAAGTATTGTAGATACAGTGATGTCACAAAGACAAGCATGGTTCCTACCCTGGAAAAGTTTAGATCCTATTGTGGGAGAGAAGAGATCAAGAGTAAGTATATACAATGCTTGAAATTTTCCATGAATTAAAAGTTACAGATGGACTTCCCTGGTGGCACAGTGGTTAAGAAGCCGCCTGCCAATGCAGGGGACACGGGTTCGTGCCCTGGTCTGGGAAGATCCCACATACCGCGGAGCAGCTAAGCCCGAGCGCCACAACTACTGAGCCTGCGCTCTAGAGCCCATGAGCCACAACTACTGAGCCTGTGTGCCACAACTACTGAAGCCCTCATGCCTAGAGCCCGTGCTCCGCAACAAGAGAAGCCACCACAATGAGAAGCCCCTGCACCGCAATGAAGAGCAGCCCACCCTTTAAGCAACTAGAGAAAGCCTACACGCAGCAACGAAGACCCAACGCAGCCAAAAATAAATAAATAAAATTATTTTTAAAAAAGTTTAAAAAAAAGAGTAAGTATATACATTAATAAATAAATAGGACAATTTCAGATTATAAGTGCTGTGAACAAAATAAGCAGAGGATATTAATAAAGGGAGCATAACAAGGGAAGGGGACAGGTTGGGGAGATCTTATCTGTGGAGGTGACATTTATGCTAAGACCTAGAAGACAGGAAAGAACCAGTCACGAGGAGGTCAGCATTACAGCCAGAGGAAATGAAGGCAAAGTCTCTGAGGCAGATAAGAGGTTGTCTTAGTCAAGGAACCCCAAACAGGCCAGTGGTATTAGGACAGAACGTAATAGGAAATGAAGTTGGAAGGTAGGGAAGGGCTAGATCATCTACAGCCCTGGAAGGAAGCCATTGAAGATGACATGATTTCATGAATAGTATGATCTCACAAATGTTTCAAAAAGATCTCTCTGGCTGCCATGAGATAGATTATAGAGAAGCAAGAGTGAGTTCTATTAAAGAGGTTATTGTAATAGTTCAGGGGAGACATGACTGATTTAAACTAAAATGTTGTCATGAGAATGGAGAAAATTGGATGAATTAAAATATTTTGAAAGGAGAATTAATGAAACTAACACATTGGGTATGAGAAGAGAGGAAACAGCATGAATCCTAGATTTCTGTGCAGCTGGGTAGATGGTGGGTCTGGTCACCTTATCCATACCATCTTTGATAACTGAGTAACTGAGTCTCTGCAACTAAGAGTCGTGCTTATGTGTTAGAAAAATTTTCAAAGCCAGAAAAAAATTATTCTCCATATTGAATCTTCTTAACTTTTATTTACATACTTTTCTGCAAGGGATCACTGAACTAAAAAGCACTTCTAGGGGCTTCCCTGGTGGCGCGGTGGTTGGGAGTCCGCCTGCCGATGCAGGGTACGCGGGTTCGTGCCCCGGTCCGGGAAGATCCCACATGCCGCGGAGCAGCTGGGCCCGTGAGCCATGGCCGCTGAGCCTGCGCGTCTGGAGCCTGTGCTCCGCAGCGGGAGAGGCCACAGCAGTGAGAGGCCCGCGTACTGCAAAAAAAAAAAAAAAAAAAAAAAAAAAAAAGCACTTCTATAGCAAACTCCAGGCTATCCACTTGGAAAACTGTAAGTAGTTTTCCCCTCTTCAGAATAATAGCTTGTGTGTGCTTTCTGACAGTGGAATGACCTCTCAGGGCTGCCATTTTGTCCCTTGATGTCATGACTCTGTTTCTCCCTTTGGGAGATTGCTGTGAAAAGGCAGAGAACCATGGGTCACTGTCCAGTAGGGGACGGCTGGCCTGCTCCCTCTTCCCCATCAAGGGCTATGTGCAAAATGAGAAGTGGCATTAGCCTAGAGACACTGAGATTTGTTTTGAAGCAGTTAAAGAGGAAGCGAATGCTCAGGGGAAGCTTTAAATTTCTTCCTACTTACAGAAGTTGAATTGTAAGAGCTATCTCTCTACCATTAATCACCAGGTCTAGTGTGAAGCCAGCCAACTTCAGAGAGTTAGTTAAAAGAATTGACTAATGACTCAACTCTCTCCTTATCTCCCTCTCTCTTCAGGTTTGATCTCACCAGACACTCAGGCTGCACTTACCCGCTCTTACTAGAGCCTTTCCAGTGTACTGCAGTGCCCAGGAAGCTCTGTGTTTGGAGGCCTGTCCTGTAGCACTGTCCAACCGAATGATGGAGAACTTCAGTGCCCAGCCTGGGCCGTGAGTGGAGCGGAGGGTGGAAGAGTGCTAAGTCTCTAGAAATGTCCGAGTCGATGGTGATGGTTTAGTCATGACCTAGAATCTCCGGGAGGTCTTGATCATTTTATTTTAACAGTTGGACCCTTATAATATAGAGAATGTCTTTTGAAGTTAGTTCTTCTAAAAGTCTGCTTTGGTCTCCACTCACTGACTCCTGGAAGGATTTATTTTAGAAATAAGATTTCATGGTTATCCCTTTTGTTCCAACTTCAATGATTAAAACATCCAGGAATGTGTTTTGATTCTACTTCTTTGTAGTTATTTTATCATGGATCTTTCTGAGTCTTAGATTATATTAAGCAGTTATTAGTCACTTTCAATCCACAGATTCACTGCATAATCCCTGATTAAAACCAATTATTACTCTCTCAACGATATTCCATAAGAGCTAGCTGTTCGATCACACTTATCTCCAATGATCCACTCTCCTCCCCAAATAGGGAGTTCCCTCCACTCCCCTCCACCATGGCTGCATGCTTCCAGGAGGTCCTTTGCCAGCATCTAGTCAGATATATCTTAAGTAATGAAGTCAATAGGGGAAAATAAAGGATGGAAATATACCCACTTAATATCAGTGAACTTGGTTACCTACTTAAGGCTGTATCTCGAAGTAGAAGCGTGTTACAGTGTGTTTTGTAAAGCAGTGCTTATAAACCACTGAGCTTTCAAAATAACTTTTTCCTATTAAGCCTGCATTGAGAAATGGGGTTAATTTGCCCCATTAACTTTTTTGTGTGTGTGATAATTACAGGAATTGCAGATTAGCATGAGTGAACTGGCAAGGTTCTGAGCTAATAAAAATACACACAAAAATTATAACATTCAACTGCGTCAAGAGTCCTCATGAGAAAAACATTAACCATTCCTGATAGGCCAGTTTTGAGTTCAAGCTAGCACATTAATAAATATTTAGGGAAAAATCCCTTTCAAGTGACATATGGTACAACATTTCCCATAATAAAAGACACAGTTCTGCTATTCAGAGATTTGAAACTGATAGTGGATGAACTAATAAAAGATAACTTCCATGAATTAGAAGATATTTAATAAATGTTTTTTCAGGCGATAATTATAACATTTTGCCAGCCAGGCTATACAGCTCTTCACTTTATTAGAACCATATGTAAAATATTGTAATACTGCACTGAACGCTTGGAGCACATTACCATGTATTTCATGAACATTTGCTAAGTACCTACTGAGTGCCAGCCACCATGCTAGGAGTAGGAGATGAAAGCCCCAACAGGTAATCCTGTCTGAACACTCTGCTCAGAGATCCTATGACTAGAATCACTTATGTTACTTCAGATTGGTTGAAACTATCATTCTAACTGCATGTGGTTGAACTTCAAGGATTGCAAAGGAATGAGTCCCCTGTTCTAACGTTAAGAAGCCATCAGTGTACACTACTGGCCATTTCTCAGCTGTCTTGGGAATCTCTCCAAGTTCCAACTAATTATATAGTTATATTATCTACTCAAGTGTTCTAAGGCATCTGCCCTCAACATTGGCAAGCTCACTCATAACCCCAAAAGTGGGAGAAGAAAAACACTTCCTATGTCTCTGAGCAAAGATCTCTTCTGTGTTTAGCAAAAACAAAAAATAAGAATAATAAAACAAACAGACACATCTTTCCCAGCTGGAATGGAGAAAAGGAAAATTTTACCATGTATTCCATTAACCACTGACTTCATGACCATTTTTTAAAGAACAGTTTTAGATTTGCAGAAGAATGGAGACAGAGGGTTTGTATATTACATCCCCACTCCACCCAACCCCCAAGTTTCCCCCGTTATTGACATCTTACGTTAGTATGCTACATGTTACAATTAATGAACCGATATTAATACATTATTAATATCTGAAGCCCATTTTATTTAGATATCCTTAGTTTTTACCTAATGGCCTTTTTTTGGTTCCAGGATACCACATTATATTATTTGTCATGTCTCCTTAGCCACCTCTTGGCCGTAAGAGCTTCTCAGACTTTCTCTGTGATGACCTTAACAGTTTCAGGGAGTACTGGTCAGGTATATTACAGGATGCTCTTCTACTGGAATTTGTCTGATGTTTTTCTCATGATTAGCCTGGGGTTATGGGGTGTTGGGGAGAAGTTCATTGGGATATAGTGATGTTTTCATCACATCATATCCAGAGTACATACTATCAACATGATTTATGGCTCTTGATGTTGCCTTTGATCACCTGGCTGAGATAGCGTCTATCAGGTTCCTCCACTGTAAAGTTACTCTTTTCTCCTTTCTCCCTTTCCCATACTGCCCTCTTGGGAAGGAAGTCATTATGTGAAGCCCACACTTAAGGAATGCAGCATTATGTACCCCCTTATAGTGGGTGGAACATGTACATAAATTATCGGGAATTCTTCTGCACGAGAGCACGAGACATTTTTCTCTTCTTTCCCTTTTATTAATTTATTCAATAATTTATTTATATTAGTATGAACTCATGGATATTTATATGTCAGGCTATAATCCAAGGTACTGTACCTTATTATTTAGTTACTTGAATTGTTCCAACTTTGGCTACTGGGAGCTCTTTCATTGGCTCCTGTGACCCTTTGACATTCCCCCTCAATATGGTGTTTTGGTTTGTTTTGTTTTTTGAGTACTTCATGACCCCTTTTCAGTCTAAGAAAGAACCTTTTATAGTCAGTCTCTAATATTGAGATTCAGGGAGTGGGAGAGATATTTGTTCAGATATTTGTGTCTAGTTTCTCAAATCCTGTGATGAAAGTGCTTGTTATTTTAGGCTCATCCAAGGATATAAACTGTCTCAGCTCTTTACCTCCCACCCCTGCCCCTGCCTGGGCATAGAAGAGAGTTAGCTATAATCCTCAGCCCATGATATATTATCATCACTAGTATAGGCAAGTTTTTGCACTTATTCTACTTATTTATTTTCTTTTGTCTCCATACTCCATTCCCATTTTTCCTTTCCTCCCCCACCCCAGGAAACTATTCTAATGTACTTAATGTGAATAATTTTGATTGTTTAAAAAGCCCTTACTTAATTATTGTTATCTTGGGAATTCCCTGGAGGTCCAGTGGTTAGGACTTGGCACTTTCACTGTCGGGGCCTGGGTTCAATCCCTGGTCAGGGAACTAAGATCAGACAAGCCTCGCAGCATGGCCAAAAAAAAAAAAAAAAAAAAAAAAAAAATATATATATATATATATATATATATAGTTATCTTTTACAGGTGCAACCATGGCATTGTGGATACATATAGAAAATGTGTCCATATTTTTAAGAGTATACTGTATACTATGTAGGATGAAATTATATGAAATCTTGGATTTGCTTTAAGATATTTTGACAAAGTAAAAAAAAATTAATGAAATAATGGATAGAAGAAGCAAACATGACAAAATCTTACTACTTTTAAAATCTGAGTGATGGCTATATGGAAACTCTTTGTTCTATTCTCTCTACTTTTGACATATATGAAATTTTTCAGAATGAAAAAATGAAAAAGAAGTTCTTTCCTCCCTCTAGGTCACAAATAGTTTTCTATATCTTCTTTTATTAATTTTATAATTTCAACTTTCATGTTTAGGATTTTAATCCAGGTGTGGCTTTAGGCAGGTATCCAGTTATATTTTTTTCTTATATAATGAGTAAATTTTCCCAAAACCATCTACTAAATTATCTTCTCTTCACTGTTTTATGGTAACTCAAAATTAGCAATAATTATCATATACACATTGGTGTATCTCTGTCTATTCTATTCTGTTCCATTCATTAATTTGTTCTTTTGCCAATACTACCCTGTTTTTATTACTAAGTCTTTGTAGTTTAATTTAATATTAAACTAAACTCTTGTTTTTAAAAGTTAAAAAACTCTTGTTTTTAAAAGTTTAGTTAGCTATTCATATGCCATTTCCATATAAATTTTAGGTATGGTTATCAAGTTCTTTGAAAAATTTTAATAGTTTGATTAAGGTTGTACAGTTTATAGATACAATTTGAAAGAATTGACAGGTTTATAATTATTTCGTATCTGTTTTCCTGTCATACTGACATAATGAAGGAATGGTCCTATATCTCTTCTATCAAAACCTGGCCAATCCATGCTGTCTATTAACAAGCTAGCATTTAACTGAATAGCAGTAAAAGTAGAATTGGTTTCAAAACACTACGTGGGTGGCAAAAATATCAGAAGTCAAAGTCAGAAAAAGATATTCATTAAACTCATAATTATTCTTGGTACTATGTACCAAAAAAGGACATAAGTGTGCATATTATATCATTTGGGGAGTTACATTTAAATGGACAACATCAAGTGCATAAACGAACAAGATTTAGCACAATAAGAAGTCAACTAATTAGTGAATGGACCAATGTGTCTCTAGCATACAAAAGTGCAGAGTAAATGCATACTAGGGGAGACAAATGGGAGAGTGGGAAAAGAAAGGAGAGATAGCCAGGCCAGAGAAAATGTTAGAAGATATCAAGATTTATTGTTGCCTGAAAAAAGTAAGCTAAAAAGTGTATAAAATAGACTGCCATTTGTGTGAAAAAGGAAAGAAAAAGAGTGTATCTATACAATTTATATACATAAAATATCTCTGGAAGGGTACAAAAAATCTAATAGCATTGGTTGTCTGCAGGAATGGGAATGAGTTGGTTGGAATGAGAACAGAGAGGGGAGAAAGATTTCTTACTGAATACACTTTTATATAATTTAAAATTGAATTATGTAAATTACCTATTTAAAATGTTTTAAAGTTGTTGGGTCAGAAAAGAAAATTTTCTGAATATTTATAATATGGAATAGGAACAGCAGGCATGCATACATACATGCTTGTACACATACATCAAAAGAATTTTGTCCCACGGTGCCACTAATTCAACTTTATATTAGTAAGAAAAGAAAGGAAGAGACCATGGTAGAAGATCCAAGTCTGTTATCAAGGCCTGTAAGCCACACAGAACACCCACCGATGTGAATAGAGCAGAACCAGGAACCAGGTACGGAAGAGGTGGGTCTAAGTCACCCTCAATGTCCTGGCGATCTTCTGAATTTCGAGTCTAAATGATATTTAACTATGAGCTACAATCTCAGTTTACTCTCCTATGCCACCTGCCACCAGGATGTTGGGAAAGCAACTTGGTCAGTTTCTTCCTCCGCCCAGTCAGCTGAAATCTATGTCCTAAGTTTAATGATGGAGTATTGATCTGTGTAATATAAGAATTGGTAATCGGATTCCCCTGGTGGCGCAGTGGTTAAGAATCCGCCTGCCAATGCAGGGGACACAGGTTCGGGCCCTGGTCTGGGAAGATCCCACATGTCGCGGAGCAACTAAGCCTATGCACCACAACTACTGAGCCTGCGCTCTAGAGCCTGCGAGCCACAACTACTGAGCCCACGCACCTAGAGCCCGTGCTCCGCAACAAGAGAAGCCACCGCAATTAGAAGCCCGCACACCGCAAGGAGAGTAGCCCCTGCTCGCTGCAACTACAGAAAGCCCGCACGCAGCAATGAAGACCCAAATGCAGCCAAAAATAAATAAATTAAAAAAAAAAAAGGATTGATAATCACTCAGCTATCCCAGCAAGTTCATTGCCAACCACTAAAAGGTTACAGATAATTCACTGTAAAAAACACAAGAGAGACAGATTTCTGTAGCCTCACGGGGCAAGAGCTAACAGTAAGACTCAAAAGCCTTTTTCTAGCTCATAGTCAAAATCTTATATTTTGCAGGTAATTCTTTCTCTGAGTGATAGATAATTCCTAACTTGGTTTATATATCTGAGTTTTATCCTTGCTACCACTAGCATTGGTAGATTTATATCATCTTGACAATTTACCTATGATATATATATAAATAGCACATCCATGTCACAGCTGTATATTTCTGCGTTAAAATCCCCCTAAATTAAATTTTGCATATTGAGTTTTAAAATCACTTATTTTCATATACATATACTTATTTTATATACATTCTGATCTTTTAGAGTTTAACCTTAACAGATTCTCTCCTTGTTTTTTTTTTTTTTAATTTTGAGTTATGTTCTGTTATGGTTCTACTTAGAATTTTTCACATAAAATATTTTTCTCTGAAAACTATCATTTAACAATTGTCCTACGTCCCTTAATGCTACTGTTGAAAATTTTGTGCCTTATTTTTAAACACTCTTATTATAACTTACCTGTACTCATGGATATGAACAAAGATTTGGAATCTGATCAGGTCCACACAAAATTTTTAGGTTGCCCATATCTTGAGACTCATTTTCTACTGAAATATTGGAGAAATAAACTTCATTTAAATCTGTATTAATGAAGGCAAGTACAAATTCTATTAAAAAAAATCAAAATGCAACTGCAGTTTATTATATGGACAATGTAGCCAGGCTTCTTGGGGTCAAATTCCAGAGCTACCACTTACTAGTTGTGTAACCATAGATAAGACATTTAACCTCTCTGTGCCTCAGTTTTCTCATATGCAGAGTTGGGCTAATAATGGTACCTACCCCATAAGTTTGTGAAGAAGGGCATAAGCAAATATACATAAACTACTTAGAACAGTGTTGATGTAGTAAGTTTATTAGTTCTGCCCAAATAAGTAATTTGTGGGTCTACTATCTGGGACTTGTTTGACTTTTTTTTTTAACAATTTCTTTTTCTTTACTTTCTTTCATACAGTTTTCCCTTTTTAGAACAGCTCTAGATCCCCATCATCATCAAAATATATTATTCAGTACCTGTGCTGGTATACCTAATTTCCTACAGAAAAAGTTAGCTATGACTTTATCAAAGTTCAAGGTCAGTTTTGGTAGGTAAATAGGTCACTTTTCTTCTCATCCTCTTTCCTTCTCTGAATCCTTTCTTCTCATCCACAACCAGATGCCTCTTACGGTGATATTAAAATTGAGAAGTGAGTTAGGAAGGAAAAGGCAATCTGACTTTTAGAGCCCCACGAGAGTTTATGAGCAAAATGAACAAAGAATCCAGACATTATACCTAGTGAATGCCCCAGGAGGATAAAAAGGACAACAACCTCAACCAATAAAGCACAGTTACTACAGAAGCTTTTCCACATCACAACACATCCTGACCTTACTCTGAGAGCTTTTTGCTACTTAATCCTTTCATGGATGCCTTATGCACTAGAGGGGACAAGAGCGAGAACAGAATAAGCCATAGAGTTTCAGAGAGAATAAGGTACAGAGATTCAGAGGAAAAAGAAAAGGAGAATTTTTGAGTTTTTTTAAGAGCAAGTTTTGACAAAGAGGTAATGGGAACAGGAATGGAGATGAGAAATGCCATAAGGAAGCCACACATCCAGGGAGAAATCTGGGAATAAATGCAGTGATTAGGAGATGGCAATAAGTACCATTCTACTCTAAAGTGAAATCAAAAGGAAAAAAAAAATCAGAGAACATGTGGGGAAATAAATAGAAAGCACCTGAAAGGATGAACCTGCAAAGAAGATCTTAAATTCGCAACAACATTTGAGAGAGTGAAGAAAGGTTTTCTTCTTTTTCAAGATTCCCATGCCCTCTGAAAATACAGTCTCTAAGATATATAGACTATCTCTGTGGTATTCACCAGCAGCAGTCTTTGTGGTATTCACGCCTCCAACCCCATTTCCCCCTCTTTTGACATTTATTTTCTTTCAAATAGGTTGCAAATCGCTCTTACTAGAAACTTGCCAAATCATATTTCAAAAGTCTGTAAGAGATGATGCTCTTGGAATAGTGTCTTAGGGGTTGGCTGTTAGGTCACACAGCTTTAGGCTCTGCCTGAATAGCCACAGCAGCAGGGGGCAGGTTGAAAGTTAGCTCACCAGGTTAGAGCTAAGGGCTCAGGTTACTTCCTCAGGCGAACCAGTGGCTTTGCCCGCTTTGTGGCGCAAACTGAATCTCTAGCTGCCAATGGCCAAATGATGTCTGGGTTCTTATAGCCTGAGCATTCATGCACAATTTAGCCTGGAGAGCTTCATGGCTTACTGCAGGGAGGGTCAGGATTAGAACCCAGTGTCCTAGCTCAAAATGTACTTTCACTACAGAGGCAAGATTTGTGGAGTCTAAGCATGGCTGTGTAAGGCTTAGTAAAGAGCCTTCATTTACTGGGCGACTACTGTTTGGGCAACTGCTTTGGTCCTTGCTTCTTTCCTACCTCTATTAGATGGATAATATTTCCTGGGTTTTTTTTCCCCCCTGGTCCTCTGTGTCCTCCCCTCACCCTCTATACTGGTTTGGAAGCTATGATGTTTCATTTCTTTTAGTGGTTTCCATTAATTAAAAAACATACAGT
The DNA here is from genome assembly GCF_011762595.2 of Tursiops truncatus. Lineage (NCBI taxonomy): Eukaryota > Metazoa > Chordata > Mammalia > Artiodactyla > Delphinidae > Tursiops > Tursiops truncatus. Next base: position 13,374,812 of record NC_047038.1, read on the forward strand.
GGGATTTCTCAAACACATATAAATAGAGTGAATAGTATAAATTTCCCATTGTATCTATTGCCTAGCTTCATAAGGTATAAATTGCCAATTTTGTTCCACCTCTGATTATTTTGAAGAAATCCTAGAAAGTACATCGATTTACCTGCACATATGTTACTATGTATCTCTGAAAGATAAGGACTCTTTCTAATATATATATATATATATATATATATATATATATATATATATATAAAATTACAGTACTATTATCACACCTAAAAACATTAAAAATAATCCCTTAATATTATCAAATATCCAGTCGGTGTTCACACTTCCCTGATTATCTTCACTTGTCTTATATATTTTTTTCTTTTTTTGCGATTTATTTGTTTGGGTCAGTATCCAAATAAGGTCCATACATTGCAATTCTTTGATAAGTATTTTAATTCTCTCTCTCCTCCCCCGCCTCTGTTTCCCTTCCTTCTCCCTCTGCTTTATCTTGTAATTTGTTTTTTTGTTTGTTTGTTTGTTTTGCGGTATGTGGGCCTCTCACTGTTGCGGCCTCTCCCGTTGCGCAGGCTCAAGGGCCATGGCTCACGGGCCCAGCCGCTCCGCGGCATGTGGGATCTTCCGGGACCGGGGCATGAACCCGTGTCCCGTGCATCGGCAGGCGGACTCTCAACCACTGCGCCACCAGGGAAGCCCTGTAATTTGTTTTTTAAATGAAGAAACTTGTTTTACCTACTAAGTTTCCCACAGTCTAGACTTTGCTGATTGCATCCTCATAATGTTTTTTAAGAAAATATGTTCCACTCTCTTTTAGGTTTCCTGTGAAATTTTAGTTAGATCTAAAGTCTTGAGCAGATTCAGGACTTTGTTTGTTTATGTATGTGGTTTTGTTGGCAAGATGGCTTCGTGGATGGTGTTGCACGCATGTATCAGGAGACACATAATGTCCGATTGTCTCTTCTTACGACATTATCAGACACTGATGGTCATTGCCCACAATCAGTAGTTAAGTTGGGGCTACAAATGATGATATATTTTCCTTCTTGCTTCTTTGTTTATTAGCTGGAACGTTTTTGCAGAAAAAACACTTCCTCTATCAAATATTTAGTTATAGTGAAACGCAGATCATATGGGAAGGACAAGATAAGTTAATTCTATCAATCAGATTTTAAATTAGCTAATTGGTTCCCAGCTTCTTCCAAAGGTGATCAATAAGATTGGGAGTCTGTATTTTGGGGCAAGAAGGGGGGGAACCTCATCACGAACTAATGGATTTAAATATAAGTTGTAAGCAAATAAATAAAATGGTGTAGTTTAAGCCAATAATTTTGGAGTAGTTTGTTACATGGCAGTACATAACTGCAACAGTCCCCTTTCATTTAAAGAGAAATCTTTGTGGAAAAAAAAAAAGAGAGAGAGAGAGAAAACTTTGTGAATAGAGCTGGGTTTTTTTTTAAATTAATTAATTTATTTAGTTTTGGCTGTGTTGGGTCTTTGTTGCTGTGTGACGGCTTTCTCTAGTTGTGGTGAGTGGAGGCTACGCTTTGTTGCGGTGGCTTCTCTTGTTGCAGAGCACGGGCTCTAGGCGCACGGGCTTCAGTAGTTGTAGCTTGTGGGCTCAGTAGTTGTGGCTCGTGGGTTCTAGAGTGCAGGCTCAGTACTTGTGGCGCACGGGCTTAGTTGCTCCACGGCATGTGGGATCATCCTGGACCAGGGCTCGAACCCATGACCCCGGCGTTGGCAAGCGGATTCTTAACCACTGGGCCACCATGGAAGCCCAGAGGTGTTAATTAAAGCATTTTGCATTGTCCTTTCTGCTGCATCCATGAGCTAGCATTCCATCCTTGATGGGCAGCTGGCATTGCCATTAGTGTTAGAAATTGCTCCCCATTTCGTGCCCATCCACGTGTAGCAGGTTGCCTGATCAGTCCGTGTTCCCCTCATGTCTGGTTTGGCTTTATTGCCTCATGGATCATGTACTACATTTGCCTCTCGAGAGTCAACCCCTTGCCCATGGCCAGGTTATCTGATTTCTGCCATTGCTTCTAATTCACTGGTGACCCATTTATTACAAATCCAATGTCCAGGAGGCTCTTTTTCTGAAGACAGAACTTTAAGCAAAATTGATCAGTCTCTTTCACTCACACAGAAGCCATGTCTAATTTGTAGGATACTTTTGATATTACTAGAACTGTTTTCCTGCCTGAATGACAATGATTTGCTTGGAAACTCATTTGAGTATGAGGCACTTACATACAGCTTTCTTAATAATCAGTCTCTGTCTGGGAGCCTATGGACTGATGGTGAGGCTAAATGGAACAATATTTTTTTTTTTTCGGTACGCGGGCCTCTCACTGTTGTGGCCTCTCCCGTTGCAGAGCACAGGCTCCGGACGCGCAGGCTCAGTGGCCATGGCTCACGGGCCTAGCTACTTCGCGGCATGTGGGGTCTTCCCGGACCGGGGCACGAACCCGTGTCCCCTGCATCGGCAGGCGGACTCTCAACCACTACGCCACCAGGGAAACCCGCAACAATATTTTTATAGTAAAATTTTAAAGGCTATATCTACAGACTTCTTGCGTCTCCAGATCTCCAGCATTCAGTAATTAAGACACATCTAGGTTTGTTCACTAGCTAAGTGAATCTCACCCACCAGCTTTCGAGGTTGGCTGATTCTTTCCTGCAAAGTACTTTAAAGGCATCATCTCATTTAACTCTCACAAAACACTTATGAGATAGGATTTCTGATTGCAGACAACAATACGCCAGCACCTTTTAGGTCACCTGCATGTAGCAAAGCTGTAAATGTTAAATCAAAGCGTGCCAGGGGTTTGCTGCGTTAACTCTAATGTGAGCATGGATAATTATCATCATCAAGGTTTGTTGAACCCCTAACTAGACACTGTGGGGGCTACTAAAAAAGTATAAAACAGAACCTGTAATTTTGGTGGTCTTAGCCCTTCACATTGTTAGCTAAATGGGTGACATATGCATGCTGAGTGCTCTGTAGACACTCCCACACTTTGGGTGTGTAGAAGTCCCCAGAGGTGAAGAAAAAATAAAAAGCTAATCCCAGGCAGAGAAGCTGGGGTGAGAGGAGCAGAAGAAAGAAGCCGAAGAAGAAAGAAGTTTCCTTGACATAATAAGACTTATCCACAAACCACAGCATATATAACTTAGGCCAGAGGGAAATATAGTAGATTTATATTCTTTCTTGCTATGTGTTTTATTGCAATACCAGAAGATAGTACCAACAAAGGAAGAACAACAAGAAAAACACTGAAACACGGTAACAGCAATATTCTGACGGGCTGCTTATTCCCCTCATGGTGATGTTTTCTGGTCAAGTTGCTAATGTTATGATTGTGAGGGAGGGTGATGGGGTGAGGGTAGTGAGTATACCTAGGAATAGTTCTTAGAAATCCTTGATCAAGTTCAATAGCACCTTGCTAAATCTCAAGCCTGGTAATTTACACACACTTTTATACAAAAACACAGACACACTTTTGCCCTGGTTCTTTAGCAAAGACAGGGCAGCTTAGAGCTGCAGAGAAAGCTCACATTACAAAGACTTCATTACTTTTATAATATATGCACCCAAGGACATTTACTAGTATACTGAGAGCCATTAGCATAAATAATTAAAACGAAACTACTCTTCTCTAAATAAATGTATAAAGTACATTGGGTGATTCCAAGCCCTAAGCTTTCTCAACATACTGCTTTGTAAACTTACAATGCAAGAATCCACCCAGGCCATTAAGTTCATATCCCTGGTATTTCCAAACAGACTTTGTAAAGCAAATTTGGATGGGGCACAGGAACTTAGGACATTGAACTTGTACTTTCTAGTTGGTCTTTTTTTTTTGTTACCACAGTAATTATTTACAAGAAAGTGAAAATATTTATAGACATCTTTGCAGGAAGGATTCTCACAGCACTGTTTTACACAAAAACTCTGATGCACAGTTAAAAAAGCCTGCATGTCAAGCAACATGACATTTCTCAAGAATCACTGCCATCATGGAAGCCACTGTGATTTGTTATGAGGAGTTTCCTTCTGGAGTCTTCCCTACTCAAAGAATATAAAACGAAGACCCATGACAACATGACCAAAAGGATTTCCTATGCCCGTTAACTTAACATACACTCTCATCTGTTGCTCAAAACACAAAATTGGATATCTAATAACTTCTTGGCTTGCTCCCGTGCTAGTCCTGGAGGAGACTGAGTTCTCCTCAAGAGTGAAAAGCTATTTTAGAGTTGATTTCTACAGTCAGGATTCTCCATAGTATTTGGTTGGTCAACTTCCAGGCTTATCCTGATTTGAGTCTTCTGAAGATGAGTAGCCTTCTGGGATTCTGAGGTATCCCAGAAACCCTGAAGTCCTCTAGAGTTAATCTGACCCAGTTTAATTCTTGAAACTGAACTTTAATTCAAAAGCAGCTTGCAGAGTATCTAACTTAGGTTTTTACTCCTGGGGTCTCTTTAAGCAAAACTAGACCTCTTCTTCCTCCATTCCTCTTAAACTCAGCAGAAATCTGCTGAAGAACTCAGTCTCTGTATTACAGCTGTACCACCTGAAGACTGGTAAGCACTCTCCAAATCAAAAGAATTCATGCCACATTTTAGGAAAACTCATGTCAAATAAACATCACTATCATGATAGATTAAACTAACAACTAAAGGATAAGCCAAGACATTTGAGAAGATTGATATGTAACTTCATTTTATATATAATGAAGCTCATTATCGGTAATCAGAGATAGGTAGAGCAAGACAAAATACAAGCTTCATTTGCCCAAACTGTTAAGCCCATCCTCTATCGGTTGCTTCATCAAAGTTACGGTTATCGTGGTCTTCTGACTTGCCCTGCTTCCTTCCACTTTAACCATGTCACCCACCACCAGCTTGAGCAGGATAAGTAGTCTAGGATGTTCAAACACATGTGTTAAGTCGACTCTCTGGTCTTGATCACTGTTTATTCTTTCTCCTCCGTACAAAATTCTAGAGAAATACAAAACCCTGAAGAGGCACTTGGGTTAATTAAATGTATCAAATTGACTCAATTAAAATGTCACATTTACCTAAATGAGAAGGAAATCCAAAAAAGAGGGGATATATATATATATATATATATATATAGCTGATTCACTTTTCTGTACAGCATAAACTAACACAATATTGTAAAGCAACTATACTCCAATTTCAAAAAAATGTCACATTTGACAGATTTGTATTACATTTTATATAAGATGTTCTACTACCCATTCCATCATGGGTTATACATAATAACAGGAGAATCATCAAAAGGTGACCCACCAGAAGGAGGCAAAATCATGAGGCTACATAGTTAGAAGCTGAGGAGGCATAGTGAGATTTTAGAGGCACTGAAAGGCCTTCTCAATCCAAATGGTCTTCATTTATTGATTCCTACCACAGGATGTTTCCACCATGGTGTTTGAAAAAGGTCATATTACCCTCCCTTTGGGCTAAAGAAGGTTAGAAAATATGTGGCACCCACGCCATCACTCCCCATTTCACGCTCAGGGTAGACAGCACTAGTCTACCATGGCTTTGTTTTGCTAAACTCAGATGTGCCACTCAGAGAGCTGCTCTCACCTGTTGGTGTTAGCCGTCTAGAAGAAATTGTTTGCCATTCTGAGATTAAGGTTTTGAAGTCTTAAAAACTAAATGAAATGTCAGACAAAATGTCATTCTCGAGCATAAAAACTCTAAATCTCAAATGTTTATATTAACAGATAATAAGACCTGCAAAAATGGGAAAGTGTTTGGTAGAGAAGAAAGAAAGGAAAGGTTGGGATATGAATTGGTGGCAAGGAGCAGTTCTCTGTAAAATATCCCGAAAAGGGGAAGATTAGACTGCAGTATGAATAATCATTCCTTCTGCTGTCTTCTGGTGCAGATGAAGTTTTCATAAAGCAGTAGTTTTTCAGAATGAAAACATTAGAATTTCAAACCATTTTTTACCCAGTTTTACTAATCAGAGACTAAGATATAATGTATTTTTATAAATAGTTAAAATGTAGACAGAATGAAGAGATCAATAAATAATTTTATTTTCAATAATAATTTCCCCATTCTCACCTTTCCTGTCAAGTTTGTCCTGTCTTACAAGTGAGAAAGTGAAGAAAACTGTTGAAGGGCAAGTTCAGAAGGCAGAAAAGTGTGGCATAAGGTACATATATAAAGCCTGGTGAAGATAAAATCAAAGAATCTTAGTATAATAATTATAGCAGCAAAAGCTTTCGCTATCAGGGAACTGGTGGAGGCTGGATCTTCAAGTGTTTGAAGTTGGAAACATGCAATTTGTCATGTCCTGGTCATGTCCTTGCTCACAGCTGGTGCCTTCTTGCAGTGTCCTCAAGTGGTGGAAGAGGTTAAGGATCTCTCTGGAGCCTCTTTTATAAGGGCACTAATCCCATTCATGAGGGCTCCACTCTCATGATTTAAGCACCTCCCTCAAACTCCACCTACCAATACCATCACATTTGGGTTAGGATTTTCACATATGAATTTGGGAGGGGAACACGTTCAGACCATAGCATCATCCCTCAAGGGAAACCCTGAACCAGTAAGTTACACAAACGTAAAACCTGATGATAACGTTCTTCTTAACCATTTAAATGAGTTCATTATCAGAGATAGATAATGCCTCTTCAGAGATAGAAAGTATTTTCCCCCATAATCTGAATTTCAGCTGCCTCATGCCTAAAAATAAGTTCTTTCTTGGGAGATATGCGGTTGGCCTTGTCCAAGCATTTGTTTATAAGGAGATCAGGAAACCAGATTGTGGCAGACATAATGTTTGTGCCTGAGGAAATAGAATCCCAAGGAAATGGATGAGTGCGTATTCATGTGACCTGGGCTATATACGGGGCTCACTACACAATGGGTACACCCAGTGCAAAATGAAAATGTGGAGCCCCTTGTTCAAAAAGCGAGAAAAAAATGCCATTAAAGGTACTAACATATAAAGCTTTTCCCTTTCTTCCATTGTCTCTTTCTCTACCTCTCACAGTGCATTTTTGTTTTTGTTTTTGTTTTGATTCTTTAGGCAAACAGACCACACTAGTCCTGTGATTTTTTTTGGCTGCGTAGGGTCTTCATTACTGCACGCGGGCTTTCTCTAGTTGTGGCGAGCAGAGGCCACTCTTCGTTGTGGTGCGCGGGCTTCTCATTGCAGTGGCTTCTCTTGTTGCAGAACATGGGCTCTGGGCTCATGGGCTTCAGTAGTTGTGGCATCCAGGCTCAGTAGCTGTGGCACACGGGCTTAGTTGCTCCGCAGCATGTGGGATCTTCCCGGACCAGGGATTGAACCCGTGTCCCCTGCATTTGCAGGTGAATTCTTAACCACTGCACCACCAGGGAAGTCCCTCACAGTGTTTTCTATTTGCTATTTAATGTCACACTCTCTCTGGCACCGGAATACTCACTGGCAACAGAAGATTCTCACAGGGACTAACAAAGACTCTCTCCTTGACCAAACTTTAGACTCCTCTGAAGCTCTTCTGGACTTGGCCTCAACTATGGCCCCTAGCCTTGCTGCACAGCTCACTTGTAGCAAGAATTCTGCTAAGTCATTTTAGAGAGAATCTCCCACCTTTGCTAACTGATCACCTTGGCCTGCCTTTAGCAAGAATCCTGTTAAGTCAATTCAGCAAGAATCCCCCTACTCTTGACGTTTCCTATCAGTAATTTTCTACACATGGACCCCTACCCCTGCCCCACTGCTCCTTGGCTACAAATCTCCACTCGTCCTTGCTGCATTTAGAGTTGAGCCCAATCTCTCTCCCCTATTGCCATAGTCTTGATACCTATCAAAATAGTCCTGAATAAAGTCTTCCTTACTGTTTTAACAAGCGTTGGAATAACTTTTTCTTTAATAGTCATGGGGCTACAACTTAGATAGGATCAGATTCATCATCAGACCACTGGGCTGGAAGTTCTTCCTGGCTCTTTGTTTTACATGGAGATGTATTCCCTGACCCCTGGCCTGGAAATTTCTTTCCTGGCTCCTTGTGAAGCCCCTTTGTTCTCTCTATTTGATCCTACTTCTCCCATAAGAACTTCTCAGTTGACTGAAACCCCCTTCTCAAACTCTTGCTAACTACATGCTCCACCATTACTCTACTAAAAGTCCACTTCTTTTCCTGTTGGCATGATTTTACAAAGGATAATTTGGAACTAAGGATCTCTGTGAACTGGCTCATCTAAGACCTCTGTCTTTCCATCAATTCTCTTCCTTTTACCACCTTCACTCTTCCCTTCATTCCTTGAATCTTCTGATGCGTCCACGTTCAAGTACCTGCCTCCTCCAAGAAGATACAGTGGAGAAAAGACAGCCTCTTCAATAAGTGGTCCTGGGAAAACTGGACAGGGACATGTAAAAGTATGAAATTAGAACATTCCCTAACACCATACACAAAACTAAACTCAAAATGGATTAAAGACCTAAATGTAAGGCCAGACACTACCAAACTCTTAGAGGAAAACATAGGCAGAACACTCTATGACATAAAGCACAGCCAGATCCTTTTTGACCCACCTCCTAGAGAAATGGAAATAAAAACAAAAATAAACAAATTGGACCTAATGAAACTTCAAAGCTTTTGCACAGCAAAGGAAACCATAAACAAGATGAAAAGACAACCCTCAGAATGGGAGAAAATATTTGCAAATGAAGCAACTGACAAAGGATTAATCTCCAAAATTTACAAGCAGCTCATACAGCTCAATATCAAAAAAACAAACAACACAATCCAAAAATGGGCAGAAGACCTAAATAGACATTTCTCCAAAGAAGATATACAGATTGCCAACAAACACATGAAAGGATGCTCAACATCACTAATCATTAGAGAAATGCAAATCAAAACTACAATGAGATATCTCACACCAGTCAGAATGGCCATCATCAAAAAATCTACAAACAATAAATGCTGGAAAGGGTGTGGAGAAAAGGGAACCCTCTTGCACTGCTGGTGGGAATGTGAATTGGTACAGCCACTATGGAGAACAGTATGGAGGTTCCTTTAAAAACTACAAATAGAACTACCATATGACCCAGAAATCCCAGTACTGGGCATATACCCTGAGGAAACCATAGTTCAAAAAGAGTCATGTACCAAAATGTTCATTGCAGCTCTATTTACAATAGCCAGGACATGGAAGCGACATAAGTGTCCATCGACAGATGAATGGATAAAGAAGATGTGGCACATATATACAATGGAATATTACTCAGCCATAAAAAGAAACGAAATGGAGTTATTTGTAGTGAGGTGGATGGACCTAGAGTCTGTCATACAGAGTGAAGTAAGTCAGAAAGAGAAAAACAAATACCGTATGCTAACACATATATATGGAATCTAAGAAAAAAAAAAGGTCATGAAGAACTTAGGTGTAAGACAGGAATAAAGACACAGACCTACTAGAGAATGGACTTGAGGACGTGGGGAGGGGGAAGGGTAAGCTGGGACAAAGAGAGAGAGTGGCATGGACGTATATACATTACCAAACGTAAAATAGATAGCTAGTGGGAAGCAGCCGCATAGCACAGGGAGATCAGCTTGGTGCTTTGTGACCACCTAGAGGGGTGGGATAGGGAGGGTGGGAGGGAGGGAGACACAAGAGGGAAGAGATATGGGAACATATGTATATGTATAACTGATTCACTTTGTTATAAAGCAGAAACTAACATACCATTGTAAAGCAATTATACTCCAATAACGATGTTAAAAAAAAAAATCAAAAAAAAAAAAAAAAAGTACCTGCCTCCCCCATCCCTCTGTCCACGCTTGTTGGACCTTCTCTTTCCTGTCTAGGCCCTCAACTCCCTACAGTCACTAGAACTTTAAGCCCCTTGCCCCTATGGGGGGCTCTCAAGGGACTCAGGAACCTGGGAAGCAACTGCCTGAGGCTGAAATGGAAAGAAAAAGCCTATTATTGTAAACAGACTGGATATTTCATCCACTCAGATGAGCTTTGGAAACATTTAGACAACTGATTGAATATCCCCTCAGTCTCTCACCTAAAATTCATTCCACAGCCTCCTTAAGTTTTTTTTACAATCATGTTACCTCCTATTACACATCATGGCAAAAGAAAATCTTAATATTTCCTCAACAAATAATGGTAATATCCTTCAGCTCTCTATCGAGTAAGTAATCTCAACTTGTCCCATTTGCCAGAAACACAATTCAGATAAAAATGTAAAGTGGAGCAACTATTTCTTGTAAACCAGTGAGTTTATATTATTGTGTTTATCAGATTCATAGCTAAAATTTTAGAATGGAAGTTATTTGGTCTCCACAGGTGTCTGTATATTTGTGTATGTTTATGTATGTATATATGTCATTTATCTGTGATATTTTTCTACCTCCAGATGTATTACCAAATTAACTTACAAAATCTCATAAGGTAGCTCTCAAATTGGTTTAGAGATAAGACCTTATATAAACAAACTATTCTTAAAACTCTCAGAAATATAGAAACTAACCCAAATGTTTTTGAAGTTCATGTGACTTGAGTAAATCTTTGACTCGTCTGGTATCATTAGTTCAATAAAAATGACTATGTCTTCACAGTTTCAGCATTAAGTCTACTTTTTACTTTACTTGAGTTTACTAGTCAAATAAGGTAATATTATACCTACTAGATATTTAATACTATAAAAATTATAAGAACAAATGGACAAGTAAAGATCTAGTATAAGTAAATTTTTTTGATATCCATTATCCATTACTTCATACGTGTCAAGCACAGCAGTAAAACAAAAAATCCATGTATTTAACCTTTACAGGTTTTGCTTCTGTGATACTTGTCTAACATGCATATGCTATAAAAATAGTTAACAGGGAAATAACTTGAGATAATGATTAACTTTGTTTAATAATATGTCTGCCTGAAAACAGTTTCCAAAGTCTTTTTGGTAACTTGTAACCTTTGAGTTATGCTAAGTTAAGTAACAGATGTGTGTTAAATATCTAAATCATTTCTAAGTCAGACAAACTACTGAAACATTCATTACTAAGCATAAGTTTAAGTTTACATACTTTTAGCTTCTTATTTTATATGGTACAGAGAAGCTAAATGTATTTGGATTTGTTAATAAACAATTCTTTTTGCCACCTCAAAAAGTTGTACTATGAGGAAGCACACACCTATAAAAATTGTGAGATGGAGTGACGGTTAATTTTATGTGTCAACTTGACTGGGCTAAGGGTTATCCAGATAGCTGGTAAAACATATCCTGGTGCGTCTGTGAGGGTGTCTCTGGAAGAGATTAGCCATTGAATCAGTAGACTGAGCAAAGAAGATGACCCTAACTAATGCAGGTGGGCATCTTCCAATCCAACAAGGACCTGAAGAGAACAAAAAGGTGGAGGAAAAATGAATTCTCGCTCTTTACTTGAGCTGAAACATCCATCTTCTCCTGCCCTTGGACATCAGAGCTCCTGGTTCTTGTACTTTGGGACGCAGACTGGGACTTAACAACATCAGGCCCTTGATTCTCAGGCCTTCAGACTTGGACTGATTTCACCAGTACCTTTCCTGGGTTCTCCAGCTTGCAGACAGCAGACTGTGGGACATCTTGGCCTCCATAATTGTGTGAGCCAATTCCTATAACAAATCTCTTATATATGTCCATATATATCCTATTGGTTCTGTTTCTCTAGAGAGCCCTAATACAGATTGCATATGCATAAAATTTGCTAGTCTACAGAATGGTGGTATGTGACAGACAATCATAATTGTCTACTTCCTAATTTTCTCTGTTAAAAAACAGTTACTAATGGTTAAAAATGATAATAAGTATATGTAAATAAAACTATTACAAATAATAAAGGTGAAGAGAAACAACTTTACCTAAAAAGAACACAAGAAATGTAGGATCTAGTCTTGTTAAGAGAAAAAGAGTAATTTTGTCCTAAATTAGATGACTGATTTTTCCAATATGAGAAAAGGAAAAGTACAGGACAAGAACTAACTGAATATAAAATGCTGTAGAAAGTTGCAGAAAAAGATAGTTGTGGCCACCTGCTGACTATTTGTGGTTTAAAATAAAAGGTTTTCCTGCCTGCAAAAAAAAAAAAAAGAAAAGGAATCTTGGAAAAGAAATCTTATCTCGTATGGTCCAAGCTGGCTTAGATTAGATGTGTTTATTCATAATTTTTTTGTTTTTTTTTTCGGTACGCGGGCCTCTCACTGTTGCGGCCTCTCCCATTGCGGAGCACAGGCTCCGGACGCGCAGGCTCAGCGGCCATGGCTCATGGGCCCAGCCACTCGGCGGCATGTGAGATCTTCCCGGACCGGGGCAAGAACCTGCGTCCCCTGCATCGGCAGGCGGACTCTCAACCACTGCGCCACCAGGGAAGCCCCATAAGTTTTTTTTTTAATGAACTTTGATATCAAAAGTATACTGATACAAAACTAGAATTTGGTTTTCTCTCTGTTAAAAATGATAAGATTTTCTTTTATTATTGATCTGCTCTTACTAAGAGATTGTAAAATGTTTTTCTTTACCTTTTGCTTAATATGCTTAGGAAAACAAGATTCTGTGTCTTATCAGAATAATTTCCTGTGCTTTATGCTAACCTTTATCACATCCCTGGTTATTTAAGGGGGCCAAGTCTTCTCACTTTTTAAAAGAGGTAAAGTTTTTTTTACAATCATGTTACCTCCTATAGTTACTTTTGAATTCTTTTGTCACTTTGGTTAAATAGGTAGCTCAGTATTGTTTCACAGTAGCTTATGATCTTATTTAATCAAGTATTCAAACCTTTTGACAATTTTGCCTTCCCCAAATCAATTTCTAGATGAAATCTTGATATTGAACTGACTTTGAGATTTCCCAGAGAGCTTCTGGAAAACCTCAAAGGTTTTGTTCTTTTACCTTGTAAAAAGAGAGATATTTAGAAAATAGTTAGGGTCTTCCCTGGTGGTCCAGTGGTTAAGACTCAGCGCTTCCACTGCAGCGGGTGCAGGTTTGATCCCTGGTCAGGGAAGATACTGCATGCTGCACTGCGTGGCCAAGAAAACAAAAAAAATTAGATTTCTTTGTATGTTGAATGGCATGAAAATCATTGTCAAGTAAGAAGTGATTAACCTTCTCTAGATTATATTTGTATGGGTAAATACCATTAATATAAATATTTTAGAAATTGTGTGAAGTTTATAGAAATTTGTCAGTACTCTTGCTGTCCATGATATGTCCAGTATAATGTCATAATTTCAGTTATTATTTTTAAATTTGTATGCCACAGAAATAACCAAATTCCCCCAGTCATATGAACTCACATCAGATCTTTAACCATGGTCATTTTTGTCATCCACAAGTAGTTATTGTTTTACTCTGACATTTTCTTGAAAGTGTTTGCAATCAACTTCGGGCCAGAGTGCTTCATTTTCAACAAAAAGATATGGACTCAGAGACTCATGGAAAAGAATACGACAGGGGGCTTCCCTGGTGGTGCAGTGGTTGAGAGTCCGCCTGCCGATGCAGGGGACACGGGTTCGTGCCCCGGTCCGGGAAGATCCCACATGCCGCGGAGCGGCTGGGCCCGTGAGCCATGGCCGCTAGACCTGCGCGTCCGGAGCCTGTGCTCCGCAACGGGAGAGGCCACAACAGTGAGAGGCCTGCGTACCGCAAAAAAAAAAAAAAAAAAAAAAAAAAAAAGAATACGACAGGTACCCTGGGATACAGGCTTTTGGTGGCATTGCTTAAATAACTCTGAGACCAAACCACTGAAGTGAGTAACAATTTCCAGAACTCTAGTTGAGAAGCTGACAGGTTCATAAAACTGTTAACCCAAGATCAAGCAGAAGAAAAATTAATTACATGGGATTGAATGATCTGATTAAGGATAATTATGGCTTTTTATTTGGAACTCTGCTTTAATGTTCTATGTTCTGATAGAATGTACCCCCTTCCCTTTTCTCCTAAGCTATGTATAACCCACAACCATTTAGTAATTATATGTTTATAAACAGAAATTGAACACTTATATTTTTCTACCTGCCTGATTCCTCCAGAATTAAGAAATTCTTATTGAGTATATCCATGGCAAAATTATTATTTGCATAAATTCAATAAGAATCTGTTCTTTTTGTAACAGAACATAATTGGAAAAATTAGTTATATAACCAAGCTTTGACTAGAATGTCATATTTAAGAATGACATGCCTAGAATCAGATATCAGATACCAGATAAAACCAGATAGTTTTAAAAAACTAAGATTGTCTTTAAGGAGCCAATGCTTACAAAGCCTTCTTGAAAAAAACAGCCTGGTATCTGATTTACAGGATTCCTGGTCTTACAGGTAGGTAAAGAAGGTCACTTCCTGCAGGCCCAGGAACCTAGGATATTTTGGGGACCTCAAGAAGAGAGGAAATCACCCAAATCTATAGGTATTGCAGGTAAAATATGGCGGTGTGTTTTTGGCTAGGCTTCCTAGTTTCAAGAGGCTTTTTCAAAGTCTTCTGAGATTCCTTATTCAAAGTTCCAGTAGGGCTTCCCTGGTGGCACAGTGGTTGAGAGTCTGCCTGCCGATGCAGGGGACGCAGGTTCGTGCCCCGGTCCGGGAAGATCCCACATGCCGCGGAGCAGCTGGGCCCGTGAGCCATGGCCGCTGAGCCTGCGCGTCTGGAGCCTGTGCTCCGCAACAGGAGAGGCCACAACAGTGAGAGGCCCGCGTACCGCAAAAAAAAAAAAAAAAAAAAAAAAGTTCCAGCAAAGTAGACTTTAAAAAAGCCTATGTTGTCAATTACATTGTTGCTAAACTTATGTAAATAACCAGGCCAAATCTAATGAGACCAGATTTAGTTTGTAAACAAGAATCAAAAAGGAGGGTGACTATACAGAGAAATTTCATGTTTCATAAACTACAGGAAATAGTTATGCTTCACAAACTGTAGGAAAACTATAGCCCACTCTGTGGGTTATCAGATTCTGATCCTATTCATTGCCTGAGGTTTTGCTCTCTATGTGTAAGTTAAATTGGATCCTGCTGTATTGCACCACGTTTTGTCAGTCCTTACAAAATTTTCTAGTTTCCTCAAATATCTGGCTACAACTCTCCAAATCAATGTTTCCAACTTCTCTCCCACTCTCCTGCCTTAGCGCCACCAAGAACTAGAACCTGACTGCCCTAATCCTTACCAGGATTCTAGGTTGTCTTGTGCCTAAAGAAGCCCTGCAAGCTCAAGCTGGACATGGGGCAACCTTTGTGCCTGAAGCTGCTGCCGTGTGGGCCACTCAGGAGTTTCACTGGAAAACCTGCATCTTCCATGCTCTGCCTCAGGAAATAATCACAACTGTGACACGGACGTCTATCAGAGACATTCAAACTACAAACCAGGAAATTCATCATTACCACTTCTGTCCTCATTCCACCATCTTAGGATGTTTCAAGCCCAACATCTAGAAATCTTCTTAACTGGCTGCCCTACTACCAAGTCTCAACAGATGGTTCAGTTAGTCCTTAATGAACAAAAAGGGACTGATAAGCAATAGGCTTGTATTGTCTAAGGGACGAAAGAATGTGTCTTCTTTCCTTGAATGAGAAGAAGGACTGACAAAAACTCTCTTTGACCAAACTTTAGACAGGCTCCTCTGAGCCCTCTTTTTGACTTCGCCTTGGCCTTGGCCCCCATCCTTCCTGGGCCTGCATAGCTCACTTGTAGGGAAAATCCTGCTACGTCAGTTTAGAGAGAATCTCCCACTCTTGATATCTGATCAGATTCCTCAACCTCCACCCTTAACAGCTGATCACCCTGTCTTCGGTAAGAATGCTCTTAAGTCAGTTCAACAAAATCTCCCTAACTTTGATGGTAATTTTCCTATCTTTTAGTGATTTTCCATCCATCGACCCCTCTCATTCTGCTACTTGGCTATAAATCTGTCCTTGCTGTATCCAGAGTTGAGCCTGATATCTCTCCCCTTTCGCCATAGTCCTGACACCCATTGCAACCATCCTGATTAAACTCTTCCTTATTGTTTTAGTAGGTGTCTGAATAATTTTTCCCATAACGCTACTCCAGGTTCCCACCCTGAGACTCAGCATGTGGCCACCACATTACCTTTCTGCCACCTGCAGGACCACATGCCGTGCCCACCTGGGGGCAGGGAAGTCAAAACAGGCATCTGTGCCAAGAAGCTCAAGGTACCTGGATCAAGAAAAGGGGAAGGCAAACGTTCCTCGTTTCTCTGGATCAGAGGGCAAGTTGGAGACCTCAGTGGCGGATACACTTGGAGGACAACCGTGCCGAGCAAAATGGACATCTCACAAGGGTCACTAGCAGCACAGGCAAAAGAAAGTGTCTTGAACAGGAACAAACAAAACAAAACTGAGCAACTGTTCTAGGGTAGATGAGGGAATACCCTGAGAAATTTCCAGAAAGAATAGTGGGAAGACTTAAAAGGACTACATTTCAGCAAACGGATCCGTGATAATTTTGTTACAAAAAGGAAATGTAACTTCATTTTGAAGTTACACTCTGCCGAGGCAGAAATGTATGGGTTTCACATTCCAGAAATTAAAACGACTATGATGATCATTCCTGTTCTAAAATGCAAAGAAAAAAATCTATGCTATTCACCACTTTAAGAAGCAGAATAGAAATGATTTCTTGGATATAACACCAAACACACAGGTAACAAAAGGAAAGATAGATAAATTGGACTTCATCAAAATTAAAAACTTTTGTGCATCAAACAGTATAAAAGGGGAACCCACAGAATGGGAAAAAACATTTACAAATCACTATCTGATAAGGGATTAATATCTAGAATATATAAAGGTATGTAAATGTGTGAATAGTAGCTATTGTTTAATGTGTGTATCAGTTTGGGATGATGAAAGAGTCCTGGAGATGGATAATGATGATGGTTGTACAACAATGTGAATATTCTTAAAAATGGGTAAAATGATAAATTTTATGTATATTTTATTACAATAAAAAACACAGAATAACCTAACTACCAAAACACCTGAATTTATTAAACCAATAAATTAGGAGATGGTTATTGGACTATAAAAGGATTTGTCAATTTTCAAATGATTTCCTTTAAGGAAGACACTTACCTAGAGCTTTACTGCCTTTTCACAAACCATTAAGCATTCGTTAAAGCAGTCAAAAGCGGGTAAAAGGAAAAGGTGAAGAAAAAAAGAAAATATACCAGAGACTTTGCAAAGCTGTGTCTGTCTCTTTTTTTTTAATTTAATTTATTTATTTTTGGCAGCGTTGGGTCTTTGCTGCTGCATGCGGGCTCTGTCTAGCTGTGGCGAGCAGGGGCCACTCTTCATCATGGTGCGCGGGCCCCTCATTGAAGTGGCTTTTCTCATTGCAGTGGCTTCTCTCATTGCAGAGCACGGGCTCTGGGCGCACGGGCCTTAGTAGTTGTGGCACGTGGGCTCAGTAGTTGTGGCCCACCGGCTCTAGAGCGCAGGCTCAGCAGTTGGGGTGCACGGGCTTAGCTGCTCCGCAGCATATGGGATCCCCCGAGTCCAGGGCTCGAACCCTTCGAACCCATGTCCCCTGCATTGGCAGGTGGACTCCCAACCACTGTGCCACCAGGGAAGCCCTGTGTCTGTCTCTTTACAAGGTTATAGAGTATTCTGTTTATATGGGTTTTCCAAATGTTTTGTTTTGAAAAAAATGAAAAACTTACAGATACGGTTCAATGAGCTTCTGTATATCTGTCATCTGGGTTCATCAATTGTTAAGTTTGCCACATTGTCTTTCTCCCCTCCCCCTTAAAATATGTATATATAATTATTATAATTTTATTATTACTTTGGATGAGCTATTAAAGATTAGAGGGTATACTCCAGACATCATGATTCTCTACCCCTATTTTTAGCATGTATTTCATAAAAACAATGACTCTGTATTTCATAGCTACAGTACAATGATCATATTCAGAAAATTTAGCATTGATGCAGTTCTATAGAATGCATATAAAAATTTCTCCAGCTGTCTCCTTATTGTCATTTATAGAAAAGAATAATTATCTTTTCTATCCAGAATCTAATCTAGGATATGCATTTAGTTCAAATATTGTGTTCTGTAGTCACTTTTAATCTGGGACAGTTCAGCCTTTCATGACATGAACAATTTTGAAGAGTATAGGCCAATTATAGTAAGTCTCTCAATTGGAGTTCGTCTGATTCGTTTTTATGATTAGTTTTAGGCAACACATCTTTGGCAGGAATACTACACAGTGATGTTGTGTCCTTCTCAGTGCATCACATTAGGCAACACGTGACATCAGTTTGTCCATTCTTCTGCATTCTCTTGGTTAAGGTAGTGTCCACCATGTTTCTTCACTACAAGGTTACCATTTTTCCTTTTGTTATTGTAATTTGTGGGGAAGTACTTTTGAGACTAAGTAAATGTCCTGCCAAAGTTGAATTCAACGGTTTTAGCATCCGTTAACGATTCTGGACTGAATCAATTATTTCTATAATGGTTGCAAAATGGTAATTTTTAAACTCTACCATTTCTTTTACTAAACATTGTTTTAAAATGTTATGTTTCATAGCAAATAAATGCAATCTTTTATATGGCAGATATATCAGAAATAAATTTGTATTATGGCTGTTAAGGTGGAAAAAATGCAGTACGTTTTTAACTCTCAGAAGACATTAAAAAGGAAATTAAAAAGGTATGGGAGGACTTCACTGGTGGCGCAATGGTTAAGAATCCGCCTGCTAGTGCAGGGAACATGGGTTCGAGCCCTAGTCCAGGAAAATCCCACATGCCGCAGAGCAACTAAGCCCGTGTGCCACAACTACTGAGCCTGTACTCTAGAGCTCGCAAGCCACTACTGAGCTGTGTGTCATAACTACTGAAGCCTGTGTGCCTAGAGCCCATGCTCCGCAACAAGAGAAGCCATGACAATGAGAAGTCGTGCACCGCAAAGAGTAGCCCCTGTTCACGGCAAATAGAAAGCCCGTGTGCAGCAACAAAGACCCAACACAGCCAAAAATTAAATAAATAAATAAATTTTAAAATAAATAAATAAATAAAAACTATGGGGAAAAGGACAAGTATTTCAGTTTTCTTTGCAAAAAGTAGAAACTTCTTTTGGATGAAAGCAGTCATTCAAGACTACACTAGTGTTCAATATAAGGTGGTCCATCTCTAAGATAAGGATTCAGAGAGTGGAAGAAACATTTTAAAGCCTGATTATAAATAACCAAGCTGAGGATAAACATCAATTGGTTACAATTAGGGATTAGTTTGGTACTGGGTATTTACTTCTTTAAAGTTTATTTTAGATATTATCTTAAAATGGGGTATAGTAGTTCTAATTGTATTTACCTATTTTTCAAAAGTACACTTTATCTTTTCTTTTAAACATTTGAGTGTGCTAATATTTTTTCTTAGTTTCTTATACTTGAAGCCTAGCTAGACCATGACCCACAGAACTAAGGGATCATTACTCATGTAACAGCAGGATATAGTAATTGCACATAATAAACTAGGAAGAAACATCTTCAGATGCTGAACTTGCAAAAATAAACATACTAAGTGAGAAAGACCTTAACTCAGTGGTTCTAAACCCTGATAGCACACAAGAAACACCTGGGAGCATTTAAAATGCCAGGCCCCAGCTCAACCTAGTTATACCCACATAGCACAGGTATGTGGGGAAAAAAGTCCCCAGGTGGTTCTAATGTGCAGCCAGAATTGAGGACCACCAGCTAAATCCATCACCTATTGAGGAAACAGATCTCAGGCTGGTTAAATCTTCCTACCCACTTCTCCATTGCTTTTTTCATCCCAGGCTAATATCTTTTGCTCTTCCCAAAGCACCTTGGGATTTGGCTAGAGGACCTCTTTCTGCAGCTGTAACCACTTTTCCTTCCTGTTATAGTTCCTCCTTTGAGGCAGGACAGGACACTATAAATATTTCCATTTCTCTTGATTCCTCTCCTGCAGAGTCCCTTTCATTTAAAGTGTTTTTTTTTTAAATGCAACAAATGAAATAATAAAACATATATTGCAGAAATTGTAGATATTGTGAAAAATTTAGTTAATTCTTAAAATATCTGTTGTTTATTGAAATATAAACAAATTTCCTTGCTTTTTATCTCTTCCAACCCTCTGGTGTTGGAGAGTTTCTTACAGTGGTCTTAAGGATCTTTAGTTTCAGTAAAGAAGTTATAATGTTTCTCTAATGCTCATTTATTTGCCTTTAAAGGTTCATAATTGCATGCAAAATGCCATCCTTCTTTTCATTTGAAAAACTGCACCTGATGAGTTTTATGGCTTCACTTCAGCAGAACCATGTAGAGCCCAGACAGGTGTCTTGTAATCTCCTTCCCTCGGCCCTGCAGCAACGCAGTAATCCCCCTGATCTAGAACAACACTGACTTCATATCCATTACTGGGTGTCTTTGAACATAAAGTGCAGCTTTTGATAACAGATAGTCTTCCACAGAGGCAAGGCTAAAATCACAATAACTGACTTCAGTTGAAATAAATAGCACCAAATGCAGTGGCCTTTCTATACCAGAAAAATCCCAAGCTTGTTTTAGTGATCAAGTCAAAAGACAACTTCCAAAACCTTTGAGTCAATGTGACAAATGACCTGGCTTAAAGTTTTGCTCTCTTCTGGACACCTAATTTAGGCATGATGAGAAGAGAAAAAAATAATAATTTTCCAGTCTCCTTATTTTTTTTTTAAACTTATTTACTTTTGGCTGCATTGCGTCTTCGTTGCTGCATGCGGGCTTCTCATTGTGGTGGCTTCTCTTGTTGCAGAGCATGGGCTCTAGGCACGTGGGCTTCAGTAGTTGTGGTTCGCGGGCTCTAGAGCACAGGCTCAGTAGTTGTGGCGCACGGGCTTAGTTGCTCCACAGTATGTGGGATCTTCCCGGACCAGGGATCAAACCCGTGTCCCCTGCATTGGCAGGCGGATTCTTAACCACTGTGCCACCAGGTAAGCCCTCCAGTCTTATTTTATTTTATTTTAAAAGAGAGATTGTTATAGTGAACGCCACTACTTATTTTCTGACTTCAGCAATTATCAACATTTTGCCGGCTTTGAAAAAAAAAATTTAATACTAGGGAGAGCGCTACAATAATTAAGACAGTCACAATGAAAAGACAAGCTGATCGGGAAAATTTTACAGGAGGAAAAAGAAAAGAATGGTAGTTAATTACTAGAAATTTGCTTTCCTCTGGCCCAGCATTCAGTTTTATTTAATACTGTAAAAGAAATTGCTGAATGGTAAAGAAAATTTTCAGCTGAAACAATAACAT
The DNA here is from genome assembly GCF_011762595.2 of Tursiops truncatus. NCBI lineage: Eukaryota > Metazoa > Chordata > Mammalia > Artiodactyla > Delphinidae > Tursiops > Tursiops truncatus. Next base: position 13,396,101 of record NC_047038.1, read on the forward strand.
AAGCATTGTTTTTATTGTGGGTTTTGTGAGACCCTGCCTGGGAAGAGTGGCACTGTACTTCTTCCAGGACTGCTGCAGGGTTCTAGTTTCGAAAGATTATGGCAGATGTGAGAAATGGGGAAAGGGAGCTTTTCTCTTTCCAGGGGCATTCTGTGATGGAAAGGGTCCAGGCTGAGGACTGCTAAGATTTAGGTTCTATCCTCAGCTTTGCCGATAGGTGGCTGAGTGACCACTAACAGAATAAAGTACCATATAAAATCGGAGTTAAAAACAAAATAAGATGTAGAAGGAAATTATACAGAGCCCAAGAGTATATTAAATAAACTATAGCAGATTGAGCAGATTAGGATTTAAAATGGGTGTCTTGCTAAAGAGAAAAAGGAAGAAAAATTGAACCTGAATCTAATCAGGTTAACCTCTAGGCTTAACTACCAATTATAGGGGGTAGAAGAACAAGTTAAACAACCAGAGGAAACAGCCAAAAACAGAATGGGGGACATCCTACAGAAAAAATGAGCCAGCTTCTATAAAATATTGATGCATAAGAAGAAAAAGGTGAGGGAAATGGGAAGGGGGGAGGCCCTTGTAGAATAAAAGAGACTTAAGAACCATAACAAACAAACACATTGTGTGGACAATTTTGGGATCCTAATTCAAACAAACCAACTGGGAAATACATCTTTAAGACAGCTGGGGAAATCTGAAGATGGCCTGAGCATTAGATATTAAGAAATTATTCATAATTTTGTTAGGTATGATAATGGTATGGTAGCTATTTTTTTTTTACGTTTTGCTAGAGTTGTTTATTAAAGTATTTACAAGGGAAACGACATGATATCTGAGACTTTATTTAAAACTTTTCAACAAAAGGAAGGAAAGAAAGAAAGGAGGGAAAGAAGAAAAGTATGTCGGGAGGGGATAGATGAAATAGGATTGATAAACTGTTCATTTTTGTTGAAACTGTGTAATTAATACATGGGGGTTCGCTATGCTCTTCTGTCTACTTTTGTGTATGTTTGAAAATTTCCATAATTAACCATATTTTTAATGGATCTTTGGGACACTTGCAGGGGGATATGATGCTGCTGTCAGTCAACCTGTTCCTTGTGATTTACAGCTGAGAATTGTTCATCCTATTTTAAAGCAAACAATGTTGTAGCACCTAAAGGACAGGTGCAGCCATGATTCAGGTTAGGCTTATTTCAGCATTGTTATTTTGTCGTAATTCAACTATTTTTGAAGGACTATTTCCTGCTTATTCGCTGTTTTGTAACACAACCTTTACTAGCTCTTGAATTCTGTGGTTTACGAAATACCATTTATAAATTAAACCCTGTGTGAGTCCCCAAGTTGGGCCACTTGGATGAAATGGAAGGAGTTCTTATACCTCCAGAATGCCCAGGAAAGTACATTTCATTCTGAGAACACACTCATGGACTTAGGTGAACAGGCCCTGTGGAAATTCTGAGCTTTACTAGTTAAAGTGGACAAAACTTGTCAACTCAAGGTCCTAGCCCTGGGAAGATATGAATTACGGTGCTCTCCCCAACCCCAGATGAGAAGTTAACCTTGTTCAATGACAAATTTTGGTTTCATCTAGGGCCTCTGCCCATATAAGCAAAAGCTGCTGGCCAGTAGTTGGCAGGGTGTGACTTTCTTATGCCCAAAACAGATCTCTTTCAGAATCTAAAATCCTGACAAAGCCCTCTTCATAGGTTTTTAATATGCAGAAGGAAGATATCAAATAACTATTTAAGATCTGAACTTTATTTAAAGAAATATTAGCCAAGTTTTTGTACACTAAATTGTTTTTAGGGTAAATTTTCAGCAGAATTCTAAACATTTTAGAGTAGCTGTTAAACTATGAGTGAACCAAAATGTGGTTAATTTTTTTCAAAACTGGAAGAAAAGCAGTAATTTTTTAAAGGTCTTTAATGACATCTCCAGTAATATACCTCCAAATGCTCATTCTCTTTTGAACAGAGGCCCAGCATGGGAAAACTGAGGCAAGTCACAGAGATGCCAAGAATAGATTCTAGAATCAAAACCCCACCAACAATTGACATATATTAAGATATAGCCTTTAAAACATCTGGCATATATTTTTCACTGTACGTTTTAATAAAAAAGTGTGGATATGCACATAAGTGTATGGATCAAAATATTTTCACAAAGTGATTGCACCTCTGCACCCACCCCCCAAATCAGAAAACGAAACATTACCCAGTAGCCCCCCTTGTTCACCACCAGGTTCAACTGCTGTAACCCCACTGTAAGACCTATTGTGTGCTCTTTCGCCACATTTTATTTTTTGTCTGTTTTAAAGTTTATATAAATGGAATCATGCAGCATAGCTTTTTTTGTATCTACTTTCTTTTGCTCAACATTCTTTGTAAATTCATCCGTATTGTTGCAGGTGCTGTTATTATCTTTGCTGAGTAGTTTTTCGTTGTATGAATACCCCGTAGTTTACCCATTCTCTTGTGGATGGGCATTTGGGTTATTTCCAGCTTGGGGAATTACAAATTGAGCTGTTATGAAATTCTCATGCTATCTTTTGGTGCACATGTGAACGTGTATCTGTTGAGTATATGTAGATGGCATTTGTTTTAATAAAAACTGAGATTTATAGTGCAGGGACCATACTTTCTTTATCTTTGTGGTCCCAGGACATACTAGTGCCTGGTACTTAGTAGATACTCGATAGATCTTTGCTAAATGAATGAATGAATAGATGATATCTGTGGCCTATGATCTTTCCTTTTAGACCTAATACCATACCACCCAACTAGTAGATTTTGGGGTGTCTTTGAAATCTTTCTGTTTATACACACATGTCAGTTTTCTTTTCTGTTAGGTGTTATCACAGAGGTTTTCTATATTATGTATCGGTGTTGTAACGGAAATGATTGATGCCCTGCAGGCCTTTCAAACAACAACATGCATATTAAGACTGCCCTCTGTCTGTGCCGTTTACAGCTTGCTTTATGCTTTGTGAACTGCCTGACACTTCTGCTCAGAGTCATTTGTCACTGAGGCTGCATTCTACATTGATCTGTCTGCTATTCTTCTTTCCAGTATACTGTAACTAGACATTTTTACTTGAATTATCTCTAGTTATGATACTAACTCTTACAAGTTGGTTACATAAACTTAAAAAAATGAACTTTAAACTAAAATTTTGACTTTTATCTTTTTGCAGCATAGGCGTGGGACAAAAAAGAGCACTTTCTCAGGCTGCATTTGTATGAAATGGGGAATGCTACGGCATATGTGGCAGGTGTTGATATGTAGCCAAAAGAAATGGCTAGCAATATTAGAATCTTACCTTATTTTTCCTTTCTCTAGTTCAGAAAATGTTACTCTTTCATTGTTGGGTGGCATTCATTAATATAACGTGAAGATGATAGAACAAGAGAGTAAAATATCACAGGCTTTTCATGAAGCTACAGACACCGACAAAGTGCCCACCCAGGTAGTCTTCCAAGTGTTGCAGGACTCAGGGTTATGTGACTCTTAACATTAGCATCATCTAGAGCAGGAGACCCAACATCACTGGTAGCTCAAAAGAATTAGCTCTAAAAACATTAAAAACTAGAAATAATATATGACTTGCTACACACTTTTGCTGAAGACAAAATATCTTCATGAAGAGACTGGTTTAGAGATATTGCCCTTAAAAGGCAGGAGATACCTACAAAGAATAGTCACTTTTGCTTACCCAGTTAACTAAGAAATATCCTTCACATTTTCCCTCTGGAAAGAAAGACTTTGGGTGACAGTTTTTTATATTTTGCTGTTGTTTGGGGGCTGTGGAGTTTTCTTCTTTGTTGTTTTCAAGCCTGTAAGCAATGGGAAATGGCCTTGAACCTAAGCTCTGGAGTTTTATACCTCCTGTCATGCATGTAGCTACTTTCTGGGTCAGTGTACTTGTAATTTCTTTTTTTTTTTTTTTCCCTCCTAAAGTCACTTTGATATCTCATCATCATTTAAAAACTACTGTTCCCAAGGGTTCTCCCCTAGTTGTCTTTTAGATGACTGATTACAATCAAAGGAGGAGAAAAAAATAAAATCAACTTTAAAATAAACCTAAAAAGAAAATGGGAAAAATCCAAACCATTTAAATCCGTGCCATAAAACTATTTTAGAAAACCAGCTTTCTATATTTTAATGCTTTCCATGTCTGAGGCATTTCTCCAGACTTTGGTGCTATAATTGTAACACCATCTTGACACTTCTACTTTTAAGCCACAAAGTTTTTGCCTTTTCCTTTTTCAAAGAAAAAAAGTTGGAGCCAAGTGACTACTATGCATACTCATGACTCATAGGTAATGGAGGCAGCAGGGAAAGGTCCACATTAAACAAGAAGATAGAAGCCTGTGTTTTTTGATGGTGTATGTAGTAGGGAAGGTGGCCAGGGCACTGAAGCAAGGGGAATGGCTGACGTTTATACCTGCTCTAATGGGGAGTGGGAGTGGGGGTGGGGGAATGGTAGGAGACAATGACTGCAAGGACGATTCCTTGGTGGGATTCAGAAAATAGGGCCCTCTGAATTGCTCCTTCAGAGTAGACCCTCTGGGAAAGAGCCTCCTTTTCCCAGCTGAGGCAAGAGGATATCAGGTCAGATGTCAGATCCTCCCAGAGCACTGGGCCAAGTGCTCTGTGCTGGACACAACCTGTACAATCAAGGTTGTGACCATCAAATGCATGGCAGCCTTGCAATTTACCAGTCCTTTGGCTATCCCACCCTAAAAGGGGCATTTTTCCAGGTCATGTCAGCAATGACCTTTCAGCCAGCCCCATAGGTGTAGGAATTTTGAGGCATAAGCAGCTCTCCCTGAGCACATAGTTTAGGGTTGGTGGAGAAGGGGACAGGGAGAGCTTGGGATAAACAGGCTCATCTCAAGACCCTCTTTAAAAAAAAAAAAAAGTCAAAATAAAAAAAGGAGCTGCAGTAGGCAGAGCTGGGGAAACTATTAACAACAGATAAAAGAAAGGAAAATCATATTTACTAAGTGCCTCTCACATGCCAGGTACTGTTAGATGATTTACTTTTTATCAATATTACCTTTTAATCATCAGGAAACCCTGTATCTTAGATATTGCCTTCTTTCTCCCAATAGGTAAAGAATCTCAGGCTAAAAGAGTCAATTGCTCAAGGTCCCATGGCTAGTAAGTGCCAGACTCAGCCCCCAAATATTACAACTCTTAAGGACCAGCTCTTTCAGTTCTCATATGTTGACACTGCCTATCCCCAGATCAGACACAGGAGACTTGGTCTGAATGGCATGGCAGAGACTAATGGCTGCCTTCCAAAAACAATTCTCTACTTCTTTTTTTGTTTGCTTGTTTTTTCCACTTCTTTTTTAAAAGCAGAACTGATTTTAGCTGAGCACGTGGCCACTCAGCTAACAGACTACATTTCCCAGCCTCCCTTGCACATTGATCACATGACTGCATTCTGGCCAATGCGATGTAAGTAGAAGTGACAAGTAGAACTTCCAGCTTCTTTGTCTCTTTCCCCTTTAGTGCTACTGAGAATATGGATATAATCTTGAGCCATGTTGTTACTTTGGGAATAAAAGTTTTAAATATGGCAGACCAAAAAGCTAGAAGCAGCCTGGGTCCCTGACTATCCACCTTCAGACTTCCTTTTTTATGAGAGAAATAAGCTATCTGGTTTAAACCACTACAAGCATACCTCGGAGATATTGCAGGTTCAGTTCTAGACCACTGCCATGAAGTGAGTATAGCAATAAAGCAAGTCACAAGAATTTTTTGGTTTGCCAGTGCACATAAATGTTGTTTATACTGTAGTCTACTAAGTGTGCGATAGCATTATGTCTAAAATAAGCAATGTACATACCTTAATTTAAAAATACCTTATTGCTGAAAAATGCTAACCATTACCTCACAATGCAGGGTTGCCACAAAACTTCAATTTGTCAAAAAGCAAACAAACAACAAAAACACAATTATCTGTGAAGCGCAATAAGGCAAAGCACAACAAAACAAGGTATGCCTGTATCTGGAGTCTCTCTTACTTGCACATGAACCTAATCTTATCAGATATAATGTAGATCTGCCACCTTATGGATCCATACCACTGACTTCTTTTCTCTCTTCTACTTCAGTACTCTCTGGTTCCACATTTCTTACCACTCAAGCCAACATTATACCAGGTATGCTATCGCTTCTGTCTGATGCTGAGCCTTAGCTAGGACACTGGTCCATACTAATAGGTTTCTTTGATTTAAAATTTTAGTTAAGCAAGGTCAGTTCCTTCCCTAGGAAAATTCTTTAAGGCTGATTTCCTTAGCCCTTTCAGCAAAAAGCTCTGCTCACCACCTGCCTGTCTTTGACAGGTCCCCCCAATTTTTGTCATATCCTTCCCCCAGAAAATGAGTACTTATGCATCCTAACTTACAAAACTAAGGGATATCAGTCACCTGCATGCTCCATAAGGAAACCCTGGCTACTCCTAGATGACTTGTCCTTCTACGCAGTGAGAGAAACAAGGGGGTTACCTTCTGGTTCCCAGATATGCCAGCTTCATGAACAGGAGCGTCATGTGCATTTGTGTAGGTTGTGCATTGCATAAGGACGTTTGCCCTGAGAAAAGGGCACTGTATTCTAATAAGCACAAAGGAGCTGTGTGATGTGATGGCCAAGCCATTGCCTGCAGGACTCTACCTGCTCAGGCACTGTGTGAGATAGCTGTGTACCACCTGTTTGTGACAACAAGACTTTAACCTCTATTAATCTTAGTTTTCTCATCCATAAATACAGATAAATTTCCAGGATATATGTTTTCTCCTCTATGAGGTAAGGAAAATACCTTACCTGGAAGGTAAGGAAGAATAGATAGGTTTTAAAGTTCTCCACAAAGTCTAAGAAATTCTGCCCTATTTTCTCTTTACAGAGACACTGCAACCTATGTGACCCAATCTAAAATAGTCACAGTCCAGAGTCATTCTCTATTACATCACCTTGCTTTATTGTCTATATCATCTGAAAATATTCTGTTCATTTATTATTTACTTGTTTATTGTCTGCCCCCTCCCTCTGCATCCCCACTGTTCTAGAATATGAGCTACACGAGATCAGGAGCCTTGCCTGTCTTGTACATTGCTGTATCATCCAAGAGTTCCTGGCACATAGTAGGTTTTCAATAAATACTGGTTGACAAATGAATGGATAATTTTGATAGTACTGTAAAAATTTTCTAAAAGTTCCACAAAGTACTATTACTAGTAGTAATTCAGGGTTTTGATCATTCATATATTTCTCTCATTGAGAGCTTGACTTTCCTTTAAGCCACTTATCACTTTTACTGTTGTGACTTTTAAAGTTTACAGGGTAAGAATATGGAAGTGAAAGACAAAAGAAAGGCTGAAGTGCCAGTGTGTAAACGAAGAAGCCAGGGGGTTATTTCTTTGCTTTTATGCTATGCCTGAGTTGAAGACAGCAGTTACATTATTTTACTCTTTCAGAAACAGCATTTTAAATACACATCTGAAAGGTCATCAGTTCAGGCTTTTTGCCACAGTAGAAGAAATCTACCAAAGAATAACCAAGAGATGGCTGCCTTACTCTGAAGTAGAATGCAAACTCACAGGTGATTGGTGAGCCTTTATTTGTTTTGTGTGCAGAATCCCCAAAAGGCATTCCTCATTTCAAGAAAGGTCAGGTGTTCCACACTCCCTATAACCTCTCTCAAGTAGTCAGGCCCGTCAGGAACTCCTCTCAGTGGCTTCACATTCCAGGATTCCTGCCAGCTTGATACTTGTGGAGCAGTCAGAGTATGTATTTGGTTTGTTCCTCAAAGCTATGGCCATCCCTTTTTAAAAATCAGCTTTCGGGCTTCCCTGGTGGCGCAATGGTTGAGAGTCCGCCTGCCGATGCTGGGAACACGGGTTCGTGCCCCGGTCCGGGAGGATCCCACGTGCCGCGGAGCAGCTGGGCCCGTGAGCCATGACCGCTGAGCCTGCACGTCCGGAGCCTGCGCTCCTTAACAGGAGAGGTCACAACAGTGAGAGGCCCGCGTACCGCAAAAAAATAAAAAAATAAAAATCAGCTTTCTTTCGATTTCATATAGGTGCTCTATTATTCAGGCTTAAGAGAATAAAGAGTAAGAGGTAGAAAGGAAAAAGGAAAAATAAGGAGGGGAAGGTCTGGTCATGACTGCTGCTGTGAAATATCAAAATGCCATTGACATTACCCTAGTTATAAACAGAATAGAGATGCGCAAGCAGCATTTTCAGGGTGTGATATGTGTCCTTAAAACTAAGAAGGGGTAAAAATGAAATGGGATAGAAAACAGACCAAGAGTAAAAAAGCATAAGAAGAAAATAAGCAGTAGAAGAGAATCCCTTCTGATTACTCAGAGAACTTGTTAAATTACATTTAAAAAAGAGAAATAGTCCAATGCAACTTCATCTCTTAAGTATCCTGACTCTTTAGTTTAAGAAAAAGCAGATGTACTGAATATAGTAGTGAAGATGTTTCTTCTTTTAAATAAAGATGCTACAGTTTCCTGTTATATGAACTGTTGTTAATCAAGTGGATTTTTGAAAAATAATGTTTTGCCATTTGATCATTTTATAAAATGTAATAGAATTTCAAGATTAGAAAAGTAACTTTTTGGTAAGATAAAGAACACATATAATATGTCCATAGATGAAATATTTAAAAATACATTAAGATGGATATGTAGATATCAGCAACAGAGAGTTCTCAAATACAGAAGACAAATTAGCAAATTCATGAATAGAGTTTGGTTCAGTTTCATCTTAGGATAACAATTTGTTCACTTAAGTAAGATTCTGGATCTCGATTAGCACGTCAGTATATAAAGGTATTATTTGAGCTTTGGTTCCTGCTTTTAAAAAACACTTATATATTCTTTGAAAATGGTATCAGTCACTAGTGCTTATTAATGCTAGAACTGGAAGACAACGACAACTCAAAATGGTTAGAACTGGGCTTCCCTGGTGGCGCAGTGGTTGAGAGTCCGCCTGCCGATGCAGGGGATGCGGGTTCATGCCCCGTTCCGGGAAGATCCCACATGCCGCGGAGCGGCTGGGCCCGTGAGCCATGGCCGCTGAGCCTGCGCGTCCGGAGCCTGTGCTCCGCAACGGGAGAGGCCACAGCAGTGAGAGGCCCGCGTACCGCAGGAAAAAAAAAAAAGGTTAGAACTTAATGTCTATGATACTGTGGTAAGGTACCACAATGAGATATTAAAACGAGATTAGGCTTTGAAATCAACCTGACTCTACCACTTACTCACAAGATCTTTAATAAACTACTTAAATACTGAGCTTTTGCTTCACCAGCTTTAAAATAGGGAGATTATTACCTTCCTCACAGAGGTCTTGTCAAAATCAATGTAATGTATTTGAAAGCATCTTGGTCTCTGCTGGGTACACAAGTACTCAATAAATGTTAGTTTTCTCAGCTCACCTGCTTAGGAAATTTCTACATGCAAAATACTCTAATTTAAAATATTACAACATTTAGATTTTCTGAAACAATCCTAAATAAAACGTATACACAAGGGAAAAAATAAGACTCAATTTACCGTGGGATGCATACTTATAAGGAGGATTGTAAGCCTTTTGAAGTCAACAAAAGACAGCTATTGAATTTAAATACTTCCTTTTGAAACCTAAAGTGTTTTACAAAAATATGTAGACTGTATTATCATGATATCAGGAGCCATGGCATCATGGATCATGATAACTATTATGATTACTATATTGGTTTCAGCTTTCTCAGTTTATAAACTCAGAATAGGCTACATTTGGCAGACATCAAACTGAACTGTAAGATTGGCTTCTGACTCACCAAGCTCCTCTCTCGATATGACTGCTATTTCATGAATTTAAACAAGTGCCACAAGTGCTCATTTCCATGTGTGACGTTATTGATAAGCTTCCAGGTCTCAAACTGGTGAAGACAGCCAGATTCCAAGCCATTTTGCTTAGTGTGAACGATGAACTAGCTTTAATATAGCCCCTGTCAAGATTTTCAGTTAAGTTCCTCAAATATTAGTCAATTACTTTAGTATGAACACAACTAGCGACTCATTTTCCAACATATAGTGGAAATACAATGGATAGAACAGCGAGTTTTGTGACAGAAAGATCTTTAGAGGCATCCAAGACTGAATGGCACCCGCTAGAAGCTCCAAGCAATAAAACCATCGTGGTGTACTACCTCAAGGGTAATTCAAATGAAAAGCGATTCCAAATCATGTAATAAGAATAAGAAGATCCAACAAAATTCTGAGTTTTCACATGATGATGACTATAGAAGTCTTTTTTTTAAAGAAATGGCAGATGTAAGATTTAAAAAAAAAATTTTTTTCCCCTCTGTTTCTCTTGCTTTGCTGATTGGTGCATGAAGTTGTTAACTGCAAACTCCCCAAGGAGCCCCCAGAATGATCTGTTGATCAAGCATGGCTAAGTTTGTTAAAACTGTTGCAAGGAGGGAAAGGACAAGTTGGACAGAGTCTTAGGAATACCTCAGAGGGAGAGGTCAGAGGCAGAAGTGTATAGGGATGGGGTGTGGGTCTTTTAAAGTGGGGCTCAGGTTAAGACTGGGAAAAGTTTATCAAATGGTAGTTTGGGATTGATGGACACAGCTAAAAGAGGGTCTCAAGGCAAGTCTGGATAAATAAAGTCATTTGGTAAGAGAACCATTTGCCCAGGTAATTAATCTATTGTCCTGAGAATGGTGTTGTTTGCTCCAATGAGTGATTATTGTTCAAAAAATTGGTTTTGGGGAATTTCCCGATACAAACAATGAAATTATTTACTGCTCTACAAGTTTATCTTCCTGAGCAAGAATTTCCTAGAACAAATAGTAAGTCACGTTGCCACGGGTGGTCTTAGTTGTCAGTCCTAGTAGTTAAGCTATGTGGATACAAGTGGAATCAGTTCTCATTGCCCAATATGGAACCCCACACTGGGCAGAACCTCAGCATTGAATTGGATATTGAATGAGGAATAAAAGAGGGAGATAGGGGGTCAGTCAACAAAGGGATGTGCAAAATAATTCCAAGGAGACTTGAATAACGTTACCTGCTTTCTCTAAAAGAACAGGTTTGAAGGACTTCAAAGTTCAAATTTTGGCCCAAATGGTCCAGATAGATCTGAACTTCAAGGAGTAGAGGCCAGCTTCCCCCTCCCTCACCGAAGCAATTATACTCCAATATAGAAGTATTAAAAAAAAAAAAAAAGAAAAAAAGGAGTAGAGGCCAGAGAGAGAAGATTCAGCTGAAGCTTATACAGTCCTGATTAATCTATTTGACTGGTCTGAGATGCGAGGATCTGATGGTGTGTTCCTTGCGGGCTGCACCTGCCCTGCCCATTCAATTTGCTATCCCTAATGTGGGATACTGAGTCATTAAGTGCTCCATATATGACTGCTGAAATGAATGAGGTTCTACTAAATGTTGTAGATTTGTCTCTGAATGGGGAGCTAGATAGACCTGTAGATGCAGGTGTGCCTGGTTGGTAATGAGGCCATCCATGTTTAAGAAGCTGAGAACTAACCATAGTGAGAATCTTGGACTAAGAAAAGACTATGAAGATGCTTAAAGGACACAGAAACAGATGAGGTAAAGGAGAGCGCAGAGAAGAGGAGACACCTGATAATTAAAAATAGCTTGTGTTTACACAGCGCCTTTTCCTGCACAAAGTGTTTTCATTTGTTATTTTATCTGATCTTCACAACATTCTTGTAAAGAAAGTAGAATAGGCATTATCACCATTTCATGGATGAGAAAGTTGCAGCTCAGAGATGGTTAAAGAGTCTCGTCCAAGGTCACAACACTGTAAAATTGCAGATGGGGCTCTTGGGCCTGAATCTTCTGAAGCATTTTGCAACTGCTCAGAATTGGAAGCAGAACTAAAACTGTGAGAAGAGTGAGAGAAGTGTCTCTCTTTACTCCTCCATCCATAAGGACCAAGGTTTGCCGAGTTGTAAGTTCTGTAAATAGACAAGAGTGTGCTGTGAACTGTACAATGGGAACCGCTGATGGAGTTGCTGGACCCCATACACTCCGCCTGGGTCCCCTGAACACAGCCTCTGAGCACCAGAAGTCTACACTGCCATCATTTAAGCACAGATGACTGTTTTTACGCCAGTTTTGCCTGGCCACGTGCTCCCACAGACAGCAAAATTTCAGTATCCCTGTCTGTCTGGGCTTAAGTTTTTGGCGAGAATTTCCTTCTCTTGTGAACATCTTGGAAAGCTTTTTAACTGAGCACAAAGATGTTTATTTTGAGAAGCAAAAGGGACTAACTAAATCCAAAAACAATCTCTACCTCTCCCACCAGATGATTCTTACTTCTAAAATATAAGGTATTTTGCTACCCCCAGTATCTAATTATAGGCAGAGCCCACAGGTGACACTACCTGGGATGGCTCAGAAGATACTGGTGATTCTCTCTGTGACTTCAAGCCCTGGAAAGCTATTAGGAATCTGGGGTGGGGAAACATTGAGGGAAGTAGAAAGGGAAAGAAGTGATAGGTCTAGGAGGGGGAGAGTGGTTATAACCAAGGGGACTGGTTCCAGGACTACCCCCCTCCCCCACCCCCCGCAGGTACCAAAATCCGAGAATGCATGAGTCTCTTATACAAAATGGTGCAGTACAGTTGGCCCTCCTTATGCAGATGAGGAACCCGCGGATGCCGAACCAAATGTATTATGAAGCTAGGCAACCAACCATGATGCAGCTGGCCCGGCAATGGTCTGCTTACGTCTCAAGTATCTTTTGGAACGGTTTTCACAGTACTTTTAGAAGCGGTCATGTCCAGGCATAGATGTAGTGTGTTAGGCCCTAAGGATAGTGGCAAATATCACGTGGTCAGTAATTTTTGAGGGATGTTGATACACAATCATGTCACTTTAGAATTCTACTTTATAGTAATTGGTCCAGGTTTCTCACTTGAGAGAGAAGGAAACTAAGACAGGAAATTAAGTGACTTTCGCAAGGTCATACATAATTCAGCAGTAAATCTAGGTGTGTAAGGCAAGACTCTCGAGTTTTGTGGTTATTACACTGCACTGTGAAACAGTGATTCCGAAAGCTAACATTTCTTTTCTCTTTTCTTTTTTTTTTAAGGGTTCTCTTCTTTCCACACTGGATTTCTCACTCTTTTACAATGCTGTCAAACTTCCCTTCTAGTGTGAAAGGACCTGACAAAGAAAAGGCTTTCTTAACTGAAGTTACAGGTAAAAGGACCTTTTCTAAAAGTTGTGCTTAGAGGCCCAGACTTTAAAGTTTCTCTTGAAGTATCCAATAGAAATGCGGTAGTAGGGGTAGGGATTCAATGAAAAAGGGAGAGAACTGAACTTCCTACAAGTGAGAAGGCAGATCCCTGAGGGCTTGGGGACAAGCAGAAGGACATTGGTTTAAATCAAGATGAAACCTTAATTTCCTCATAGTGGAAACTGGCAAAAATTCATGATTAGGTCCTTGAAGTTATTGTTTGCTTGCTGTATACGAAGCCCTTTATGAGCCATTAATTAGTACAGGAGAGAATCACACCACTAGCACCAGCAGATGGTGTAAAGTTATAAATCAGTCTGGTTTGAGGAGGTAGGAGATTAATTTGACTTAGAGCAATACTCTTTATCTTCTAGAAAAAACTCAGGTGTAGGGGCCAAGTAGGAAGGGATGCCCCTGGGATCCCCTAACACTCACGAGCTCTTAAACTCTTAGTATTCAGTTTCCCAATTGCATGCCTCGCTCCTACAATTTTACATCAAACACCATAGTGCTTTTGCCATCAGGTCCTATGATTTACAGGTAGACATTCAGTTTTCTTGATTGCTTTTCAGTCCCTGTAAATTCATTTTATTCTTCCTTTTATGGTCCCAAAGACTCTAAATCCCCCCTCTCCCAACACCATAATCACAGGGCACAGTTTCTCTTCTTTCTCTCAAGAAAGAAATAGCCATTGGATTTTATGTTTCCTCTCGCTCCTGAGGGAGGAAGCGATACCAGTTTGAAAAAGTCCGTGTTAATATTGCTGTTCTAGGCAAAGTATTACTTTACTTTTTAGCTGGACGTGCCTTACTTCCTGGGATTTGTTTTCTGAAGTTAACTCCTGATTTCAGCTCAGGTGCAAAGAAATTCTGACAAGCCAAGAATCAAACCAAGGGGCAGAAGGTAAGGGTTACTTATCTTTTAGGTCTAATAGCTACAGTTGTAGACATTCCAAAAGGGAAAGCAGTAGCAGTAGCAAAGCAAGTCAAGGCTGCAAGTTTAACTGCCGCATCAATGAAGATAAGAAGCAACCAAAGTCATTAGGGTATTGATTTTTGATTCTTCTCCCAGACAGCATTCTCAAAATTTTGAGGGTTCTTTTCTTTTCCAGGTAGCTAAATTGCAATGGACTGAAGTTTACATCCCCCCAAATTCATATGTTGAAATCCTAACCTCCAAGGGGATAGTATTAGGAGGTGGGGACTTTGAAGGGTGATTAGGTCATGAGGGTGATGCCTACATGAATGAGATTTGTGCCCTTATAAAAGAGACCCCAGAGAGATCTCTCACCCCTACCACCTTGTGAGGTCACAGTAAAAAGACAGCTGTCTAGGATGTAGGCTCTCACCAGACACAGAATCTGACAACCCCTTGATCTTAGATTTCCCAGCCTCCAGATTGTGAGAAATAAATGATCGTTGCTTTTAAGCCACCCAATCTATGCTATTTTTTTTTATAGTGGCCCAAATAGACTAAGACATAAATAAATGCAGAAATGTTTCTTGTTTGGCTGTAGTGATGTTTCGGTTTTCCAGGTAGAAACATTCTTCCTGACTCCTAATAAGTATCAAATTGTTGGAATTCCATCACTTACAGCTTATATTCCTAGGAACAATTTAGGGCTTTTTCATCCCTCTGACATTGAAGCTTGAATTTCAAAAATTGTCCTTTCAATAGAATTTCAAGGAAAATAATTCAAATGATGAAACTACAGTGGTTTGGTCTTTTAGGGTTCTTTTCTTCCCCTCTTTGGATTACAAAGTTACACTTTTCTCATCTATCACCACACAACTCTTAGACATCTCAGAGCGAACTGACAAGCTGTTGCTGACCAAAGAACTGAGACATCAATCCCCAGGTCACTTGCTTTTGTGAAGCTGTTCAATGAATTGGGAATTTTATTTGGAGCACAAAATACCAAAACCTGTTTTACGTTAAAGAAGTGTGGTGTTTTTAAAATATGTTCACAAAATCTTTAACACACCTCCTTTCAAAAGGTGGAAACTTCCCCTCCCCTTGAATGTGAGCAAGACTTAGTGAACTGCTTCTGATGAATAGAATGTGGCAGAAGTGATGCTATGTGGTGTCCAAGGCTAGGACATTAAAAACGATTGCTTCCGCCTGGCTGTCACTCTCTTGGATCACTTGTTTGGGGGGAAGCCAGCTGCCATGTCATGAGAACACTGGAGCATCCCTTGGAGAGGTTTATGAGGAGAAGACCGCCCCCCAAAACCAAGTGACATGTGTGAGCCATCTTAAAAGGGCATCCTCTAGCCCCATCAAGGCTTCAGATAACTGCAGCCTCAGCTACAATAATATCTTGACCCTAGCCTCCTGAGAGACCCCAAGCCAGAACTACCCAGCGAAGCTGCTCCAGAATTCCTGACCCACAGAAACTGCCAGAGATAATAAATGTTTATTGTTGTTTTAAGCTACTAAGTTTTGGGGAAATTTGTTATGCAATAAAAGATAACTAATATAGGAAGCGATTAGCAGAGGATACTGTTCTATTTTTGAAACCCTTGAAACGAAAATAACAATTATTGTACAATCAGAGAATTCTTTTTTCCAGCTATTTACATTTTATTCTCATTCATTTGAATCACATAAATCCCACTCATAATGCTCCTACTTTTCTTTCCGTCTGTTAACATCTGAAAGGTTGATATGCATTATTTGCATGTGAATGTGTGGATGTGAATGGAGCAGAAGTGCCAAAAAGTTAAGAAAACTAAAAACTAGATATGACACCCCTATTACTCATTAAATATTTTACATCTTTTATCTCCTTTAAAATCCTTTTTTGTCTTGGAGAAACATACTTTAGTTTTGGATTGGTGATAGCTCCAAGGGACTGCATGATGTTAGGGGCTCATTACCGCTTGAGTGAACTGCTGAGAAATCCTCATCTTTTGCCCTCTGGCAAGATTCTCTTCTAAAGGCACAGACCTGACTATATCACATTTTCACTTAAAAACTTTCAAAGATTATTCATTAGATTCTGGATTGAGGTCAGTCATCAGCTCCCCAACCCCATGTGTGGTTCTATACAGGGCTCAAAACAAGATAATGTCTGGGAGAATGTTTTATAAACCATAGGGCATATACAAGTATGACATATCCTCTTCCTTAATGTTATATAATACCTCATAAGGTCTTCCATTTTCTAAGGGATTAGAGTCCACTGGCAACCTGGGGATAGTGAAGCTGTTTTCCTTGGTGATTAGGTTTACTGGAGTCTTTTGGATTTGTTAATATTTTGTACGTAACGCAAGACTGTGGATCCTCTCGTATCCCTCTGCCATAATCTTCATTATGGACTTGAGATCCTAACTCATTTGTTTTTTTAAGAAGAGCATTTTAAAAGCAAAGGCAAATCCATCTCTAGTCACGTTGGCTATTAATGTAATCTGCCTGAAATGGTGGGTGGGAATTGGTGACCAGCATCTTTCTGCTGTACAACACAGGGGAGGAATAATATCTTTTTCCTTCTACCCTTCTAGGTTCTTGGCTGGGACTTTGCAACAAAAGACAGATTAATAAGAAAAGAGTGTACAAATTTACTTAATATAAGTCTTACATGACACAGGAGCCTTCATAAGGAAATGAAGACCTGAAGAACAGGTTAAACCTGAACATTTTTGTACTAGGTTTGATAAAGAGTGGAAAGTAATGGAAAAATGTGATAGGACAAAGAGTATAAGCTATGGGTGGTAAACTGGGGGACACTTAGCAAAGCCTGTTTGCTCAGATTCCTCCCAGTGTCCCTCCATCTTTGGAGATAAGGATGCTCTTTTCCTCTGGGTACGGAGAGGGCACCTCTCACATGAGGGTCTTACGACCTCACCTTCAAGTAGAAGGTCAGAGAATCCTTCCAACACCTCTGTTTTTCAAATTCCTTCAGCTTAAAATATTCAATATGCCAAGGTGCCATACTTTGGAATAGCATGTCCGAAACCTCATCACCATTAATCCATGAAATTTGTAAAGTCGGGAGTCATGCTGAAATCACGTAGGGCCAATAGCCAATCATTTCCCAGCATTTCCTTAACTGGGTGTGATCTTTGGTAATCTGCATTTGTGCCAGTTACTAAATTTTTACTTCAAATTCCAAACCCAGTCTTTGATACCCTGCTCTGCATTTCTGCTTTGCCAGTGGCTCCATGCGAGGCTCTGCCAGTGACGGGTGGGTGTGGAGGGAGACTACAAGGCTGGAGGAGGAAGATGGGACTTGCTTCTTCCTGTTTTCTCTTTGCTTCTGGTTGGCTTCCAGTCAGCTTGGGGTCCTGTCCAGCAACACTTCTTCAACCCTAAAGCAGCAGTTCCTTCCCATACTAGCAGATGAATCCAGCTGTAGGACCAGTTTTATCTCCACCGGGATAGTGGGGACCCTTTCCTTAGATGTCTGAGTTTCACCTTCTCAAGATCTTCTTTTAAGTTTTGAAGTTTTAATAATTCCAACCTTTCTTCTCCTAGCCCCAACAGTGTGTGGCAGCCATGAGAATGCCCCTCACAGACCTTCAGCTATAGGGAGTATAATCAAGATTGAGAGATTTCACAAATAAAAATATAGGATGGATGCCAGTTAAATCTGAACAACAAAAAAATTTTTTTTTTTTTCTTTTGCAGCACGCGGGCCTCTCACTGTTGTGGCCTCTCCCGTTGCGGAGCACAGGCTCCGGACGCGCAGGCTCAGCGGCCATGGCTCACGGGCCCAGCCGCTCCGCGGCATGTGGGATCTTCCCGGAACGGGGCATGACCCCGTGTCCCCTGCATCGGCAGGCGGACTCTCAACCCCTGCACCACCAGGGAAGCCCAACAAATAATTTTTTAATATAAGCATGTCCAATGCAATATTTGGAATATACTTATACTAAAATTTTATTCATTGTTTACCTGAAATTCAAATATAACTGAATGTCCTATATTTTATCTGGCAAACCTAAACTTAATTGACCATACTAACTGAGCATGCCAGAACATTGGGGCAGATTCCTGGGAGACTTAGGACTCCTCTGACCAGCCTCTTTGGCTCAATAACTTTCCTATGGCTTTGCAGGAACTTCCTCAGATTTTATGGGCTTTTCTTTGTCACCCAGGAGATACCTGCATGTCAGCCTTCCCTGCTCCCTCTGGGTTTCCTTTATACAGGAATTTCCCCTAATAAAATCCTTGCAGGTTCAATCCTGTCATAGTATCTACCCTGAGGTAGGCTAACACAGGGTATAACAGCTTCATACAGTTCCTACTTGTAATGCTTTAGAATTCCTCTTTACCCTTTCAATTGCCTAGTAAACAACTTACTACCTTGCTAACAGTTCTTTGTATTAAATCTTCTCTCTTCAGATAATTGATGTGGTTTCTGTCTCTTGACCTGACCCTGACTGAGTACCCGTGAGTTTAGTGAGAACTCTGAATTGCTCCAGGAAGTTTAAAAGGCTAAGCCACTCCATTAAAGGGATGTGGGATGTTCATTTTCCTTTAATTTCCCTTGTTATTTAACACAGAGTTGGCAAAGCAGGTTGAGTGAGATGACCGCCTGATATAAATGTGGCATCAGACATTGGTTACGTTGTGTTCGATATTGGGAGTCACATTTGGACACACTGAAAACTAGAAAGCCTCTGCAGGAAACTCATCATGAAAATAACCAATCTTGAAGCCATTCTAAGGAGGGGCATACTTATTTAATCTGAAGAAGACAGACTGCAGGAGAATGGGGTGACTGTTCTCAGGTATCTGAAGATCAGTCATATGGAAGCTGGATTAAACTTATTTGCATGCCTCCCAGTGTTAGAACTGGAACCCGTCAGCAGAGCTAGAATAAGACATGTGGGTTCATAATTTGGTAGCAATGCAAACCTGTATTCCTTTAATATTTGTTAAACATATATCTGGCAAAAGTGGGAGAAACCAGGGCTTCCCTGGTGGCGCAGTGGTTGGGAGTCTGCCTGCCGATGCAGCGAACACGGTTTCGTGCCCCGGTCCGGGAAGATCCCACATGCTGCGGAGCAGCTGGGCCCGTGAGCCATGGCTGCTGAGCCTGCGCGTCCGGAGCCTGTGCTCCGCAACGGAAGAGGCCGCAACAGTGAGAGGCCCGCATATCCCCCCAGCAAAAAAAAAAAAAAAAAGTGGGAGAAACCTTTTTTTCGGCCAATAAAAATGTGTAGTTCTTTCTG
The DNA here is from genome assembly GCF_011762595.2 of Tursiops truncatus. Lineage (NCBI taxonomy): Eukaryota > Metazoa > Chordata > Mammalia > Artiodactyla > Delphinidae > Tursiops > Tursiops truncatus. The sequence continues at coordinate 13,415,560 of NC_047038.1, forward strand.
CTCAAAACAAAGGATTTATTAATGTGGTACTAGAACAATACACTTTTAACTTTTTGAAATTTTTTTCCAGGTTTTATGTCACTCTCAACTGGATAGCCTAAGTCACGTATGCTCTCTTAAGTAAGAATAGAGGTGATTTACATTAAATATCCTGTCCAAATATATTTGAGTTCCTTTATCTGATTTTCATGTTCGCACACATTTCCTTCTTTTATCCAAGTACGTACTGTATTATAATCTTAGGTTATTTTATAATTACCTCAGTGGGAAAATTATGGCCTAATAAAGGGTTTGTAATTTGTAATAATAAAATAAACACCCAGTCCTAGTAAATATTATGGCATTATTTGGTTTTGGAATTTCAGATGACCAGATTGTTAGACGCTAGTGGGAAAGTTCTGGAGTTGGGGGACTAGCCCTTATCTATCTGCCTTGTGCTACTCATGCGTTTGCCTCTAAAAGATACTCAACAGAGATCGCTTAGTGTAGATGAGGAATATACATTTTAAAATTTCCCCTTGAAAGCACTGTTTAATTCCACTTAGCAGAGCCAGTTTACATGACCTCAGTGATGTGAGGAGTGATATGTGTTAACTCGCACCATTTGCAGTTGAGCTTAGGGATATTTTAGCACCCCTTTTTATTTTATTTTATTTACTTATTTATTTTTTTGCGGTACACGGGCCTCACTGTTGTGGCCTCTCCCGTTGCGGAGCACAGGCTCCAGACGCGCAGGCTCAGCGGCCATGGCTCACGGGCCCAGCCGCTCCGCGGCATGCGGGATCCTCCCGGACCGGGCACGAACCCGTGTCCCCTGCATCGGCAGGCGGACTCTCAACCACTGCACCACCAGGGAAGCCCTTAGCACTCCTTTTAAAATTAATGCTCAGGAGCTGCCTGTTTTTTCTACACCTTAATCCAAATCTCTAGTAGGTAAAAATTACAGGGGAGTATATTTCTGCCGGTATACACAAGACCTCACTAAGAACTAGAGTTTCTAACAATAAACTGAGCTACCTTGCAATGCACAGTGTTCCTCAACATTGACCATCACTAGTCATGGACATTACAGAAAAGAATCCTGCATTGGGAAGGAAGACAAACTGGAATAATAGACAGAAATAACTTCACATAAATAAATGTAAACTCCTGTCTTGTTATGCTTTAACAAGTTGTGGAGGCTGGCAAAACAATAGTTCATATAAAAATATGTTAAGAAATAGTCTATGATACTTGAAGATAAAGCAAAAGAGAAGGCTATACGTCCTTTTAATGTCATCCTGGGACACTGTTTAACAGTCCCACTTAAGGACTTTTTAATTTTCTAAGAGTGACTTTGTTTGGCTTTGTTATTTAGTATCAGTTAGAGCCCAGGAACTATGAAGGTAGATGTTACCTTGTAGGTTTTTACCTGATGGAGATGCAAATGATTTCTCTTTGGTGGGAAACATAATCTCAAAAGTTACGATTTATTGACTGATAGGGTATTAAATAGATTTTTTTCTAACTTAAAAAAACTTATTTCAGTGTGCACTTCTTGCTGGACTATATATTTCTTAGTTTCTCAAATAGTTTTAAACCAGTTTTATTATCTTACGTTTCCTTTATGAATGAATTGAATACATTTTTTGACCTGTGTTTATTCTATATTTCTATGAAAGCCAAGTTTTTAACTTTTGAAAATTATATTTGACAAGTACATGAGTTAAAAAGTGACATGGCCATCCAAATTATGAAATATCAATAACTCCAGAATTCAGAACACACTGTTCACTGAACTAATCAGCTGACACCTGTGGCATTTGATTAGGTTCTGGGTCCCCCACTTTTAGAATGACACTGTCTGAACAAGAAGAGAGCAGCTTATATGATGAGAGGTCTGGAAAACACAATAGATGAAATATTAATACAACTAAGGAACAAAGACTTACGAGGGATGTGTTGTGCCGGTTTTTAAGTTTAATCTCTGATTGCATCAAATGTGACAAATCTCAGTGCTATATGTATTGAGGAAAGTCATTAACCTTTCTAGGTCTCAGTTTCATTATTTGTAAAGTGAATGAGTTGGACTAGCACTAAAATCCTAAGATAACTATAATCAATATTGAAATTTTATTGAACAAAGGAAGAATTAGATTTATTCTGTGCATTTCCCAAGAGTATGACTAAACTCTCTGGTTAAAAGCTATAGGAAAAAAAGGCTTCCCTGGTGGCTCAGTGGTTAAGAATCCGCCTGCCAATGCAGGGGACACGGGTTCAAGCCCTGGTCCGGGAAGATCCCACATGCTGCGGGGCAACTAAGCCCATGAGCCACAACTAGTGAGCCTGTGCTCTAGAGCCCGCAAGCCACAACTACTGAAGCCTGTGCACCTAGAGCCCATGCTCTGCAACAAGAGAAGCCACCACAATGAGAAGCCCGCGCACTGCAACGAAGAGTAGCCCCAGCTCGCCGCAACTAGAGAAAGTCTGCGCACAGCAACAAAGACCCAACACAGCCAAATTAATTAATTAATTAATTGATTTTTTAAAAAGTTATAGGAAAATAGACTTTTGGCTGAGTGTAAATAAAAGTTTTCTAACTATGAGAATTGTTCACAAATAGAACAAGCTATCTTGTGAAATACTGAGTACTAGGGCCATTTTGGAGGATCCACTGAGATATTCAAGTGAACTTTACCTGCTGGTGCTATTAAACTGCATGGCCTGAGAAGTGATTAAACCCAGACACATCTTTTCTTGTTTCCCATAGTGAATGCCAAATGGCTAACTCTGCATTTCTAAAGATTTTCTTTCTTTTTCCTGATTTTGTGTTTTTGTTTCTGTTCTTAGACAAGTCTGCTAGTCTGTTTAAATTAACTTATGGTCAAGCATAGTTGTGTCCTGGAGCAGATTATACTGGTTTGTGAGAATCAAATACATGTATCCCTTCCCAATTCTGCATTCATGACATTGTGTTGGTAACACAATTAAAAACAGAAATTATAGGAAAATTTACACCACAGAAATAGGCACACATTAGGGTTTGTTTTAGGGGACAGCTGGTGTATATGAACCTATGTGTGTCTTTTCACAACTAGACCCGGGCAATAGTAAGTCCATGTCTTGTCTCTAACCACTAGACAGGTCTCAACTGCATAATCTAGAGAGCATCCTAGTAAAACTTGCGGGTTGCGCCATGTCTTTTTCTAGAGTCAGAGCCAAGACTGCTAGGCAGGTCTCAACTCCATAGTTTAGGGTTGGCCCTGTGTGTATATATATATATATATATATATATATATATATATATAGTTCTAATATGCACATGGCTGATTATTATGGGGAATTTGGTTTTTCCATCTGACCATTTGACAATCTCTGTCAGGTGGATAACGCGGATCTATTTTCTATCAGGTGAGAGACGACATCTAATCCAGTTTGTCAGTATTTTTCTTTGGCTATTTATCTACTGTGAGCTCAAATTAATTAAGAAACTATTTGTGTCCACTAGAAAGGAGAACAGCCCTTCGAGAACCAGACCACCAGAAGTTTTGTTTCTGAGTTTACTCCTGACCTGTAGCTGACGTTATAGAGTTGAAGCCAGCCAATTCTCTATAATTGAGAAAAGTTTTTCTCTCATTGTATGTGTGAAATATTTTCTTAATTCTGGATGGCATTAATAAATTAGATTATAAGGTCTTTTATTTTTCAAACTATAGTTATTTTTCAAAAAGTGTATGCTTTTTATTCAGAATGAAATGGGTTTAACATTGTTACTTTATTTTTTTTTAAACATCTTTATTGGAGCATAATTGCTTCACAATGTTGTGCCAGTTTCTGCTGTAAAACAAACTGAATCAGCTATATGTATACACACATTCCCACATTCCCTCCCTCCTGCGTCTCCCTTCCACCCTCCCCATCCCACTCCTCTAGGTGGTCATAAAGCACCAAGCCGATATCCCTGTGCTATGCAGCTGCCTCCCACCAGCCATCCATTTTACATTTGGTAGTGTATATATGTCCATGCCACTCTCTCACTTCGTCCCAGCACACCCCTCCCCCTCCCCATGTCCTCAAGTCCATTCTCTACATCTGCGTCTTATTCCTGTACTGTCCATAGGTTCTTCAGAACCTTTTTTTTTTTTTTTTAGATTCTGTATACATGTGTTAGCAAACGGTACTTGTTTTTCTCTTTCTGACTTACTTTACTCTGTATGACAGACACTAGGTCCATCCACCTCACTACAAATGACTCAATTTCATTTCTTTTTATGGCTGAGTAATATTCCATTGTATATATGTGCCACATCTTCTTTATCCATTCATCTGTTGATGGACACATAGGTTGCTTCCATGTCCTGGCTATTGTAAATAGAGCTGCAATGAACATTGCGGAACATGGCTCTTTTTGAATTATGGTTTTCTCAGGGTATATGCCCAGTAGCAGGATTGCTGGGTCGTATGGTAGTTCTATTTTTAGTTTTTTAAGGAACTTCCATAGTATTCTCCATAGTGGCTGTATAAATTTACATTCCCACTAACAGTGCAAGAGAGTTCCCTTTTCTCTGCACCCTCTCCAGCATTTACTGTTTGTAGATTTTTTGATGATGGACATTTTGACTGCTGTGAGGTGATACCCCATTGCTGTTATGATTTGCATTTCTCTAATGATTAGTGATGTTGAGCATCCTTTCATGTGTTTGTTGGCAATCTGTATATCTTCTTTGGAGAAATGTCAATTTAGGTCTTCTGCCCATTTTGGGATTGGGTTTTTTGTGGTTTTAATATTGAGCTGCATGAGCTGCTTATATATTTTGGAGATTAATCCTTTGTCAGTTGCTTCATTTGCAAATATTTTCTCCCATTCTGAGGGTTGTCCTTTCAGCTTGTTTATTGTTTCCTTTGTTGTGCAAAAGCTTTGAAGTTTCATTAGGTCCCATTTGTTTATTTTTCTTTTTATTTCCATTTTCTGCCTATGTTTTCCTCTAAGAGTTTTATAGTGTCTGGCCTTACATTTAGGTCTTTAATCCATTTTGAGTTTATTTTTGTGTATGGTGTTAGGGAGTGCTCTAATTTCATTCTTTTATATGTAGCTGTCCAGTTTTCCCAGCAACATTTATTGAAGAGGCTGTCTTTTCTCCATTGTATATTCTTGTATCCTTTATCAAAAATAAGGTGACCACATGTGTGTGGGTTTATCTCTGTGCTTTCTATCCTGTTCCATTGATCTATCTTTCTGTTTTTGTGCCAGTACCATACTGTCTTGATTACTGTAGCTTTGTAGTATAGTCTGAAGTCAGGGAGCCTGATTCCTCCAGCTCCATTTTTCTCTCTCAAGATCACTTCGGCTATTCGGGCTCTTTTGTGTTTCCATACAAATTGTGAAATTTTTTGTCCTAGTTCTGTGAAAAATGCCATTGGTTCTTTGATAGGTATTGCACTGAATCTGTAGATTGCTTTGGGTAGTCGAGTCATTTTCACAATGTTGATTCTTCCAATCCAAGAACACGGTATATCTCTCCAACTGTTTGTATCACCTTTAATTTCTTTCATCAGTGTCTTATAGTTTTCTGCATACAGGCCTTTTGTCTCCTTAGGTAGGTTTATTCCTAGGTATTTTATTCTTTTTGTTGCAATGGTAAATGGGAGTGTTTCCTTAATTTCTCTTTCAGATTTTTCATCATTAGTGTATAGGAATGCAAGAGACTTCTGTGCATTAATTTTGTATCCTGCTACTTTACCAAGTTCATTGAATAGCTCTAGTAGTTTTCTGGTAGCATTTTTAGGATTCTCTATGTATAGTATCATGTCATCTGCAAACAGTGACAGCTTTACTTCTTTTCCAATTTGTATTCCTTTTATTTCTTTTTCTTCTCTGATTGCTGTGGCTAAAACTTCCAAAACTATGTTGAATAACAGTGGTGAGAGTGGACAACCTTGTCTTGTTCCTGAACTTAGTGGAAATGGTTTCAGTTTTTCACCATTGAGAATGATGTTGGCTGTGGTTTCTCATATGTGGCCTTTATTATGTTGAGGTAAATTCCCTCTATGCCTACTTTCTGGAGTTTTTTTTTTATCAAAAATTGGTGTTGAATTTTGTCAAAAGCTTTTTCTACATCTATTGAAATGATCATATGGTTTTTCTCCTTCAATTTGTTGATATGGTTTATCACATTGATTGATTTGCATATATTGAAGAATCCTTGCATTCCTGGGATAAACCCCACTTGAACATGGTGTATGATCCTTTTAATATGCTGTTGGATTCTGTTTGCTAGTATTTTGTTGAGGATTTTTGCCTCTATGTTCATCAGTGATATTGGCTTGTAGTTTTCTTTCTTTGTGACATCTTTGTCTGGTTTTGGTATCAGGGTGATGGTGGCCTTGTAGAATGAGTTGGGGAGGGTTCCTCCTTCTTCTATATTTTGGAAGAGTTTGAGAAGGATAGGTGTTATCTCTTCTCTAAATGTTTGATAGAATTCACCTGTGAAGCCCTCTGCTCCTTTGTTGAAAGATTTTTTTTTTTTTTTTTTTGCGGTACGCAGGCCTCTCACTGTTGTGGCCTCTCCCATTGCGGTGCACAGGCTCCAGACACGCAGCCTCAGTGGCCATGGCTCACGGGCCTAGTTGCTCCACGTCATGTGGGATCTTCCCGGACCGGGGCATGAACCCGTGTCCACTGCATCAGCAGGCGGACTCTCAACCACTGCACCATCAGGGAAGCCCTGTTGGAAGATTAATCACAGTCTCAATTTCAGTGCTTCTGATTGGTCTGTTTATATTTTTTATTTCTTCCCGGTTCAGTATCAGAAGGTTGTGCTTTTCTAAGAATTCATCCATTTCGTCCAGGTTGTCAATTTTTTTGGCATATAGTTGCTTGTAGTAATCTCTCATGATCCTTTGTGTTTCTGCAGTGTCAGTTGTTACCTTTCCTTTTTCATTTCTAATTCTACTGATTTGAGTCTTCTCCCTTTTTTTCTTGATGAGTCTGGCTGATGGTTTATCAATTTTGTTTATCTTCTCAAAGAACCAGCTTTAGTTTTATTGATCTTTGCTATCGTTTCCTTCATTTCTTTTTCATTTCTTTCTTATTTTTTTTTTCTTTCTTATTTTTTAAAAAATGTATTTATTTATTTAATTTTAGTTTTGGCTGCGTTGGGTCTTTGTTGGTGCCCGTGGGCTTTTCTCTGGTTGTGGTGAGTGGGGGCTAGTCTTCATTGCAGTGCATGGGCTTCTCATTGCACTGGCTTCTTTTGTTGTGGAGCATGGGCTCTAGGTGCGTGGGGTTCAGTAGTTGTGGCACGTGGGCTCTAGAGTGCAGGCTCAGTAATTGTGGCACATGGGCTTGGTTGCTCTGCGGCAAGTGGGATCTTCCCCAATCAGGGCTCAAACCCGTGTCCCCTGCATTGGCAGGAGGATACTTAACCACTGTGCCACCAGGGAAGCCCTTTATTTTTTTTATTTTATTTTATTTTTTAAATGTTGAGCCTTCTTTTAATTTATTTATTTTTATTTTTGGCTGTGTTGGGTCTTCGTTTCTGTGCGAGGGCTTTCTCTAGCTGTGGCAAGCGGGGGCCACTCTTCATCATGGTGCACGGGCCTTTCACTGTCGTGGCCTCTCTTGTTGTGGAGCACAGGCTCCAGACGCACAGGCTCAGTAGTTGTGGCTCATGGGCCTAGTTGCTCTGCGGCATGTGGGATCTTCCCAGACAAGGGCTCAAACCCGCGTCCCCTGCATTAGCAGGCAGATTCTCAACCACTGTGCCACCAGGGAAGCCCAGAAGCCCTTTATTTATTTATGATCTGATCTTTATGATTTCTTTCCTTCTGCTAACTTTGGGGTTTTTTGTTCTTCTTTCTCTAATTGCTTTAGGTGTAAAGTTAGGTTGTTTATTTGAGAAGTTTCTTGTTTCTTGAGGTAGGATTGCATTGCTATAAACTTCACTCTTAGAACTGCTTTTGCTGCCTCCCATAGGTTTTGAGTCGTTGTGTTTTCATTGTCATTTGTTTCTAGGTATATTTTGATTTCCTCTTTGATTTCTTCAGTGATCTCTTGGTTATTTAGTAGTGTATTGCTAGCCTCCATGTGTTTGTATTTTTCACAGATTTTTTTTCCTGTAATTGATATGTAGCCTCACAGCACTGCAGTCAGAAAAATACTTGATACAATTTCAATTTTCTTCAATTTACCAAGGCTTGTTTTGTCACCCAAGATATGATCTATCCTGGAGAATGTTCCATGAGCACTTGAGAAGAAAGTGTATTCTCTTGTTTTTGGCTGGAATGTCCTATAAATATCAATTAAGTCCATCTTGTTTCATGTATCATTTAAAGCTTGTTTCCTTATTTATTTTCATTTTGGTTGATCTGTCCATTGTTGAAAGTGGGGTGTTAAAGTCCCCTACTCTTGTGATACTGTTGATCGTGATACTGTCGATTTCCCGTTTTATGACTGTTAGCTTTTGTCTTATGTATTGAGGTACTCCTATGTTGGGTGCATAAATATTTACAATTGTTATATCTTCTTCTTGGAGTGATCCCTTTATCGTTACGTAGCGTCCTTCTTTGTCTCTGAAATTGTCTTTATTTTAAAGTCTGTTTTGTCTGATATGAGAATTGCTACTCCAGCTACTCCAAAATCACACAAACAAGCACACACCTACACACTCACAAAAAGAGAAAAAGGAAAAAAAATATATAAAAAAGAAAAAGAGGAAGAGAGCAACCAAATCAATAAACTAATCTACCAATGATAATAAATGCTAAATACTAAACTAACATAAACATAAATCTAGAAACAAATTACATGTAGAAAGCAAACCCTAAGACTACAGTTGCTCCCAAAGTCCACCACCTCAATTTTGGGATGATTCATTGTCTATTGAGGTATTCCAAAGATGCAGGGTACATCATACTGATTGTGGAGATTTAATCCACTGCTCCTGAGGCTGCTGGGTGAAATTTCCCTTTCTCTTCTTTGTTCGCACAGCTCCTGGGGTTTAACTTTGTATTTGGCCTTGCCTCTGCATGTAGGTCACCTGAGGGCATCTGTTCTTCTCTCAGACAGGAGGTGGTTAAAGTAGCAGCTGATTAGGGGGCTCTGGCTCAGTCTGGGGGGAGGGAGGGGTATGGAATGTGGGGCGAGCCTGCGGCGGCAGGCCAGCATGATGGTTGCACCAACCTCAGGCGCACTGTGTGTTCTCCCAGGGTAGTTATCCCTGGATCACGGGACCCTGGCAGTGGCAGGCTGCACAGGCTCCCGGGAGGGGAGGTGTGGATAGTGACCTGTGCTTGCACACAGGCTTCTTGGTGGCTGCAGCAGCAGCCTTAGCATTTCATGCCCGTCTCTGGTGTCCATGCTGATAGCCGTGGCTCGCGCCCGTGTCTGGAGCTCGTTTAGGCAGTGCTCTGAATCCCCTCTCCTCGCGCACTCCATAACAATGGTCTCTTGCCTCTTAGGGAGTTCCAGACTTTTTTCCGGACTCCCTCCTGGCTAGCCGTGGTGCACTAGCCCCCTTCAGGATGTGTTCACGCAGCCACCCCAGTCCTCTCCCTGGGATCTGAGCTCTGAAGCCCAAGCCTCAGCTCCCAGCCCCCATCCGCCCCAGCGGGTGAGCAGACAAGCCTCTTGGGCTGGTGAGTGCTGGTCGGCACTGATCCTCTGTGTGGGAATCTCTCCACTTTGCTGTCTGCACCCCTGTTGCTGCGCTCTCCTCTGTGGCTCCAAAGCTTCACCCCCGCCCTGCCACCCCCCATCTCCACCTGTGAAGGGGCTTCCTAGTGTGTGGAAACATTTCCTCCTTCACAGCTCCCTCCCACTTGTGCTGGTCCTATCCCTATTGTTTTGTCTCCATTTATTCTTTTTTCTTTTACCCTACCCAGGTACGTGGGGAGTTTCTTGCCTTTTGGGAATTCTGAGGTCTTCTGCCAGCATTCAGTAGGTGTTCTGTAGGAGTTGTTCTACATGTAGATGTATTTCTGATGTATTTGTGGGGAGGATGGTGATTTCCACATCTTACCCCTCCGCCATCTTGAAGGTATCCAAGGTCTTTTAAATTAAAGGAACTCTGATGTAATTGACTTATAGAGTAAGTCAATCATTTATACTTATAGTATGTTTACATAAATCTAGTATCTCCAGAATTCCTATAAAATAAATGAAGTATTAGAATACTCTAAATGTTCTAGACTTTTAGCAAAAAAAGTATATCATAAAGTGCTGGGAAGCATTTTATATGATAATCTAAATATATATGCATAATATAAAATTCATAATAATCTAAATTCACACAATTAAGGTGACTCTTTGGATAAATCACAGTAGCTTATAATTTTGGTTCAAGAAAAAAATCTATATCTTTTTCCTCTGATATTAGTAGTAAATATAATATATTTGTACATTTTATTTTTTAGAAGATCTAAGTCTGTTTTCTGAGTGTCCTCAACTTTTTCTACTGGTTTATTTATTTTTTTAATTAATTTTTATTGGAGTATAGTTGCGTTACAATGTTGTGTTAGCTTCTACTGCACAGCAAAATGAATCAGCCTTACATATACATATATCCCCTCCCTTTCAGATTTCCCTCCCATTTAGGACACCACAGTGCTTTAATTAGAATTCCCTGTGTTATACAGTATGTTCCCCTCAGTTGTCTATTTTATACATAGTACAATAGTGTATATGTGTCAATCCCAATCTCCCTCTACTGGTTTACTGAAGAAATAAGTTAGTATTACTATTTAATAATGTTAAGAATTATGAAAAATGTAAAATTATATGTCTAACCAAATTGAACTGTAATTTTGACAATGTTTTTGATATCACCCATCATTATGATCTATAGTATGTTAGATAAAATATAATTTTTAAGATTCTTAACTTTACAATATTAAATCAATTAATGAATAATCTCTGGATACCTAGATAATCTCTAAGACTGCTGAAACACTGATTACTAAACATAGTTTAAATAGATAAATATATATATATCTTTGTTTCTTATTACCATGTTACGGCATAGCGTACTTTGGATCATGTTAATGAATATGTTCATTTGTGCTTGTATATAACACTCAATTATCAATTACCCATCACCCAGTTTTCTCTGTGAAATGGAGGTTAGTATGTTTAAAAGTTATAGTTAATATAGGTAGTAAGACCATACTAAGAACAATAGCGACAATGGTATAAACAATAATGAAGACAAGAACAATAATGTTTGTAAAGGAATTTGTTTGGTTTTTCAAAGGAACAGCAAGTAGTTTTATTCTAAGGGAAAATATCTGTTCCAGAACATGAAGCAGGGTAGGGAAAGACAACACCTGAATGGAGACAGAAAATAGTAGAAGGTTTACTGAAATGTTCAAATTTTGGCAAAGTTCTCTCTGTTTTGATGGGTTTATTCAAAAGATAATTTTTTGAAAAGGAACTTGGAATTCTTTATTGCCAAATATTGAATTAATGCAAAAATAGATTTCGCTTTCTCACTATTAAAATGTTAAATTTATATTAGAGCTCTTAACAAGGGGTAATAATCAGTTATTATTTACCTTTTGTATAATTCATTCAGATAGCAGAGATTTATATTGCACCAGAATAATTTTCTGTACTTTGTGTTGATTTTATCATGTCTGTGATTATTTTTTTTAAGAACAAAGAGCAAAGTCTCTTCACATATGAAAGAGCCAACATTGTTTAAAATTGTTTTACCTACTTCTATGTCTATTTTAAATATTATATTGTTGCTTTAATGATTAGGTAAGTAATCTTTTTTTCTCAAACATCCATGATCCTATTTTAATCATGGACCAACTCTCCTCTACTAAATCTGTTGCTTTTGCCTTCCCAAAATCAGACTCTAAATTCAGAAAAAAGTAAAATTCTCAGAAAACTATCTTGGAGATTCCCAAAGAACCTCTGGAAAATCACAAAGATCTGTTCTCTTACCTTATGAAAAGAGAATGTTAGAAGTAATTAGGTTTGTTGGGTAGCACGATATTTTTTAATAAGTTCAATACTATTGTAAGAGTACCACTGGAAGAGTTGCCCAATCAGAAGAGGTGCTCAGCCTTCCCCAAGTTAAGTTTATAGAGGTAAAATGTTATTAATATAAATATTTCAGAGATAGTACAATTTACAGGGAGGTCAGTAAGATTTGGCACTGCCCTTTCTGTCCACAATATGTTCTTATCCTCAGGGGAAACACTGATCAAACCCTTATGAAACATGCACATATTAGACAACTTTGTTCTCCTCCATTCTGATACTGCTGGTAACTGTAATAAATTAACCACAGCCATTCAGTCTTAGAGGTCACTTCTGCTTCTCTTTCATGCTTGCCTGAAGGCTCTGCTATAAGTTACAAGCCAGATATTGGATTGGATCTTTAACAAAAATGTCTTAGAGCCTCAAGGAAAGGATTGTAGTGGGTACTCCTAACTATTGATACTTCAAGGAATGGACTCAGAATACAGACTTCTGAGCTGACAGCACTTAGACAACTTTCAGACTGTACCAATGTTCTGAGGATTTCCAGGACTTGTTTTTTGGTCCTGAAGCTGATAACTTCGTGAACTCAGATTGCTAACCTAAGACCCAGTGGAACAAGAACAGGAACAAATAATAATTGTGGTTATTTGCTTGGAATGTTGGATTTTTTAATGCTCTATTTTCTGATGGGTATATTATTAAGTTTTTAGATGTCAAGTGTGCTTTTTTAATGAATTCTATTCTCTTAGAGGTACATGCTGAAACATTTTCATATGAAATGATGTCTCAGATTGGCTTCAAACAATCTGGGCAGGAAAGTGAATAGGGTAGATGAAATGAATTTGCTTTGTATTGATAATCGTTAAGCAGTGTGATGGGTACATGCGGGTTCATCATGCTAGTTTCTCTACTTTTTGGTCTGTTTGATATTTTTCCACAGTAAAAACTGTTTTAAAAATTCCACTATCACATATTCTCCTGTGTTTTAAGCTCTTCATTATTTAAATACCTACATCTTAGTTCAAAATATACACAAAGAAAACTATTATCAATCTTTATTGTTAAATTTAGGTTGTTTTTGACTTTTTATTATTATAAATAATACTGAAATATACCTTTTTGTGCATAAACTTTTCACTATATTTTGAATTATCCCCAGAAGAGGACTTGGTGGACCAAGAGGTAACGAAGTTCTAAGGCTCTTGGTCATGCAGCCATTCAATTTCCCAATTGTCTTTACCAAGATGCACACCCACTGACCATACCCTCATTGCCATTGGATATTTTACTATGTTTTAGTATTTTCCAATTTTGTGAGAGGGATAGTATGTCATTGAACTCTCACTTGAGAATTATTTCCAGTAGGCTGTTCCTGTGCTGCTATTTGAAGTTTCAATATCTTGTGCTCACTTTTCTTTGGATAATCATCCCTACTTGGCCTTTGATATTTGGCTGCTGGTGGTCATGATGCCTTGCCCCTGAGCCAAGGGAAATTCCTGGAGGCTCTAACAGTGCGATCCTGAAAATTTCTGGCTCCAGATATGAAAAGAAGATCCAGATGAGTGGGAGAGGACAGGTAATGACTGGCACAACTGAAGGGCTGAGCCAGCAGGACAGAACAATGCGCCAAGCATATCTAGACCCTGGAGCCTGGGAAGAGTTAACATGTGAAACTTACTTCAGGGGTTACATTTTACATTCCAATTATGGCCTCTGCCATTAAAACAGGAAGGAAGAGAGAGTGAGCTTTCTAGACCAGTAAACTGTCCCCTGGCCAAAATTTTTATCTTAAAGTTGGATATAGTAAATGTCAGAGCAATTTAATGAACATAAAGTACGCTGAGAAACTGCCTTTAGTTTACCTGATTTTGAGAATACATTTCAGGCAACAGGTGGGTATGTAATCAGCTTTCCGTAGACAGTTTGAAAGTGTTAGGAATAAACCACCTGCCAACAAGGATGTGATAGTTACTCACTTTTCTTAAGTCAGACTTTTTGGATACAATGTTAAAGTTTTCAACCTTACTCCAGTACCAAATCTTCCACCATGTCAGCTTAAAAGAAAGAGACAAGGGCTTCCCTGGTGGCGCAGTGGTTAAGAATCTGCTGGCCAATGCAGGGGACATGGGTTTGAGCCCTGGTCCGGGAAGATCCCACATATCACAGAGCAACTAAGCCTGTGCGTCACAACTACTGAGCCTGTGCTCTAGAGCCCGCAAGCCACAACTACTAAAGCCCACATGCCTAGAGCCCATACTCTGCAACAAGAGAAGCCACTGCAATGAGAAGTCTATGCACTGCAACGAAGAGCAGCCCCTGCTCGCCGCAATGAGAGAAAGCCTGTGTGCAGCAACGAAGACCCAGTGCAGCCAAAAATAAATAACAAATAAATATATTACAAAAGAAAAAAAGAAAGAAACAGAAAACTTAGCAGAAAAGGGAGATAAAGCAGGAGAGTGGTAACAGTCTAACAGAGATCCTCTATGAATATCACTTCTGTTTTAAGGAATCTATTCAAAAAATCACCTTGCCTGGTTGCTCTACTTGATAAATAAGTTTTTATTTATGGATCTGTTAGGAAAATTTGTGAAAGACTTTGAAATGGGCAAAAGATTACTGGATGTCCTTCCAGTGCATTATATAGAAGACCTTTAGAGCTTATCTGATTTTATAGGGATCTGTTCCTTTTACTGCCTTTGACTAGGCTACTTTACAACTCTATAAACTGTAGAAAGCTGATAGTAATACAAGTGATCCTTATCCACAGAGATGCAAATGAATTTTGTCTTATAGAGATACATTTTATTTTCCCTTGCAGAAGATTCCAACAACTACCGTTTATTGGCCTATAAAGTTTTCACATCTATTAGCAGTTTCATTTTCTCATTCTCCATTGCCTGTATATAACTGTTTGTTCTTCAGATTTTTTCTTTAAACTGGTTGTAACATCTTACCGGTTTCCTCATAAATGAAAAATTTCAATAAAATCTTTGCCATTGCTCACTTCATATTTGTATGAGAATCTTGATTTTAATTAAAAAGAAATCTTTTAACAACTCCAACCTCAATTAAATACGTATTAATTGTTTCCAGCAGCCATTAATAATGTTTTTGCCCTAGGAGGCCCCAGATTTTTTCCCCAGCATCTGTTAAAGGAGATCCATTCCCAGAAGTGAAACAAGTCTCTGTCTCTAAAGTGGGTAAGTCTCTCTCTCTCTCTCTCTTATCTATTCTGCCTATAATGTAATTCAATGTCTGATGTTTGCTTGGACTATACCTGAATTTGCAGAACTTCTAAGAACATAAGTGCAGCCACTGCCTGCCCACAGAAGTCTTTAAAAGTACCAAAAATGCAAGAGAAAAGTGGAGAGAAAGGATGGAGGAAAGTACAGTGTATGGAACAGTAATGGACTTTTGAGGTGGGCTGTGTAGAAGCAGTGTTATTCTTTGTAGCATCTCATAGCTGGGCAGTAAATGGCCTCCAGGGCTAAAGAGCGTAAAGTCATTTCCAAATGTCTTGAATTCATGTTTAGAATAGACTTAAGAAGAGACTATTAAGAGTGATGGCATGGTTTTTAAAGTTTCCCTTAAGTGTCTGAATGGTGTAGTGTCTGCAGGAGGAAGAGACCAAGTATTTATAAAGGTGAACTGAGAGGGCAACAATGGATGTAACACACATATCAGCCTCCCCCACCCCCCTTGAAGGGCCTCCTCCTTTAGGGTTTTGGGGCAAGGGCAAGTAGTCTCCTGAGTCTGCCCCTGAGTTGTCCATCTGGGAGCTGCTTTTCCTTAGACACTTCTCATGTCTAAACTCTCTGTGTCTTGACTTAGCCATCTATGAAATGGGGACCATGATCATTCTGCTCTTGCAGGGATGTTGTGAGGCTGAAATACATTAAATCAAGTAAAGCACTTAGAAAAGTGCCTGACGCTAGTAAGTGCTAGATAATCATTAGCTGTTAAGAAGCAGCATGTGGACAAGCCTCTTAGATAGCCTCATCCACCAGAGGGCAGACAGCAGAAGCAAGAAGAACTACAATCCTGCAGCCTGGGGAACGAAAACCATATTCACAGAAAGATAGACAAAATGAAAAGGCAGAGGGCTATGTACCAGATGAAGGAACAAGATAAAACCCCAGAAAAAAAATTAAATGAAGTGGAGATAGGCAACCTTGCAGATAAAGAATTCAGAATAATGATAGTGAAGATGATCCAGGATCTCGGAAAAAGAATAGAGGCAAAGATCGAGAAGATGCAGGAAATGTTTAACAAAGACCTGGAGGAATTAAAAAACAAACACCTAGGAGAATGAAAGAACAAACAAACAGAGATGAACAATACAATAACTGAAATGAAAAACACACTAGAAGGAATCAATAGCAGAATAACTGAGGAAGAAGAATAGATGAGTGACCTGGGAGACAGAATGGTGGAATTTACTGATGCAGAACAGAATAAAGAAAATGAATGAAGAGAAATGAAGACAGCTTAAGACACCTCTGGGACAACATCAAATGCACCAACATTCGCATTATAGGGGTTCCAGAAGAAGAGAGTAAGGACCCCAGAAAATATTTGAAGAGATTATAGTCAAAATCTTCCCTAACATGGGAAAGGAAATAGCACCCAGGTCGAGGAAGTGCAGAGAGTCCCAGGCAGGACAAACCCAAGGAGAAACATGCTGAGACACATAGTAATCAAACTGACAAAAATTAAGTACAAAGAAAAATATTAAAAGCAACAAGGGAAAAAAAACAAATAACATACAAGGGAACTCCCATAAGGTTAACAGCTGATTTCTCAGCAGGAACACTACAAGCCAGAAGGGAGTGGCACGATATATTTAAAGTGATGAAAGGGAAGAACCTACAACCAAGATTACACTACCCAGCAAGGACCTCATTCAGATTCGATGGAGAAATCAAAAGATTTACAGACAAGCAAAAACTAAGAGAATTCAGCACCACGAAACCAGCTCTACAACAAATGCTAAAGAAACGTCTCTAAGTGGGAAACACAGGAGAAGAAAAGGAACTACAAAAATAAACCCAAAACAATTAAGAAAATAGTAATAAGAACATACATATCGATAATTACCTTAAACGTGAATGGATTAAATGCTCCAAACAAAAGACACAGGCTTGCTGAATGGATACAAAAAGAAGACCCACATACATGCTGTCTACAAGAGATGGACTTCAGACCTAGGGACACATACAGAATGAAAGTGAGGTGATGGAAAAAGATATTCCATGCAAATGGAAATCAAAGGAAAGCTGGAGTAGCAATACCCATATCAGATAAAATAGACTTTAAAATAAAGAATGTTACAAGAGACAAGGAAGGACACTACATAATGATCAAGGGATCAATCCAAGAAGAAGACATAACAACTATAAATATATATGCATCCAGCATAGGAGCACCTCACATAAGGCAGATGCTAATGTCCATAAGAGAGGAAATCTACAGTAACAAAATAATAGTGGGAGACTTTAACACCTCACTTACACCAATGGACAGATCATCCAGACAGAAAATTAATAAGGAAACACAAGCGTCAAATGACACAATAGACCATATAGATTTAATTGATATTTATAGGACATTCCACCTGAAAACAGCAGATTACACTATCTTGTCAAGTGTACATAGAACATTCTCCAGGATAGATCACATCTTGGGTCAGAAATCAAGCCTCGGTAAATTTAAGAAAATTGAAATCATATCAAGCATCTTTTCTGACCACAATGCTATGAGATTAGAAATCAATTACAGGGGGAAAAACGTAAGAAACACAAACACATGGAGGCTAAACAATACATTACTAAATAACCAAGAGATCACTGAAGAAATCAAAGAGGAAATCAAAAAATACCTAGAGACAATTGACAATGAAAACAGAATGATCCAAAACCTATGGGATGCAGCAAAAGCAGTTCTAAGAGGGAAGTTTATAGCAATAAAATCCTACCTCAAGAAACAAGAAAAATCTCAAATAAACAATCTAACCTTACACCTAAAGGAACTACAAACAAATTTCTTTCCTTAGCAGAATGAAAGAAATCATAAAGATCAGAGCAGAAATAAATGAAATAGAAACTAAGAAAACAATAGCAAAGATCAATAAAACTAAAAGCTGGTTCTTTGAGAAGATAAACAAAATTGATAAACCTTTAGCCAGACTCATCAAGAAAAAGAGGGAAAGGACTCAAATCAATAAAATTAGAAATGAAAAAGGAGAAGTTACAACAGATACCACAGAAATAGAAAGCATTATAAGAGACTACTATAAGAAAATCATGCCAATAAAATGGACAACCTGGAAGAAATGGACAAGTTCTTACAAAGGTATAATCTTCTAAGACTGAACCAGGAAGAAATAGAAAATATGAACAGAAAATCACAAGTAATGAAATTGAAACTGTGATTTAAAATCTTCCAAAAAACAAAAGCCCAGGACCAGATGGCTTCACAGGCTAATTCTATCAAACATTTAGAGAAGAGCTAACGCCTATCCTTCTCAAAATCTTCCAAAAATTACAGAGGAAGGAATACTCCCAAACTCATTCTACAAGGCCACCGTCACCCTGATACTAAAACCAGACAAAGAACAAAAAAAGAAAATTACAGACCGATAACACTGATGAATATATATGCAAAAATCCTCAACAAAATACTTGCAAACAGAATCCAACAACACATTAAAAGGATCACACATGATGATCAAGTGGGATTTATCCCAGGGATACAAGGATTCTTCAATATATGCACATCAATCAATGTGATAAACCATATTAACAAATGGAAGAATATAAACCATATGATCATCTCAATAGATGCAGAAATAGCCTTTGACAAAATTCAACACCCATTTATGATAAAAACTCTCTAGAAAGTGGGCATAGAGGGAACATACCTCAACATAATAAAGGCCATATATGACAAACTCAGAGCCAACATAATTCTCAATGGTGAAAAACTGAAAGCATTTCCTCTAAGATCGGGAACAAGACAAGGATGTCCACTCTCACCACTATTATTCAACATAGTTTTAGAGAAACTATGTTGAGAAGAGAAGAAAAAGAAATAAAAGGAATACAGAGAAGGAAAAGAAATAAAAGGAATACAAATTGGAAAAGAAGTAAAACTGTCACTGTTTTCAGATGACATGATAATATACATAGAGAATCCTACAGATGCTACCAGAAAACTACTAGAGCTAATCAATGAACTTGGTAAAGTAGCAGGATACAAAATTAATGCAGCAAAATCTCTTGCAACCATATACACTAATGATGAAAAATCTGAAAGAGAAATTAAGGAAGCACTCCCATTTACCACTGCAACAAAAAGAATAAAATACCTAGGAACAAACCTACCTAAGGAGACAAAAGACCTGTCTGCAGAAAACTATAAGACACTTATGAAAGAAATTAAAGACATACAAACAAATGGAGAGATATACCATGTTTTTGGACTGGAAGAACCAACATTGTGAAAATTACTCTACTACCCATAGCAATCTACAGATTCAATGCAATCCCTATCAAAGTACCAATGGCATTTTTTACAGAACTAGAACAAAAAAATCTTAAAATTTGTATGGAGACACAAAAGACCCTGAATAGCCAAAGCAATCTTGAGGGGAAAAAAATGGAGCTGGAGGAATTAGACTCCCTGACTTCAGACTATACTACAAAGCTACAGTGATCAAGACAATACGGTACTGGCACAAAATCAGAAATATATATCAATGGAACAGGATAGAAAGCCCAGAGGTAAACCCATGCATCCATGGTCAACTAATCTATGATAAAGGAGGGAAGGATATACAATGGAGAAAAGACAGCTAGTTCAATAAATGGTGCTGGGAAAACTGGACAGCTACATGTAAAAGAATGAAATTAGAACACTCCCTAACACCATACACAAAAATAATCTCAAAATGGATCAAAGACTTAAATGTAAGACCGGACACTATAAAACTCTTATAGGAAAACATAGGAAGAACACTCCTTGACATAAATCACAACAAGATCTTTTTTGACCACCTCCTAGAGTTATGGAAATAAAAACAAAAATTAACAAATGTGATCTAATGAAACTTAAAAGCTTTTGCACAGCAAAGAAAACTAGAAACAAGATGAAAAAACAACCTTCAGAATGGGAGAAAATATTTGCAAGTGAATCAAGGGACAAAGGATTAATCTCCAAAATATACAAACAGCTCATACACCTCAATATTAAAAAAACAACCCAATCAACAAATGGGCAGAAGACCTAAATAGACATTTCTCCAATGAAGACATACAGATGGCCAAAAGGCACATGAAAAGCTGCTCAACATCACTAATTATTAGAGAAATGCAAATCAAAACTACAATGAGGTATCACCTCATACCGGTTAGAATAGTCATCATCAGAAAATCTACAAACAACAAATGCTGGAGAGGGTGTGGAGAAAGGGAACCCTCTTGCACTGTTGGTGGGAATGTAAATTGATACAGCCACTACAGAGAACAGTATGGATGTTCCTTAAAAACCTAAAAATAGAATTACCATATGACCCAGCAATCCCGCTACTGGGCATATACCCAGAGAAAACTGTTATTGAAAAAGACACATGCAACCCAACGTTCACTGCAGTACTATTTACAATAGCCAGGTCATGGAAGCAACCTAAATGCCTATTGACAGACAAATGGATAAAGAAGATGTGGTACATATATACAGTGGGATATTACTCAGCCATAAAAAGGAATGAAATTAGGTCATTTGTAGAGACATGGATGGATCTAGAGACTGTCATACAGAGTGAAATTAGAAAGAGAAAACAAATATCATATATTAATGCTTTTATGTGGACGCTAGAAAAATGGCACAGATGAACTGGTTTGCAGGGCAGAAATTGAGACACAGATGAAGAGAACAAACATGTGGACACTGAAGGGGGACAGCAGCGGGGTGGTGGTGGTGGTGGTGGTGGTGGTGGGCTGAATTGGGTGATTGGGATTGACATGTATACACTGATGTGTATAAAACAGATAACTAATAAGAACTAATAAAAAAATAAAATGAAACTCATAAAAAAAGAGAAAGAATCAGAATTATGGAAAAATATTACGTAAAGTATGTTATTTATCATTGTAAAAATTCAAAACTGTTTAAATGCCCCCCTAGGAGGGTAATTGTTAATTTTTAAAAAAAGAAGCAGCATGTGATTAAAAGCTGGATTCAAATCCTGACTCCACTACTTACAAGGTATGTGTCCTATGGCAAGTTACTGAACCTCTCTGCCCCAGTTCCTCAACTGCAAAATTGGTAAATAGTAGTTCCTAACCCACTGAGCTGTTGTGAGGATTAAATGAGTTAATATGTATTAAGTACTTCATGTAGCATGGATACAAATACATGTTGTTGTCAAGTAATTATTATTACTACATCCATAATTATTAGACATCATTATTTTTATGTATACTTCCTCAATGCAAATCTCTACCTTCCTTTAAGAAAACTCCACCCGAACAGTGAAGAAAAGATGAGAGGGTAGCCTAGAAAATAAAATAAGAAAGATCAACTGTTCACACTATACAAACTGATTCAAACAAACACATTAAAAATTAAAAAAACAGTCATGGGACAATTGAAAATGTGAACATTGTGGACACCGAGTAGATATTTGATGGTTTGAGGAATTATTAATTTTTTTTAAGGTAAAATAAGAGTTACAGTCATGTAAAAAAAGGGAATCATTAAGTTGAGATTGAAATCATATGTGCCTGGGATTTGCTTTAAAGTTGTATCTGTGAGGTGGGAGGATGAGGTAAGACTAGCAAAGGTTGTGAACAGGTGATGGGAACATGGAGGCTCATTAATCCACTCCATCTTTTTTTTGTGTACATTAATTGAAAAATAAGAAGGAGGTGGAAAGAAGACAGTTACACCTCTAGGATCCAGGCTTACCCTGTGATTCACCTCTCTTCTCCTGGCCTCCAGACAATCAGTAGGACCTAGCAATCTCCAGCAGTGTATTTTCTGAAGTGTGGGTTACTCTGTCAAGAGCAGTATGGAAGCGCCTTCAGCAGGAGAATTGAAGGAGGGCTTTGGCACTCACGCCAAATTTGAACCACCTCAAGTTTTCCCTCCAGTATGACGTGTGAGGTGAAAATACACTTTCACATCCCCTCCAGTAGTCTACTGGGTGTCTGTTGCATCACACACACACACACACACACACACACACACACACACGCATGTACTACATTTTCCAAGGACAAAAGCTAATTTTCAGAAACAATAGAGTCAAGATCCATTTTTTCATCTGCAACATAGTTTCAGAACTGCTTCTTCCCACGAAGAAGATAGCTTTCATTGATATTTTAATGCAGAGCAATGTCAGTTCCCTTTGTTTTTCCTCAAACTGTATCCTGAGACCTACCACTGCATAAGAAATGGGATCCATTCCAGAGCAATTGACCTCTCCATGGCCACCCTTAGGCTCACAAAGACCCGGAAAAAGCTTTAGTATCTATGGCTTTTTCCCCTTAGTATTTAGCCCAGGTCTTATGTCTTTCCAGTGTGGAGATTATTGAAATGCAGAAAGATGTGCAAGTTTAATCTCCTCTCCAAGCAAACCCCTGAGGACTGGAGTAAGGAGGAGAACTGTGGGAGGTGAAGGGGTGGGGTGATAGTTTGTTCTTTCATTCACAAAAAAAACAAAATAGATATCACAGATTGTTAGACTTGAAAGGGCCTGAAACTGAAAGATAATTCTAGACCCACTCCTTCAGTTTACACTGAGAATGATGCTTACGGAAATCAAAGGGAGCATTTGCTGCAATCCTACACAGGGTGTTTATAATACCTATTTAAATGACTCTTCTCACAAAAACTTAGCTAATAACCTAAAATCAGAAAACAATATTCTTTTGATTTTTTAAATCATTAAATTACTATCTCAGCCCCAAACTTTAAATAAAAAGTTGTATGTACACTTAAATATTTATTATAGTTGTTAATTTCAAAATTATCGGCACTTTGCTCGTTGTGGTTTCCTCCTTGCAGAAATCCTTCAGGCGTACTTATCAAGGGCAGAGCCATGGTGCAGGCCTCCCTGGGTGGGCAGTCAGGGCAAGCCTTGTCTAGAGAATTTAAAAACTATAATAAAACCAACTAAGAGTTGATCTGCTTTTTATTAGCATTATTCTCAGCAATTCTAAACAATATCCGTCATGAAATTGCCCTCTCTGAAAAAAATTTTTGGCCTAAATTCTAAACAATTGCTGCAATTACTGTTAATATATAAGTAAGCTTCAGATTAGCATATTTTTGTTACATTTTCTTTAATAAACATTGTAGTCCATATAGGAATGAATTCAGAGATCTCCCAATTACCCACTTAGCCTTCGACAATGTGGACTCAGCTCCACACGTTTGCTTTGAATAGTAAGTCCTGTGGTACTTCATATGCCTATATTTAAAATTTTGATGTGAAATAAATGATGATAGTCCAACAACTTTAAGGATGAAGAAACAGAACTTGTTACTTCAATTCTGCCATTCTGTGTGACCACTATCTTTTATTTGTGCAGTAATTTTGTTAAATGCAGATTTTAGTTCATACATGAAATATTTTTACTTTGAATGCTATTTTAAAAATAGAAATACATTCTTTTTAAATTGTTAATTGTTTTTGAACTAATAAATCAAGAAAATAAAATATTACATCAGTGATATAATTTAGTAGTTACCTAAATAAGTAACTTTTGTGAAGTTGTGGTTTTGTTAAAATTTACTCATTAGTTATTAAATATTTTTAACATAAAATATCATTAGATTATAACCAACAGATGAAAGTTCAAACTGTTAGATATAAGCTATCAAGATATCCAAAGGTGCTGCTCTGATATTGCCAGAAGATATCAAAAGAAATCTCAAATATCAAAAGGGAAATGTTTGAATTTTCCTTGAATTTTCTGTCATTTTCACCAAGGACTGGACTTTTACTATCATTTAGCCATTTTCTATGATATTTGCTAAGAAGAAAAACCTTAGAAATTTTTACCAAATATAAATGAAATCTATGATGAATTTTTCTGGAGAAGATATTTTAGTGGGAAATATGTGACTGTGGAAACATTTAAAAACCATTAGAAATGATCCTAAAGAAACTATGACCTGAAAGTTATTGCAATTTTTTGGAATATATTTCCAAATGAGATTTTTATAAATCTCTTAAACTTAACTCTATGTTTAAAACTTTCCCTAACTACTTGTATGCCTGTTGCTTCATGTGAAATTAAAATAAATCAAAACTGTTCTTCGATTAACTATGAACAAAGATAGACTAGGACATTTGTTAAAATGCTTGTTAAACATAAGTGTGTGAAGAAGATCCATTTTCATAAAATCTTTGACACATTGATGACTTTTGCAGTAAAAACCACCACAGGGTGCCAGAGCTAGAGAGGAGTAAAATGATGGAGACTAAGAAGGATTCATTAAGACCTCTAGAAGACAACACTTTAAAGACACTTGGCTAATCTATGGAGGAATTTGAGAGCGGATGGGTTTTCTAAAGTGTTTGAGGAATGGGGTCAGAGAAATACTGTTTTGTTAATGATATCATGCCTCTATTTTTACCCCAGGCGTATGTCCTGGGCCAATGTTAATAACAATTGTAAATGTCCCTTCTTTTGCTAAAAAAGAAGTCCCAGAGAGAAGGTCCTTCTAGAAAGCAGAAGGCTTTCACCCACCTTCCTTCATTCTTCCCTACTTCCCACTGTCACAGGAGTCTTTGAGGGGACATGTATATGCATCTAGTAGGTAAATTCAATCTTTTTTGCATAGTCAAAGAGCCTGCAAAATGCCAGTGGGTTCCCTCTTTCCTAAAAGGCCAGAATTCCTTACATCTGACTCCAGGCTTTCAGGTCAATTCAATCTTTTTTGCATAGTCACAGAGCCTGCAAAATGCCAGTGGGTTCCCTCTTTCCTAAAAGGCCAGAATTCCTTACATCTGACTCCAGGCTTTCATATTAAATCCATAACTTTTTTTTTTTTTTTTTTTTTACTGGTATCTTCGCAAACATGTTCAACATCTCATGGTTCTATGAGAGTATAACCCATATAAAGTCCATCTACCTTGTGGTCCAGTCTTAGCAAGGAAACTTTAGTTCAGTCTCCAAAAATAACTGAACATCAGTTAATATCTTTTTATAGATTTTTCTGGAAAATGGCTCTGGAGTTGGGATTTTATTAATACAATTCAGTAAATGTCTTAAATATTTCTCTCTATAATTCTCTCTTCATTTCTCATATATGCGGAAGCTACCCCCCAAATCTTTATATCCTCTTTCTGCAAACTCCCCCACTTTCTTCCCAAGTCCAAGGCTGCTAACTTCGGTCTCACCTTCCCTTCCTCTGTCATATTCCAGAGCTATTTACTTCTGTGTGGCTATAAACTCTGGCTTTCTCAGTTAAGCAGCTACAGTGCTCTCATTATCCAAAACCCCAAATCTGCACAAAGTTATGGGAAATATGTTGGCCACAAAAGAAATTCTGCTGTGCAGACAGAAGGGAAGAAGCGATGTGAATTCCTATATGATAGCATCTTTATCTATTCAGGAGCTTCCCCAGAGATTTTCTCTGTCAAGGATAAAACCTGTCTGTGACCAAGTAGTTGATTCAAATTCTGGTATGGCTAAAGAGAGAATCTTCCAGTAATTGAAGACAAGGGAGGCCATTTACATTTAGCAATTGAAGACTAACAGGGAGGGAGATTTTTATTTTTCCATTTTGATGTGCTATAACTTATTCTCATTAATATTTTTTTGAAAATGGGGGAGGACAGGTGAAGAATAAAAATACTGTTGATAGAGGGCCAGTTTCCTTATTAACGCCACATGTCATCCTCAGACACGCAGCATGGCCTGGTGAAAGAGCACAGACTTCGGAGCTAGATATTTATACTGACGCCTGAATCCCAGTTCAGTCACTTTCCGACTGAGTATAACTTGTAATGTGACAATTATTATCAGAAAAGGAAGGAAGAAAAGAAAGGGAAGCATTGTCTTCTGTAAATGCAGATAATAGCTGCATTGTGAGAATATTGTGAGGACTAAATGAAACAATGTTTGTAAAATGCTTAGTACAGTACCTGTCATATAACAGATATTGAATCATAGTTATCTATAATAAGAATAAAGGCATTATTTTTTACTGGATTTGGAGGGCCTCTGCCTAAACTTCTTTTGTTTCTAATGTTCTAAAGTTAGTCTTATTTTGTGCTAGTTTTGCTTAAAATACACATATGTGTGTGTGTATCTAGAATAAAAGCAGTGCTCAACAAATAGTGATATGCACATATCTGAGTAACCAAACTTTTCATATCCCAATGATTGGTGGCAATAATCAAGAATTTGAATAATCTCTTGTAGGTAACAGTAAGTTACCTCCACTTCACCTGTAATTTGCATATTCCCACCAGCTCCTCTCCTAGTGTCCTCTTCATGACCACCAAGGAGAGCTAGAGGACCTTAGAGGAGGCTCAGAATAGTACTGCCTTGATTTTGGCAACAAGCATATTGTTTCTTCAGCTAACTCAGCATGCTTGAGATCATTTTAACAGCAGAGTGTTATCATGTGGTTTCAGTAGAAAAAGTCCCCATGTAAAAATAGCACCTTCTTCCTCAGCATGTCTGCTCCTTTAATGAAAATAAGACTTAAGCTTAGACTGAGCCAATGCAGCTATCAAGGAGTGAGCTAAAATCTCATCTGCTTCAAACACTGTTAGCCAAATTCACAAACCATGGTACTTACAGCCATTGACAATAAGAAAGACAATGCAGTAAGAGACACGAACACTACAGGATATTTCATACCTAATACACAATACTTAAATAGCAGTTTCCTAGAATGAGCCCTCAGAGAATATGGTCAATGAGAAGAGTTGCAATTGCTCTGCAAGAATATTTACAGCAACATAAACAAACCAAAAAGGAGCAAAAAAAAAAAAAAAAAAAAAAAAAATTCAGTAACACTCACAAATTCTTACCCAATCCATTTTTTTTTTTTTTTAAAGAGGGATACACTAATATAATTCAAGCCATATGGCAACCCTAGTAGGTTGCTTCTTCTTGGAGAATGGTGTTTCATTCATTCTACCAGCCTGCGTGCATTCTATCGCACCGTGTTCTATTTTGGCATTGGGAAATTCTATGTGCACTATTGATATGACAATAAAACAGAACAAAGGTAGTTTTTACATTTTTAAGGAAAGACACAACTACATTTTTAAAAATTATCCTGGAAGACACAGGTTCAGACCTATTATTGGGCCATCAGTGTCCTCTCATATCATCTTCAGAACCTGTTCTACATCAAGCCCGATGACTTGAGTAATTATACTTAGCGTTCCCTCAGAAGAGTGATGCCGGCATACATAGTAGTATGGCTGCAAACATATATACTTCTGCAACTGACCTATCTATGAGAGCTCCATCAAGGAATCCGGCACAGGAAATACCTGGTAGTATGTCCATCTTATGACCATCAGAAATTTCACTTTCATTGAGTGAAATCTACTCAGAACAGAAGAAACTTTACCAGGAGCTTAATTTGGGCCCTAGAAGTCTCTAAGCCCTTTTATCAGGGGGAAAAAAGACCCTCAATTTTATTTTATAATCCATTTCCCCAGAAACCAGATCTTTCTTAAGAGAATGTTTCTTTTTTGCAAACCCTAAGATACCTTTTTTTTAACCATTTTTATTGGAGTATAATTGCTTTACAATGGTGTGTTAGTCTCTGCTGTATCACAAAGTGAATCAGCTATACGTATACATATATCCCCATATCCCCTCCCTCTTGCATCTCCCTCCCACCCTCCCTATCCCACCCCTCTAGGTGGACACAAAGCACCGAACTGATCTCCCTGTGCTATGTGTCTGCTTCCCACTAGCTATCTATTTTACATTTGGTAGTGTATATGTATCCATGCCACTCTCTCACTTTGTCCCAGCTTACCCTTCCCCCTCCCCATGTCCTCAAGTCCATTCTCTAGTAGGTCTGTGTCTTTATTCCAGTCCTGCCCCTAGGTTCTTCAGAACCTTTTTTTTTTTTTTCTTAGATTCCATATATATGTGTTAGCATACGGTATTTGTTTTTCTCTTTCTGACTTACTTCACTCTGTATGACAGACTCTAGGTCCATCCACCTCACCACAAATAACTCAGTTTCATTCCTTTTTATGGCTGAGTAATATTCCATTGTGCCACATCTTCTTTATCCATTCATCTGTTGATGGACACTTAGGTTGCTTCCATGTCCTGGCTATTGTAAATAGAGCTGCAATGAACATTGTGGTACATGACTCTTTTTGAATTATGGTTTTCTCTGATATACCCTAAGATACCTTTAGCAGAAACTCTTTGAAAGCTGTTTGAGGCTGTCAGATGGCTCTTATTTATTATGACAAACAGAGATCTCTAGAGCCTCATTTCCTTTGGCATCACTGCAACCTTTACTCAGGTATCAGTGGCTGTCCTCAGTGCTACCTGTGTGGATTCCATGTCTGCCTCTTTTCTCCTGTTTGAAAGCAATGCTAGAAGATGTTCACCTTGGTCAATTAGGAGAGACCACAGCGTCCTGCGCACAGTAGGCATTCAGCAAATGTCGGTTATCCCCGCACTGCCTCCTTCCACCACTCCCAGTCCCTTTTATGTAAAGGAAAATCTAGAATCAAGTGACTCACAGGCTATAAGGGCATTGCACAGCTCCCAGCACTATCTCCTTAGTTTGCAACCAAAACAGATTTCAGAGGAACTACAGGTCAAACATCTGGGTGGAACTAGTCAGTGGGCCATTTGAAAAATGGAGACAAATTTAAGAAAAATTTAGGAACTGTCTATATAAACTGGTGAAATCAAGTACCTAGAGGTTTGTAATGAAGCTGTGAACGTGAGTGAGTTTACTGAGAGGATGTAAGAAAGAGAAGGTGGATGGAGACAGAACCGCACATTTAATCATGGCAGGAGAAACAGAGCTCTGAAAAGAAAATAGAAAAAGCAGTCAATAAACTAGGAAGAAAATGAATATTTACTTATAACAGAAGCTATAAGAAGTGAATTCCAGGGCTTCCCTGGTGGCGTAGTGGTTGAGAGTCCTCCTGCCGATGCAGGGGACACGGGTTCGCGCCCTGGTCTGGGAAGATCCCACATGCCGCGGAGCGGCTGGGCCTGTGAGCCATGGCTGCTGAGCCTGCGCGTCCGGAGCCTGTGCTCCGCAACGGGAGAGGCCACAGCAGTGAGAGGCCCGCGTACCGCCAAAAAAAAAAAAAAAAAAAAAGAAGTGGATTCCAAAAAAGGAGGTTAACTGTGTTAAAAACTACAGAACAGTCAAGGAAGATAGAGTCTGAGAAGATGTCATTGATGATTGGGCAGCAGCTAGTTAACCTACTTACTTGCTGCAGAAACCAGCTTTCAAGAATTAAGAATTGAATCCAGGAAAAGGAAGTGGAGGGGATAAGAAAAGTTACTCTTCCAGGAGATCTGATGGTAATAGGAAGAAGAGCACTAGCTTAGTATATCAAAGAGGTAGCAGAGCTGAAGTTTCCATAAGGTGTACATGTTGAGTCATGGCATAAGTATTGTGAATGTGGTAGATTGCAAAATGAGCACAAAATATATCCTTCTATGCACAATGCTTTGCACTGTGACTTTGTAGCCTCTCCCATCAAGATATAGTCTATTTCTCCCTGGAATCTGGATTTGGCCATGTGACCTGCTTTGGTCTCTGGGTCATTAGCAAGCATGACACAAGTAGAGGCTTAAAAAGTGCTTGCATAATGGGGTTCACTTTCTCTTGTCCACCATGTAAACAAGCCTAGCTTGTCTGCTGGAGGATGAGAGATGACATGGAGAAAGGTCCCAGTTGTTCCAGCCCTAGTTGAATCTGCCCAGACTAGGAAAATTGTCCAGTGAGCCACAGAATGGAGAGAGATAAGAAATGTTTGTTGTTGCAAACCACTACACTTTGGGATGGCTTGTTACACAGCAAAAGCTACCTGATACAATGAGATATTTTCCTTTTTTTTTTGCCACACCACGTGGCTTGTGGGACCTTAGTTCCCTGACTAGGGATTGAACTTGAGCCCTTGGCAATGAAAGTACAAAGTCCTAACCACTGAACCACTGGGGAATTCCTGAGATGTTTTCCTTTTGTACCTATTCTCTGCACTAACAGTATGAGACCAGAGTGTTGAGTAATGTCAACTTAGAAAACAAAGGAAAATAAAACTTACAAATACCAATAATGTTCTATCTGGTGATAAGACTGTAAAAATCAAAAGCATCCAAAATACGGCTGTGAATTTAGGTAAGCACCAATGTAAAAGATGTCCAAACATCAAGGAAACTCCCTGCCATCAAGTCTATGTAATTTATTTATGGCAGAAGCCCAGGTCATTTCTAAGCCTTTATATCATAACCTGCTGATAAAGAATTCTATAAAAAAATATGGTGGCAGTTTTTAAAAGATGGGTGATTTGATTTCTATAACAGCTATCAGTTCACACAAAGGTTACGGATGATGTATTAGGTTACTGGTTAAAGAAGAAAGAATAGAAACCAGCACATATGTAGGACCTGGGGTTAAGAGGGGAAGCCACCATAGTGGTCATAGGCAGGAAAGACAAGCCTCATCTCTGGGCCCAGGAAAGACTGCAGTGGGACCCCGTATATTTCACCAAACCCTGAGGACATGTTGTACTACTGTCCAGTAGTATAGTTGATGTTCGTAGCAAGGACTCAGAGCCATCAAGAAAATGTTAAATGATGTTCGATATACTGGGTTTAATGAGGCCAAGAAGAATGGAATCTATGTTATTACCATTTCCATAAAAATAGCTAAATTTTTTAAAAAGTTTGCTGCTTAGGGCTTCCCTGGTGGCGCAGTGGTTGAGAGTCCGCCTGCTGATGCAGGGGACACGGGTTTGTGCCCCTGTCTGGGAAGATCCCACATGCCGTGGAGCGGCTGGGCCCGTGAGCCATGGCCGCTGAGCCTGCACGTCCGGAGCCTCTGCTCTGCAGCGGGAGAGGCCACAACAGTGAGAGGCCCGCGTACCCCAAAAAAAAAAAAAAAAAAAAAAGTTTGCTGCTTAAAGGATCTAAGCTTCAGTTCAATGAAAAACTCACTTCTTTGTGACATCCTATTTTCTGACAATACAGATTGGTGAGGTATTAATTTAGACGTATTCATTTGGCATTATAAGGAATTCTAAGACTAACACAACAATTATTTCCAGAGACAGAAAGGAAGCATTGTCTAGCAAGTGGAGAGTAGAACAGCACTTTGTTAAAATGAGGAAATACATGTTGATGTGTTTTTTCATGATTTCTTTTTAAAAAAAGTATCTGTCAGTATTCTGTGGCCTCCATTGTTTTTAATTCACATTTCTCTGGGGATAGATACGACCATTAACCACTCTGCCTCTCCACTCAGCAGGTACTAGAGTGAGCCTCGGTCTTTGTTCACAATTGCAGGCTTTAGATCAGCCTCCATACAGAGTCTCTCTTTAGCAGGCCTGCAGTTTGGACTCCCAGTCCTTCTCCATCTTTACTGTTGTTTCCTGGATATGGCATAATTATTGTCATCACAGTTCTCATGATTAAAAAACATTCACTGAGGACCAACATACCAGTTTCCATGTGGAAAACAATTAGTGGTTCCACAGTCCATTGTCCCACCTTGTCTATTACAGCGTCCAGCAGGTCTAATTTTGGAGCCAAATTGCCACATCCCAGGCTAAAGGCACCCATCCTTTTGTTCTCCAATCCAAGGGTCTTTTATTTGGAGGGGGGTGGTATTAATTGAAGGAAGCAATTAATTGTCATTTTAATCCAGTGGTGTGTTAGGTTTATTTTGTTTGTTTTTTTTTTTTGGCTGCGTTGGGTCTTCCTTGCTGAAGGCAGGCTTTCTCTAGTTGCAGTGAGCAGGGGCTACTCTTTGTTACAGTGTACAGGCTTCTCATCACAGTGGCTTCTCTTGTTGTGGAGCACAGGCTCTAGGTGTGCAGGCTTCAGTAGTGGCAACATGCGGGCTCTAAGGCATGCGGGCTTCAGTAGTTGCGGTGTGCTGGCTCAGTAGTTGTGGCACACGGGCTTAGTTGCTCTGCAGCATGTGGGATCTTCCCAGACCAGGGCTCGATCCCGTGTCCCCTGCATTGGCAGGCAGATTCTTAACCACTGTACCACCAGGGAAGTCCGTCCAATCCAAGGGTCTTTGACATAAGCCATAGGCTTTATACTATTCTCTTAGTGCTTTTATGATGTTCTCAAACTTCTCAATTATCTAATGTGGTCTAATACTCTCCAAAACCAGGTGTACTGGTTTTTGCCTTGGATACAAGTGTTTCTAAATGCGACGCACAGGATTTTTAAAAAGCTCAGACTTTGGTGTAAGACTTGAGTTCTAGTCCTAGTTCTAGCATAAGATTATTTTGAGCTGATTATTTTTGAGAAACTGCAGACACAGGAGAAGCTCTGAGACAGAGTAGAAGTTACCCTTTTATAAGGGACATTTACATTTATAAAGGAAGTCTCTATTGGTAAGTATCTCCCTCTCTGGACCAGAAAGGAGAGGGTAACTCTAAATCAGAAGAAACTCTTTTCAATGGAGACAGCACTGCCTTAAATCTGCATAGCAAACCTTACACTTGTTTACTGTGCTTTTCCTGGTAACTTCCTATAACTGGTCTCCCCACCCTTCCCAATCTTTCTTTT
Source organism: Tursiops truncatus (assembly GCF_011762595.2). NCBI lineage: Eukaryota > Metazoa > Chordata > Mammalia > Artiodactyla > Delphinidae > Tursiops > Tursiops truncatus. Next base: position 13,448,305 of record NC_047038.1, read on the forward strand.
GTCTTCAGGAGAAGATGGTACATAAACTGGAAGCTTGGGCCATCTCAGAGAGTTACTCAGTTTCTCTGTGTGGGCTTTCTCTTCAGAGCTGCCTGCCTACAAGACAAGCCGACCCTTTGCTCCAGCATCCACATGGTATTCCACGTGGTCTCGAGGACCACAGAGTGAGAAGGAGGACAGCCACCCTCCATTCAACTGCCTGGGTGTGTGCTCTATACATCCAATATGCTCCTTCCATAAGTCCCAAGGTTTAGACTTGAAGCAAAGGAGTAGAAGGCCTGATTTCAGTTGCAGCCCTATTATCTAGTCCAGCTTTTTTCAGCAAGAAAGCAGGTACTTGGATCTTAATGGACTCTGTGACTATTTGTCATTTGGTACATCAGAGATCTCAACAGCAACCTACTAGTGGGGACAGGATTTAGTATAACTTCATGTCTTCTATTTCTTCTCACTAGTACACAGTTATTATGGGAATAGAGGAGACCCTTACACCACGAATTACCAGCAGTCCAACGTTTTTCATTTTATAGACAAAGAAAATGAGGCTCAGAGAGACTGAGTCACCCAAGCTCACATGTGTACACAGTGGCTTGGAACCCAGCTGTCCTAACTCCTGGCCCAGTGCTTTTACCAGGGTACCTTGTTCCTCTTCCTAGCAAAGTATAATTCAAAGCAGGTCTCAGCTGGTGGGCAAAATTCTCTGGACTCTCACATTAAGTTCTGACTCTCATCTCCTAGGTTTCCACCCTATGTTCAGCTTGGATCCAATTATTGCTAGTTTCTGGTCCTCTTACCCACCTGGTTATGAAGGACGGCACACATCCTAAATCTGGGTATCCCCAACACATCTCTAGGCCTCAGGAGAACTGAAGAGTCACAAGGTACAATTCCTGAGTCTTCTAAATCAAAACCACCTAATTTGGAAGTAAGGCTGGGTAGCTTTTGTGTAAGGCATATAGGGTCATTTCTAACATTCCAGGAACTTTATAGTATCAACGTTTTTTCCATGGCTAAGCTCTGTGGAGATGTCTTATTCTTCCATTTTTTCAATATCTAATGTCATAAGCTTAGAGCCCCCTAGAATGATGAAAGGACTATGGCAATGATATTCCACATCAGTATATAATTTTGTCTGATGACAAAATTAGGCAGGATTCTTATGAGAAATACATATAGCACATATACACAGGGCATTGGGTATAACTGTCGGTAATTTCCCAGCTATATATTACAGGTCCACAAGCATGCATTTTCCAACCATTCCAACAATGGCAGAGGGGATAGAGTCCTTGGGAAATGCATTGCCTGTACAGATTACAGTTGTATCTCCACTTCCATCTTGTGACAACTGGTGCTTGATGCCAGCTTATTGGGCAGCATCAATAGCACTGGGGCCCTCGCTGTCTAAAGGGGAGGGAAGCCCCGTGGACTGAGTAGGATAAGTGACTGGTCTCTGGAAGGCCCAGGCGATGCAGACTCTCAGAGTGTACATACGAGCCCGTGTGTGTCTGGTAGCAGGGGAGAATGGGTAACACGGTAGTAGGGCATGAATGGGTGCTCTGAACTTCTGCTTATGCCCTGGCTTCCTGGAAGCTCTTAACTAGCAGTAAGAGCTTCTCCCAAAGAGAAATGGCTACTGCAATCACAGTGCAGGGAAACTGCAGGGCAGAACCTCGAATCTACCAGCCTGAATGGCTGATGCTATAAATGTCCTAATAAGAGATTAATTTCTTAATGGGGATGGTGTTTTTTGAAAATATTCATCCATTTTATTTGTAATCTCCCATTTCACCCATTATCATTCCCAGCAGCTTAAGTAGAGGACCAGACAAAAGCTACCTTTTGTAAAGGAGTTATGAACTTAGAAAAGCCACTACCCAGTAGCATGGGGAAGGGGAAAATTCCTTTTGTCCTAGAGATGATGAGAATCAAGCAGTTAGCCATCTGTGCTCTGATTTGACCTTCTGTGGTAAAATCCTAGAGGAAGGAGCAATGAGATAGATTTCAAGACAAATCCAAACATAGAGAGAGTTTGTGCCTGTCTCCTCAGATCAGAAAATGCATTAATTGCATAATCCATTAGCAGGCACATTGTATCTCCAACTCCAGCTCCCAGAGGATACCACCATGCAAGGTGCTCCAAGAAGCCTCAGCAGGGTACTAATAGTGGCCCAGTACAGTTTGTTGGAGACGGCTAAGTTGGTATCCCAAGCTTCAGTTCTCATCAGCAGCCTGTAGCACCAAAAGTGCCCAGGAGTTCCCACCAGCCCTGAGGCTACAGGATGTAGAGAATGGGGCTGGAAGTTCAGTGACCCTGGAGCAAAGGGCTGCAGGGCACACCACCCAGGTCAGTCATAAATTTAGAGCCCTCTAGAATGATGAAAGTGCTGACTGACTCAGGACTCACTGAGCCAGTGCCTCAGGCCCTGATAAAGCTAAAAGAACTGATTATGTGGTACTTGGCCAGCAAATTTCGCCGCTATCATTTCTTCTCTCACCTGTATCTACAAAGACATGGAGTCTATTTTCCTTCCCCTTGAATCTGGTTGACCCCGCACTATCTTGACCAACTGATTGTAGCTGAAGTGATGCTGTGTCAGTATGAGGCCCTAGCCTGGAAGCTTTTGTGCTTTTGTTCTCTTGGCAGCCAGTGCTGCGCTTTAAAGAAACTCAGGCTACACTCCTGAATGATGAGAGGACATGAGGTAGAAGACCATGGAGGATAAAAGGCCATCTTGGATGTCCCAGTCCCCGACAGGCTCTCAGCTGAACACAGCTATGAGTGACAGATACACTGTGTGGAACAGAAAAATTGCCCAGCTGAGCCCAGTCAATCCACAGAATCGTGATAAATTATTGTTTTAACGATTAAAACATTGTTGGCTTAAGCCACTAAGTTTTGAGGTGGTTTGTCACACATCATGAGGTAATTGTAACAAACACAGATTCACAAGTCAGGGATATAATCAGTGAGGTCCAGCTCAGCCAGAAACAAGCCTAGTCCAGCACTTTGTAATAGAAACCAGCAAGGATCCAGAGGAGAGAGAACCCTGGGGTCTGGGGACCTTTATCCCCTATCCCCATGCATGCGCGTGCATGTGCCCTTTTAGGAAGGAACAGAAAGAGAGAGGGAAACAAGTCGGAAAGGGTGGTGCGGTAGACAGGATAATCCCCCCCACCCCAAATACGTCCTTCTTCTAATCCGTGGAACCTGCGAAAATTTACTTTACATGGCGAAGGGGAATTAAGAATGCAGATGGAATTAAGGCTGCTAATCAATTGACCCTAATGTAGGGAGATTATCCTGGATTATCTGCGTGGGCTCATGTAATACAAGAGTCCTGAAATGGGGAAGAAAGAGACAGAAGAGTCAGGGCAGAGGGAAGAGATACAAGAACACCACCTGCTGTTGCTGCCTTTGAAGATGGAAGAAAAGGGCCACACTCCAAGGAATATGGAAGGTGCAAGGGAATGGATTCTCCCCCAGAGCCTCCAGAAAGGAACCAGCCCTGCCGACACCTTGAGTTTAGCTTAATGAGACCCATTTCGTACTTCTGAGCGGTAAGGTAATACATTTGTGCTGTTTTAAGCCGCTTAATTTGCGTTAATTTTTTCAGGAGTAACAGAAAACTAATGTAGGTGGCAAGTTGTAGTGATTGAATAATTATTCAAGATAAGACTTTCTGAAACTGGAAGACACTAAACTGGCATTAAATGGCAATTTTAAGCTTTTTTTCTCACAGCACCCAGTGTGGGGAAGGCTAGAGAAGTAAGATTAGATCATTTCTGGAAACCAAAAAAGCTACCTTTTGTTTTTTCACACTCCTGAGTAGAGCGAGTTAAATGTGAGACCTTGTTGCACCTCTTGTTCTGAGGCTTGATTTCCTGTTAAAACCAACTCCTCTTGGAAGAGTCACCCATTAAACTTTTCAAAATGAATAGGTTTATCTGATTGCTTCTTCTGAAAACAGGAGTTCGGTAAGGAGAGAATGGAGGAAGTGAAGTTAAGGCTTGAGCACCTAGATTCCTGGGAGGGGGAGTTGGTGAGGAGGCCAGGCTTGTCCCGACTCAAGGGTGTGGCAGACACCCCCTGAACAAAGCGCTGTCCTTGAGCAGAACTGTTACCAGACATTGCTCTTTACGAACGGTCCCAGCAGTGCCATAAACTCTGCATCGTGTGGTACCAAGTGCAGGTAGGAGTTCCTTATGCCCAACAGCGAGACCAATTGCTTCACGTTATTTAGGGCTCTCACATCTTTCTGGCTTCTTTCCCCTGCATGTTAGATACCTGTGGTTTCAGCTCTGTGATTGGAGTCCCACATTTCATCACTGGTCTCTGACCCTCCGAAGTTAAGAGTTTTTGAATCAAAAGTTAAGTTATTTTTAATTTTTAAAGTAAACTTTCTGTCACCATCACTACTGATTAGTATTCTTTGTTCTCAAAACGATTCTAACAGTATGATATTAGAAACAACACTGAGTAAGTAATAATGAAATACCACATTCTTAGCATGCCCCACACCACTGTAATGATTTCCATGGATTTATTGTTTCAAAGACACACAAATACGTGGGGTACTTTAAGGGCAACTACATAGGCACCGTGGATGCTCTGAAGTTGACCCTTAACTTAGCAGCAGTTCTTGTTCAGAATAGGGAGTGGGGAATAAAGCAGCAACAGAGGAGGGAGGGAGATGAGAATCTAATGATTGCTAAAGTCACGGGGAGGCGGGATAAGGGTGGGGGATCCGGGCATCATCTAGATAGGTTCAAAGTTGCTCTAACACTCTGTGACTCTCAGAGGTTACTTACCTTCTCTGTACCTCTATGTCTACATAAGAAAAAAGGTGGGGATGGAAACAATAGTGCCTGTAACATAAGGTCAATGTGATGATTAAATAAGTTAATTCATAAAAAGCACTTAGTTCTAGCTAGGCAGTAAATGCTTGATGAATACTAGTGATTTTTCTACAGAACCCAAAAGTGGAGAAATCAACACTTTTGCCAGACCACAAGTATTTTTCTCATTTATTGTCCATTTTTACTACACATCAAGATAAACGTCTAGCTCACTTTGATCCCCTCCTCACGTGAGGTTGGTGTCCAGTTCTGTACGTGCCTGGAGTCCCTGGAAACATCTGAGAAGACCAATGCTGTTTCCAGATTCCCTTATCAGGCCTCCATTTCTCCATTGTTTCCCAATCCCTGCCTTTCCCCATGTGGTCCCAATATCAAAATATTTAGTCCATCTGTCCCAGAGGGGTTTGGACTCTCTCTTCATTTGTGCTTCTTGAAATAATATGCTCCTGAGGCACAGACCATTCCTTCATCACTAAAAAAGGTCAAGCATTTATTAGTCTGTGTATAAACATGACAACAAAGGAGCCCTTGTAAAAATGGAATGTTCAGGTTGGATAGAACACAGAAGAGTTCCTCTTGGATCTGGCAAATTCCTTTGGATTTCGTCTCTTTTAAATACACCACATTAATGTCACTGTTTCTTTCTCGATTCTCAAGCCTTACTTCTAAATCCCCATGAACCCTTTGAGGTGCAGGTTTCTTCATTTAAAGTCTATAAGTGCAATTTCTTTTTCAATTCAAACACATTAGCAGTTTCTTCAGATAAACCAATCCTCATACTATGAATAAAAGGTGTACTCTCCTATGTGTCACACAACCACTTGTCACAAAAAGGAGAAATAACTTTGCTTTGCTCACCAGCAGGCATTTCATACAAACGTTATGCCTATTCTTTTGGGCAGCAACCCATGGAAGCCCAACCTCTGACTAATTTTCCTCTTTAGATGTCCTCTTCAGATGACCTTAACCCAACACAGAACTCTCCCTCTATCTCCTTGGTTTTCACGTCCATCATGGCAGCCAACTGCCATCTACATTAGCCTGTTCCCTTTCTTGAACTCTGATCCTCTCAGACAATATATATTATCTCTCTTTGTAAAACATAGCTTTTGATTCAATACTATGCATAATCTAGCTCTAAAAACATTTTCAAATTTCCACATTGTCTCTTTATAAGCTGTTGTTGGTACTGTTCTTTACAGAAAATTCTCTTGGTTTCCTTTTGCAAGGAATGAAGAAGAGATGAATTCCATACAGAGACATTTTCTATACAGTCTCAGGTAAATCCTGTCTTGGAGAATGATGACCATGTTTCATGCCCCTTTAAGGCTAGCAGAGTAAAAGTACCATCTCTTAAAAAAAAAAAAAAAAAGATCCACCTCTGATTGGAGAGCCCAGATTTTTTCTGGTGAGGCCTGCAGGTATGGAAGCTCATTAAAACCAGTGTGGGCTTCCCTGGTGGCGCAGTGGTTGAGAGTCCGCCTGCCGATGTAGGGGACGCGGGTTCGTGCCCCGGTCCTGGAAGATCCCACGTGCTGCGGAGCGGCTGGACCCGTGAGCCATGGCCGCTGAGCCTGCGCGTCTGGAGCCTGAGCTCCGCAACGGGAGAGGCCACAACAGTGACAAGCCCGCATACCGCAAAAAAACAAAACAAAACAAAACAGTGTGATCAATCTGCATTCTCTGTCCTGTTAAGATTGTCTCACTATGAGAACATTCTACATGAACAATAGAGTTGTTGGTCTTCTTCTTCTTCTCTTTCTCTTCTCCTTCCTCTTCCACTCCCCCCACCCCAGCTCTCTTTTCCACTTATCCTCTTCCTCTCTCTTTTTTTTTTTTTTTTTTCCCATTTTTGTCCAAAGCTGCCCAGGGAAGCAATGAGGCTTGGAAAAGGATCTAAAATATATTGGCTCACTAAATACTTAATTTTATTGCTATGAATCTCTCTGGTGTATGGCAGGAAGTCACATGACAGTACTTTTTCAACTTAATGTCAACTTGTATTATTTTGTAACTATATAGGTGAATGTCAGCCCTAAAATTTAGCAGTTTACCCTTCTCACAGGAAGTACAAAGTACATTTCATTTGAATAAATGAAACAACATCTGCTTTCATGGGCTGGCCCCAACTTTACTTTTCTAGTTTCTTCTTCTACCATACTCCTTCACTTCCCCCTCCCCCCAACCTCCCCTACCCCCCTCCCTCATACAATGCTATTAGTACACCATATTACTCCCTCTTCTCTGAGCTTAGAACAATTTATGAATTCCAACTAGGTGAATAAATGAATGAAATAAGCTGTGCCATTACAGTCTGTGCTTTTGCTCATACGTTCCCTGTTTTTGGAATATCACCCTTCCCACTATCCCATTTTTAGTGAGGAAATTTCTACTCATTTTTCAAGGCCCAGCTTGCTGCTGCCTCTGCTTGAAGTCTTCACTCATTATCACTGTCTCCCTCCTCCTTACATTCACAGTGTTTTACTTCTTAAATGTTACACTCACTTTGCCTTTGTTTGCCTTTTTTCATTTACTTGTCTTCCTCTCCCCTTACAATGCAAGTTCCTCATGGTAAGGCGTGTCTTTTTCATTTCTGTATCTCCCAAATCTAGCATAATAGTTGCCATAATATAAGCACTGATATGTTTAATGTTTTAGTTTACTGTTTGTTAAGCTCTGGGATAATGACTTTCAAATTCCAGGCATGGGGGACAGACAGAGAGTGTCCACCAACAAAGATACAGGATGTAGAGCAGGAGTTTAAGGTGAATGTATATCCTTGTGTAGATACCTGGTAGTCACTTGAATCTATAGGTCTGGAGCTGAGGAGAGATCAAGACTAGATATATACAGTTGGGAGTTATCAGTATAGAGGTGAGAATTTAAACCATGGGAGTGGGTGAGAGAACTGATGAGAAGCACTGAGGACAAACCTTAAGGAAAGCCAACATTTAAGAATGAATGATGGGGGGCTTCCCTGGTGGCGCAGTGGTTAAGAATCCGCCTGCCGATGCAGGGGACACGGGTTTGATCCCTGGTCCGGGAAGATTCCACATGCCACAGAGCAACTAAGCCCACGAGCCATAACTACTGAGCCTGCACTTCTAGAGCCCGTGCTCCGCAACAAGAGAAGCCACTGCAATGAGAAGCCCGTGCACCACAACGAAGAGTGGTCCCTGCTCGCCGCAACTAGAGAAAGCCCGCGTGTAGCGACGAAGACCCAGCACAGCCATAAATAAATTAATTAATTAATTAAATAAATCTAAAAAAAAAAAGAATGAATGATGGGGGAATTTCCTGGTGGTCCAGTGGTTGGGACTCCGTGCTTTCACTGCTGGGGCCTGGGTTCGATCCCTGGTCAGGGAACTAAGATCCCACAGGACGCGTCGTATGGCCAAAAAAAAAAAGTTTGCTTTAAAAGAAAAAAAAAGAATGAATGATGAACAAGATGCAGAATGATGAACAGGACTCTGAGAAGGAATGATTTGGCAACAGGTGGTGAACAAGAAGGGGGGAAGGTCATGGAAGCTAAGGGAGGATTCAAGCTCAAGAAGGGCAGAGTGGTGATGGGGTCAAATGCTACAGAACTAGGGCAACACGTAGAGAGAAGTACAAGGCCAATATAGAATTTGCAAAGGAGGGAAGTGATAATTTTCTTTGATAGGTTCTTACTTTCAAGGATGAGAGAGTGGCCAAGATGGCAGAGTAGAAAGACCCAGAGCTCACCTCCTCTCACGAGCACACCAAAATCACAACTATCTACAAAACAACCATTGATGAAAAAGACTGGATCATACACAAAAAGATCTTCTACAACTAAAGACATAAAGAAGGAACCCCAACGAGACAGGTAGGAGGGGTGGACTCATGATATAATCAAATCCCATACCCCCCAGGTGGGCAACCCACAAACTGGAGAATGATTATATTGCAGAGGTTCTCCCACAGGAATGAGAGTTCTGAGCCCAGGGGTCTGGCACCAGGAAGATGAGCCCACAGAGCATTTGTCTTTGAAGGCCAGCAGGGATTAACTGCAGGATCCCCACAGGACTGGGGGAAATAGAGACTTCACTCTTAAAGGGTGGACACAAAAATCTCACGTGCACTGGGACCCAGGGCAAAAGCAGTAATTTGATAAGAGCCTGGGTCAGACTTACCTGCGGGTCTTGGAGAGTCTGGAGAGGTGGGGAGGGGATGGGAGAGGGTGGCTGTGGCTCACCCTGGGGACATAGACACTGGTGGCAGATATATTTGGGAACATTCAACCATGTGAACATCTGCTGGTGGCTGCCATCTTGGCTCACCAGCTCCAAGACCTGGCCCCACCCAACAGCCTGTGGGAGTCAGTGTTAGGATGCCTCAGGACAAATAACTAACTGGGCAGGGACACAGCCCTACCCATCAGCAGACAGGCTTCCTAAAGACTTCCTGAGCCCACAGCCATCTCTAAAGATGCTCCTAGACATGGCCCTGCCCATCAGAGGGCCAAGACCCAGCTCCACCCACCAATGGGTAGGCACCAGCTCTTCCCACCAGGAAGCCTGCACAAGCCTCTAGACCAGCCTCACCCACCAGGGAGCAGGCACCAAACACAAGAAAACTATGATTCCACAGCCTGCACTCCAAGTCGGCCAACAGCAGACCAGACCCTACCCTGGGACCAGCTGGGCCCCGGCCTTGCCCACTAGCAGGCCAATGCAACCTTCAGGACACCTTGGACCCCATACCCAGCTGTGTAAAGAGCCCTCCATCCCTGCACAAACAGTGATCTGAAACGAGCTCTGGGATCCCTGGGCCTGCAGCCAGACTCCCCGAACCAGATCTGCCTGCCAATAGTCTGGCACTAACGCCAGTATCTGGCTTCACCTGCCAGTGGGTGGGCAACAGCCCCAGAGTCTTCAGGACTCTAACTCTGCCCATTAGTGAGCCAGCACTAGCCCCATGGCCCCCTAGGGTTCTGCAACCAGCTGCCTCATGACCAGGCCCCACTAACCAGCAGCCAGCAGCATCTGCACAAGGCAGGGCCTGGCAGCCAACCAGACTAGGGGCCAACCAAGCCTACTAGACTGCCCACATAGTCAGCCTGCCACAACAGCAGGACACACGCAGCCCTCTTAGGGGGAACAGCTAGAGCATATAGCTTGGGTGATGAGAGGGCAGTGCACTGCTGGGACACATAGGACATGTCCTAAAGAAGGCCCTTTCTCCAAGGTCAAGAAACATAACTAAGCCACCACATACATAAAAATACAAATAGCAACCTAGACAAAATGAGGCAGCAGGGGAATATGTTCCAGAGGAAGGAAAAAGGTAAAACCCCAGAAGAAGAACTAAGTGAAGTGGAGATGGCTAATCTACCTGAGAAAGAGTTCAGAGTAATGATTGTAAAGATGATCAAAGAACTCGGGAGGAGAATGGATGCACAGAGCAAGAAGTTAGAAGTTTTTAACAAGGATGAGACAAATAGTTATGAATAAAACCTAAAGGGTCTAGGGGCTATGAAAACCAACCTCTCATTAGGACAATTAGATCTCATCAAATCTCACCAGGAAAATCATATTCCAATCTGAAGTTCCTTGTTCTTCCTTATAAAAGGGATCGCAGGAATAAGATAGAAACTTCTGTCTACACGCTGTGGCTACATTAGAGTAACTGAAGAGCTCCAAAACACACGCCCTTACATGATGAAGTCCTTTCTTGTTGTGGGGTCACTGTGGAAGGGTTCTCAAGGAGAACCTCTGAGGGCATGAAGAAAATTACCCATCACCATTGAGCCTCCAGGAGTAACAAAGAGGAGCACTTAAAAGCAAAAGATGCCTTCAGGTAAGCATTTATTACTATGATAACGGTTATCACAATTTAATTTACATTAATTTGGATTTACCTTACTTATATTAAAAGAATACATGGCCTTCTTTCTGAAATTGATTAAATTAATATCAACATAGAAACTATTACTTTTTGTTGGGCGGGGGGAAAGGCGACCCATCTATCTATTCTTCTACTCATTCTTCCATCCACCCACCCACCTATCCATCCGTCTGTCTATCCAAATTACGTTTTAAGGCCCTCTTATTTAGTGGCTTTATGCTAGTTCCTGAGTCTGCAAAGATGAACAGGACCAGATTCAAGACCTCAACATAGTCACCATCCAGTATGTAGGAATTTGATCTAAAACATCATTAAAATTAGGCCAGTGTTCAGGATATGTATCAAATGCTTTTAAAGTAAACCCCAGAGATATGCTTTAGGCATTATCTCTGTACTTCTTCACTATACTAATGTTCCCTGACATTGTTATCACTGATAAATGTCAAAAGGGAGAGTGATATTTTTGGAGCTGATTTTTTTTTTTTACCCTATTACAAAAATAGATTATAAACACACACACATATGTCACAGAAAGAACTTAGACTAATATTTCTATACAGGGATAACCATTAGCATATTTTTAAAGCTCACAGTTACCTTCCTGTTGTCAGTTACAGTCATCTGTTGGTTTGAACTCCTTATTTTATGATAGCTATCAAAACCTATTGGTAATATGTAATCTGATTAAATTTAGCAAGAACATGAAAATTTTATAGTCAGAGTTCCTGAAAGAGGCTGTATGATTCAATATTTTCATCCAACCATCTTTATAAAGGCATAGTGCTAACGTAAACCAACAAAAAATGATCCCTAATAAAATTAACACAAAGCTATAATTGAATTCAAATTCATAAACGTTTTATTTTTAGGTAGCTGTTCTCTGTTTAGGACCTCAGCCTAAGTCAGTATTTAGTTATAATTTACACTAGGCAAATGCTTGGGGGAAAGAACATATATACTAAGGCAAAGCACAAATGAGTCGAAGTTATCCATGTCATCACGCTACTCTACCATAGGCCCCTTTGCTTCTCCTGGAAGGTTGTTGGTACCCCTAGTGTTGGAGGAGGGTACTGAGGCTAATCTGGATTGCGGTTCAGAAAAGTGAAAGATACAATGCCTTTCACGCAGGTCTCTGGAGAAAGCTAAGGTTTCTCTAACCTTGGAGAAGCACACTCTAATACAAAATGCAGTATCATACAACTTTATTTAGTTCAAGGAGGCTGTGGTGGCAGTGTCAATACAGCAGGTACAAGGGCTGAAGGAGCTTTTATTACATCACAGATTGGCAGCCTGACATGTAAAGACCAGTACTGATGGAATATTCAAGTCACTAACTTTGTCTTTCTACTCCACTCAAATAGCATGAATCAGTCAGCTCTGCTGCTATACAAACAACCCACCCACACCCCAAATTTTAGTTAAAACTGCAAAGGCTTTTTCTGGGATCTGTAATGAAGAAGACATGTGCATCAAAGCTCTCTTTGTGTTTTCTTCATTCTAGATCCAGGCTGAAAGAGTAGTCCATTTTTGGACATGCCACTCTATGACAAAGAGAAAATAGCAAGAGAGCTGATGGAAATATACAATGAGTCTATCTATGTCAATTAAGGCTGCTATTACAAAAATACCATAGAGTGAATGGCTTAAACCACAAACATATATTTCTCCCAGTTCTGGAAGTTGGGAAGTTCAAGATCAAGGCAACAGCAGATTCAGAGTCTGGTGAGGGTCTGCTTCCTGGCTTATAGACACCTGTCTTCTCATTTTATCCTCACATGGCTGAGAGAAAGAGATCATCTCTCTCACATCTCTTCTTCTAAGGGCACTAATCCCATTCATGAAGCCTCCACCCTCATGGCCTAATCACTTCCTAAACCCATTGTGTTGGGGGTTAGGGCTTCAACATATGAATTTGGGGGGAGAAGAACAAACATTCAGCTCATAGCAGGCTTTTAGAGCTTTCACTTGGATGAGGCATAGTCAAGGTTACCCACATACCATTAGCCAAAGTACTCACATGCCCAAGCCTGACATCAAAGGTGCAGAAACTGTCTACTCCCCCATAGGAGGCACTGCAAGTTGTGTGATCCTGTTAGAAGGAGTGTGAGTTGCTGGGAATGGTAATGCAATGCCCCGTACCATGCTCCCTTTTGCAGTCCCCACCTAGTTCTCCAGCTGATTCCTTCAGCCCCTTCCACTTGCTGCCAGCTCAAGGAGGGTACAGTGGTGAGTCTTGTGGAGGAGACCACACACGCAGTGAGGCTGCAGCAGCTGTTGTTTCCACGCTTCCCTTTTTGTTCTCGTCAGTCTCTGAGTACAGACGGCAGGGTGGGTTGGGAGGGAGTCTGCAGATGAGGTGGAAGACGACTGAGAGAACAGAGACCTTTCTCATTAACTGAAGGGGTCATTTGTGTGCATCTAGAGGGCTGTGCCTGCGAGAATACAATTAAGCCCACTCCTCAAAGCCATCCTCCTCTTCAGTTAATATTTACTGAGCACCCACTGAGACACTGGCCCTGTACTCAGAGCTACAAACTCTCCCAGGCTGAGAAAGGCTCTGACTAATTTGCACATTAAAAAGCACACAGGCAGAGGAAACCCACCTTCTTCTCCTTCCCAGTCACCCTGGGAGAGAACCTCTTCTCTTCTTCATTCACGTGTGGAATCCCAATTAAACATAGTAAACAAAGAAAAACTTCTTACACTGTAATTTTCTTCCCTCTCCCCTTGCTTTATTTGCTGTCTGGATTTTATTGCTCAAGAATGGCCTGCTCTAAGCATCATCTCCTATTAACTAGAGAGATAAAAGCCATAAAGGGAAGGGAACTCCTTCAGTTCTCTTTGCTGGTTGTGAGACAGCAGCGCCTTTCCAAGGGGAGTTGACATCTGTTGACTGAGACTGCAGTCCTGCACCAGGGCTGTGTTCACACTCCGAATGCAAACTGCAGCTATCAGAGACAGAGCCGGGTTTGATAACTCCTTGAGCCCAGAGCAAATCTGCTTGGGCACTAGAAAAGAAATGGTGTAGTCTTAAAGCAGATGTATGTTCTTAATGTGGTTGGCTTGTAAAGCGATAAAACATGGAGTTTTTCCCCCCTTAGCCCATCACTACTGTTAAACAGTGTAACTTAAGACAGGGCGATTCTATCACAATTCCCTGTAATATTTAGTCCATATACTAGAATGAAACATAGATTTGTATCATTCGTTTTCTCACGTCTGGTAAGATATTAGGAGCAAACAACGTGTGTCTCCACGGTTATAAACAAAGGTGTCATGTTTGCAGAACAGATCCTATAGGTAGAACTTCTATAAATGGGGTAAAATATGGGGTTTTCATTGGTTGAAATGACGTTAACTATTTCAATCAGCATGATTTTTATAAGAAACATTTTTCCCTTCTCTGTGAATGCCATCAAGCATTTGTGTCTTTGTATCACCTTTCTCCTAACCTGAGTTCTTGGTCCAGCTCTTCCACTGTGACCTTCAGAAAATCAACTATTCTGAGTCTCTGTTTCTTTCCTTGTTAAATTAGGGTGTTGATTTGGATCAGGATTTCTCTAGGTCTGCTCTGGGGAACATCGTTTCTGAGGAAATTAGTGGGGGTCATGTTTTAAAAAAGAGGCTCTGTGGTCAGATAAGTTTTGGAATTGTGACATTAAACAATATTAAACACATTTCCTTACTCAGAACTTTAGCGTCCTAATACTATTCATTGTGATTCTCCAAAGAGAGAGATAGAGTAATGCCTTATTTCCCCAATTGATTTAGCCAGAAAATTTTTTTCTTGCAGATTATTTCTCGGAATCAGTCTGAACATTAGACTTCAAAGATCCTTCAACTGATAACATTCTATGATTCTATTTCCTATTTATTCTGCCTAACTTTCCAATTTCTCTCACCTATTTCAGGAAGAGAACTACCTGGGTTTTCTAACTCCTTCATAAGGTGAAAGTCAGTCTGTTCTTTATTCCTTTTTCCCCTGTAATTTATTTGAAAATTTTCAAACCCACAGAAAAGTTGAAAGAATAGTACAATCAATATATATTCTTCACTTAGATTCAACAACTGTTAACATTTTGCTCCAATTACTTTCTCTGTCTCTGTCTCTTTCTCTCTCTCACACACACACTATACATACCATATGTATAATTTTACTGCTGAACCATTTGAAAATAAATTGCAGACATCATGACACTTTATCTCTAAATACTTTAAGATGTATCTTTGACTTCCCTGGTGGTGCAGTGGTTAAGAATTCGCCTGCCAATGCAGAGGACACAGGTTCAATCTCTGGTCCGGGAAGATCCTACATGCAGCGGAGCAACTAAGCCCATGGGCCACAACTACTGAGCCTGTGCTCTAGAGTCCACGAGCCACAACTACTGAGCCCATGTGCTGCAACTACTGAAGCCCATGTGCCTAGAGCCCATGCTCCACAACAAGAGAAGCCATTGCTCACTGCAACTAGAGAAAGCCCGCACACAGCAACGGAGACCCAATGCAACCAAAAATAAATAAATAAAAAGTTATAAAAAAAAGAAAAAAATGTATCTTATAAGACAAGAGCATTCTTCTACACAACTTCAGAACCATTATTACACATAAGGAGTTTAACATTGATTAATATCATGAAAGTATACTCTGTATTTAAATTTCCCTAATCGACCCCACAATGTTCTTTACAATGTTTTTTAAACTCTAGGATCCATTCAGGGTTCACACATTAGATTTGGTTATATCTCCTTGGCTTCTTTAATCTAGAACTAGCTCCTTAATTTGTTCATTTCTCATGAGATCAACCTTTCTGGAATAGTCCAGGTCACTTATTTTGTAGAAAGTCTAACATTTTAAATTTGTGTGATAATTTCCTCATAATTAGCTTCAGTTGAAATATTTTTGAAAAAAAATTAACAGGCGATATGGTTGCGTATTTCAGACTGCATCATATCAGGAGAGACATAATGTCACTTTGTCCCATTATTGGTGATGTTTTGAGTAACAGCATGGTTAAAATGTTATTTGCTATATGTCTGTTACAAAGATATGCTTTCCCTCTGGTAATTAATAAGTGATCTGGTAGTTGATATTTTGAGATTCGTGAATAACTTCTTTCCTAACAACCCTTCACCCAGTGGCTTTAGCATTTGTTGATGATCCTTGCCTGGACCAAATATTACACTGGGATTGCAAAATAGTGCTTTTTTTCTAATCCAATCCCTTCTTTTTTATTAACAGCTATTCTTCTATAGATAAGAATTTTCTCTTCCTCTTTCTCCTTCTCTCTCTCTATCACTTCCCCTATCTCTGTCTCTCATTGAGCATCATGATGTACCATAGATTCTTTTTTTATTCAATGTTTTATAATCTATTATGTAATTCATCCTTCTAACATTTATTCAGAGACTACTCTCTGCCAGGTACTAAAGTGAGATTAACCTAACGTTAATCTTAGTCTGCTTTACCTTCCCCCGTAAGTACTTAAGAAAACTATCAGTGGAACATTAACAACTAATCCAAATTCTTGAACTGGCCACCACTTTGCCAACAAACTTTTGTCAGATAGAGGGAACTGAAAATGAAGATGGGAGTGGAGAGTGATCTCCAAATTTTAATTATTATTCCCCTTTTGTAAACCTCAGCCAGGCTACTGTGGTTACAGCAATCATCAAATGGCCATGTGAATCATCACAGAGGAAAAAAAAAAAAAAATCAATTACCAACTCCATGGAGCCACACTTGATCAGAAAGGAGAGAATTCCAACACCAAGAACTTGGCCCTGATACATGGGCTCATCGTCCATGGAAGGAGAATCATAATTTCTATTTCTACTCTGTGCACAAAATAGTCATTTAATGATCACTCAAGTCATTAGGAAGACCGGGGAACTATGTCCATGTCTTTAACAGGTTCTTAAGCCAATAGCAAGGTATCAAAGGCCCTGGTCAAGACAGGAGCCCCAGAGCACTTCCCTGGCCAGACACAGGCCACAGGGCCCAGATGGGCAGCATCCTCACCTCCCCAACAGGATCTGAATGATGAATTCCAAACAATTAATCACCAAATGAATCAGAAAACAGCTTTCAGTGGAAGGAAAAAGGACCCTGCGTTTCTGGGAAAGAATAGACTGACCCATCCTGGTCACATTTTCCAGTGGAAGGAGTGTTCTGAGCTTTATACAAGGGGAGAGACACCTTGCAGGGCACATGCCTGGTGCTGTAGCACCCTGCTGACTATTAGAGGTCAGAAGACATATCCAAAGGACAGACAACCTTCTAGACTTGATTTTTTTTTTCTTTTGTGGGGTCAGGAGTGGTGTATCCTGCTCCCTGTGGAGCCTAGGAGCTTCTCCTCCAGCCCTAGAAGAATACACGGTCTGTGCGGAGGGGCGGAGGGGCAGGCAGAACAGGCAGAAACTGGTGTCCTGCCAGGGACTCAGGAGACAGGGGGCAATTGTGATCCTTGGAATCTTTGTTACCTCAAGGTTTACAAAACTTTAGTGTCTTTCTGAGGTCATGGCGGAAGATCTTCCCAGCCGCCAGAGCACCTCCAAAGGAATAAGGGCCCAGTGGAAAAAGTTCAGGTTTTGGAGTCCACAGACTTTGGGTTCGAATGTCATCCCTGAAATTTATGAGGCATAAAGCCTAGGCAACTTAGTTATTAATTCCTGTTCCCTCATCAGTAAAGTAGAGAAAGAAAATACCTCACAGATTTGTTGTGAAAATCATGTTAAATAAGGTAAAGCATGTGCATTGCTTTATTAGTTAGGATTCCTTTCATTCCAGGTAACAGAAACCAACCTGAGCTGGTTTAAGGAAAAAAGTGAGAGAGATTGAGACAGAGAGAAAATTAATTATAAGGTTTTAGTGATATCCCCTTGTTCTTAAAGTCAAGAATTCAGCTAAGCCTTATAATGAGGCTGTAGCCGAGACATAAAAAATCATCAGGAACCACTGTAGCTTCTCTTCGTATATTTGATCTTTTTTCTCCTTTTGTGAGGATTGGCTTTCTCTCCACTAGGCCAACAGAACTGACAGACCCATAGCTTTTGAGTTTATGTATCCCTTTCCAAGACACCAACACAGAGGTAGTGGGAATCCATAATTCCAATTCTAAAGTCTCACAAGGGAATCTGATCCTTAACCTTATGACAAGAGTTCCCTGTGGCATGAGTGGACGGTGGCTGGGACCATGGAGTGTAGACTCAGCATAAACAGGGCTGAAGGGGCTGACCCTGTGGTGAGCACTGTACTGAGGGGATCCTTGTGGACTGTGTAGACATTTCAAAATGTGTTTTCCACAGGTACCTAGCTCAGTATCTGCCACATAATGGGGGTATTATTTTTCTTTTTCCTTCCTCTCATATCAGATATGATGAATCTAAGAGAAGAGTTGGGGAAAATCACTCAGATATTCTGTGGCATGTAGGGCCCTTTGATAACTGAAATGAAGTCATTAGGATTAACACAGGATCTGGCAACAATAATACCACTAAGATAAGTAAGGCAGGCTGTGTACATTTTAGACCTTCCTTCTCTTCCTAAATTTGACTTCTTGCTGTGTTCTCTGAAATGTTTCTTTCTACCCTTGGAAAATCCCTTGTATCTGGTGATATGATGACAGGAACAATACTTCTATGGAGAAAAGTCCTCCCTACAGAAGTGGGTGGATTAGGAGGTAATGGTTGAGGCTAGTGGGCAAAGAGAATATTAAGAACAGAATTGCTCCAGAAGCTTAGCTGGCTTTTTCTTACTGCTGCAGACCACATTCCCAAGTGCAGCAATTGTGCAAAAAGGCAACATTGATTCCTTCCATCTTTCTTCCTTTCTACCTTCCTTCCCCTTCCTTCCTTCTTATCTTCTTTTTCTTTTCTTCTTTCATGCAGCAAATGTTTACTGAGCATTTTACTATTGACAGAGACACAAAGAAAAGCACTCAAATGTTTCATATGATCACCTCTTTCTCCTGGGAAAGCAGTGGCTCAGCCAGGAATTTCTGGAACTGCAGCTGGGCACGAGAGTAAAGAATACTGTCCCTGATTATAGGAAGCTGATTAAAGTGGCGCTTCAGCCCAGAACCTGAAGAAGGTCAAAGCATCCAGACCAAAGCTCTCCATGAGTGGACAGCATGAACCTGGACCAAAGGGTGAACAACAGTGAGCATGCAACGCAGAGCCAGCAGGTCGAGGCAGGGCCTCGCATGACCCCCAGAGGCTATAAGCCACCAACGGCAAGAACTTCTTATGGGAAGCCCACAGGCCTTGGCCAGAAAGGGACCTCTGAAAGCACCCAGGCCTTTTGGTCCTTAGGAGAGAAAAAAGAGAGTTCTGAAGGGAGAAATGTTCACCATACC
The DNA here is from genome assembly GCF_011762595.2 of Tursiops truncatus. Classification (NCBI taxonomy): domain Eukaryota; kingdom Metazoa; phylum Chordata; class Mammalia; order Artiodactyla; family Delphinidae; genus Tursiops; species Tursiops truncatus. The sequence continues at coordinate 13,467,389 of NC_047038.1, forward strand.
AAATATTTGCCTCATGGTTTAGATCAGAGTATAAAACCCTTCCTCAGTAATTCTATTTCCTGCCCATCTCCCAACACAACTTGCAAAATTGTAAAGAAAGAAACATTTCTCTAAATTTACTACTGAGACTAAACTACTCACAGGAGCTTAGGCCAAACATAAGCTTTTTCCTTAAGAAACAACGACGTGCACATGGCCATTTAAACACAAATTTCTTGACATCACCACTGAAAACAAATTATGTCCAGGTGGTAGAATATATTAGATAAGTTTCAGGGTCTTCCTACGTTAACAGCTTAGATTTGAGGCAGCATTTTATCTTCACAGACTGGCATTTGTCTCTATTATGTTTCTCAACCAACTAAAAACCCTTCAATCACTGGGAAATATTTAATGGGTAATGAGAATTGCTTGAGTGACAAGTCCTATTTGACTAAGTAGCCCAGCCATGTCTTTACTATTGATATAAATGCTTCCATATTACATTTACATCATTTATATCCATTGTAAAAAAAAATGTATCTCAACAGCCCAAAAATAATGTGGCAAGAAGGCAACCCTGGGGTGTTATAAATATCAAATAAGTCATAACTATAATGATAATATTGGAATTTATCGTTAGAAGATAGAGGTTGAACTTATCAAGATGCCACAAGTGAGCAATAAAGATCTCCTTATTGAGTGCAGATAAATTTCAGACTTTTGATAACCTTGTTAAACACTCTACAGTTCCTTATTCTTAATGCCATCCCTTGGTTTTAAAACTGCTCACTGCTTTTATAGTTGCTGCTTTTTGTTGCTTTTCCATACCTGATGGTCTCTAGTAAAACACAAGTCTGGTATCAAAGAGTCTCTTTTCTCTGCTTTCACTTCTCCCTTCCCGAATTCCTTTCCCATCTCCCTTCTCCCCACTATCTTCTAACTTCTACACCTAATAGTAGGACAAGGACACGAACAAGGAAAATAAAATGCAAATATTGAATAACAGGAGAGACAGAAGTGTAGCACCCACTTTCCCTCTTTTCTCGACCTAAATAAATCTCATTCATCCTTCAAGACCACTGTATTAGGCTACACGGGCTCCCATAACAGAGTACCACAGACTGGGTGGCTCACACAGTAGAAACTTATTTCCTTGCAATTCTGGTTGCTAGAAGTCCAAGATCAAGGTGTCAGCAGAGTTGGTTTCTTTGGAGACCTCTCCTCAGGGCTTGCAGATAACATCTTCTCCCTGTGTCTTCACGTGATCGCTCCTCTGTGTGTGTCTGTGTCCTCATCTCCTCTTAGAAGGATACCAGTCATGTTGGATTATGGCCCATCCTAATGACCTCACTTAAACTTAGTCACTTCTTTAAAGACCCTATATACAAATACAGTCACATTCTGAGGTATGAGGGTTAGAACTTCAACATATGAATTGGGGGGCACATAATTCAGCCCATAATAGCCACCCTCATCTACCTTCACTAAATTCCACTTCTCTGCCACACCAGCCTACCTGCTGTTAACCATACACAGCCTTGTTGAGCTCTGCCATTATATTAGTGGCTGATTCAATTTAACTGGGGACTTATGGACACTGCCTTGAGTAGTTTTTAGATGAGAGTCATTTCTCCCTCAACAAGATCCATGAGCACAGTGACAGCTTTTAATCCCTCTCAATGCCTAGAACACGGTCAGCACATTAGTAGATAGGCTTACAATAAAACAGAAAAGCAAAACAAATCTCAGATGAATTGAATGTCATTCTTTTAGTTGCTGTGTTTGTGCATTTTTATCTCTTTGAGAAGAGAAGCCCCTTAGAGGCACAATTGTGCCCCTCTGAAGAGAAAACAGAGGAATTAATTCAATTTGGCCAGTGAAAATGAAATTTGGACAATTTTCAAAATCTTTTGTCTTTTCAGTATGATTTTGAAGTATAGTGAGGTGAAAATTTTATAAAAAAGGTCAATTCCAATATTTTCATATGTTTTCTGAGACTTTGTTTATAAGGAGCTTAGTTAACTTTGGATAATGATCACTATACATAAAGTGATCCTTCTTTGTAGAATAAGTTTAGAACACTGTAGCATGGGTACCGAAAGCCAATATGGAAAGTAGTTACTAGCAGAGGTAACATCTGCATTACACAGTTTGATTTTTCCATTTATAGAGCTACCTTACATGTCCTTCTTAACTTCACAAACATTGTGGGTAAATATTTTTGCTGTGACCACGACTTTTAGGATGTTATTTGGCTCTTCATGTTTCCATAACTCAACAGGTTCTTCCAGAGCTTACTTTGCTCATGCCTGAGGGTGTGCCCCCCAAAAGTCTACTCAGTTATAGTCTTTCAATTGTTTGGAAAATTCAGTCTCAAACAAGAGATGAAATCTATGTTGTTTTTCTGACTCTTTAGGGATGTAAACAAACATCTGCCTTATTGGAAAAAAAGCATAATTCCTTTGCATAAGAAATAAAAAGCCAGGTTGAGGAAATTCCAGAATGGCGCAAATCATGGTTTATGTCACCTTCCATGGCAGCTCTAAAGAAATATTAACACCCAATATCACGTAGCTATTGATAAAGAGGGAAATGCCAGGAAATTCTGATTTAATGCTGTCTGGACTGTTCATTCAACAAAGAGGATAATAACAATGACGATGGTGGTAATTCTCAAAAGGAATTAGACATTTGCATTGTCTTCAGCCTATGAGATGATACGCATTTTGAGGGAGACTAGGATGTTATTAGGCAGGTGAAGGTCATGTCCAGGAATGCTGTCTAATTGCCTCCCATTTACTATCATGGGCCAAGTGCTTTGCTTACATTACCTAATTCAGTCCTCACGGTGAGATGGGTATTATTCTCACCATTTTATGGACGAGGAAACTGGAGGGCCAAAGCATTTCTGTACCTTTCCCAAGTCATACATAAGTAGGGGAGAGCGGAGTGTCAAAATGTACACTCCCAGACCATCAGACCCAATCTACCCAAGACTGTATCAAGTTAAAGGTATGAAATTTGGGTAGGAGAAATGTTTGCTAAAGTGACAGCCTGGGTTTTTATTTTTGCTTTTGTTTTAATCCTCTTTGATGTATTTCTCTGGTCCAGTTCCTTCAAGAGCTGTCCCTGTTCTAAGTTTCTGTCCTCTACGAGGAAATCGACCTGCCAGAACAATCAAGGACTTCACCTAAGAGTTACCACATTGTAGTAAATAAAAGCATCTCCAAACTGCCTGGAAGACAATTATTTATGGAGGCAATAATTACGTTGTATTTTGGTAAAAGAACATTTCTCTCCTCAACATATATAGGAACAACCACCACTTACAGCTGAAAATAGGCGCGGGGTCTTTTGCTTTCAGATGACTGCAAAACACATTCCCAGCATCTCATTTCAGAAAATCAAGTTTTTATTTAAAGTTCCTTTGGGATTCTCCCCGAGCCTGACTCTTCTGTGAAAGGGACCTGGGACCTGCCTTCTGCAGTCGGCAACAGCAAGGACTGTTCTACTCTCCGTGGTCCACACAGCCCATCCACGGGAGTGAGGGCAAGGAAGAACAAGCGCGGTAGCTTCCTCGGTGAAAAATCACTAGTGAGGCGCAAGCGTTCACGCACATGGTTTCCAGAGAGATTTCAGCCAGACCTAGCAGTCCCCCTAATCGTCACACCCCGTTGTTGATTCCCACCTTCAGCAAAAATCCTTTAGGGCAGCAAGCGCAGCAGGAAACCTGTCATTAACAACCACCATAGTGTCACATCAGCGATTCTCAGTAGCGTCGGCTCCACTATTTAACTCAGCTGTTTACCTCATCGGGAGAGCTTTGTTTGATTGTCAGAAAATAGAACATGTACATTCGTCGGTCATAAACACACACAAGCTCTCCAGAGCACAAATAAACAAAACGATCAAGCACGTTGGTAAATGTGTTTGCATGATTTAACGAAGCCAGATGAAGCATGTGCATAACCCTGCATATCAAGCACCATGGAGTAACTTGTTTGTAATCTGTCTTGTACAATACAGCTATTGCCACTCACTCCACTCACCCAATTCAGACCCTGGAAATGTACTATTTTTAGACTGGCTTTGTACACCACTATTTACAAAGCGCACTGTTAAATCCTTTGAATAGCGGCCAAGAAGTTGGGTGAGAACCTAGAAACCTGCCACACAGACCAGCATCCTAATCAACCCTGGGACAGCCAGCTAGAGATCTGCCTTTGTTTCCTTTTCTTCTTTTCCTTTGTCTCCCCGGGAATATCAGTGTAAAAAGGCAAGGAGACAAAGAGGTGGGCCTTATCTGTTCTTGTCGTTCAAATGGGTTGCTCTCCTAGATAACAGCCCATTTGTCAACATCTTGGGCGATTTAAGCTGCTCTTTGTCAAAACCACTTTTGGAAAAGATTTGACCATTGATTTACTTGAGAGCCTGTGTGACGGCAGAAGGTGCGTCATGGAAAACTCACACGTGGGTGCTTCACAGCGGCTGGGAGTCGATCACGTGACGGCTCACTGCTCCGGGCCAATCCACTGCTGGCAAGCTGGCCAAGTGGCCACAGGGGAAGGAGAGACAGAGAAGAAAATAGTAGGCAAAGTGTTGGCGTGAGGCCGTTGGTGGATGAAGCTATCGCAAAGAGAAAGGATTGCAACACCAGGGAGGAGATGAAGGGCCTCCTATCATTTTGCACCCAGCAAGAAACCTGAAGGAACTAAGAACTAAGTTTGGCTCTCTTTTGACAGCTTGAGAAAAGCTGAGAACGGAAGCAATGACTGGGCTAATTCTGGACAAAATTTTTTTAAATGATATTTGAGAGGAATCCACGTCTTTGCCTCAATTCTTAGCTTCTGTGTAAATTGCTCATTTTCCAAATTCTTTATTTTTTTTCAGGTGACTCCAATTCATTTGCATTTTTTGTAGTGGATGGGATCCTTTGAGACATCCCTGGTGGCTTGGCTGGTAAAAGTGGTGCAGCTAGGGCTTCCCTGGTGGTGCAGCGGTTGAGAGTCCGCCTACTGATGCAGGGGACACGGGTTCGTGCCCCGGTTCGGGAAGATCCCACATGCCGCGGATCAGCTGGGCCCGTGAGCCATGGCCGCTGAGCCTGCGCGTCTGGAGCCTGTGCTCCGCAACGGGAGAGGCCACAACAGTGAGAGGCCCGCGTACCGCAAAAAAAAAAAAAAAAAAAAAGTGGTGCAGCTAGAAAGTGGCCAGGCAGTGATATCCCATCCTACCCCTGCACCTGTACTTGGATGTCCTCATTCCTTTCACTTTACAAAACTAATCAGAGGAGAAATAGAGAGGAGAGTTTTAAGTGCTTTGGATCAGAACTGTTCTCTGAATTTAAGGCATTCCATTATTTTAGTTATTATTTCAGGTTCAGTGAGGTCTTTATGTTCATTATAATATTAGAGGCATTTGATAGAAAAGCAGTGTGCCAAGATGCTTAATAACAGTAACAACAAAAGCAGCTTACTTTTGAGCCTATATGTGCCAGGCACTGTTCTAGACACTTTGTACAATATATCTACCCTTACCAATGGCTCAGCAAGCTAAGTATCATTTTCCCCTTTGTGGGGGAGTACTGAGGATCAGAAGGTCACTTGGCCAACGTCACCAGCCAATCAATGGCAGATCTGAAACTCAAATCTAGGTTTGTGGGGCTCTTTCTACCACATCAGGCAACACCATTTGTAAACGTGAACTCATTCTGAGCACCTCAGGGCACTGGCTTTACTTTGGTGACTCTCAGTCCCATATTGGACTTGGTTATTTTATTGGACTCAACATGTTTATTTACCTAGGACTTTTACAGAAGAGTAATAGGATTGTTATTTGTGCTTTATCTATGGAATTAGGCTTGCCTGCTGCTACTTTAAATTCCTTCATATCTTATAAGTATTCCATTTGACCTGATCCTTTTCCTGGATGTGTTATAGAAAATGTGGTCTATAGTAACAGTGATAAGAGTATCCTGGCTCCTTTATAGATGCATAAATAAATGAGGAAAGAATTTTTCCCCAACCCTGAGCATGTAGGCAGCACCACTATATAGCAGGCTTGTATGCACACCAAGTTGGACTTAAACCAATCACTGGAGGTAAATAGGAAAGGGGACAAAGTTCAAGAAGAGATGCAAAGAAAACAGGAAGTAGGTATTGGTGAACTTGGCATGTACAATAGTATCGCTGTCATAGAGAACATCAGCTCAATAGATTATTCTCACATCCCTCCTATATATCCATTTATTTGGTTGATCATTGTCACCCAATAAGGGTAATGTGAGGAAATAAGAAGAACTATAGGTCTTAATATAATTCTAGAAAATGAAAACTTCCTAACTTCCTTTTATAGCTCTAAATTCAAAGCTTTTGGCCTCAAGGTAGATCAAAGATACGTCTATACTCTTTATTACCTGGATTTTTTCATTTGCTTGTACCACCACGTTCTGTTTCTGTTTTGTCTGAAAAGAAAATGAAATAGAATTACCTCCTACACTCTTACTGCTATTGACATTAAATTTCATCTTCTTTTATTATGATCAGCAAAGTTACTCATAACATTGGGATTTGTTTTTAAAGTTATAGCTACTGCATTGCTTTGGCACTGTGTTCCACCTAAACTCATGGCATTTGTGTACTATTTACCTTTCAGAAAGCTATTTTACAAGAAGAAAAAGAAAATGGGAGTATAGACTTCCAACAGCAAACATCTTTTCTGCTCTCTCCTTGGCTCTGAAACAGGATACGTGAAACAGAATTTCAGGCTGTCATTAATGCAGCTCTTCATAAGATAAGAGGTTCTTTTATCTGTAAAAAAAAATGCTGTACTAATTCTCAACGAGAATCAGAATGCTCCAGTTAATGCTCTTTCTACAAGAGGAATTCACCTTTTCTACTCTGCATATTTGCAGTCAAATTTTCATATTTTGTTACAGGAAACTGGAGGTGGGTAAACATGCAATGATAATATTATTTCATAGGACTGAGTCTAAAAACCTTAAATATTAACAATATATTGAGATAAATGCTGAGTAGGGGTTACATAAAGAATTTCCAAATAATATCCACTTTACAGGAATGTACCTGTAAGCACAGACCTTAATTGGATACAATTTACATCCAGCCCTTTTGATGGGGGTAGTAAAAAAAAAATTGGGAAATGCATCCTCGTTTGACACAGTAGGGAAAAGAGCTATAGTTCCTTTTTATGCCCTACAGTACTGTCCAAAGAAGGAAGAAACCTCTGCTGTTTCCATCTTGATTTAAATATCTTCTTGTAGAATGCACAGGGCAATTCAGAAACAATACTTTCATTATGTATGTTTTGTGTGTGGGCTTGGAATAATTGGTAATGCGTTGGCACTGTGTTCCACCTAAATGCATGCCATTTGTATACTATTCAACTTCTTAAAAAATCTAGTTTCCAAGAAGAAAAGGAGTACAGCAAATGACTAGAAATTAGAGACCACAAGATTCTTCCCTAAGGTCCTGTCAAAGAAGACCTCACTGTAAGGCAATATGGCTCACATCACACTGCTAATTCCATTGGCCCCTTTGGGTGGTCCTCTGTTTCTGCAGCCATTTATAACCAGATAACCATTCTTTCCCTTTCATCATGACACCCTTCGAGATGGGTGTGAAAGGGAGCAAATTGTCATTGGGCACAAAGGCTAAGATGCTTGGTTAAAACAGGAAATTAGGAGGCTTGACTTAAAAATGTACATGGATTTTCAAGGTATGGTTACTGCAAGTAAAAATGAGTGGGAAGTTTCAGCAACAAGGTTATTGCTATTTAGGTTATAGTAACAATTTCTATTTAAGTGAAAATATATTTGTAACACCTCAGAAAATAGAAGACCATAATAAAGAGAATGGCAGTATAGCTTCTGTGTCTGTCCAGTGTTCACTTTTCCTTTGCACGTCTGTCTGTGCCTGTGTTCACACACATACACACATGCAGGATCCCTGACCAGAGAAGAGTTCTTTCTTGTGTGTTCACAAAGAGATGAGAATTTTAAGCTCAGAACCTCTTGAAGATGAGAAACTTTTCTTGGCAGACAATCAACTGATTCTGAGTGAACAAATCTGACAGAGCCCTTTTCCTTGGTTCTTTTTGTTCATATTGTTCACTCGCACACAAGGAGGGCTGCTAGGGAGGGTAAGAGGACCCTCAAACGAGATGAAGGTGAATTTTTCTGGACCAGCTGCCAAGCAGTGCTAAGCTTCAGTTAACCTGTTACCTCTCTTCCTTGCCTCTGGCCCTCAGTTTTCCTTTTGTATCCTGAAAATAGCAGTGACATTAAATTGGGTCAGTGGAAAAAAATCAGTGACCAACTCCAGCTTATAATTTGCTCCCCAAGAAAACATTTGGTAAATATCCCTTACCTAGATGTGGGCACTTTAGATAGCGTGGTATTTGAATCTGTTCACTTTAGGAAAAGATGTTGATTATTTTAGACTTGAATTTCCACAACCAGAATTCACCTAATGCCATTCTAATGTGCTATGCTTCACAGAAAGAGTGTTTGTTTGTTTGTTTGGCCGCACTGTGCAGCATGTGGGATCTTAGTTCCCTGACCAGGGATCAAACCCATGCCCGCTGCAGTGGCAGCACAGGACTGCCAGGGAAGTCCCCAGAAAGAGTTTTAAATCAATATATGTAGATATATACCCAATAGAAGTCCTTGCAATATACACCAGGAGACATGTACGAAAATGTTCATAGAAGCACTATTCAAAATAGACTGAACTATCTGGAAATAGGCTAAATGACCTTTGACAGGAAAATAAAGCGTGGCATAGTCATATACGGAATATTATAGAGCAGTAAAAGTGAACGGACTACAGCTACATGCAACAATATGGATGAATCTTAACAACATAATTCTGTGTGCAAAAGCAAGTTCCAAAGATTACTTTTAGCCCCTTTAAAGGAAAAAAGTTACTACAAACTTCATTTAGCAGGTATATGTATACAAATAGTGATAAAACTATATGAAAATGCAAAGAATTGTGCTTATATTAGGTGTGGTGAGTCAGAGAGATGGGATGGAAGAGTAGTACATAGGTATATTATTGTCAAGGTTTCAAACATGAGATATTAGTTCATGTTTGTTTATTATATTATTAAACATTAATAAAGAAAGGGACATCCATGAGAGGAAAATCAACATGAAATAAAGTATTGACAGAACATGTAGCGATGGTTACATAAAAATGCAGTAGGATACTGAGTTTTGTGCAAAATAAAATAAGTAACAAAAATCTGAAATCATAAGGGCAACATACGACAGGATCTGGATCTGGCCACGTCTGATTGTTTCATATCTAATCTATTCTTTCCAAACTCCTTTGGGAGCCATCTCCCTTCTAGTTTGAATTCCTAATAGTGGAAATTCCCTGTGACTTTATCGTTGTTTCTCTTCTCTCATCCCTACATAACCTCTCCTTGAAGAGTACATCCACTTCTATGTGTCCAATTGCCTTTCAGATGACTCCCCAGATCAATACATCCAATGATGATTTCCCACCAGTAGCACAATCCCAACCGCTCAGGGTATCTCTCCTTGGATTCTAGCCATTTTCTCAAAGTTAACCACTGGGGTAACCATGAACTAATTACATAAACTCTCTGATGTCAGTTTCCTCATCTTTGAAAAGAAGGGTCTATGGATATAATTTCTAAGGTCCTTACCATCTCTAAATTTCTATGGATTTATGAATTATCGACTCTTCTTCACATTAGTTGCTTGTCCAGGATACCATCATTACTCTAGGTTTAACGCTGACATTTCTAATTTTGTTTGCTTATACCCAATCAAAGCAAATTCTGTCACTTCTTTTTTTGAAGTGTCTCTCAAATTTACCCTATTTTTCCATTCCCCTGGTTTTACTTTAGCCCTGGACGTAATGAGTTTATACCTGGATTACTTTAAATACATTTTAACAGATTTTCCTGCTTCCCCATTCCCTTCTTTTTTCAAGCCCTCTCACACATTACTTCCAGATTATTTATAGAAATAGCTTATAAAAATTATCAAACCAACTTATGAACCCATGATTCTATATTACCTAGTAAGCAATCCCAATACCCCTAACAAGTTTAAGGTCCTCCATAACTTCCTATGACCATTTCTCCAGCCTTCTCTCTTACCATTCCTCACCACTTATGCTACAGTGAAATTAGCATCATCAATGTCACACAAATACATACAATAATTTCTACCTCTAAACCTTTATTTATGCTAATTCTTCAAACCAAAATGTTCTCTTCCCTCTTTTTTTTCAACCGAAGATGCCCATTTTTCAAGGACCAACTAAACTTTCACTTATTTACAGCTTTCTCCAATGTCTCAAATCTCTGGTGAAATTTCTCTTTTCACCCAAATACTACAGCAATTAAACCTTGATTATGGACAATTGAGTATTGCTCTTTAATTTCTCAAGTAACTGGGTTTTTAAAAAAAATCTTTCAACTGAATTACAATATTCCTAAAGGCAGGAACTATGTCTCAAACCTTCTTACAGTCCCCATAGTATTCATTCAGCAAATATTAATCTCTAGAACTAAAAACATATACATTCTAAAAAAGTCAATATCTATTAGATTATGTTCAATTTAACCTTTATTGAGCACTTGTATAAGACACTGTGTTAGGCACAAGGGCCTTACAGAGTTGAATATGTAATTTTTCTCCTCAAGAAGCTCAGAATCTATTGAACTTGGAGTAATACAGTCTGTACTTTCAAATTTCTAGACTTAAATCTGGCCTCTCTCTAGAGATACAGACGAGTTATGTCCAACTGCCTTTAAGATCTCTCACTGGAGGTTTCACAGGTACTCACCTCAAATTTAACTTGTTATTACTTCTTTCTACACCTATCTCTCCCAATACAACTCTGTCAATTTTTGTTACATAATTTAAAGCTATGTTATTAGCCCTATTTAAATTAAAAGTTGTTATATTGTCTTGGGAATTGTTCCTTTAATTATTTAACCCCTAATTATACTTCATTCCTTAAAAAATATTTTGCTTGATATTACTATAGAGACTACAGCTGTTTAGAATTTGTCGATTTCATCTTTAACCCTTTTACTTCAAATATGCTCTTAAATTTTAGGTATTTCTATTATAAAGATGGTAAAGATGATTATTTTTCCTCCATTCAATTGAGAATCTCAATCTTTTAACGGAAGCATTTAGTCCACTTGTATGTATTATAATTTCTGATATATTTGGAGTTATTTCTCTTATTTTGGATCTTCTCTTTGCCTTTCTTTTGTTGTTGTTGCTGTTTAAAACTTCTTTTTTAAAAAAGAAGTTTTTTTGTTAAAAAACTTCTTTCTAGCCTTCTTTTGGATCAATCACAGCTTTTTCCTATTTCCCTTCACTGATGTTTTGGACAGTAGATACCCTATAACTATTCTCTTAGTGATTATCCTTAAATTAAAAAAAATTTATATTAAAATTAAACAATTTCTCTACCTATTTTTAAACACAAGAACCTTAGATCCCTTTAACATCCCTTTGATCATCCCTCCTTCATTTTACACGTAATTGTTGCCCACATTTTAGTTCTTTCTTTTTATTAACCTGAAATTAGACATTGTAATTTAGTGATTTATTCAATTGTATGTTTATTCGGTTACATATTTAACAATTCGTTTGCTCATCATTCTTTCTTGCACTTAAACCTTCTGGGTAAAAGTTTTCCCTTCCTGAAGTACATCCTTTAGAAATTCTTCCTCCCTTCCTCCCTCCCTTCTCGTTCCTTCCTTCCTTCCTCCCTCACTCCCTCACTCCCTCCCTTTCTTCTTTCCTTTCTACCTCGGCGCCGGGTCTTCATTGTGGCACGCGGGATCTTCGTTGCCGCATGCAGGATCTTTAGCTGCAGCATGCGGGATCTAGTTCCCTGATCAGGGATCAAACCCAGGCCCCCTTCATTTGGGAGCTCAGAATCTTAACCGCTAGACAACCAGGTAAGTCCCTAGAAATTCTTTTTTCTTTTTAATTTTTTTTTGCGGTACGCGGGCCTCTCACCGTTGCGGCCTCTGAGCCCGCCGGGGAGCACAGGCTCCGGACGGCCATGGCTCACAGGCCCAGCCGCTCCGCGGAGTGTGGGATCCTCCCGGACCGGGGCACGAACCCGTGTCCCCTGCATTGGCAGGAGGACTCCCAACCACTGCGCCACCAGGGAAGCCCCTAGAAATTCTTTTATTAAGAGTTGATCGTAGGGACTTCCCTGGCGGTCCAGTGGTTGGGACTTTGCCTTACAATGCAGGGGGCACAGGTCTGTCCCTGCTGGGAACTAGGCTCCTGCAAGTTGCACAGTGTGGCCACGAAAAATTAATAAATAAATAAAAATAAAAAATAAAATAGACGTCTCCTATAAAAAAAGAGTTGATTGTATTCAAGTGTAGATATACATATATTTGTGTGTTGGGTGTTTATATGTCAAGAAATGTTTCTTATGTCCCTCATGTTCTTTAATGGTTATCAGGGTATGACTTTGTAGTTAACAGCTATTTTCTCTTAGCATTTTGAAAATATTATTTTATTGTCTTTTGGCTTCTATTGTTGCTATCAGTGTAATTAACATTTAAAGATAATGTCTTAACTATACTCAATATTTTATAATAACCTATAATGGAAAAGAAAAAAAATACATATATATGAAATATATAACTAAATCACTTTGCTGTACACCTGAAACTACCACAACATTGTAAGTCAACTGTATTTCAATAAAAATTAAAAAAAAAAATAAAGACAATGTCTTTTTTTCTCTGTTTACTTTTAATATCTTTTCTTTCCTTTGATTATTTTTGCTCATAGTTCCCCCACAATGTGCGTAGGTATGTATTTATTTTCATTTGGGTCCCCTTGTGCTTTTAGAATCTGATGATTCATACCTTTCATTTATTCTGGAAAATTCTCAGCCCTTATTTCTTTGAATATTGTGTGTCCATGATTATCTCTACTCTCTTTCTTGTATTCCAAATAATTCTTCTCATTCCGCCATATCTCTTACTCTTTTAAATATCTTTTCTGTCTCCCAATTTACTCATTTTCCTTTTATTGTAACCAATTTTCTATTTAACCGAATTTTTAAATTAACTGTATTTTGTATTTCTAGAAGTTCTATCTTATTTTTCAAAAATTTCTGTTTTTCCCCCCAAGTATCTTATTCTTTTCTTATGGTTTAGATGAATTCTTTTAGGTTTTTAACCATTTTTAAATGCTTATTTTATAGCCTTAAGTCAGTGATTCTATTATCTCAAGTTCCTGGGAATTTAACTCTGCTGTTTAGTTGTCTCTGTGGATTCTTACTCACAGTGGATTCCCTCCTCCTCCACATGTGTTTTATAGTTTTTGATTGAACTCATCTTCATCAAGGCTTTATCTGTAGAAATCTTTGCATAGATTACATTGAAGGTATGTCTCTCCCAAGCAGTTTTTCATTTGCTTCTATTGGGAAAATCTGTGTTACCTCTGGCTTCTTTTTATGTAGATTTCTAGGCTGAAAAATTTCTATAAATTAAAATCCAAACTGACATGAGACTTTTTTTTCCCTCTACCCAAAGTCCAGGCCAAGACAGGCAAGCTTCCTTATCACCTCACAGTGCCCATAGTTGTTTTATTTTTGTTTTCTTTGATGGAGGGTATAGCCCTCAATGATCTTGGCTTTATGCATGGACCCCTTTTCCATTCCCTGCTTCACTGGCACTCAAGGCTTAACTTCCTGCATCTGCCAGAAATCTCCCTTCAAGTTTTCTAGAATTCAGTTTATGCCTAGCTTTTTGTTTTTTCTTCCATCTTAATTTTTAGTTCATGAGGATTTACTTTCCATTATTGTAAGCTCAACTGTGCATGTAATGCTATTTTTTCAGAAGGATCCTCACATTATGTGATTTGCTTTATGCTCCGATCTGAAATTCAAGTCCACTGTTTTAGATCTGGGTCTTGCTTCTCCACCAACTCCCTGTCATTTCAGACTGCTCTTTTCTTTCTGAAGCAGACTTACCCAGGACTCAGACATTTTGAATCCCTTTCTCTCCATTCCTATGCCTGCCCCAACTTTCAGGGATCCTGGCCAGGCTCTGAACCTGTATCCCTGCCTGCCCAGAAGGGAATATTGGCCAACAATAGCCTATTTCATTGCCATATCAGTAGTCCCTTGCCATCGTGTCCATCCTTAACATTGCCTCTAGAATGACATTTTCTAAAATTCAGATCTGATTATGTCACCCCCTATATAAAATCCCCTTCATGAAAATGAAGACTGATCTACTAAAAACAGAGAAGGGGCTATATTCAAAAATATCAGTGTCATAAAAGTCAAAGAAAGGCTGTAGAGTATTCTAGAGTAAAAGGACATAAAAACTAAATGTGATACTTTATCTTAGACTGGATCCTGTACTGGAAGGGGCAAAATGCTATTAAAAGATGTTATTCCTTCAGTAGACAAAACTGGCATATGAATTCCAGGTTAGATTAACAATTGTTATATCAGGGTTCAATTTACTAAAGCTGATAACTGCTGTGTGGTTATGAAGAGAATATCCCTCTTTATAGGAAAAACACACAGAGGTATTTAGGAGAAGAGGACCATAATTCAACTTACTCTCAGGTGGTACAGGAAAACATATTATGTGTGTGTGTGTGTATGTGCACACACACATATATGTATGTATGTGTGTATAATGAGAAGGAGAGAGAGAGATCAAATGAAAAAGCAAATGGAACAAAATATTAACAATAAGTGAATCTGGGTAAAGGATATATACACAGGTGTTCCTTATACTATTTATACTCACAACTTTTCTGTAAATTTGAAATTATTTACAAATAATTAAGAATAAAACAAAATTTAAAAACCCTCTGCTGTTTCTCCACTACCTGAGGATGTAGTTAGACTCTTAGTAGCCTGGCTTCAACGTCTTTCTAGTTGCATCTGCTAGCATTTCCCCTCTCATACCCCAATAAGCAGCCCAGTGTTCCCCAATCCCCACATTCAGATCACAGCTTCCCGCCTTTGCACATGCAAGTCCCTAGGCCTGGAGTGTGATTCTGCTCCTTCCTGCTCAGAAAATCTTCATTTCCTCAAGCCCCAGATCAAAATTATCTTTTCTCCCAGGAAATTCTCTGAAAACTCTTATGGAAAACTTTTAGACAAAGGTAAGATGCTCAGAATGCCAGGAAGAAATAAACAATATATTTTGTTTCAAAGAAGAAATGTGGAAAATAAAAGATTTTGAGAGAGTTGGATAATTTCATTTTACAATTTTAAAAAATTTTCTGCATGATTCAGTGTACATAGCTTCAAAGTCTTCATTCAACATGGAACTTGCATTTGAAATTTTCTACTATGTCACAATCTGTTATTTTGTTGGGTTGGCCAAAAAGTTCTTTCGGGTTGCGCTGTAAGATGTTACTGAAAACCCGAACAAACATTTTGGCCAGCCCAATATATTACAACAACATTCTGTACATCCTATAAGACAGCATGCTATACCATTATTTCTTTGGGTATTGGTTTCACTAGTCACTGTGTGGGGTGGGAACTGTCTTATTCATCTTTATATCCTCTCTCACATTTGGCAAGATGCCTAGGATGTAGAAGACCCTAAATAAATTGAATAGTCATTGTGGAAAACCACCTAATTACCAAACTTAATTTTAACGTGCATATACACACATCCCTCAAGTTTAACATTGCTATCATTCTAGCAAATAAACAGAAAACACTTTGCAAAAATGTTTTCACTGGACCTACTCCTTCCCCTGGGCAATCTAATAAACAGAATCCACTTTTCGCCAGTTCTCACTATGCAAAAGGACGTGTAATGGGTAAGTGAATAAATGGCTATAGGCCTATACACAGTGAAACCTTTTAAGAGCAGATTTACATAGAGCTAAATCTAGTTATGGTCAGAATTCAAAAATCCCACCAGACTCAAAGCAATTTGCAACAAAATTCCATTTCAAGTCTGTTTGTCTTTGGTTTCTTAGACTGTTTTAAAAATATTTCCGTCTGTAGGTAAATCAGTTTTTGAGCAAACATCAACATCTATGTAGCTGGAGTTGCCAGATAAATGTATGTATTCATCTGCCTCTCTATTTAGAAAATAAGTGATTTTATACTTTGAATTCATGAGGACAATGATATTTAAATAAGCACCATCCATGTACTAGGTTTTCTAGAGAAAAGAGTGCTTTCTAGGATTTAAATTAAAATTAAAAATCAAAGTAAATTTATATTTTATTGTCCACAAAACATTTGAAAATGATACAACTTTCCCAAATCTAATTTAAATCATAGCTAAGAATATCCTAGCATATCAGTTGTTTCCTGGAATTTTAACTAATATTGGAAGAGATGGGAAGAGATTTTCTTTTTTTAAGGATGGATTTAAATAACTGTTAAGAATTTTATTTTTTATAACAAAGCTATAATATTTTGAGTATTATTGTGTTTTAGTGAACATGAAGTCTACAGATTCTGATATTAATTTAGGTGTCTCAGACCACAGTCTTTGTAAGTAAAAGGTCTCACCTCTTATTTCATTGGACCTCCCCTCCATGCTGCAATTCATGGCATTTGATTTCTTTTCAGTGTAGCTAGTCTTTTCACGAGCTAAAAATTAAAGATGTGCTGCAACCAGAGTTCTTGAATTACAAAGCTCAATGATTATATTTGATATAAGATCCTCTAATCTACAATTAGGGACTAATGAGGACACGCTATTGACTCAAAAAGGTTGGGAAGCTTGTATTTGTTGACCCAGGATAAATTCTAACTCCTTGAGTTCTAATAATAAGCCACAGCACATTATTTTCTCTCTCTTTCTTTCACTTCACCTTTGCCCCACATATGACATATAACTCAGAACTAGAGATGTCTTTCCTGGAAAAGAAGAGAATTAGAGCAAACATAATTGCTGTCGGCAAACACTTTGCAGTTCTTGGCTCCAGAGGGCAAAACCCATGGGTGGAATTCATAGGGATAACAATACCAACTCAGTGTAAAAACTTTCCAATATTAAAAGCTACCACATAATAGAATGGGTTGCTATCCAGCTTCTCATCAGGGTAAGTGTTCAAGTAGTGGCAGGTGACCCCCTGCAAGGCTGTTGTCAAGGGGATTCTAACACTGGACCAGACACTGCTATAGTAATTCAAAGTCTAAAACTCTATAATTCTGCAATACTGGAGATTTAATGCTTACAATATTATTGTCATTCAGTCTAGTTCCTGTTACTATCAAAGTCTTGCCTGACATTTTTATCAGTATAGGTTAAAGTCACTGAAAATGGTCAGTGCACCTAACCTAAATGTCAGTTTCCTGATCTAGAGAGTGAGAGAATTGATGAAATGATCTCCAGAATTACGTCTACTTCTAGCCACGTTCTGAACCCACAAGGAAGGAGTCACTATGTATTTACCTCACTAACCTTTTTGGGGTAACATGTAAGAAATTTAATAAATGCATGCTGTTTTTCAACAACACTTATAACCTTTAGGAATCTATTCATTTTCACTGATTCAATTTTAGTCATTTTGATTGCTTTCATCAGTGGGAAAGATAATGTCACATAATTAAAATAATAAATAATCTCCTCAATAATTTGTGTTTGTTAATCTGTGACAAAACCTTCAGCTATATTTTGTATATTATATATATATTATATATATATTTTATATATTATATATATATATAGTATATTAAAAATAGCACATAACTTGCAGCTCCTACAATTTTTCACAATTTAAAAATTGAGGATGGGCTGCAACCAGAGTTCTCGATTTACAGGGCTCAATGATTATACTTGCTATAAGATCCTCTGATCTACAGTTAGAGACTTAGAAGGACATGCTGTTGACTTAAAAAGTTGAGAAGCTTGTGTGTAATGACCCAGAGTAAATTCTAACTCCTTGAGTTCTAGTAATAAGCCACAGCACTAAATAAATAAATAAATATATATATATTATATATATTTATTATATAAAATATATATATATATTTATTATATAAAATATATATATATATATATATATATATATATAAAAAATACACGTATCTCCTAGGAAATGAATGTCTTTACCTGAACAGCAAGTGATATATGCCATATATATAGGATTGCCAATACTCCATTCTCTGAGACCGGACTAACACCAAACCTCCGAGTTTCCTAACAGCTCACGTGAAATCCACCCTAATCTGTGGGATTCTTAACACCTAACCTCTGAGATAACCAACACTCCAGCAGGTATTGAAGTTAAAGCCCCTGGGACCAATGTTACACATTGAATGTGGCTTGTGTGATTGAAAAACTGAAATTTAAAATTTTTAAATTTTAAAATTTAATTTTAAAGTAATTTTAAGTAATTTTAAATTACTTTTAAAATTAAAAGTAATTATTTAATTTTAATTAATTTAATTTAAATAATCCCACAGTTTGTGGCTACCATTTTTGTTGGCGGAGCTTTAGGTCTTCCTCAAGCCAAACTTCCTCAGGGCAGCCTTCTCTAAGTCCCCATCTGGGTTCAGAGCCCTCTTCCTCATGACCCTTATCCTTTCCTACAACACTTATCTTACTCTGTAATTGTATATTCATTGCCGGATTATTTGATTGTGGCTATATTTGCTCACCATTATATCCCAGCATCTAACACAGCTCCTGGCACACCAAAACTATTTTTCAATGTATAAATGAATGGACATTGTGAGGGGAAGAAGAGAGGGTGCAGATTAAAATTGCTGCCAATAATCTTCAATGGATAATCCTTTCCAAAGAAAGATGACCATGCTACTGGAGTTAGGGGTGGCACTAACGAGTCAACTGGTTAACCCATGTCCCATGTCAATTGGCCAGCACTGGTGCCAGTGGATACAAGGACAGATAATACTGACAGGATGAAGGTAAGCTCCTTGATCTCAAACTATAGGTATCATCTCATTATCCACCACCTATCAGGTTACCAACTGCCAAATTTCAACTGTCAAAACAGTATCTCTTCCAGAAGAGCTATGAGCCTGATTAATTTATTCTGATATACTTGGGCTGTGACTGACGTTTCATAATTTTAAAAATACCGGGGTAATATATTTGAAAGTAAAGCACATTATTTCAACACCTGATTCACTCAATTTAACATATGGCTTATATCTAAATGGGTTTGAAAAAGATTATACATTCTCAAATGGATAGAATTATAATTTCCCCTATTTAAGGGTTACATAATTAAATGTAGGCATGTAATTTTTGTGGAAGCAGATATAATATCTAGAACATCCTAAAATATTCCTGCTGCATCTTCTACTGATATTCTCCTCAGGAAAAAATTAACCTCAAGGAGGTCCTTCCACATCTAACACCTTAATTCTTCCAGTGACAAGTTTGAGAATTCCTTCCTAAAGTCAAAAATTCTTGAGGATGCTCCATTTTATCGTATTTATATTTTTAGCGACGAGTTGGGTGAGAAAACATACAGTGATAAAGGCTTCTGTAAACCCAGTAATGTTCTGAAATGAATAATCACCACAGTGCTTACATATACTTAAAAAAATAAGAGTACAAATTTATGCATCATATTATTTATGTATAAATAATGTTTTTAGTGAAAACACACACTTGCTCCCCTACTCCAGTATTTCCACCACAGTTCACAGCCCTTAGGTGGGGGACCATTAGGAAAGAATTTTAAGCATATTTTGTTTCTGTTATATATTTGGTGGTTCAATATCTCAGAAGATGGAATAAAGAGGGAAATGGAATCACTGAGCAGAGACAGTCTTAGGCAAAATACAAAAAAAAAAAATTTTTTTTTTTGGCCTATTATATGTACTTTTCACAGGGAATTATAGACCTTGGAGACATTCCAAGGGTTTATCTGAGCTCTGTTTCCTACAATGCAATAGAATTGTATCTAAATGATTCATAATAGAAATAGCTGGATGATTTAGGGGCATTCAGCAATGAAACAATGCTACTATTTTACATTAGTTTTAACATATTTGGAAAATAACAGTATTATCTCTGCAGTTATGACTATTGCCATTGAAAATGTTCAATTTCCACTACTTTATAAGTGTGTTAAGGGGAACAAAAGTCTAGTCAGTCAGTGTCTATTTCACAATAGACCAGCCTACCAGATCATTTCCTAGACAGTAGCCTTTTACTGATTCAAATCGTACTTTAGCCATAGGCATTTACTCACAACATTTCTTCCAGTCTTTTTATGATAATGGTTTATATCAATCTGGTTTTTGCATGTAAATGCCTTAATTCTTAGAAGAACTCCATCCCCACCTACCTAGTTAAGATAAGCATAACATCAGTGAGTGATAGATTCATGAGAACAACATCCTGAAAAGTTCCCCATTTTA
This sequence comes from Tursiops truncatus, assembly GCF_011762595.2. Lineage (NCBI taxonomy): Eukaryota > Metazoa > Chordata > Mammalia > Artiodactyla > Delphinidae > Tursiops > Tursiops truncatus. Next base: position 13,487,764 of record NC_047038.1, read on the forward strand.
GGAGCTTTTTGGGTTTTGCAAAATGTGGTACACTGCATTTGTATTTCAATAGAAATGTACCTAGATGAGAATAAAAAAGCAAACTTCCTTTGTACAGTACTCATAGGGCTGTGCTATTAAGTGTTGCTCCGTTTATGGTTAATTTTTCTGTATCTTCAAGCTCTAGTTCTAGAGCTTCTGGTTTTGTAAGGCATCTTAAATGAGTCATAGAGAAACAGTTGCTCCTCTAAGACCAGGTTTATTTAGATTGTGCTGACTCTGAACTTCTGAATCATAAGCTCCCCTCCCCCTTGATCATGTAAACTCGTGATGCTCAAGGTAGGTTCCTATCTTGTGGTCCTTCCTGATTCAAGCCCTTTACAAAAAAATCCATTTTGTCTATATTCCCAAGATGATAGTTCCCCGGTTTTGAAGACTTACATTTTACTGATAGAATTCTTTGCCTGCTCATCCTCCAAGACACACAGTGGCAATTTGACCAGCAGCAACTGTCCAGATAGCAAAATGCATGTCCCTTTAATTTCTATACAGCCAGGTTATATGGCATGCCACAGGGAGAGCTCTGAGGTACTCCTGAGTCCTTTATATCGACGGATAATTCAGGTTCCACTGTTAATTCAACAGTTAATACTAATCTGTTGCATATCACAACTCATAAAAGACTATTTCCCAGGGAGTTCCCTGGTGGCCTGCTGGTTAGGATTTGGTGCTTTCACTGCTGTGGCCCGGGTTCAATCCCTGGTTGGGGAACTGAGATCCCACAAACTGCACAGTGTGGCCAAACAAACAAACAAAAGACTATTTCAGACTCTTATAGCATTATGGGTACTCAATAAATATTTGTTGAACGAATTAATTTACAGTCTTGGATGGGTAAACCAAAGGCTCAGATCTCTTTTCTGTAACCACAGCATTTACACGTATGGAGAATGCTGCCTTCCACGTTATTGTGTCACCTCCTTTCCCAGCATCCCAATGTGAAGTGAACATGTCCTAGGAATAGTGTTAAGTGCTTTGCACACACTGTATTGTGAAGTATAAGTTGTCAAGCTATTTGTCTGCAACAGTGTAAAATTTTCTTTAATACGTAAACTAAAATCAAAGACAACCTCTGAGCGTCATCCCATGAAGCAATCTGCGGCGCTATGCCGGGTGACGGCTTCCACCACAACTACCATTGTGTCACCCTACACTACTCTTCTGCCTCCTCTGACCAAAATCTGAGGTGACTCCAGACTTTTCCAGTCCTTATTTTTTTTTAATCTTAGCTTCAATAAAAACACATGGAATACATCAAGTAATTCTTTTGCACTCTATGAATGGCAATCCAAAGAATGATTTCTAAAGAATGATTAAAGCACACACAAGAATTTACATTATACTCCAGTAGGTAGGAATTCGATTGAAAATAGTATCAGTGCTTTATAGTGTGGGGAAAACCCTGACTTTTTAACATTAACACTATAAACAAAATCGTGGGCAGTGAAAAAAGAAAGAACCTAGGTTCCACAACTTGAATGGCTGCCCTTTTTATATAGCTGGTCGACCTTTTTTCATCTCATTTTAATTTGCAAATTTATGATTTTCTTAAGCTAAGTTCTGTATTCAGGTGGCATAAAATATCAGCATAGCTAGGAAGTATTTTTGCATTTTACACGGCAATACCTTTACCCTCACAAAGTCTGTGGCTTTGAAAATAATTCGAATAATGTGGTATCTTAAGATTAAGACACCAGACTGATATATATATATATATATATATATATATATATATATATATATATATATAATTATAATCCACCTGAAGTTATACTGAGAAAAAAATCTCTATATAACAAACATATGTACAAGTCCCAGTGATCCATGTCTAAGGAATGTTATAGAAACCAAATTCTGGTTTGGCCAAAGAATTTAAACAATCCCTTGGCGTTTTCTGCTACCTCAGGTGTAACTGAATGTAAAACTTTATATCTGGAATTTCTGGGGCAATTAAAACTCTTAATTCTTTTTTCCCCTTGTACCTTCATTGGTTGGCAATTAATGACTTGGCTTTTGACCAACATAGGAAAAAAATACTTCTTTCTATGTGATGATAGATGTCATTTTCTAACTCTCAGATGGCAATGGGAATTGACCCTGATAGTCATAAGCAATAAAATTTTGTACAGAAAGAACCCTATTTAGTGGAGGAGAATTTTCCATTTGGAAATTCCTTCTAATAAGAAATAAGCAGAAACAACTTATTTTTTACAAGGAAAACTGCTCTGTGACTGCCCTCATTCCAGGCCCTACCATGAAGACATCTCTATTGTACCACCAACTCACCAAAGTGGTGACAGGAGTCATGGGACTGAGCTGTGGTGGTGACTAAGCCAGCCCCAAATGTCTCCAAGTTTCCAAAGCAGCCTCATGGGGAGGTCTGTCTGACCTCATCACCGCAGAGCAAGACAGGATTTTGTAGAATATTCTTTTTCAGTCTCTTAAAGAGCACAAGCAAGGACACATGAAAATTAGAAACTGATTTCTAGGAAATTTAACCTCTCGAAATATGGGGATTATCTAATGATACAGTCATTCACCAGCTGCTGCTGTATACATACAGTAATACATACAAAAGATGAAGGACAGCTATGAATAATTAGCACAGTACTTGGGACTAATGATACGATTATTAAAGCTACACATCAGCCTACACAAAGCAACAATTTCCTTCCAAAAAAAGAGTTGATAAGTGTCACCGTCCAGTGAGGCATTTTTCAAACTAAACCCAATGAAGAAGCTGGGCTGTTGGCCATAATTCTTACAGAAACCAACGTATACTTCTTCTGTGCCTCTGACAGCCCAGCCCGGTGATGAGCGCACAGGAGTAGTTGCACTGCATTTCACTATGTTTGCACTAACGTGGCACCAGGCTTCAGAACTCTCCACGGCTCTGCAGAGCAGAGGTCAGGCCCATTCTCCCTGTGTGGCTTGGTCTGCCCCTGTCGTCAGGACCTATCCAGGGTTTTATCAGCATCACCTCTGACTCATACTTAGCATTCAATAGCAAGATGGAGTCGCCAACAATGAAGACCTGGCAGAGGGCCAGCCTATTGGTAATAACGCAATGCCTGCCACGGTGTAGCAAGCTGGGCCAGACGTTTATGGGAAATGGCTGACAGCTGGATAAACAAGCAGCTCCTTTTTTGGTGAGCTCCAGCGGAAGCAGAGTGGATAGAATAAATTCTTTAGGTATATGCTTCAGATGACTCTGTGTTGCTACAGGCTGCTAGAAAACAGCCTCAGACAGGGACATCATCATGGCACCTTTGGAGGCTCTCCTCCAGCCAAGGCACCAGCAGGGAGAAAGAGGCCGAACGGCAAACTGTGTTGGCCCACAGAGCCAGCCAAGGAAAGGCTCTATGTGGAAATATCAAGCGTGAGAGCTGGCTGGTTAAATGCCTTGCAGTGTCCAGTAGTCCCACTCAGAGGCGGTAGGAGGCGCTGTGTATGGCCACTCCCTCACCACCCAAGCCACTTCTCGCTGAATTCCGAACCCCACCCAGCAAGGAGAGACCCTGCGTCCGTCAGGAGCCCAGAGACTCAAGATGGAGAGAAGCTGAGGGTATAAGTCTGTGGTAGAGGGAAATAGACAAGAGCTGTAAAATTAGGCGATCAGGGCATGTGTGTTTTTCTCCCTGACTCCCCCGCTGCCCTCCTTCTCCACCCCCTGCATGCCTGAGAATGAGTCACTTGTGGAACTTGGTTTAGGTTTTAAGGCAGTTTGGGTGTTTGAGACATATTTAGCACAGATAAGTTTAATGTAGCATCAGAAAGAAGTCCCCACATTTTCCTTTACGTGGCTTTTCAGAACAACAGAATGAGCCAGGTATCGGCAAACAGCAGCCAGCTGAGATAAGCGGCTGTTCCGGGTGCAGATGCCCTTGTGCCAGGAAAACAAGAACAAGCATGAGCGAGAAGCAGGAAAACAAAATCCACAAACACAACACTTGATTTACAGCTGTGAGACAATACTTCCTTTTCTTAGACCCCAGGCTCCACAGACTATGACTCACAGAGGGGGGTGTGCAGCGGCCCGGAGAGGCAGGAGGGGGTCAGTGACGGGAGTAGAATTACACCCCACTTTGCCGGCCCCTTTGTGCCCCTGGGTCACTGCCAGGCCTGTCCTAATCCTGCAACATGTGGAAAGCCAACATGTTCGGACTGAATAGTAGGGGATTAGACCTAAAGAGATTACTAGTAAAACATTTTCTGAAAATAGAAAAAAAAAATATGTTTTAAGCATGAGAGAAAAAGGAAAAGTTTCTTTGTTGCTAATTGGAAAGCTTTGCAAGTATTGGATTACTGAGGAAATCAGGACAGTCTGGTACACAGCTTTGACTACGTGGTAGTGACGGTCGCTTTCCACGAAGGCCTATTGCTCTACATTGGAGGCCCCAGAGTCAGCCGTTAAACAAAAGCTGTTATGTTTTGGGGTCTTGTCAGAGTTGGACCCACATGGAATCGGGAGGGGTGAAAAATGCTGGTTCAACCTCAATCGTTAGATTATGGTTCAAAATCATTTTCTTAGAGATAGTGAGTCTGCAGAAAACTTTGAGTAAAGGCAAATGAAAGGCTTGGGTCTAAAAACAGGCTTCCAAAAGTAGAAATAGGATACAGGAAATGGAGAGTTGTAAAAACATACTAGCCAGAATGGAAAGAGTAGAGAGAGAAGCAGAAAGACTCTAGGGCAGAGACTGTCTAAGGAAAAGCTATGAGAGAACAGGGTCGTGGTTTCTTAGCTTCATTTCAGTTAGTGCATCACACAATTAATTTAGCGTATGGTGAGATGGGGCTCCCCTGTCTTCTGTTTTGCTCCCCCAAGCATGGGGAGGTGAGTCAACTATACACAGCCTTCTTACAGCTCTTACCTTAATATCAGAAATATGTAAGATGGGGGCAGAGGTGGTCATATCTTTATCTTTAGTTCTGATCCTTCACTTTATTTCTAGCCCAGAATTTCCAACTGTGCACCAATCAGGTCCACATCCATGATCATCTGTGTCTCTGAGTTCCTAGCACAGTGCATTGCATAGGTATGAGCACAATAAATAATATTTGCTGAATGATGAATGAATGGATGAAAGAAAGAAAGAGCCCAGTCCACCACAGAAAGAAAGAAATAGCCCAGTCCTACCTTGCCTTTCCTTCCTGACTCTGGTGCCTGGCCCATTGTTATCTTCCAAGAAGGAGACAATTTATAAAGGGGCTGTGTAATTACCGGGAACTCCAGATGATGGAACAGACTGGCTCTGGGTGACTATGTCGTTGAATTAAATAATCCTTACTGACGGTGCCAGACCCTGAACTAGGCAGTGGGGATGTTCAGATGAATAAGACATGGTTCCTGCAGTTGAGGAGCTCACCATCAAAGGAGGACACAGATGAATAAACTGAAAATTACAATTCAATACGATGCATTGGGATACGGGTAACAACCAGGGCTGCAGGCCAAGGAAGAGAGGCACCTCACCCAGATGAGAAGGTGCTGGCCTCAGTTCCACAGAACAGAACTGCTCACAAGGTACCTGTGCAGCATATCACTTGGGCTGATTCCAGTGGTATCACCACCTCCAGCTGTCTCCTATCTTGTCTCTCTCTTTTCTCACTGGCTCCTACTTTAGGTCTCTCCAACACTATACATGTTCTTTTTCAACTCTGCTGTGCCCTCAAGCTACTGGCTAAGCTTTATTCTTTCACTGCCAAAGCATAGCCTATATTTTCCTACATTTTCTTCCCACCCTGTCATTCTCTACCTACCCTAGATGTCAAGTTCTCACCCGCACCCCTTTACAGTACCCCCCTCCCCGCCCTTGGAGAAGCATCACCGGTGACCTCCTTATCACCAAATCCAATGACATTCACTCACCTGACACACAGCTGACTCTGGCAACTACCACCCTGCAAGTTGAAGCTTTCCTCTCCTTTTGTATATGGGCACAAAAATAATATTAGCTGAATGAGGAAAGAAAGAAAGAGAGAGAGAGAGAGAGAGAGAGAGAAGAAAGAAAGAAAGAAAGGAGAAAAAAGAAAGAAGTAAAGAGAAAGAGAAACAGAAAGAAAGAGAAAGAAAGAAAGGAAGAAAGAAGGAAAAGGAAAGAAAGAAAGAAAGAAAGAAAGAGGAAAGAAAGCAGAGAAATAGCCCAGTCTACCACAGAAAGCCCTACCTTGCCTTCCTTCCTGACTGGTTCCTGGCTCACTGTTATCTTCCAAGAAGCAGACAATTACGGTCACAGAGTCTCATGTACAAAGTCCGGTAATGGATCTTTGCATCATCCACCTAGATGGATGTATTGTTGTCTTATGCCCCTCCATTGTCTCTTCAGGAACTCATTTTCTTTCTTGGTGAAATAGAACAGAAGTTACCAGCCCTTGTGGTAAGTACATTACTTACGGTGACGTTCTGTCTTGCGGTTGACTGGAACTGGGACTGACGTTAAAAGTGATTTACACACCTCCATGCCCTTTCCCGTGATCTTTAACCCCAAAACAACAGCAACAACAACGATAACAGCACTTGCTATGTGCCCGGCACGGTGCTGTGCTAAGTATTATATGTGCATCATCTTTCTGAATCTTCTCAAAAAACCTTACAAGGCAGCAAACATTTTATAGCAGAGGAAATAGAGGCTTAGGGAAGTTGAAGTAACTGGCTCAGGGTAACGGGCTCCAGGACACAGAAGTCAAAACATCCGCTCTTAACCACTTCACCGCACAGCCTCTCATGTCTACTAGATTCAGCTCTAGAGCGCTTGAGTCGGTTCACACCTACAAATCATTGAGTGCCTGTACGTGCTAAGCATTGTGGGATTCAAAGATATAAAAAGATCAAGTCTATGATCTCAAGGAGCTTACAGTCTAGAGGAAAAGCATCAAGATGAGACTGATGCCTGGGAAGTGAAATGAGACTCTCAGAACAAAGGGCTGTATTTACACAAAGCACACACAGTTCAGTATTACAGGTCCCTACCCTAGAAGATGATCCCAGCTGCTGGAGTTTTGCCTATGCGATGTTTCATATTTAGCTTCTCCTCCTCTTTGATCAGGCTCCTCTGTCTTTCTAAAGCTCATACTATACATATAATTTCCATTCAAATTCAAAATCTTTCCAATTATTGTAGTGAATGCAATGTTATTCAAGGATTTTTTTTTCTGAAAGAGCACCTATCTGACATGCATTTTTAATTTTATGTGCAATATGCAAATGTCATCACTGTAGTTGTTAACCGTATTGCAGGATTGCAATTAACTATGGAGCTGTGCATTTTAGTTATATGCTAATGCTAATGAGATTTTCATAAAGCAAGTCCAATTACCAGCCCTATTTTTTAACCACAAGAGCTAGTGCAAAGCAAAGGTGTTGACTTCCTTTGGAATAAATTAGCCTTTGTCCTTGGCTCCTTCATCATATTCAGTCATCCTAAAAAGTAACTCCTGCTACTTTGAATACTTTATCCTACCTTGCTCTCTAGTACTGTATTAATGGAGACTGTGGGCAAGATTGTTTAGAAACCAGTTTACACTGCACGGGCAGTGGGAAAACTTCCTCCCAGTGTCCACTGCTCTGGCAGACAGCAGAGCTTTGAATAGTTAAAGTAAACAGGACCTGGAGGAGGCTGAAGACTCAGACAGTGAGTTAGCAAAAATAAACCACAGCAGAGCACATACATGACGTTACCTTGGAGTGAGGAAGCTGCACACTGGGAAGGGGTATTTACCCTCAGATTTATGTCAGATGTGTCACTGGTCAGGAACAACCTTGAAAGGATAGTTATTCCTTCATTCATCCATTCATTCAAAACACAGTTGTGAGGAATTCCCCAGTGGTCCAGTGGTTAGGGCTCCACGCTCTCACTGCCGAGGGCCCAGGTTCAATTCCTAGTCAGGGAAGTAAAATCCCACAGTCCGTGCGGTGTGGCCAAAAAAAATAAAAAAATAAATAAAAAACGAACTGGAAAACACAGTTGTGGGGCTTCTGTGTGCCAGACACTGAACTAGGCACTGAGGGTTCAAATATTAATAAGATGGCAGGGGGAGACTGGGGGGTTAGAAGTGAAGGGAGATGTTCATGTTATGTTTCTGTATTAGCTGATTCTTTTACAAAAAGAAAATGTTTATGAATTACTTGGGCAATGAAAGAATGAATAAGCCTTCAGTGAGCTTTTCGTCAAACAGAAAGACACAAACATGTCAAATAATTTCATAATAAAGTGTGGTGCATGTTATGACACTTTTTTTTAGAGGAGGACGAAATGAAGGAAAAGGTCAGTTGGGAGAAGGGAGGTAGTGGGGGACAAGAAGTCTCACAAATGACAAGTTTCTTGAACTGGGCCTTGAAGGTGAACGGGTATTGGCTAGACGAATGAGGTGGGAAGTCAGTCCAGAAAAGAGCAACAGAGAGTAGGTACAAAGAAGTGAAATAGCACAGGTTACTGCAAGTAATTCGGGGCAACTGGAGGCACCGGGGCATGAGGCAGACCAGAGGTGAAAGACGACGTTAGGATCAGCCCCTGAGGGGCTTTAAGTAGGAGAGTAAACCATCAGGTTTGCCTCTCAGAATTGCCACTTGGGCAGCAAAGTGGAAGATGGGGGTGCGAGGGGAGGAAAACCTGCTACCCCCATTTCTTTTTTGGCCACCTTTTGCAAGAACCTTTTCTCTGTTCAACTCAGACTCCAAGACAAACAATCAGGCTATATTTCCCCTCAAGAAGGTGTTTTCTGTGCCCCTGTGGAATTCAATCACACAAAAAGCCCTCTTTTTATTTTTAATATTTTCATCTAAAACAGGAAGCCAAAAGAAAATACAGGAGACAGGAATGAAAGTTTGATGATGGTGATGTATAGTTTGAGTATATTTCCTGCTCTGGGTCAACTTCTAAACAAGGTAAAAGGAGCATAGAAATTGAAGCACAAGAGAAGAAGGAGAGGGAGAAAAATAAGGAAAGAGAAGATGATACAAATTTTACCAAAAACTGACCGGAATTACATAGGGGTAATAGGGCAACCTTTTCTTCTTTTCTTACTCAACCCTCCCCCTCCCCCCAACATCTAACACCTCTGTGAGGAAGAGGAAAGCCAGGAACTGGGAAAGGACAATGGGACACGGAATCTTCCAGAGTTAAATTAATGGAAGCACATTTTATAATACATATCAAGGTTGGGAAGAAGATAGAAGTTCTTTTAGCATAAAAATTAAGTTACTTTAGCATAGGAAAATTTTAAACACATCCTAAAAGTGTGGTTTTAGAATGTGAGAAAAGAGGTGTACCTGTGGGGATTAGAAATTGGAATGATTTAAAGAAGGTAAAATGATTTAAAGAAGTTCTAATTCTTCTGCCATTTCATGGGCATCATTCTTATAATATAACTGCAGGAGGTCCAGTGATCACATTCATATTCCAGGAATCTGGATGGAGGAACGAGCTAGAAGAATAGGGCAAAGGATATGTGCCCATTGTCTTTTAAAGAAGCTTTCTAAATGCTTCTGTACTACACTTCCACTTGTATCTCATTGAACAGAACTTAGTCGTATTTCTATAGAACAAGCAGATGGATTGGCCTCTAGCAGAAGAGCCCTACTCCACTGTAACAAGGCTGGAAGATTAAACATCTCAGTAAACAGACAAGTAAATGTAGTGATGGGAAGCTGAGGAGTTTCCATCAGATATCTTCTATTTTAATTAATTATGAAGTAAAGTTACCTGCTGACAGTGAAGGGGTGAGAATTAAAGACAAGGAAGAAGTTTGAGCAAACAGATAGTGGGTTCATCCAGGACTGGGGTTTTGCTAGATAACTTCAATGGAAGGACCAAGGGTCAGGAGAATTTACAATATGGGCAATGTATTCTGGATAGGAGGAAACTCAAGACAAGAGTTGCTGATGGATAGGCAGAAAGGAGAGAGGAGAAGTGAAATGAGTAAGCTGGAAGGAGGATGGGAGGACGTGGTCAGAGGGGCAGTTGTCTGTAGTTGCTATTTCAGAGGAGGAGAAGTTTCAGGTGATGTTCAGATCCAGGGTGAAGCTGTGGCAATGGAATAGAGCAGGGAGGTCATTGGAAGATGAAGAGGTCAAAGAACTGAATGGTCAGTGGTTAGATAGGCCACATAGAAAGACTATGAGAGGGCTTCCCTGGTGGCACAGTGGTTGGGAGTCCGCCTGCCGATGCAGGGGACGCGGGTTCGTGCCCCGGTCCGGGAAGACCCCACATGCCGCGGAGCGGCTCGGCCCGTGAGCCATGGCTGCTGAGCCTGCGCGTCCGGAGCCTGTGCCCCACAATGGGAGAGGCCACAACAGTGAGAGGCCCGCGTACCCCACCCCCGAAAAGAAAAAAGACTATGAGGCAAATGCCAAAGTCTTCAGTGACTGAGTAGGAGTGAGCAGAACACCGAAAGAGAATAGCATCATGGAAGGGCATATCATTAGATATGAACCTTAAAGGAACAAGAATCCTGAGACAGATACTGATGATCTAACCAAAGTCTTCCCTCATCCTTCCCTTTTTTTTTCGCTGATAGAGCTTTTCTCCCCCATAGAGACCACATACGTAGGTTTATGACCCAAACCCAGCCAATAAGATTAGCAGGCAATATGCTGGGGGTGAGGGTGTTACTGACTGAAAGTGTGTGTTCCCTCAAACTTTCTGTGTATAAATTCTACCCCACCCCCACCCCTGCCACCACTGCCAGGTGATGGTATTAGGAAGTGAAGCCTTTCAGAGGTAATTAGGTCAGAAATTTATAAATAGGGTTAGTGCTCTTATAAGAAAAAATGCGATTGAGAGAAATTTTCTCTCAGACATGTGAAGACATAATAAGATTCAACCATTCGTAAACCAGGAAGTGATCTCACCAGACACTGGGTCTGCCAGTGCTTTGATCTTGGACTTTCCAGCCTCCAGAACTGTGAGAAATAAATGTTTGTTGTTTAAGCCATCCAGTCTATAGTATTCTGTTGTAACAGCTTGAACTGGCTAAGACAGGGGGCTTCTGGGAAAGACTTTCTCCCTGTTTGGAAATTGTAGATGAGGAGAAATTGCCCTTTCTACCTTTAGACATTATAGTAAGCTGAATAATGATATTCAGAGATATCAGGTGCTAATCCCTGGAATTTATAAATGTCACTATAGGCAAAGAGTCTTTGCAGATATGATTAAGGTTAGGACATGAGATGGGGAGATGATCCTGGATTATCTAGGTGGGCCCTAAATGCAATCACACGTGTCCTGAATGTCACTTCCAAGAAAGAGGCAGAAGGAAATTTGACACAGACGGAAGACATACGCAGAAGAAAAGGCAGTGTGAATATGGAGGCAGAGATTGGAGTAATGGAGCCACAAGCCATGGGATACTGACAGCCGCCAGAAGCTGGAAGAGGCAAGAAACAGATGCTCACCTAGAGCATTTGGAGGGAGTATGGCCCTGCCAACACCTTGATTTCAGCTCAGCGATACTGATTTCAGACTTCGGGCCTCCAACCAGTGAGAGAATAAATTATCATCACTTAAGTCACCACATTTGTGACAATTTGTTACAGTAGCCATAGGAAATTCATACTGACATAGCTGTGAGGGATGTGATAGCTGGAGTTGTTGTGGCCATCTTGTAACCATGAAGAAACAAGCCAGAGGATAAACATGCTGGAGAAGACAAAGTAGAAACATGGAAAGAGCTGCTGAATTAGCCAGCTATCCCTCAAGAATTAGATTTCTTATCATGTGAGATCATGAATCTCCTTACTGTTTATGGCTCTTCTAGTTGGATATTCTGTTACTTGTAGCCAAAGGCATGTTAATTAGTACAGGCTTATCCAAAAGGATGGGGGCAGTCATGGTTGGGAAACAGCAGTTGAGTACCCAGGAAGGGACTTGCCCTACTTTCCAGCCCTGAGAATGCACAGTACATAAAATGTGGAAAATGAACAGCTCCCACTTGAATGGGGAGCAGAACAGATAACTCAAGGGAGAGCCAGAAGATTAAGAAAATGTCTGGGGAAGAGTGTGTAGGCATAGGGGCATTTGTGAATTACACAGCAGGCTTTTTGGAGGACAGTTAAAGTGTCTACGAAGGAGAGGAGGAGTGGGCAATGTTCTTAGAAATGGATTATGTGAATCAGCACAGAGCATTATTGTAATAAGATTATATAGAGACTATAGATAGAGTGGGGAGTAGGGAGAGACTCCCACTTCTGACAGTGACCAAAGAAAATAGGTATAAAGCTTATCCAGCCCCAGGGTTGCCAAGAAAATGTTTCTACCAATGCTGGGGCCAAAGTGCTCTTTAAACTTGAGTGTTCATAAGGTTTATCTGCGGAGTTTGTTAAACATGTTAAACATTCCCGTGCCCCAGAACCAAGATCCTTACACAGCAGGTCTTGGTAGGATCCAGAAATCTGCATTTATAATGAGCATCCCAAGTGATTCAACTACAATTGATCTAGGACCGCACTCTGTCCAGAGCAGTGGCTTTCAAATGTTTCTCACTATAATCTACATTTAGAAATAAATGTTAGAGCATAAGCCACATGCACACGCACACACACACACGCACACGCACACACACACACACACGTGTACAAGGTAGGTGAAACAATCTGGCATAACATAATAGAATTCCTTTTTCTTTCAAATAAAGCTCAAAGCTGGTGTCCCTGGTCAGGTGACTCTGGTGGGTGGCACTCCTTCCAATGATGACTCAGGGACCCAGGCTGTTTTCACACTGTAGCTCTGACGTCTTATGGCTTCAAGCTTGCCCTGGTGTCATTTAGCAGGCATACAGAGGAAGAAAGTGGAGGAGCCTATGGGGAGAGTTTGATGTACCATAGATCCCACTGGACATACTACCACAGCCAGATCTCAGTCACGAGGAAATGGGGGGAGACCCCAGTGAGCACTATCATGCTCTCCACTCTAGACAAGTGTTTAGCTAAAACTAAGGGCTCACAAAATAATACTTCTTCCTACCACAGCCAATGTCCTCTGATACTTTTCTGTTTTGTTCTGTGCCATTCCATTCCATTTTCTTTCTTTTTTGAAATGCCAGCCTCACAGCTAACATGTTCTACTAAACAATCCACAGTTTAGAAAGCACTGTCCTGGAGGCTATCTGCATTTGTCCAAAGGGGTAGGTGGCTCCACAGTTCGAGGAGCTCTGTTTCCTCTGAATGTGCATGCAGGACCCCCCCTGTCAGGCACACAGCAGTTGTTCAGTAAGTCGTCACCATCATCGCTCTTATGATTGAGGCGGTGAAGAGGAGAGAATAAAGAAAAAATACAAGGGCTCCTCTTCCCTGAAGCTGTGCAGTTTTACAATTAACAAAGCACAGGGCTTCCCTGGTGGCGTAGTGGTTAAGAACCTGCCTGCCAATGCAGGGGACATGGGTTCGAGCCCTGGTCAGGGAAGATCCCACATGCTGCGGAGCAACTAAGCCCGTGCGCCACAACTACTGAGCCCATGCGCCGTAACTACTGAAGCCCACGTGCCTAGAGCCCATGCTCCGCAACAAGAGAAGCCACCGCCATGAGAAGTCCATGCACTGCGGCCCAGAGTGGCCCCCGCTCGCCGCAACTAGAGGAAGCCCGCACACAGCAACAAAGACCCAACGCAGCCAAAAATAAACAAATAAAATAAATAAATTTATTAAAAAAACACAAAAAACAAAACAAAGCATAAAATGGCCTCCTTTTGGTATTTTGGGTTAAGACATTAGAATTGAAACTTGCCACTGGGGTAAGATGCAGGAGGAAAATAAGTGATGGAGGGAGAGTGTCTATAAATTAAGGGAGGATATGACATACAGAGACGTTCTGCTTGATTACTATGTGGTTGGCTTTCTCCCTGCACTCACCCAAGCCACGATTCACCAGACGTGCTAACTTCACCAGGTTGGAAATGCTAGAAACCCCAAAACTGTAGAGGTGTTCATAGAGGTACCTCCTTCCTCTTTCTGATTTAGACTGATTAGATGATTGGCTCTTGGATGAATGACCCTCAACTTATTTCTGAAGCTCCAGGTAGGAGATGGGGCAGGAAGGTAAGCCCAACTCGGGCTCCTCCCAGCAGCCAGACTCTACCCACTCTTCCTGCCGTCTCAGACCTTGGTTTGACAAAGGAAGAGACAAGGAAGGGAAAAGAGGATTGGTTAGAGGTATGGGATGAGAAATGGAAGGGAGAGGAGGAGGAGAGATGAGGAGGGAAACAGGGGAAGTGCTCCAGAGCAATTCTTAGTGGCTGAAGAGAAAGCAGAGTAAAGTGATCTCTACTTCTTTTCCCACATTAAGCATGGATTTAGGAGAAAACAACCAGCGGATGCAGGAAGTTTCTCAGATTGTAGAGCCTGAAAGGATTCAGAATTAATTGAGGTTTTTTTTTTGTTTTTTTTTTGCGGTACGCTGGCCTCTCACTGTTGTGGCCTCTCCCGTTGCGGAGCACAGGCTCCGGACGCGCAGGCTCAGCGGCCACGGCTCACAGGCCCAGCCGCTCCGCAGCATGTGGGATCTTCCCTGACCGGGGCACGAACCCATGTCCCCTGCATCGGCAGGCGGACTCTCAACCACTGCGCCACCAGGGAAGCCCTAATTGAGTTTCTTGACAAATGAAAATGCTACCTGAGGAAAATGCTAAATGTCATTCAAGTATCATGGAATAAGGACTGCTCATTTTAGACATGTTAATATGAGGCTCTTGGACTGAACATCAGAGAGCAGCAGCTGTTGGGAAAGTCAGTGAGGGGTGCTAAGCCAGGTAGAGACCTGCAGCGGCTCTCAGCCCATCCTTCCCCTGGGGTAACTTCAGCCCTTAGAGCGTCTGCAGAGGTGAGACTAGAGTCCAGCTTTCTATTTTTAATTCATAGTGAGGAGATAAGAATTAAATATAAAGCAGATTAAGACTTCCCTTAAATCTCCTCTACAAAAGAGAAACTGGAATTAATCTACAGGGGCACTCTATGGCTGGCTCAATACCATCATTTTCTAAGAATAAAATTAGAAGCAGAAAACTGTGCCCTTATCCTTTTGACATCCACGAATTATTGCCATCAAAGTACTACAGCCCATGAAATTACTTTCCAGGTTACACTCATTAGATTGAGCATTCTCATTCCGTAGACCTGTGGTTTTAATGGAAAGGAAAAGGAAAAAAAATCCCCTCACTTCTAAGACAACTGTTCCCATATACTGGCCCATTAATGGGATGCTAATGCATGTGGAAGTCATTATAAAATCACAAATGCAGAACTGAGAAGCAGATTTCAAACATCGATAGGCCTGGGCTTGTTGTGGAAGTTCGGACTGTGAGAGTGTCGGATTCAGATAGTGCACTGTAGCCTATATTCCCTACACCCTGCAGCTGAAGAGGCACTCGATTACAGGCTGTGATTTCTGTTTTTCTAAATTTTAATCGCATTATATAATATTACCTTTATGGATTAGACACTAAACAGGAAGCTAACCTGGCTGCTAGAGTCTTTGTCACTGGATGTGTTAACCAGGTAATGGGGCAGCAGCAGAGCGAAGAGATTAAGTGTGCACGGTGTGGAGTAGTCTGCCTGGGTTTGAACCCTAGCCCCACCAATTACTCACTGTGTGACCTTGGGCAAGTTGCTTAATCTCTCTGTGCCTGAGTTGTCACTTGTGTAAAAGGAAGATAATAATAGTCCATGCCTCAAGTAAAGATTAATCGAGAAAATGTATGCAAAGAACTAAATCAGTTCTTGGCACTGTGGCGAGTACTCACCAGCAGTTGGGGGTTATTGGTATAATGGCGTTGGAGATGTGAGAGAAATGAATGTGCAATGGCTGTGCACTCTGGTGGTTTAATCCAAACCCACTGAGGTATATACAGTCCTCAGGACATCTCAGGCTTTGTCCCGCAAAGGAAGAGAAACCAGTCAACTTTCTCTGATGGTCTTCTGTGTATCTGAAGTCACTGCAATGCGCTGGGCCTTGAATGACGTGTAATGCCTCAGTGTGTGCATTTAGATCAGTCCAGCAAGTCATGATGCTTTTCCGAACAATTCTCTGTGTGTGGTGCTTTCAGGGATACAGAAGAATTATGAAATAAAACTGTCCATAGCATGTGTGAAGTCTAGTTGGAGAGATTCCGTACACCCAGGAAATACAGCAAACTCTTTATTAGGGCCTAATATGAGAGGGAACTGTATGTATGAGGAACAGCTTGAATGCAAAGGTGGGTGAGAACCTATCCCTGCTTTCAACTTTGCAATTAGCAGAAGGACAGAGTTAAGACATAAGGCTGAGTGAGTTATGTCTATCAAAGCAGAACAAGCCGATGGTTATGGAGTCTCTAAAGAGGCAACGCCAAAGAAGACGCATCTTAATGGAATTCTCAGATGTGTTCTATTGATAATCTGAGAGCAGCACAGCACTAATTCATTTCACAAATACTTATCTATCATTTGCCAGGAATAATTCTGAGTGCTGGGATAAGTCCCTGCCCTTGTGTTGCTGACATCCTAATGGACAAAAAGACAATTAACAAACAAAAAAGTCCCAAAGTATTTCTGTATACATACATACACACACATATAATTTGTCAGGGTGTGAGTGTTGTACAGAAAATAAAGCAGCGTGAAGGGTTGAGGAGTGATGGAGAAAGAGGTGCTATGTAACAAGTTGTTAACTGTGAGGTAAAGACAAAACATGCAAAAGAAGTCAGAGAAGGTAAGACATGGATGTGGACTGAAAGCGTCACGGGAAAATTCTGTGACCTGGGAAGAACACGGTAGGAGACGGGGAGCCGGTCTTTCCAGGCCTGGGACGGTGAGAGCAGAGTATGGCCAGAGGAGAGGCAGGTGCCACCTAGAGGGGTGGGCACAAGCTGCCGGGATGGGTGGGAGCAGATTACTGTGGGCCTGAGCTAGAGGCGCTGGGCCTGATGCGCGGCTGTCAGGTGTAAGTACCAAGAGCTACTGAAAACTGCCTGGGGAAACACAGAACTAAAACACAGTTTTAGTTTTCATTTCAGCTGATGAATAGGGACCAGGGCCCCGGGACTGCACCAGGGCCTAGAGACGTCAGGACACCTCTTTCTCTCATCACCGTGTTATCGTAGAGAACCTCAAACACGCCTCTCTCCACGGGGTAGAGAAAAGGCCACCGGCAGCCTCACGTTAGCATCCTCTGTGCTAGTAAAGTGCAGGAGCGGCTTACTCCCAGTGCCAGCGTATGCTGTCTGTATTTCAAGGGGCGCTGAGCGTCACTTCTTCACTCACCTCTGTGGTGGGTGGGATGGGGGGCATTATAATGTGGAGCGAGGACACCAGACTACACAGAGAAGAAGGGTGCCTCCAAGGAAAGGAAGCTGGGCTGGGAAGATGTGCACAAGCAGGGTTGCACTTCCTTGTTTGGGCTTCTTCCTTCAGTGGCCACATCCCCGGTGGGGGGCCCGTGTGCTTGCTTCAGCAGCCTTCCCTGTCCGTCCGAGGTTTGCTGCCTCGAATTGCTATGGGTCAAGCAACCAAATAAGCAGACCTTTAAAAAAACGCATAGAAGGGCTTCCCTGGTGGCGCAGTGGTTAAGAATCTGCCTGCCAACTCAGGGGACACAGGTTCGAGCCCTGGTCCGGGAAGATCCCACATGCCACGGAGCAACTAAGCCCGTGCGCCACAACTACTGAGCCTGCGCTCTAGAGCCCGTGAGCCACAACTACTGAGCCTGCACGCCTAGAGCCCGTGCTCCACAACAAGAGAAGCCACCGCAACAAGAAGCCTGCACACTGCAACGAAGAGTAGCCACCACTCGCCGCAACTAGAGAAAGCCTGCACACAGCAATAGAAGACCCAATGCAGCCAAAAATAAATAAATAAATAAATAAAATAAATTTATATTAAAAAAACAGAGAAGCATGAAAACCACGTTGACTGAGAGGTTAAGGAGGGCCATTCACACCTTGAGCTATCTGGGGCTATTCAGAGGCCTTCTGTAAGAATTATATCTATGTTTTTGTGGGTTGCGTTGACTAAAATTCTAAAGGGGACAAAAGAGTCTGTATGAAGTAAATGTAATTCCTTAATGTAAAATCAAAAGGCCAGGTGTCATAGGAGTTTGCCTTGCTTGCAAACTTGAGGGGGGCAGTCTAATTCACGGTATGTGTAAAATACATTATTTCCCCTCTTTTTTTTTTTTTTTTGTAATCAGATCAGCCTAAAAGTCAGTATTTCTGACATGCAGACTCTCTCCAATGACCAGCTCCCTAGGAAGTCCATTAACTTTGTGCAAACTGATCTATTTTACTTCAATGACTAGCACATTCTATGTCGCATTGATATAAAACTGCTATTTAGAGGTTTGTTAATTCACTTATTCAACAAATATATTGAACACCGAATATGTGCTAAGTATCAATACAATGCCATGTGCTAGGGATTCAGAGGAGGAAAAAACAGGCTGGGCTTTGCCCTCCTGCATGGAACAGATAGGCCACACTTCTTTGGGCTTCTTAGATGGGCTTCTCTAAACTCCAGCTGAGAAATTCTGCCTCTGGCAATGCTGTAAGAACTGTTGTCATTAGTTCTCTTTTAGACACTGCATCCTGTTTCAGCAATCAAGTCGGTAATCAGAGCGGGGAAAAATTCTGTGGAGTTACATCTTCAAAATGTTATAAAACATTTATAAAATCAGAATATAAGGTGAAAATTGTGAATAAGCAAAAGTAGCTTTGAAATTCCCTTTAGGAGGGTACTATGGTGGAAACCAACACATGCTGTATCTGAGTAAGTCTAAGTCAGCCAATGTTTCCTCTGGCTTTGGTTAGGCACTAAAGTAAATGGTTGATTTTCATTTAGGGGCAATATCGTTGATAAAAACATCTTTAAAACAGTAGAACTGGGGCTTCCCTGGTGGCACAGCAGTTAAGAATCTGCCTGCCAATGCAGGAGACATGGGTTCGAACCCTAGTCTGGGAAGATCCCACATGCCACAGAGCAACTAAGCCCGTGTGCCACAACTGCTAAGCCTGTACTCTAGAGCCTGCGAGCCACAACTACTGAGCCCACATACCACAACTACTGAAGCCCGTGTGCCTAGAGCCCGTGTTCCGCAACAAGAAGCCACCACAATGAGAAGCCTGTGCACCGCAATGAAGAGTAGACCCCACTCACCACAACTAGAGAAAGCCCACGCACAGCAACAAAGACCCAATGCAGCCAAGAATAAATAAATAAATAAAATTTTAAAATAAATTAAAACAGTAGAATTTCACTCAGCATCCTGTAAATGGGGACAGATTGAGAGACCAGCAGATCAGTGTGTAGACTATTCTGAAATGGTAATTGATGAGTTACATTTGCTTCTAATAATTCTAATGGCAGTGCAGCTCCCAATCATTGAATCAAAGGCATCCATTGCCCCCATGCTGAGCGGGCCACTGGACTAGAAGAGGCCTGGGCTGGGTGAAGGGCAATGCATAGAGTGTGAACTTGGAGCCTGGATTGCCAACCATCAGCAGTGGGCTGTTGTTACAATGCCCAAAAACTAGGGAGGAGAAAAGTCACACCTCAACTGAGGTCAGCAAACTTGGGTTTCCCCTGAGCAGAAGGATGGTGAGGGGAAGAATCCTACCATTGCCCAGGTATGTGTCCAAAGAGACTAAGTATGAAACTAAAAGTGACTGAGTTATTTTTAAATACCAATGTTTACATTGCCCACCAGAAATGAGGGCTCGAGACCTAAGTTGTGTTCAGTTATAGAAAAAACACAGTCACATTTCTACTTATATAAATGGCCTATACATTTTAAGTCAGCTACACATGTCTCCCGGGTCACAGTCTCTCGAACATAACCTCAGTAAGTGAAATGTCAGAAAGAATCACCAGCACAATTAAAATGGTTGTCCCTACTTATTGAGAGAAATACATATTGAGTTTTCATAAATTAAATGCATGAGGACCCCATCTCCCATGCTCTTTGTTCCCCCATTCCTATGGCTCTCATAACAGTAGGCTCAAAGAACACAACGGTTTGCTTAGATACACATCATCACAGTATATATCCACTGATACTCACATCTAAACTCACCAAAAGCACAGGAGAAATGAGAAGTTTCTTTTGTTTATGCTTAACACCCTTCTGGGTTTAAATGAGACTGAATTTTTTTGTCACTTAGGGTCTAGGCATTTCTAACTTTAAAAGCTACTCTAGAATTATACTACATTCTATCTTGCCATCCACTATTAAATACGGCACAGATATACTGTAAATATTTGTTGATTATTGATTAATGAAAGACTCTACTTCTAAGCTAGATTGGCCAGCAGGAACTGGGGCAGGTTATATATTCATATTCATATGAATTAAGGATATTCATATATTCTTAACATGAACCGATAGAGTATATGGAAATTTAGTCAGATAATGTGATATTGAGACATACCCAACCCTGAAACCCCATGATTTCTAGGCTAAACCACACAGCATAACTGCAGTTTCACCTTTAGGGATAAAAGAATAGGAATTCTCTTATGGGAAAACAGCATTATCTTTTGACATCCTCAGTTCAGTTCTCCAAAATGCTACTTTTAAGAAGCTCCCTGAGCTTCCCTCGTGGCGCAGTGGTTGAGAGTCCGCCTGCTGATGCAGGGGACACGGGTTCGTGCCCTGGTCCGGAAAGATCCCACATGCCGCAGAGCAGCTGGGCCCGTGAGCCATGGCCGCTGAGCCTGCCTGTCTGGAGCCTGTGCTCCGCAACGGGAGAGGCCACAACAGTGAGAGGCCCACGTACCGCTAAAAACAACAACAAAAAAAGAAGCCCCAACTATAAAAGTGGGTTGGGCTTGGTGTTGGAAAGGTAGAAATAGATCTTTCTTCTACCCTTGTTGAAAAGAACTACTCAATTAGGTAGGGTAGGAGACTAAAACCATTTGTACTGCCCAGGGCAGAGTTGAATAAGACTATGAAAAAGGTAGAAAATGAGAACAAATCTGTTACAGAAATGCAATTAGCTTTGGAGAGCAGTGTTTCAGAGCCATCCTTACAGCATAGAGGCAGTTTCTCCTGGTGACCAGGACATGAGTTGCACAGCTGCTTGGGCCTTGAAGTCCTAAGGAGAGAGAGTGAGCAGAGGCAAGAATGTCTGCGGAGATCCCAGTGCCCAGCAAACACATCCCTGGGCTCACAGGCTGGCAGGCTGCCCAGAAGGAGCCAGCCCAGCTGTTGGGTCTGGTGGCAATCTGTTTAACTCCACCATACTGGGAGCAAAATTCCAGCTCTCCAGTCAGTGAGGCATTTTCCAGGCAAAAGCTCTTGTAAGCATTCGATTCAGTGGTCATTGCAAATCAGGAAGGGCTGAAGGAATGGCAGGCAAATACATCTACCCTCTCAAGGAGGGAAGTTAGTTTGGATGTTTTATGGCTAGTGACACTATGATAGTTGCAACTGGCGTCATAGATACTAAGAATCTCTAAATCATATATATTATAAAATGCCAGAACTGAAAGAGACTTTGGAGATTGTCTAGTTTTAGGAAAGATTTAGGAGCCCAGAGTTTAAGAGTCTTATCAGAATTACACAGCTATTTCATAGCAAAGCCAGGACAAAAACCCAGACGGCTTCATTGCTAATTTAGGGATCTTTTCATTTTACCTAACAGCTTTTTAGAATGTATAAGACACCTCTCCCTTGTCACTGTCCAGTCACCATAGCTCCCTTCCCCTAAGTATCTGAAAAGGGCCTTTCTAAATGTAAATATCTGAAAAGCTTTTGCAAGTTTTGTGTAGAAAGCTTTTGTTTGCTACTAACATCCTTTTAACATTTCGTGACATTTTCCTAAATATATATTTTTTCTAACTGTAGAGATAAAAAAATGATAATGATTCAAAAGTTATAGAAATTAAAAAAAAAAAGTTTTGGTAATGCTCAGCCTTTAGAGTTAGTCACAGATAAAATTTAGTGTAATCCTTCCAGAACTTTATATATATACAATTTATTATAATAGATATATATTTATATAGTATGTAAAATATATATTATTACAAATACATGTATAAATATATATAAAATGTGATATGGTATAATATATGAGTCATCAACAATTAAATGCAGCAGGACAGGAAAAATCAACCACATTATTAAGCTTTTGCTATTTGGGAAAATGCATACTCTTCATTCTTGGTGGACAGGAGATGAGCTGTTGAATATCTAAAGAGTGAGATTTCTTACCCAGAGAAAAGAGAGCCAGGCCTTTGTCCATAAAGTCTAGACTCTCTTCACCACAACTCCCTTGTACCCTCACCCCTTACTACCCTACTGGTAACATATTTTATGTTTTTCAAGCCCAAAGATGAGAATTTAATTTAATCAAGGCTGTGTACTTGGAGAGTAAGAAGGCAGAGAGACCCAACCTTTGGGAGAGGGAGGAGGGAACACTAGCTTCCAGAAGACAGTAGCATGAACATTCCTAAACTGGTAGCTTCCAGGAATTGATAGGAGCTCCAGTAGTGATGCATGTGTGTGCCTAGGCAGTCTGGGAACTCAGCATCCCGAGCGGGACTGTCAGTAAACATATCAGTGACAAAGCATGGGCATGGAGAACTAGACAATGCCAAAGGAGTTGCCTACCCACAAATGTACTACGTGGGCAAGAAGACCAAGTTCTCAGAGAGAAACTCAACTGACTGATAACCACGGATTTCATCCCATTTATCTTTCACCACTAGGGCCTAGAGTTCTTTTATGATCCCAAATGAGTGAAAGGGGCTCCCTCGAAAATGACTGAGAAGACACTTCCCAATAACCATGATGGAGGCGACTGAGTCTCATTGAAATGGAACTGGAAAAAACCCAGCATGTCATGACTCTTAACCTTTGAGCTGTGGCGCAAATCAAACATGTAACATATATGTGATATGATATGATTTTATTTACATATCAGGGTATCCAGTGACACAAAAATTATTTCATTCTATTTGCAAACCTAACTCACACTGAATATAAAAATTTATTCTAGATTAAATACTTAAAAATAAACAAAATAGGGCTTCCCTAGTGGCTCAGTGGTTGAGAGTCTGCCTGCCGATGCAGGGGACACGGGTTCGTGCCCTGGTCCGGGAAGATCCCACATGCTGCGGAGCGGCTGGGCCCGTAAGCCATGGCCGCTGGGTCTGCATGTCCGGAGCCTGTGCTCCACAGCGGGAGAGGCCGCAGCAGTGAGAGGCCCACGTACCACAAAAAAAATAAAAAATAAACAAAATACCAGAAGAAATTTTAGGAGACTATATGTATAAGCTAGGGATCAGAGAGGTTTTGATATAGTTTATATCAAAACAAAAAAGATGGATATAAGAGATATTCAAGATGGCAGAGGAGTAAGACGTGGAGATCACCTTCCTCCCCACAGATACACCAGAAATACATCTACATGTGGAACAACTCCTACAGAACACCTACTGAATGCTGGCAGAAGACCTCAGACCTCCCAAAAGGCAAGAAACTCCCCACGTACCTGGGTAGGGCAAAAGAAAAAAGAAAAAACAGAAACAAAAGAATAGGAATGGGACCTGCACGTCTGGAAGGGAGCTGTGAAGGAGGAAAAGTTTCCACACACTAGGAAGGCCCTTCACTGGCAGAGACAGGGGTGGCGGGGTGGGGGAGCTTCGGAGCCATGGAGGAGAGCGCAGCCACAGGGGTGCAGAGGGCAAAGCAGAGAGATTCCCGCACAGAGGATCAGTGCTGACCAGAACTCACCAGCCCGAGAGGCTTGTCTGCTCACCTGCTGCGGTGGGCAGGGGCTGGGAGCTGAGGCTTGGCCTTCAGAGGTCAGATCTCAGGGAGAGGACTGGGGTTGGCTGCATGAACACAGCCTTAGTACGCCACAGCTAGCCAGGAGAGAGTATGGGAAAAAGTCTGGAACTGCCTAAGAAGCAAGAGACCATTGTTTTGGGTGCACGAGGAGAGAGGATTCAGGGCACCGCCTAAATGAGCGCCAGAGACGAGCACGAGCCACGGCTATCAGCATGGACACCAGCGATGGGCATGAGATACTAAGGCTGCTGCTGCAGCCACCAAGAAGCCTGCGTGCAAGCACAGGTCACTATCCACACCTCCCCTCCCGGGAGCCTGTGCAGCCCGCCACTGCCAGGGTCCCGTGATCCAGGGACAACTTCCCCAGGAGAACACACTGCGCGTCTCAGGCTGTTGCAATGTCATACTGGCTTCTGCCACCACAGGCTTGCCCTGCATTCCGTACCCTTCCCCCCCCAACCCCCGCCTGAGTGAGCCAGAGCTCCCTAATCAGCTGCTCCTTTAACCCCGTCCTGTCTGAGCGAAAAACAGATGCCCTCAGGCTACCTACATGCAGAGGTAGGGCCAAATCGAAAGCTGAACAACCAGGAGCTGTGCAAACAGAGGAGAAAGGGAAATTTCTCCCAGCACCTCAGGAGCAGCGGATTAAATCTCCACAATCAAACTGATGTACCCTGCATCTGTGGAATACTGAAGAAACAACAAATCATCCCAAATTGAGGAGGTGGACTTTGGGAGCAACTGTAGACTTGGGGTTTACTTTCTGCATCTAATTTGTTTCTGGTTTTATGTTTATCTTAGTTTAGTATTTAGAGTTTATTATCATTGGTAGATTTGTTTATTGATTTCGTTGCTCTCTTCCTTTTATATATATATATATATATTTTGTTTTCCTTTTTCTCTTTTTGTGAGTGTGTAGGTGTGTGCTTCTTTGTGTGATTTTGTCTGTATAGCTTTGCTTTTACCATTTGTCCTAGGGTTCTCTCTGTCCGTTTTTTTTTTCTTTTTTTTTTAGTATAGTTTGTAGCACTTATTATCATTGGTGGATTTGATTTTTGGTTCGGTTGCTCTCTTCTTTCTTTCTTTTTTTAAATTACTTTTTAATTTTATTTTTAATAATTTTTAAAAATTTTTACTTTAATAACTTTATTTTATTTATTTATTTCTTCTCCCTTTTCTTCTGAGCCGAATGGCTGACAGGGTCTTGGTGCTCTGGCCAGTTGTCAGGCCTGTGCCACTGAAGTGAGAGAGCCAAGTTCAGGACATTAGTCCAACAGAGACCTCCTGGCCCAATGTAATATCAAACAGTGAAAGCTCTCCCAGCGATCTCCATCTCAAGGCTAAGACCCAAATCCACTCAAAGACCAGCAAGCTACAGTGCTGGACACCCTATGCCAAACAACTAGCAAGACAGGAAAACAACCCCACCCATTAGAGAGAGGCTGCCTAAATCATAATAAGGTCACAGGGACCCCAAAACACACCATCAGACATGGTCCTGCCACCAGAAATATAAGATCCAGCCTCATCCACCAGAACACAGGCACCAGTCCCCTCCACCAGGAAGCCTACACAACCCACTGAACCAACCTTAGCCACTGGGGGCAGACACCAACAACAACGGGAACTATGAACCTGCAGCCTGTGAAAAGGAGACCCAAACACAGTAAGTTCAGCAAAATGGGAAGACAGAGAAATACACAGCAGATGAAGGAGCAAGGTTAAAACCCACCAAACCAAACAAATGAAGAGGAAAAAGGCAGTCTACCTGAAAAAGAATTCAGTGTAATGATAGCAAATATGATGCAAATCTTGGAAACAGAATGGAGAAAATACAAGAAATGCTTAAAACTAGAAGAACTAAAGAGCAAACAAACAATGACAAAAAACACAATAAATTAAATTAAAAATTCTTTAGAAGGAATCAATAGCAGGATAACTGAGGCAGAAAAATGGATAAGTGACCTGGAAGATAAAATAGTGGAAATAACTACCACAGAGCAGAATAAAGAAAAAAGAATGGAAAGAATTGAGGACAGTCTCAGAGACCTCTGGGACAACATTAAACATTCGAATTATAGAGGTCCCAGAGAAGAAGAGAAAAAGAAAGGGACTGAGAAAATATATGAAGACATTATATTTGGAAACTTCTCTAATATGGGAAAGGAAGTAGTCTATCAAGTCCAGGAAGTGCAGAGAGTCCAATACCAGATAAATCCAAGGAGAAACACGCCACGACACATATTAATCAAACTATCAAAAATTAAATACAAAGAAAAATATTAAAAGCAGCAAGTGAAAAACAACAAATAACATACAAGGGAATCCCCATAAGGTTAACAGCTGATCTTTCAGCAGAAACTGTGCAAGCCAGAAGGGAGTGTCAGGACATATTTAAAGTGATGAAAGCTAAAAACCTACAACCAAGATTACTCTACCCAGCAAGGATCTCATTCAGATTCAAGAGAGAAATTAAAACCTTTACAGACAAGCAAAAGCTAAAGAATTCAGCACCACTGAACCAGCTTTACAACAAATGCTAAAGGAATTTCTCTAGGCAGGAAATACAAGAGAAGGAAAAGACCTACAATAACAAACCCAAAACAATTAACAAAATGGAAATAGGAACATACATATCAATAACTACCTTAAATGTAAATGGATTAAATGTTCCAACCAAAAGACATAGACTGGCTGAATGGATAGAAAAACAAGACCCATATATATGCTGTCTACAAAGGACCCACTTCAGACCTAGGGACACATACAGACTGAAAGTGAGGGGATGGAAAAAGATATTCCATGCAAATGGAAATGATAAGAAAGCTGGAGTAGCAATTCTTGTATCAGACAAAATAGACTTTAAAATAAAGACTATTAGAAGAGACAAAGAAGGACACTACATAATGATTGAGGGATCAATCCAAGAAGAAGATATAACAATTGTAAATATTTATACCCAACATAGGAACACCTCAATACATAAAGCAAAAGCTAACAGCCATAAAAGGGGAAATCAACAGTAACATAATCATAGTAGAGGACTTTAACACCCCACTTTCACCAATGAACAGATCATCCAAAATGAAAATAAATAAGGAAACACAAGCTTTAAATGATACATTAAACAAGATGGACTTAATATTTATAGGACATTCCATCCAAAACCAACAGAATACACTTTCTTCTCAAGTGCTCATGGAACATTCTCCAGGATAGACCGTATCTTGGGTCACAAGTCAAGCCTTGGTAAATTTAAGAAAATTGAAATTGTATCAAGTATCTTTTCTGACCACAACACTATGAGAGTAGATATCAATTACAGGAAAAAATCTGTAAAAAATTACAAACACATGGAGGCTAAACAATACACTACTAAATAACTGAGAGATCACTGTAGAAATCAAAGAGGAAATCAAAAAATACATAGAAACAAATGACAATGAACACACAATAACCCAAAACCTGTGGGATGCAGCAAAAGCAGTTCTAAGAGGGAAGTTTATAGCAATATAATCCTACCTCAAGAAACAAGAAACACCTCAAATAAACAACCTAACCTTACACCTAAAGCAATTAGAGAAAGAAGAACAAAAACACCCCAAAGTTAGCAGAAGGAAAGAAATCATAAAGATCAGATCAGAAATAAGTGAAAAAGAAATGAAGGAAACAGTAGCAAAGATCAATATAACTAAAAGCTATTTCTTTGAGAAGATAAACAAAATTGATACACCATTACCCAGACTAATCAAGAAAAAAAGGGAGAAGACTCAAATCACTAGAATTAGAAATGAAAAAGGAGAAGTAACAACTGACACTGCAGAAATACAAAGGATCATGAGAGATTATTACAAGCAACTTTATGCCAATAAAATGGACAACCTGGAAGAAATGGACAAATTCTTAGAAAATCACAACCTTCCGAGACTGAACCAGGAAGAAATAGAAAATAGAAAGACCAATCACAAGCACTGAAATTGAGACTGTGATTAAAATTTTTCCAATAAACAAAAGCCCAGGACCAGAGGGCTTCATAGTTGTATTCTATCAAACATCTAGAGAAGAGCTAACACCTATCCTTCTCAAAATCTTCCAAAATACAGCACAGAAAGGAACACTCCCAAACTCATTCTATGAGGCCACCATCACCCTGATACCAAAACCAGACAAAGATGTCACAAAGAAAGAAAACCACAGGCCAGTATCACTGATGAACATAGGTGCAAAAATCCTAAACAAAATACTTGGAAAACAGAATCCAGCAGCACACTAAAAGGATCATACAACATGATCAAGTGGGGTTTATCCCAGGAATGCAAGGATTCTTCGATATATGCAAATCAATCAATGTGATAAACCATATTAACAACCTGAAGGAGAAAAAACATATGATCATCTCAATAGACACAGAAAAAGCTTTCGACAAAATTCAACACCCATTTATGATAAAAACCCTCCAGAAAGTAGGCACAGAAGGACCTTAACTCAACATAATAAAGGCCATATATGACAAACCCACAGCCAACATTATTCTCAATGGTGAAAAACTGAAAGCATTTCCTCTAAGATCAGGAAAAAGACAAGGCCGTCCACTCTCACCACTATTATTCAACACAGTTTTGGAAGTGCTAGCCACAGCAATCAGAGAAGGAAAAGAAAGAAAAGGAATCCAAATCTGAAAAGAAGAAGTAAAGCTGTCACTGTTTGCAGATGACATAATACTTTACATAGAGAATCCTACAGATGCTACCAGAAAACTACTAGAGGTAATCAATGAATTTGGTAAAGTAGCAGGATACAAAATTAATGCACAGAAATCTCTTGCATTCCTATACATTAATGATGAAAAATCTGAAAGAGAAATTAAGGAAACACTCCCATTTACCACTGCAACAAAAAGAATAAAATACCTAGGAATAAACCTACCTAAGGAGACAAAAGAGCTGTAGGCAGAAAACTATAGGACACTGATGAAAGAAATGAAAGATGATACAAACAGATGGAGAGATATACCATGTTCTTGGATTGGAAGAATCAACATTGTGAAAATGACTATACTACCCAAAGCAATCTACAGATTCAATGCAATCCCTATCAAACTACCAATGGCATTTTTCACAGAACTAGAACAAAAAATTTCACAATTTGTATGGAAACACCAAATAGCCTGAATAGCCATAGCAATCTTGAGAAAGAAAAACGGACCTGGAGGAATCAGGCTCCCTGGCTCCAGAGTATATTACAAAGCTACAGTAATCAGGACAGTATGGTACTGGCTCAAAAACAGAAATATAGATCAATGGAACAGGATAGAAAGCCCAGAGATAAACCCACGCACATATGGTCACCTTATTTTTCATAAAGGAGGCAATAATATACAATGGAGAAAAGACAGCCTCTTCAATAAGTGGTGTTGGGAAAACTGGACAGCTATATGTAAAAGAATGAAATTAGAACACTCCCTAACACTGTATACAAAAATAAACTCAAAATGGATTAAAGACCTAAATGTAAGGCCAGACACTATAAAACTCTTATAGGAAAACATAGGCAGAACACTCTATGACATAAATCACAGCAAGATCCTTTCTGACCCACCTCCTAGAGAAATGGAAATAAAAACAAAAATAAACAAATGGGACCTAATGAAACTTAAAAGCTTTTGCACAGCAAAGGAAACCATAAACAAGATGAAAAGACAACCCTCAGAGTGGGAGAAAATATTTGCCAATGAAGCAACTGACAAGGGATTAATCTCCAAAATTTGCAAGCAGCTCATGCAGCTCAGTATCAAAAAAAACAAACAACCCAATCCAAAAGTGGGCAGAAGACCTAAATAGACATTTCTCCAAAGAAGATATACAGATTGTCAACAAACACATGAAAGGATGCTCAACATCACTAATCATTAGAGAAATGCAAATCAAAACTACAATGAGGTATCACCTCACACCAGTCAGAATGGCCATCATTAAAAATCTACAAACAATAAATGGTGGAGAGGGTTTGGAGAAAAGGGAACCCTCTTGCACTGTTGGTGGGAATGTAAATTGATACAGCCACTATGGAGAACAGTATGGAGGTTCCTTAAAAAATAGAAATAGAACTACCGCATGACACGGCAATCCCACTACTGGGCATACACCCTGAAAAACCCATAATTCAAAGAGAGTCTCGTACCACAATGTTCATTGCAGCTCTATTTACAATAACCAGGACTTGGAAGCAACCTAAGTGTCCATCGACAGATGAATGGATAAAGAAGATGTGGCACATATATACAATGGAATATTATTCAGCCATAAGAAGAAACGAAATTGAGTTATTTGTAGTGAGGTGGATGGACCTAGAGTCTGTCATACAGAGTGAAGTAAGTCAGAAAGAGAAAAACAAATACTGTATGCTATCACATATATATGGAATCTTAAAAAAAAAAAAAAAAAGGTTCTGAAGAACCTAGGGGCGGGACAGGAATAAAGACGCAGACATAGCGAATGGACTTGAGGACATGGGGAGTGGGAAAGGTAAGCTGGGACAAAGTGAGAGAGTGGCACGGACATATATACTACCACATGTAAAACAGATAGCTAGTGGAAAGCAGCTGCACAGCACAGGGAGATCAGCTTGGTGCTTTTTGACCACGTAGAGGCGTGGGATAGGGAGGGTGGTAGGGACACGCCAGAGGTAGGATATATGGGGATACGTGTATATGTATAGCTGATTCACTTTGTTATAAAGCAGAAACTAATACACCATTGTAAGGCAATTATACTCCAATAAAGATGTTAAAGAAAAAGATGGATGTATTTGATATACAAAAATATTTTAAAATTTGATAAAAATGATATACAAATGATAAAGTTAAAAAATAAATACTAGATTAGGGGAAAACTAGCATGGATATGTCAGATAAGGGGCTAATCTCAGTAAAATGCAAAAAATTCCCACAAATTAATAAGAAAAAGATAAACAATGCAACAGACAAAAGAGCAAATAAGATGAATAGAAAATTCACAGATTAGCAAATCCAAATGGTGATTAAATGTATAAAAAGATGTTTTTCACTAGTTGCCAGGGAAATATAAATTTAAAAAAACAATTATATATTCCTTGTAACTCATTAGATATGAAGTTTTTGGAAAGGGAGACTGTAATACATTGGTGCTGGAAGTTTAAGTAAAATCTAAATACACACGTATATTCTTTAACCCAGAAATCGCACTTCTGGTAAATCAACACCACTGAAATATTAGCATCTCTTCATGGCATAGGGGTAGGGAAAGATTCGTTAAACAAGACACAGAAAAAAAACATGAAACATAAATGAAAATGTTGATAAATCAGCTATATTAATGTTTACTTCTACATGCCAAATGATGTCATAAATACATTTTAAAGAAAAGTCATAAACTGGCAGAAGATAGCTGACACTCATATAATGATCAAAAGATTAATGTCAAGAAATATTTGTTTTATATACATATGTAATTGCCAATATTCAATAATTTTGTCTTACAAAAATGACAATTTCATATGATTCAACCTAATACAAGGAATTCTTTCAAATCAATTTTAAAAAGACCACCAACCTAAGAGAAAAAAATGGACAAAGAATATGAATTCACAGATGAGGAAACCACATGGCCAATAAATGTTTGAAAATATGCTTAACTCATCAGAAATCTGGGAAATAACATCTATGGTGAGATACTGTTCACATCACAAGGTTGACAAAGATTAAAAAGCACTGGTAAAAATGTGGGGAAATAGGAATTCTTACACACTATAGAAGTGTAAATTGTTACACATTTAGCAATACCATGTGAAACTGATGATAAGTACAGTCAGTATCTTACCCACCAACTTCACATCTAGGTATATACATAACTATATATATACACACCTATAACTACACCTCAAGGAGATATGGATAAGGAAGATGAATGAACCATGGTTTAGAATAGTGAATAATTGGACCTAAAATGAATAACACTGCATCTTATAAGTGATTATCAAATAAGTAAACTGGTAGATTCAATCCATCAAAACTAAAGAATTTGCTCTACATATGTCAGTGTAGATAGGTCTTAAAATATACAGTGCTGAATAAAAAACAAATTGCAGGATGATACCTGGAGTATGAGCCTAGTTATGTAAATTTGTTAATTATACAGAACTGTATATACATAGTAAATGTGGAGGTGAACAATGTATAGCTGATTTAAGGTAGTGGTTAGGGGAGGGGAAGAAATGGAATGGAAGAGAAACATAAAGAAGTCTTTATAATTCTAGCATTATTTTTTTAAAACCTGAAGTAAACATGGGAAAGTGTTAACAACTCTTTTAAAAATAATGTTGAGTACTTCAGTGTTTTTGAATTATCATCCATTTTCCCCATATATTTGAAGTATTTATAACTCAAAAATAAAAAGAAATAAAAGGTTCAATATGTAAGCTTCTGTGAACAAAGATGTTTGTTGCAACATTGTTTCTAGAACTGGGACCAATGCCGGTGCCCACTGATAGGGCAGTAGTTGAGAAAACCATAGAACATTCATATCATGTACTTCCCTTATCTGTGGATTGCAATAGACAGAATCAAGTTTTTGTTTAAAACTATTGAAAATAATGTGACATTAATTTAGTATCTCTCTAAACCCACGCACATATGGTCACCTTATCTTTGATAAAGGAGGCAGGAATGTACAGTGGAGAAAGGACAGCCTCTTCAATAAGTGGTGCTGGGAAAACTGGACAGGTACATGTAAAAGTATGAGATTAGATCACTCCCTAACATCATACACAAAAATAAGCTCAAAATGGATTAAAGACCTAAATGTAAGGCCAGAAACTATCAAACTCTTAGAGGAAAACATAGACAGAACACTCTATGACATAAATCACAGCAAGATCCTTTTTGACCCACCTCCTAGAGAAATGGAAATAAAAACAAAAATAAACAAATGGGACCTAATGAAACTTCAAAGCTTTTGCACAGCAAAGGAAACCATAAACAAGACCAAAAGACCACCCTCAGAATGGGAGAAAATATTTGCAAATGAAGCAACTGACAAAGGATTAATTTCCAAAATTTACAAGCAGCTCATGCAGCTCAATAACAAAAAAACAAACAACCCAATCCAAAAATGGGCAGGAGACATAAATAGACATTTCTCCAAAGAAGACAGACTGCCAACAAACACATGAAAGAATGCTCAACATCATTAATCATTAGAGAAATGCAAATCAAAAGTACAATGAGATATCTCACACCAGTCAGTATGGCCATCATCAAAAAATCTAGAAACAATAAATGCTGGAGAGGGTGTGGAGAAAAGGGAACGCTCTTGCACTGCTGGTGGGAATGTGAATTGGTAGAGTCACTATGGAGAACAGTATGGAGGTTCCTTAAGAAACTAAAAATAGAACTACCATATGACCCAGCAATCCCACTACTGGGCATATACCCTGAGAAAACCATAATTCAAAACCAGTCATGTACCAAAATGTTCATTGCAGCTCTATTTACAATAGCCCGGAGATGGAAACAACCTAAGTGCCCATCCTCGGATGAATGGATAAAGAAGATGTGGCACATATATACAATGGAATATTACTCAGCCATAAAAAGAAACGAAATTGAGCTATTTGTAATGAGGTGGATAGACCTACAGTCTGTCGTACAGAGTGAAGTAAGTCAGAAAGAGAAAGACAAATACCGTATGCTAACACATATATATGGAATTTAAGAAAAAAAATGTCATGAAAAACCTAGGGGTAAAACAGGAATAAAGACACAGACCTACTGGAGAACGGACTTGAGGATATGGGGAGGGGGAAGGGTGAGCTGTGACAAAGCGAGAGAGTGGCATGGACATATATACACTACCAAACGTAAGGTAGATAGCTAGTGCGAAGCAGCCGCATAGCACAGGGATATCAGCTCGGTGCTTTGTGACCGCCTGGAGGGGTGGGATAGGGAGGGTGGGAGGGAGGGACATGCAAGAGGGAAGAGATATGGGAACATATGTATATGTATAACTGATTCAGTTTGTTATAAAGCAAAAACTAACACACCATTGTAAAACAATTATACCCAATAAAGATGTTAAAAAAAATTTAGTATCTCTCATTGTTGAAGTAATGAAAAATGGGGTCCTACGATAGTGTTCTGAAACTGGCTGTGTAATATTTCATCATATAGAAGCAGGTGACATCATAGGTGAAGGTTTGCCCACTTGCCTCATCCTGTTTATTAATGGTACATTTTCTTCCCTCTGCCCCTCCTATGTCTTTGAAGTTTTGAGTCAGAGTGTCATTTACCAACTTCCAATTCTTTTGTGGTTATGGCTGGAACCTCTGGGTCACATCATTTTGCAAGGGCCTTTGGTTTGATTTCTAATTAAACAGAAAGGCCAATAATAACTAACTCATCAATTTATGTGGGTGGCAAATGTCAGAAAGCACTTTGGGATTTCAGATTTCTTCTTCCCCATCATCAAGGGAAGTGTCGCTCCACCAACTTGTACCTCTATGTCCACGGCACCTTCCTCCAAGAGCTCATCTAACTTCCTGTCACTGTACTCCTAGGTGATGCCAGTCAGGAGATTAAGTTACAGACATTCTTAAAGCATCTCTGCTGAGAATCCAGGGGACTGGAGAAACAGTAGATAATGTGTGCAGAACAAGACTAATAATATCAATAGACAACAGCTAACAAAGGGTCCTGCATCTCTAGACACCACTGTGCTTTCTCCGTGAAGTCAGTTCTATATAGATACAGTCCTTGAAGATTGTTGTTTTATTATAGAGGCTACACCATTGTTTGAAAGATTCAATAATATTCACATAGTTCCTTAAATACATTCAGCTCAGGGCTTCCCTGGTGGCACAGTGGTTGAGAGTCCGCCTGCTGATGCAGGGGACACGGGTTTGTGCCCCGGTCCGGGAAGATCCCACATGCCGCGGAGCGGCTGGGCCCGTGAGCCATGGCCACTGAGCCCGCGCATCCAGAGCCTGTGCTCCGCATCGGGAGAGGCCACAGCAGTGAGAGGCCCGCGTACCGCAAAATAAATAAATAAATAAAAGCTCTCTCTAAACTCTGGCTGATATTTTAAGAGGTGCCTCTACACTTTGGATATGTAGTCTACTGATGTTCCAAACGGATTACTCATATACTATGCCATGGCCTTCCAAAGCCCTTGTCATCCAGAAATAAAATTCCTTTTCTTAGGAGGAAAATGAAAGTTGGGGTGGGTTTTTTTTTTTTTTTTTTTTTTTTGTAATGTTGAGAGTTTCTTCTCACCATAGCAGATTGGATCAAAATTTCACAAAGGGGTGCAGAGAGAAAGGGAGATGATCTGAGGTTTCCTGGTGAAAGCAGGTAACGTTATTCTCCCTTTTTCCTCTTTCCCGTCAACACCTCTGCAAGAGGTGTGCCTTCAGAAACGCAACTGCACACACGGGCTTCTCCAACCTGGGCAACAGGACTCAAATTAACTACCATCAGCACACTGGCCATTTGCAAACTGTTCCCATGTGAGTGTTTAAAAGCATTTTTTTGGGCCAATTGAGGACAAAGGAAATGCCCTTTTCTGTGTTGGAAGAAAACAAGTTAACGACTTCAACTGCTTCCCCTGCAGTGGCTAGCTGATTTCCAAGATCTTCTTTACCTGTAATGGTTTGGATGCCGGGGCATTCTTCCTGTGATACTGACATAGCCAGACAGTAGAGTACTAGTGTCACACTAGGGGTAGCTGGGGGGCATGGACTTTGCCTGGAGATCTGTAAAACTCAGAATCTAGCTTCCAGAGACAGAAAAACATTAGATGTCAAATGTGGCATATTAAAGAAGTGTTTTTGTTTTAGATATGTCTAATACATAGTATAGTGCCCACCCAAACATTAAAATTACCCCCAAGATGGAATGCATTTGCTCTTCTTTAAGATGGACTTTTAAACCTCCACCCTGTAATAACTCTGGCCTTTTATTGAGCCCATAAGCCCAAGGCCATACATTTTCCTCATCAGGATTCACTTGAGATGGCCTGTAACCTTTCTGATGAGGAAGCATGACTTCTTATTTTTCTCATGCTTTTAGATAACTCTCCTAAAAGGTAACAGTGATGGGTCTGGTCTGGGACTGGGGAGTGTTGCCCCCAAAGAATGGGGAAAGGGGACACTCAGGCGCTTCCACGTTCCAATTTAAAATGCTCCTGTGACAGGAGGTGAGACTTCTCTGTGAATTAAGTTTTCACTTCAGGATCACCTCATAGCCTGGAAACCAAGGGCCCTGATGTATTTATTAGTTTGCTTCTCTTTGAAATTCTCTTAGGAGCTTAAAACACATCAGTGTTTCCTGATAGACCTGGTTTTACATCCTACCTGATTGTATTTGGAGAGTTATGGAAAGCATAGGGTTTGGGGCTAAAGATGGGAAAGAAGGGTCAAGATTCCCTGGAGGTCATTCTCATGGCAGCTGGAGGGACTTTATCTGCACATCACCCCTCTTTGGCTACCTCTGTTTCTTACATTCCTTGCACTTTCCTACTATTCATAACAATGGCACTATCTAGGCATCTGGCCATTTTTGCTAACCTTGTTGTAACTAACTCATAACTCAATTGCCCAGACTTATACAAATTTGTGATTTTCTTTATTCAGCATTTTTGTGTGGGTGGAGGGAAAAGGATTCTCTCTAGAAAGTGAGCAGACTATTAGCATCAATGTTCCTGGCAGACCCTGGCATTCCCTGTTTAGAGATAAGTACAAACTGAACTTCCAATAATAAAAAGTATTTAAGCAGCTTATTCTGACCTTGAACAATAAAAGTTAATTGCACGCTCTTGAAATTCTTCTTCCCAATTCCTGTAATTTATCTAAACTTTGTAGAGAAATTCGATACTATGATGCATTCTGCTGGAGAGCTTTAGTGCTCCAGACCTTCAGGAGTACTTTTAAGAATTAAACTAAGTCAGCATACTCCATTCCGTTACTCTTAGACTCCTCAACTGGGGGAGGGGGTGGTGGTGGTGGGGAGCCTGGTATGGGGTCCTTAAGACTAAAA
Organism: Tursiops truncatus; assembly: GCF_011762595.2. NCBI lineage: Eukaryota > Metazoa > Chordata > Mammalia > Artiodactyla > Delphinidae > Tursiops > Tursiops truncatus. The sequence goes on from NC_047038.1 coordinate 13,524,619, forward strand.
TGCATAAGAAACCAATGTGGACTGCCCTGTGGGTGAAAACAGGCCAAGATTCCTGAAACTTCATTTAAACATTGCATTGAAATCATGGTATCAGCTTCACATGACTTTAAATAATTTTAAATATTTAACTTTAAGAAAAAAATAAAACTGAGCAGTAAAAATCTACTGCTTGGTTTTTCTCTAGTTATACTCCCACTCCTCTGTCTTCTTAGTTTTGTTTACAATCAGGTTGATCATGATGTCATTTTTTTTTTTTTTTGGTACGAGGGCCTCCCACTGTTGTGGCCTCTCCTGTTGCGGAGCACAGGCTCTGGATGCGCAGGCTCAGGGGCCATGGCTCACGGGCCCAGCCGCTCCGCGGCATGCGGGATCCTCCCAGACCGGGGCACGAACCCGTGTCCCCTGCATCGGCAGGTGGACTCTCAACCACTGCGCCACCAGGGAAGCCCATGATGTCATTTTCAATTTTAGGACATTCTACACCAAACTCATGATTTGTCTTTGGCATTCAAGTCCCTCTTATTTGTGATGATAGATACATGCATAAAACTTTTCTTAAAGTGTTCTTTTGAAACAGTAACTTGGAAGTAATTACTCAGGAGGCCACTGGAGCAATTTGGAGTCACATGTTACAGTTGAAGTCTTAGCTCTGACATTTATTTAGCTGTAAGAGTTAGGTGAATCACCTAATCTCTTAGATCTCATTTGTCAAAATATAATGATATTAATGTAGAACATACAAGGTTGTTGTGAAGATTAATGAGATTATTTCAATGAAAGTGTTTCTCAAAGTGCTGTACAATTGGAAGAAATTATCATCAGAGGAGTAGATAAATATGGGGTTGCCCATGTAATATTATTGGGCAGGTATTTGGAGTCAAGCACACTAGAACAGAGTAAAAATTAAACAAACTTTAGGTACTCTTTGAGATTAGCATTATTACCATTGTTTAATATTTAATTCTTACTGTTCTCTAGGGGACCAGACTCTGTGGAGCATGTATATTTTGACATTCACTGACTACTTGAATCCCAAAATAAAGTACATATATAATAAAAACATCTCTAATACGAACTATTATGTATATTATTGGTGGTAGTTGTTACAGAAGTCTATACATGTGTTTAAATTCATAGAACTATAGATAAACATTTAAAAAGTAAAATTCACTCTGTGATAATTTTTAATAAAAATGTTTTAAACCAATGGTAAACAAAACAAAACAAAACAAAAATCCATCTCATTGACATAATAGAAGAGTCACTCCATGAAGCATATTTAGAATGTACTTTCTCAATAACATGGAAACACCATTTTAAATTGGTCAAGTGGGGAGGCTCTCAGCCAGGCTCACTCTTCTGGGAATGAACTTTTCTGCTATAAAGGGTCTACTATTGACAAAACAAACACAACCAAAAAGTTAGAATCTAGGGAAATTCATCAAAATTGTCTGGCTGTTTTGCCCAACAGTTCTGTAGCTCTTTTCAATCAAAGGCTTATAATCTTTATTTGTATTTACTTCTTAGAATTCTTGGTCTTTAATCCAATTTCTTTTCTTTTTTTTTTTTTTTGACTGTGCCACATGGCATGCGGCATCTTAGCTCCCTGACCAGGGATTGAACCAGCTCCCCCTGCAGTAAAAGTGCAGAGTCTTAGCCACTGGACCAGCAGGGAAGTCCTCTTTAATCCAATTTTGAGCTTTGCACTGTCCCTTATTTAATGCATAAAGAAGAGTTTTGAATTTTAACAGAGGTGCAAGGAGTCAAACTCAAGAGATTAGTTCTTCTGAATCAAGAAGCAATAGATAATTTGAACAGACTGATCACTAGAAGTGAAATAGAATCTGTAATTTCAAAAACTCCCTACAAACAAAAGTCCAGGACCAGATGGCTTCACTGGGGAATGCTACCAAACATAAAAGAAGAACTTATACCAATCCTTCTCAAACTCTTCCAAAAGACTGAAGAGGAGGGAACACTCCCAAAGTCATTCTATGAAGCCCCCATCACCCTGATACCAAAACCAGACAAAGACACTACCAAAATGGAAAATTACAGGCCAATATATTTGACGAATATAGATTAAAAATTCTCAACAAAATATTAGGAAACTGAGTCCAACAACACATAAAAAAGATCATACACCATGATCAAGTTGGATTCATCCCAGGGTCACAAGGATGATTCAACATATGCAAATCAATGTGATACACCACATCAGCAAAAGAAAAGACAAAAACCGTATGATTATCTCAATAGATGCAGAAAGAGCTTTTGATAACATTCGACATCCATTCATGATAAAAATTCTCACCAAAGTGGGTATAGAGGGAACATATCTCAACATAATAAAAGCTATTTATGAAAAATCTGCAGCCAACATAATATTCAACAGTGAAAAGCTGAAAGACTTCCTGCTAAGATCTGGAACAAGACAAGGATGCCTACTCTCACCACTTCTATTCAACACTGTATCGGAAGTCCTAGCCACAGCAATCAGACAAGATAAAGAAATAAAAGGTATCCAAATTGTAAAGGAAGAGATAAAATTGTCATCATATGCAGATGACGTGATACTATATACAGAAAACCCTAAAGACTCCACACAAAAACTACTAGAAGTGATAAACAAATTCAGCAAGGTAGCAAGATACAAGATTAACACACAGAAAGTGGTTGTATTTCTTTATACTAACAATGAAATATCAGAAAGGGAAAGTAAAAAAAAAAAAAAATTCCTTTTAAGATTGCAACCCCAGAAATAAAATACTTAGGAATAAACCTGACCAAGGAGGTGTATGACCTATACACTGAAAACTATAAAACATTGATAAAGGAAATTGAAGATGATTCAAAGAAATGGAAAGATATAACATGCTCTTGAATTGGAATAATTAATATTGTTAAAATGGCCATACTACCCAAAGCAATCTACAGATTTAATGTGATCCCTATCAAATTACCCATGACATTTTTCACAGAACTAGAATAAATAATTCTAAAATTTATATAACCATAAAAGACCCAGAATTGCCAAAGCAATCCTGAGGAAAAGGAATGAAACTGGAGGTGTAACCCTCCCAGGCCTCAGACAGTACTACAAACTACAGTAATCAAAACAGCATGGTATTGGCCCAAGGCAGACATCTAGATCAATGGAACAGAATAGAGAGACCAGAAATAAACCCACACACCTACAGTCAATTAAATTTTGACAAAGGTGGCAAGAATGTACAATGGAGAAAAGACAGTCTCTTCAGCAAGTTGGGAAAGCGGGACAGCCACATATAAATCAATGCAGTTAGAACACTCCCTCACACCCTACACAAAAATGGCTTAAAGACTTAAATATAAGACATGATACCATAAAACTCCTAGAAGAGAACATAGGCAAAACATTCTCTGACATAAATCTCAGCAATGTTTTCTTAGGTCAGTCTCCCAGGGCAATAGAAATAAAAGCAAAAATTAAAAAGTGGGACCTAATCAAAATTATAAACTTTTGCATAGCAAAGGGAACCATAAACAAAATGAAAAGACAACCTACGGACCAGGAGAAAATATTTGCAACTGATGTGACTGACAAGGGCTAAATTTCCAAAATATACAAACAGCTCATACAACTCAATAACAAACAAACAAAAACCAACCCAATCAAAAACTGGGCAGAAGACCTAAATAGACATTTTTCCAAAGAAGACATATAGATAACCAATAGTCACATGAAAACATGCTCAACTTCGCTAATTATTAGAGAAATGCAAATCAGAAGTACAATCAGATACCACCTCATACTGGTCAGAATGCCCATCATTGAAAAGACTACAAATAATAAATGCTGGAGATGGTGTGGAGAAAAGGGAACCTTCCTACATTGTTGATGGGAATGTAAATTGGTACAGCCACTATGGAGAACAGTATGGAGGTTCCCTAAAAAACTAAAAATAGAGTTGCCATATAATCCAGCAATCCCACTCCTGGGCATATATCTGGAGAAAACTCTAATTTGAAAAGCTACATGCACCGCAGTGTTCACAGCACCTCTATTTACAATAGCCAAGATGTGGAAGCAACCTAAATGTCCATCAACAGATGACTGGATAAAGAAGATGTGGTATATATGTGTATATATACATACAATGGACTACTACTCAGCCGCAAAAAAGAAAGAAATAATGCGATTTGCAGCCACCTGGATAGATCTAGAGATTATCATACTAAGTGAAGTAAGTCAGAAAGAGAAAGACAAACATTATGATATCACTTATATGTGGAATCTAAAATATGATACAAATGAACTTATTTACAAAAGAGAAACAGACTCACAGACATAGAAAACAAACTTATGGTTACCAAAGGGGAGAAGGTGTGGGAGAGGGATAAATTTGGAGTTTGGGATTAGCAGATACAAACTACTATTGATATATATATAAGAGGTAAACAACAAGGTCCTGCTGTATAGCACAGGGAACTATATTCAATAATCTGTAATAAATCATAATGGAAAAGAATATGAAAAGGAGTATATATATGTATATATTCCTACAGAATATCTTACATAACACCAAATGAACTTCTTGGTCAATCCAATTTTTTATATATATATATATATATATATATATATATATATATATATATAAAAATGTATCACTTTGCTGTACACCAGAATCTAACACATTGTAAATCAACTATACTTCAACTAAAATAAAAGAAGAGAGATTAGTTTTTGTTTTTGTTCCTTTGACAGGGTGGAAGTATTGTCATTTCTTATTTTGCACTTACTCTGTCCCCAGCAAGTTTTTTTTGCTGACACCTCGCACAGAGTATACCTACTTTAGTGACTTGTGTTGGTTGTATGGTAAACACTGCAGAGAACCTAAGAGAGTCATCATCAGCGAAGGCAGTAAAAAACATCTCAAGGAAGCACTGACAATAATTGAAATACTGTGGTCTCTCTGAATTTCTGGGAAGCAAAAAAACAGTGGAAAACTAGCTTAGTACATAGCTATAAGGAATGGAGTATCCTCTTAAAGAAAAAAAGTTTTGACCATTTTAAGAGGAAGCTATAAAATACAACTTCTTGAAATCATGCCAGCAAAAAGTATACCCTTTTATTTATAGGGGGCATTAATCAGAACTGGGCCTTATGAGCCTGGCCCCAGACTAGTCACTTGGTTCAAGCTGTTGCTGACTCCTCTGGGAGAAAACATCCATTTTTAGCAGGAATCAGGAGCAAGGAGAACCACTGGGGCAGCAGGCTATCACAGTGATTCTTAATGGGAATCAACCCATAAAGGCCCTGAAAAGAATGAGAGCTGCTGTCTCTCATGCCAGCAAGTGATACTTATAGGTAAGACCAGTGAGGCAACCTGGATCCACAAACACCTGGTTTACGTATCTTAGTCATGACGGTGCCAGTGGAAGAAACCACAGACAGATCTGCCCAAGGAACTCTGGAGCACACAGGCTCATTGCGTCCTCTTTGATCCCCAGCCCCACCATTTCTATATGATCTCTGTTATTGTCTCAACTAAACCTGTTTCTTCCCTCTCTCTTGTATTAATAAGAATGAAAAACTTGACCATCTCTTTCTCTTCATCATAACTATTTTTGCAAGTGTCTTGCTGACCAAGTCATATTTGCCTGACTCTACTGATCTAATAAAGTCTATTCCTACCAACAAAATCTAACTATGCATGACCACACAATTATACCCTTTTACATATGGAACTTCCTAACAAATTAATGGGAATGGGAAATTAAGTAGAATTTGTTTCTGTTTTAATGAAACAAGTTTTCCTAATCTCAAATACTATCCCGTATATATGTATATAACATATATATCTCTATATATATGTCAGCCATATAAACATGATAGTTTTAATATAAACTGGAAACTAATAATGCCCACTAGGGCTATTTATTTACCTTCCCAATGCTACTGAATTTCTATATGAGTTTCTATATAAGTTCATTAATTGTTATTAACAAATAACTATATGATTTGATTTCCCCAATACATTTGAATTTCATAGTTTATTATTTCATACAAGAGAAATACTCAGCCAATGTTTTTTGCCTACTCTTCCTATGAAGATTTCACTTATCTTAGAAATGATTAATATGGAGTGACTACAAATAGTATGTTTAAATAGTTTATACATTTTCTGTACGGTTATTCTTTTGCTGTGGGTTTTGACCTATTAGACTTTAAACTGCTGTAAAAGCACTGTAAAAGTACACTCAGGCTGGAATTCTTTTAATCAAAATCTTCATCCATTATCAGGAGGAATAAATATTCAGAAGCTTTGTAGATTAGTCATTCCTTAAGAAGTTAGATCATTTGGTACTGTGTCTTAGCCAACTGTCCAAGGTCAGCAAAATGCTATGGCATGTTCTGTTTGATGGCCCCTGGCAGAAAGCCATGGCATTCTCACTATTAATATCTCTTGACCTTTCGACTTACAAACAGAAGCATCCCTGTGGCCTTTTTTTTTTTTTTTTTCTGTATATCCCTGAAAAACCAAGAATCTAGAGCTTGAGATAAGAAGTATTTAAATTTAATTAGTTTTTGCCATAATCTTGAGCTTTTATGTAATGAATGGACTATGTATTCATTTCATGAAGTTTTCTTAAGCATCAATTAGGCACAAGTTGCCGTGTTAAGTGTTGGGGAAACAAAGGTATATCAGTCAGATATGCCCTTAAGGAGCCTGTGGTCTAACTGGAGAGAATGAATATAACAAAATATTACAGAGAAGGTTAAAAAGTAGTAAGTACCACAAGAGAAATACAGACAAGATGATTTGGGGGTTCAGAAAAGAGAGATCTTTAAATTTTGTGGGCTGACAGTAGAGGGGAGGGAATTCATGATTAATCTAAGAAGATGGCATTTGAACTTGCCCTTGATGGACAGAATTTAAGCATATGGAAAGGAGACATAAGTGTGGACATTATAGATTGAGGGAACAGCATGATTAAGAGCAAGGAGATCAGAAAATATGGGGTAATAAAAAAGTTCCAAGTAGTTCTGTTTGGGCAGAGAACAGTGTGTATGAATGAAAAATTATGGAAAATAAAATTGGAAAATTAGTTTGAGAGCAAATCTATAGGGCTTTTAATGCCAGGTGATGGAATGTAGGCTCTATTTTACAAACAATGGGGCCCACTGAAGGAGAATGCCGCATTCAACGTGTGCTTAAGGGGTGTGTTGGACTGAACTGGGAAGGGGAGTGCCTGGAAGTGAGAACACCAACTCTTGGATCTTTTCTACAACAATCCAATAAGAAACAGCCTAGATTCTCTGGAAAAAACAGCCTGAAGCAAGGATTAAAGTTCTGATACATTATTTGGGAAATGCCAACCCAGGCCAGCAAGGCTAAGGAAAAAGGAAAGAGGGCAAGGATTTGAAGCAATGCAAAGTGATGCCTGATAGAACTGGCCTCTGCTTTGTGATGAGCCACGAAGAGGCACAGTGAGTCACTCAGCAGGTCTGACCTTTGACATATGAGACCTCTTGAAATGGGGTACAAGGAGAAAGCAGGCCTCTAGTGCTCTCTGGGAAGGACAAATGAGAGGGAGTTTATCTTCCCAGCTACCTCCCATTGCCTGGTTCTCCTTGGTCAAAATTTGTCCCACTGGGAATTAACTCTCTCAACTACTAGAGATGCTAGACCTCACAATGTGATGTATGGTGTTTCATCCTAGTCTGGAAGTAACAGGAAGAACCAAAAACTCTAGGCGAGTGCTGGTTGGCTTGGCTGTGTGTGTGTGTGTGTGTGTGTGTGTGTGTGTGTGTGCGCGCATCTGTAGTCGAGAGGTGAGGAGTCAGGAGGGCTTCCAAGGCCCCTAGTCAGTCTCAGTCAGTGGGGGAGCAAGTGGGAGGTGGTAGCTGAAGGTCCTAGAAGTGGGCAGTGGCCATGATATCTAAGAAGGTTCATGGTTTTTGTGTTGGAAATAATGACTCAAGAGAAAAGAAGCATTTATACCACAGTTGAGGAATAATTCTTTTAGTGGGCAATCATGCCCCTTGAGTTAAATGCTTTACTTTGTAACATTATTTAGGAAATTACCTCCCTCTCAAGTATGAAGACTTGAGAACCAAGAACCATTAGCTTAAAAGATATTTCTGTCTTTTATCTGAGTTAGTAGGATTTGAGTATTACATTTCTTTCATTCCAATTCAATGACCTGTCATCATAAAATTTTGGTATGTACAGCCCCAGTCTTTGGAAGAGGGGATCAGAACTATGTAATACTTGATAAAGTAACATTTATCCTCTGCGGATGGGACAACAAACACCAATCTGAACATAATGGAGCACACGGAGCCCTCTTGTTTGGAATTGTAAGGAAAATAAGGTCATAAAGAATCCTGTGCCCTTAAGAAAAATTTCTCAACTGCAAATCACTTTTGAGTGCCAGTGCTAAAATAGAATAGTTTACCCTCAGGACTGAAAAGGGAAAGAAGACCTTTTTCCCACTTTTTTTTTTTTTTTTGTGCTTACCCTACCAAAAGCTGATGCTAGCCAAATTTATCTTTATTTTTATTTCATTTGTTTGTTTTTCCTAATCTAAAACAGCCTTGGTGCACTGAAAAAGGAATTAGAATTGTGGTCAAACATTCAGGCCTCAAGTGGCTTCTGCCTCTGTGTGGAAAAAAATAGCCAGTAACACCTCACTTCAAAACTCAGTCTCCTCAACTGTAGAATGAAGATAATGATACTTACACTGCCAACCTCAGGGAATGTTCTAAGAACAAATGAGATAGAGCTCTGAAATGCTAAAGCACTTTTCAGAGTGAAGTTATTGGCCTTTATATAGAGTCAAAGGCAGTTCTAACTGGGCAAAGTCAAAGCATGGACAGAACCTGACAACCAAGACAGGCTCAAGGGCTGGAAAAAGAAGAAAATGCCTTAAATCTGTGCTTCACTCACAGTATGAAAAATGCCCAAGCCACACTGCACCGGACAGGGTTAAACTGATCCTAAAGATTTCAGGAATTTTAATGTCTTTCTAGGAGATTTAGCCAATCCTTCATCTACCAAAAGTCATGCCACTACTATATGTAGGTTTCCTCAGTGCTTTGAAGATTTCTCTAGCAGCATTCGACTTGCTTTGTCTTTGATTTCAAATTCCTGCTTAACCACTTATTATATGTATGACCTGGAGCCTTTTTTTTAAACTCATCTGAGCCTCAGTTTCCTTATCTATAAATTGTGAATAAGAAGACCTAATTTTTAGGATTGTCATAAAGTTTAGAAATAACATTTCTAATACATCTAGCATAATGCCTGATACATAGTTGATATTCGATAAATATCAGCTATAACTATTATTTTTACTGTGATATAGTAGAAAGAACAACTGCTTTGAAACCAGACAATTCTGCTTTTAAATCAGCTCTGTCCCTTACAAAGAGCATAATCCTGAGCAATTTAAAACTTTTTGAAGTTGAGTTTTGAGATAATGATATATGCTTTCAGAGTGTAACTGTAAGATTTTCAGAGGTATTATAGTGGATTGAATGGTGGCCCCCCCAAATTATATATTCATACCCTAATCCCCAGAACCTGTGAATGTGACCTTATTTAGAAAAAGGGTCTTTGCAGATGTATTTAAATTAAGAATCCAAGATCTTCCTGGATTACCTATGATAAGGACCCACCCAGATAATCCAGTGATAAGTGTCCTTATAAGAGACAGGGAGAAAGCAATGTGACCACAGAGGCAGAAATGAGAGTAATGCGGCCAGAAGCCAAAGATCAGAAGAGGCAAGGAAGGATTCACCCCTGGAGCTTTTAAAGCTCCCATTTGAGGGAGCATGGCCCTGCAAACACCTTGATTTCAGACTTCCAGGCTCTAGAACTGTGAGAGAATAAAATTCTATTGTTTTAAACCACCAAGTTGGTGCTAATTTGTTCTAATAGCCCTAGGACATTAATAAATACAGTGGCTAATGCAGAGTGCCTGGTATGATGCTGGCATTTGGCAGGTGCTCAGCACATGGTAGTTACATAGTGGGCTCCCCACCTGTCCTCACCAGTGTCTCAATAAGTAAATACCTGTATAAATCCATAGGTGGCCACCCGAGAGCTATGCCAGGGGGCATAGTTAGCCTGAGCCTATGCAAGATAGAAGGCTGACCTGAGTTTTGTTACCACCAGCCTCTACCACAGGCAACGGACACCGGGGTTCTCCCGCTTTATAATAGCACAGATCCAGTCTCATTATGCATTGAAGAGTTTGTTCTCCTAAAACTCTCACTGCCCCAAAGGTTTAGAATTTAAAAAGAACAACAACAACAAATCTCTGTTCAAAGGAATGAACACTAACTTAAAGGTTCTTCTTAAAACAATAGCTTCCCTCATCCTGAAGTGCTATAAAAATTCAGAGAGCAACTTCACCCAGTTGTGGAAGATAAAAGAATAGCCACTAAAACAGGCAGTCAGACCAAGGCAGGGGAGCAGCCTGTTGTCTCTGGGCTGAAAACAGCCCTGAATGCTAAAAGGCAAAAACGGCTCTAAAGGGGGGTGGGGGGCACATAAGAGAGACTCCTGCAGCCTGTGTTTCTAAACTTAGTCTGCAGAATGCAGCAGGACTATTGACATACTACCCCCAGGGGCTGCTCTCTTAGGTGCGACTCTGTTGGAGCCAGGTTTCTGTCTCTGGTGGGATCCAAGATTTACACGCCACGGATGAGATGGAGCAGACATGGAACCTTTTTTTTTTAAAGGTTCTCTAACGGATTTTAACTTCCACATGAATCATCATCCTGTAGGGCTATGATAATAGCAACCCTTACTGGTGGTTGCTCTGTGGGCCAGGCACTCTTCCAAGGATTTGAGATATATTAACCATTTAATCCTCACACATCCTAGGAGGTCATGCTATTAGGATCCCCATTTAGCAGATGAGCACCCAGTGTCAGAGATTTATTTGCTCAAGACCCCATGGCTCACAAATGGAGCAGGTCATCTCTCAGTCACTATGCTAAACTATGAGAAATAAAATTAAACTTGCCATTAAAATTATCTTCTCGGGCTTCCCTGGTGGCGCAGCGGTTGAGAGTCCGCCTGCCAATGCAGGGGACACGGATTCGTGCCCCGGTCCGGCAAGATCCCACATGCCGCGGAGTGGCTAGGCCCATGAGCCATGGCCGCTGAGCCTGCGAGTCCGGAGCCTGTGCTCCGCAACGGGAGAGGCCATAACAGTGAGAGGCCCGCGTACCGCAAAAAAAAAAAAAAAAAAATTATCTTCTCTATTCATCTCAGGTTTAAGCAGCCTCTTCCAGATAAAGTCTCTCTCTTTTGGGTAAATTCCCAGTCATGTCCTCATGTCTATGGGAAAGGGACCTCTGTGGCCCTGCTGGTGCCTGGGCACCTGGTGGATATCGCTGCTGAGAGTGCAGATGGGAAGTCCTGCAGTCTGTTCTGTTAGTCTCTGGTACTGGCAGTGTCTAGCAGCTGGCTTTCTCATGCCATAAGAGAGTGGTCATGAGTGGCCAGCAGGGTACCTCTGCTGCAGCCTGCTGGCATTGAGGATAGTATGGAGGTATGTCTCTCCCCGCTCAACCATCCATTCCCTCAGCTTTGGCAATGATTCTCTTTAACCAGCTAAGCAGGCTCTTAGTCTTCTCTTGGCCCACCAGAAACCTAGGAAGCCTTCTGATGTCAACATTAGCTCCAACGAAAAGGAAAGGACTACCTTTGTCCTTTCCTGACTCTCACCAAGCCATTTCCAAACCACCACCAGATGCCGCTCCAAAGGAGCTTACAGTTTTCCCATTTTGCACTCAAGGAGGTTGAGATGTAAACATTACAACTCAAATGTGCAAACAGTGTAACTCTCTCACTTTCTATTATGGATCTCAATTTGCTATGGGGCCTCATTCCCACTCAGTGGCTAGAGAGAGAGAGAGAGAGAACTTTAAAAAACTTAAACCTCAGTCTCTTCTGCTTTTAGAAAAATTTCTCTCTATTGTATTTTCACTCTTTGGGGTAAATATTCAATCAATTCAAAGTTCAATCCCCTATCAGTGCTGGTTCTAACAAATCCCTCAAGGGGGCTCTTCTCCCCCTCTTTCTTCCCAAGATGGCCTCTAGGGAGGGATGGAAGTTGAAAGTGGGAACTCTGGTCTTCCAGCTAGCTGTTTTTTTGGGTCTGGCCCAGTGTCTGAGTGCCCTCTGCTGGTGTCCACCAAGGTGTGGCTAATCCTAGTTGGTCTTAAGGGGGGTTATGCTGGAACTCACTGCGGAATTCTGAGGTTCCTGCCTCATACCCTCCAGGTAGGAGGTCTCCACCCTTGGAGACCTCCTTGTCTTGTTCCTAGGCCTCTTCAGACTCACTGCTTTATCAAAACCTCTATGTAACCCTTTTCAGGTTCACGTGGAACTCTGGGTTCACAAGCAACCACTGATTTGAAGGTGAAAGTAATTTGAGGCAGTGGCTGAACCCTCAGTGAGGCAGGCTCTTCCAATAAATACGGTGGAAGAAGACTTTGGCTTTTCTTGGTGTGACACTGATTTATAGGAAAATATATACATATATTTAATCATTCAGATGACCGAGTATATATTTCTCATATATATTTGGTCTTCATCCACAGTTCCTGGCTCACAGATCCCCAAACCTTTGGAATTTCCTGAGCAGTAAGAGCAATGGGATATTTGATCTCTCCTCCTCAGTTCCTGAAAAAGCTTCAGAAAAGGTGACTTTTGGATCCCACCCCACGATGGGGGCTGGTTGCCAGGAGAACCAACCATATGATTAAAGGGGTAGAACTTTCAGTCCTATCCACTGATTTCCAGGGAGGGGAGAGAGGCTGGAGGTTGAATCAACTGCCATTGGCCAACGATTTAGTCACTCATGACTATGCAATGAAGCCTCCATAAAAATTCAGAAGGAGAGCTTTTTGGCCCTTCTTGGGGAATCAGAGCGATTCTGCCATGCTGTGCCACCATTGAGGCCCCATACTCCACAAGGACAGAAGCCCCTTTGTTTGGGACCTCCTCTATGTAATTCTTCAGCTGACTGTTGATTCATATCCTGTAATATCTTTTCATAATAAATTGGTAATCTACTGAGTAAACAGGTTTTCCTGAGTTTTGTGAGCTGTTCTAGCAGATTAATCGAATGCGAGGAGGGGGTTGTGGGAACCTCTGATTTACAGTCATTAGGTCAGAAGCAAAGGTAAACAACCTAGACATGTGACTGGCATCTGAAGTGGAGGGTGGTCTTGTGGGACTGAGCCCTTTACCCTCTACCTGATTCTATCTCCAGGTAGATCATGTCAGAATTGAGCTGAATTCTCAGACATCCTGCTGGCATCTTATAATTGCTTGCTGGTGTAGGGAAACCACCACCATATGATGGAATTGGGATCAGGAACCCATTTCACCTGGGGTAGCTGTGGAAGCATTTCTGCCACCCAGACTTGAACATCACAGGTGTCTCTAGGAACAATCCCATGGCATAATTGGGCAATTCTTCTGGATGTGTTGTACTTGGCTAATTTGTTCTTAGCCATGAAGCCTCCAAGCCTGGTTCTGTTCAGAGATTTCTGTGAACTATCTAATACTCTTTAATTTATCCTTTTCTAGACAGCCTTTTCAATAAGTGGTGCTGGGAAAACTGGACAGCTACATGTAAAAGAATGAAATTAGAACACTCCCTAACACCATACACACAAAAAAACCACAAAATGGATTAAAGACCTAAATGTAAGGCCAGACACTATAAAATTCTTAGAGGAAAATATAGAGAGAACACTCTGTGACATAAATCACAGCAAGATCCTTTTTGACCCACCTCCTAGAGAAATGGAAATAAAAACAAAAATAAACAAGTGGGACTTAATGAAACTTAAAAGCTTTTGCACAGCAAAGGAAACCATAAACAAGATGAAAAGACAACCCTCAGAGTGGGAGAAAATATTTGCAAATGAAGCAACTGACAAAGGATTAATCTCCAAAATTTGCAAGCAGCTCATGCAGCTCAGTATCAAAAAAACAAACAACCCAATCCAAAAGTGGGCAGAAGACCTAAACAGACATTTTTCCAAAGAAGATATACAGATTGCCAACAAATACATGAAAGGATGTTCAACATCATTAATCATTAGAGAAATGCAAAACAAAACTACAATGAAGTATCACCTCACACCAGTCAGAATGGCCATCATCAAAAAGTCTACAAACAATAAATGCTGGGGAGGGTGTAGAGAAAAGGGAACCCTCTTGGAATGTAAATTGATATAGCCACTATGGAGAATGGTATGGAGGGTCCTTAGAAAACTAAAATAGAACTACCATACAACCCAGCAATCCCACTACTGGGCATATACCCTGAGAAAACCATAATTCAAAAAGAGTCATGCACCACAATGTTCATTGCAGCTCTATTTACAATAGCCAGGACATGGAAGCAACCTAAGTGTCCATCAACAGATGAATGGATAAAGAAGATGTGGCACATATATATAATGCAATGTTACTCAGCCATAAGAAGAAATGAAATTGAGTTATTTGTAGTGAGGTGGATGGACCTAGAACCTAGGGTTGGGACAGGAATAAAGACGCAGATGCACAGAATGGACTTGAGGGCATGGGGAGGGGGAAGGGTAAGCTGGGACGAAGTGAGAGAGTGGCATGGACATATATACACTACCCAATGTAAAATAGATAGCTAGTGGGAAGCAGCCCCATAGCACAGGGAGATCAGCTTGGTGCTTTGTGACCACCTAGAGGGGTGGGATAGGGAGGGTGGGAGGGAGGTGCAAGAGGGAGGAGATATGGGGATATATGTATATGTATAGCTGACTCACTTTGTTATAAAGCAGAAACTAACACACCATTGTAAAGCAATTATACTCCAATAAAGATGTTAAAAAAAAAGTTAATTTCCTCAAATTGAGATATATAGATGTAATGCGATTCCAATTAAGATCTCAACAGGCATTTTTTAAAATTGTGATTAGATAAATGTTCATATGGAAGAATAAATGTGCAACAATGGTCAAAGAAATTATTAAAAGGAAAAATTGTTATTTAAAAAGAGCAGAAGCAAAATGTCAATATCTCTGTAACTTAGGTAGTGAGAATATAACGTGTATCATAATTATTGTGTGTATCATTGTTTATGAAACATAAAAATGTTTCATAATTTAAAATAAAAAGTTAAAAGATTGCGTATGAGTTAGAACTATGTTTAGCTGCATATTTAGAAAACCCAAAATAAAAGTGGCTTTAAAAAAAAAGAAAATTTATCCTTTTCTGCTTAGACTGACTCCAGTAGAGTCTGTTGTCTGCAACTCAGAATCCTGAACAATGCAGTAAACCTCTCTCTATTACCTGCTTCCCCCTCCTTTCACAATATAAACAAAAGTAGAATTGTGTTTATAGAATTCACATAAATTACTGTAAGAAATACTATAAAACCAGAGGGGGCTCTCTGTCTTAGTCAAGGTTGTCTTGGTTTTAAACAAGAGACATTAACTTGAGCAATATTTTGTCTAAAAGGAAAATTCATTAGAAGGATCCTAAGAGCTGTTAGTGCTCTGGGAACTGGAAAACCCTCAAGAGACAAGGAAGAGTGTCTTTTTTTTCCTGTCTCTTTTATGCTTCTCCATGCACAGTTCTTGAGTTTATAGTACTTAAGTTTCAGCCACAAGTACAGACTATCTATTTCTTAGTGCCAATTCCAAATTCTTGAAAGAAAGATCAAGCTAGAAGGGGTCAAGTTGTCCACCCCAATCCAATCAATTAAGGCCAGAGGACTGCATAGCATAAAAATATGGCTGTGGAGTAAAGGGAGTGTTAAAAAGTTAGGATAAGATAATAGACACTCCAAACTGTTACATTCTCAGAGAACTGTGTTTAGAAAAATTACCAGAGCTCAGAATTCTAGGGCTCAACAACACTTGATTGGTCAGGGGTCTACAGTATAGCTCAATGTGTTTTGAAACTTCTGAAGCCTCCCTAAAGCTTCCATGATACCTTTGGGAAACCTCTTGGTGGGGAATTTAGCTAAACCATTAGAGACCAGCAGCTTTGCTCTTAATGGCTGTGGTAGCCATTATCCTGACTTCCCATGAGCTTTTCCCATTCACACCCCTTTCTCCAATGTTGTTACTGTAAAGTCCCTGTAATATGCAGCTTGTTTGAACAACGTCCAAGCTCAAGGTTAAAATATCATAGGATGGACTGCTGATTTTCCTTTTCTAGAAATTATGTTGAAGATCCCAAGTATGCCACGGTGGCTATACTCTAAACCTTTACACTTTGTAAGAGAGTACCAGAAACCTCAAGTCAAACACATAACCAGTTTTGCCAACCAAAGTACTCACCAGACAACTCAATTAATGGTAGAGCCCAGGTCCTCAGGAGGGCTGGGATTAACTGGTTTAAGTGGTATTTAGAGTTCCAAATGAGACTAAGAATTATGGTCTAAAACCACTGGGGCTCAACCACGCACGAAGTACCACAGAACAAGATGGAACATTTCCTATTGTCTCAGAATTCTGGCTAAAGCCCCAAAGCTGGAGACAGTAACTACTAAGTACTCACACAAAATCTAAAAAAAAGACTTACTAAAACACACAAAAACCAGTCCAGCAATTACACCCTGTCCAGACTAATCAAACTAGAAATTTAAAAATAGATTCTTAGAAGGGACCACGTAGGAACAGACACATTCATAGGGACAGGCAAATATGCAGTGAAGAGAGATGGTAATGTTTCTCCCTCTCTGGAGGGAGATCGTAATGTTTCTCCCTCTCCCTCTCAAAGCCTCCCAAACTCAAATGTCCAACTTCTTGCTTCCCCAGTATAGCAGACTTAATACACCGGGAGACCCTACAATAACTAGATCCAACAGGAAACAAAATTCTAATTACACAGCTATACTCAAATGAGGGAAAGCACCTAGGGTGGAAAAACAAAGCCAAACTAAAACAACAAACCTGTTGATTTGAAACCAAAGTAGCAAGTGAGAGCACATATGTGAAAGAGAGAATTTCTCTGAAGGCAGGGGCTGACAATGGTCCAGGAGCTGATTGTAGGCTGGAGAGTAGGTTCGATTTCAGGATTAAGCAGGGTGCAAGGAGATGCCAGCTGTGAGTATACTGCTAAGGGTCACAGTGAGTCAGCCACAGAGTAAAGGGCTCTGGAAGAACACCAAGGATATAGAGACAAGACCATAACACTGACAGGTAAGACATTTCTACCTGGTCCCCAGTCCCACTTCCCTGGCTCTCTGAAGAGAAGGAAGAGAGACCAGAGGCAACAACTGAGGAGAAAGGAAAAAGACAAAAGTGAAAGAAAAGACCACACTTGCCTTCCCTGCAGGGGATACTGAAGCTGTGGGTTAGGCCTGATAGGAGAGCAGGGAGAAGATTTAACTTGAGTAGACCTTAATTCTGTGCCTGCAAATGGCTGGAAAGCTGTGCATGGGGAAGGGAGATCCAAGAGCATGTTTTCAGGCAATAAAAGGAGAAGAATAAACTCCACTGAGTTCCAGCTATTCAGTAAACAAGTTACTGTCACCCAAACAGCAGGCGGCCTGACCCTGCTTCATAGTTGTCTCAAATGACTGTGCATAAACTTGGGTTAGATTCCATGAAGAATCCCTGAAAATTAGCCTGGGACAAGGAACTAAGGAAATCTGGCTGCCAAACAAATTAAAAGCAAATCTCTTAGAGATACCACAGCCAAATCATACCCACAGGCAACATTCTTTAAATGATGTTGGATGTAACCCACTTAGTGCAAAAGGTGCTTCCCCAGGATCTCTGTCATGAAGAAGGGGGCACTGCTATATCGCCTCTATTTCTGAAGGGTTTCTGACATTATTGAGAAAATAATGCGTATTTAACCTCAATCATCTGGATGCACTGGGAGAAAGGGCAGAAGATAAGGGAGAGGTTCAACAGAACAATGAAATGTGAAGCCTAATCATAGAATTAGGGGAGTGGATCATTTATTTTGTTACTTTTGTGTAATCACAATATCAAATAATTCCAGCCCAAATTTAAAGGAAGGACAAAAATTAAGATTAATGTGAATGAAAACTGTCACAAATCAACAGGCCTCAAAAATGTTCCATAGTAAAGTGTCGTAAACACTGTATTTTCTTTTCTTTGTCAAATTAGATGCTGAACCCGGAAGATAAAGGCATTTTAATGAAATCCTTCATTTTCTGAACTGCTGATTTTCATCAAAATTCCCCTTATAAGTATTTACTGTTTTGAAAAAAAATGCTTATTTTGAAGTTATTATTCTGTAAGTATGGTGGGTTCACATCTAGATTATCACAAACTTTAAATTCTGAAGGCTTTAAATAAATAATAATGAATTGTATTTTCTCAGCCATTTCAGAAGTAAGAGACAGGTGAAGGCTGGCTAAAGGAAAGGATTTTAAGGATTTCATTAAATCCTGAAAGGTACATTAGAAGCAGACAAACTTTGGTGGATTCGGCACTTTTGATAAAGGATTGAGTGCAACGACAATTTCATCAGCCTTCCACAGACACCTTACATTTATAGAACGCCTAGCAGTGTTCAAAGGGCTTCAGCAGAGGTGCAGGAATTACAGACTTAAACCAACCAAGGAAGCATGGCTCCTAGTCTATTACATACTGGTTTGTGGCCCCCAGAAGCCAATCAATCTCTGTGAGCTTCAATCCCCTCATTTATAAAGTAAGGACATTTCATAAACCATCTTAATGTCTCATCCATGCCTAAGATGCAGGGATCTCGACCTTTTAGCAACCAACTGATACAGTGCAGCCACTCTGGCGAATGAGCAGAGAGAGGCTGGCGAAGCTTGGCAAGCTAAAGAAAATGTTTATGGATTCAGAGCATGGTTAAAACTGACGTGCGAGTAGTTCAGACAAAGCAAAAAGGAAACCACTTTTTTGAATACTCTTTGCAATATGTATGCAATTTACTTCCTAAAAAAAGACAGAGCATTTTCATGGTTGGTGTGAGTCCAAACCTGACATAGATGCATGCACTGCGTCTGGCTATTTTAAAGTGCTAAGCAGTTTAGTGACAAGTGCTCTTCCGTTTCTTTTTTTTTTAAATTATTAGACTTGGGGGTGAGGAGAAAATGTAGGGGGAAGGCTGAGTAATTCTTTCAAGGGCTTCTTCTTACTTTGGCACACGGCTAGTTCTCAAGAGGGAAGAAGAGATTTTTCAACCATGTAGTCTTCCAGGAACAGGAAATTCATAGCAAAACATTTCCCTTTGTTATGAGGTAGTCACAGCACCACAAAACCCAAGGGTCCATACTGAGAAAGCCATTCTATAGATCTTTGTACGTTAGCCAGCACTCCTTGCCATATTGTTTATTTAAAACATACACATACACCTAAATTCACATACATGTAGGAAATTTAAATGCAAATATTTTTGCATACCTATCACATGCATACTAAAAGCAAGTTTATATTAATATAATAAGATTAGCCAAAATATGCAGTATAAAAATTCTGATCTTGTTCAAATTACCCTAATAATGTAGTATAGTTATTGTCAACCAGGGTCCTGTGCACTTTGGTATGTCAGAGAAAGCTTCATAAGTGTACTAATACATTTAAACAATGTGAAAATTTTATTTTGGCTACATCCAAGTATGAAGGCCATTATTATGATGTCCATCAGATGGGCCACAGAGTCTGATGGACAGAAGCACCATGATGTAGAACAAATGGACAACTTGTTAGGAGTGGAACATAAGGCAGTGGTAACATCAAACCAAAGCAAAAAAATATTTACTGGAACAAGGGAGAACTTTGCCCTTAGAGGCCTGAAGAGAATAAGTCAGATCAGCACACTGTTCTATTCAACAGAAGCAAAGTGATAAAATGCAACCAATAAGAGCTGTTATATCACAGAAGTTGTTGTTTTATAATGATTGTTGACTTGTTAATTTTCCATTTCTCCAAGTGGACAGACAAAAATCCTAACTTGCAAGTATGTTATAAACCAGAAAAGGGTGATAGTCCTTGTTATAGGAAAGGCATTTGGAATTTGGTCCTGACTTTCCTGCTTCTCCTCAACATCAATAATCTTCACCCTCATGTGTGTCTCATGGAGCTCCTGGGCCAATCCAGGGTCATTCTGATCTTGTGGAGGCCACAGAATAAGGCCCTGAAAGGGTGGACATTCCCAATATCTATCATTCAAGGAAAAAAGGTCCCTGGCTGGAAAAAGATCCTGAGATAGATGGGAAGGGAACGGTGGACTCTCTTTGTGACTTGGCCTGAGGTGGTAGAGATTGAAGATTTCCTCCAAAGAAACAAGGCAGAGAGATGAATCATGCAAACCAGATCATCTGTTTTTATGTAACTCTTAGCATTTATTTCCCTTTTGCTATCCCAAGTTTTTGGTACTAAAAATTTTGTTTAGAAATTGCAGTTTGGTCACAGCCGCACTGTACTTTGGAGAATTAAGGAGACATTTGAGTCCACCCTTGGTCCTGAGCATTATTGGAGGAGGAGTGTCCCATGGGGATCAATGTGGTGACAGCAGCATAATAAGGAATCCCTAAGGGAAAGAGGAGTCCTGGGAACAAATGTTTGCCATAACACCTGGCTGTCCCTCCCAAGGTGCAGATTCTTCCTTCACTAAGCCTTGATGGATCAGGCTTTGATTTACCAAGGAGTCTTGCAGGTTCCTTAACACACATATAAAAGAGAATGGGGGGAGGGCTTCCCTGGTGGCACAGTGGTTGAGAGTCTGCCTGCCGATGCAGGGGACGCGGGTTCGTGCCCCGGTCCGGGAAGATCCCACATGCCACGGAGTGGCTGGGCCCTGTGAGCCATGGCCCCTGAGCCTGTGCATCCGGAGCCTGTGCTCTGCAATGGGAGAGGCCTGCGTACCACAAAAAAAAAAAAAAAAAAAGAGAAAAAAAAAAAGAGAATGGGGAAAGGTTGGCTGGTAAGTTTGGCATTATAGGAAAGTTAGTTTCAAACCTGAAGTGTTATCACAACAACGACAAACCCTCAGCATGAGATACTGACAGAGGTTAAATTGCTGAAGGAACATCAACCCATTCATATTGTACTTTGGCAATTATTTTTAGATCCTGAATTTAGTGCATGCATCTGGAAGTGACATTTATCAATTTTTTAGCTTTTAAATTAAGGAGCATGTTGAATAGGGACAAATCCCAGGACTTCCCAATTCAAGAATATTAAATTTCTCAGCTTAAATTCTTTCATTAAGTGTCTGCAGTGTTGCTTGCAAAAAAAGCTGGCTGTAATTCCTAAAACCAAGCTGGAGTTCAAGCCTGTTAGGATTTTTGTTTACGGGACACAAAGGAAGCCAAAGTGAAATAGAGAAACGAGATAAGAATCCAGATTAAAAACTCACTTTCCGGGCTTCCCTGGTGGCACAGTGGTTGAGAGTCCGCCTGCCAATGCAGGGGACGCGGGTTCGTGCCCTGGTCCGGGAAGATCCCACATACCGTGGAGCGGCTGGGCCCGTGAGCCATGGCCGCTGAGCCTGCGCGTCCGGAGCCTGTGCTCCGCAACGGGAGAGGCCACAACAGTGAGAGGCCCGCGTACCGCGAAAAAAAACAAAACAAAACTCACTTTCCTAAAAAACAACCAGGGTGACCCCCAAACCACCACAACCCTGTCTATCAACACCATGGCATTGAAGCCCTTAGACATATAGGCCAGGCCAGGACTCAGACTTTTCGGGAAACCAGACTCACACATGGATCTATAAATTCTTCTGTCCTTAACAAGCATAAAACAACAATCTTCCCAACAGCAGATAACATTAACACAGTATTTTGGTCCTAGTCATCTTTGTTGATGACTCTATAATGTTATATGACTAAGGATAATCTCCATGTAGGGAATAGGTTGATAATAAAAATCTACAAAATGAATTTCTATATATTAGCTTTGAAGTTATGAATGACATTTATTCTAAAATAAGAGGTGGAACTTTTCTGTCCTCTCCCCCATCCCAAAATACTCCCCAAGTTATAAAAATATTGTAAGTTGAAAGACCAAAAACGTTTTTAAAATCATAAAGAAATAGCATAATGTATAACTTATAACTATAATACTCAAAATGAGTCACAAAATCAAAAACAATGCTAAGTCTATTAACACAATGCCCCTCTATGTCAAGTATATGACATTGTTGCTAGTATGTTGAGATTATTTTCCCTGTTAATAATAATGAATTTGCATTGACCCATCCACATACTTTTTAGGGGCCCTTGATGAGCCACTATATACATTTTAAAGGTGGTTGCTAGGGTAGGACCACGAGATGGATGACCTTAGCTAGGTGGAGCAGAAATGGAATCAGTGGCCATGGCTCCACTAGCCTGACGCTCCATCAGCTGAGCTCAGCTAGCGTGCTCACCTGTGTTGAGCGATGTGGTGAGCAGGGGTAGAACAAGCCAGCCATGTCCTGTGCCTGTCAACTCCCTCTTTCAGGCTGCATCAGAGCACTTGGCATCCTACTTACCTTAACTGGTGTTCAAACATTATTTGTTAGCAGATGATGTTATTTTTCTTTTTTTCTTGAAGCGTAAATGGCATATCCATTGATGCGGTGGGTGAATGGGCTAGTAAACAGAAATTTAAGGACTAAAAATCATTTGTTGTTACAGCTGGAAGGAATTGAGGCCAACATCAATACTCTGCAGATGAGAAAACTGCAGTGTAGAGAGGTTAAGTCCCTTGCCCAAGGTCATGGAGTTATTAAGTGTTGGAGCTGGGACTAGAATTACATCTTCCGTCCTTGAACTGGTCTCCACGGTGAAGGCTTCTGGACTTCACATCGGTACGTGGAGGAAAAGAGTTGCAAGGGTAGAAGAAAGACCCTTTGATCTCCCAAATGATTCAAAACTTCTTTTGAAAAGTGAATTTTGTGGGCCTGACTGGGAGCACTGCCCTGGCAAGTCTCCTTTTGTCTGACCTCCTCTGCACAAACCCAAACTGGGGCCAAGGGAGCTCAGCACTGTGGCGGACTCGAGGGTCTAGGCAGGCACAGGAAATTTTCTCTGAGGCTAAGGCTACTGGCAACTGCACATACACCCAGGGCCATGAGGCTCCAGTGCCCCATCACAGTCGTGGAGGCTTCCACTTCGTGCCAGGCAGTGAATCTCAGGCAGTGATTTACCAACTGGTAGAGATATCAATATTTAACAACCAAACAACTGTATCAGCACATATAGCAGTCCTGAAATCAGCCCTGCATATGCCCATCTCAGACAAAATGCTCTTAATGAGATACTCAGTTTATAAGTTTCCCAAGAAGTAAACAATACAATATGCTACTGTATGGAATGTTACCCAAAGTATGGGATGTGCCCAAAGAACTTGAGGCCCAGGGTAAATCACAGTGTGTTGACCCCAAATCTAGCCCAACCTCTCACGTAGAGGACCCCTGCCACCACACCACAGCCTCTTACGCACACAGAAAGAAAACATCATAAGCAGTTTTGAAAAGGATGTTACAAAAGAACATGAGCCCAGGGGTGTATGTGTATATGAGTGGCTTGCGAGTGCCCTTGTCCTCTTCCCCTCAGCGACCTCCCTCACCCCCCAAGTAGGTTTGGGCCCTGGGAATGGCTGTATCTATCAGATCCTCTTTTCATCGAGTCAGGACCAAGCAATGAAGTCAAAGGACATTGTCTGTAACATGTGCTTTGGCCTGGATTTGCTAGAAGAGCTCTTTGGACGTGCCTAGAACTCACTCAATTACTGAACCTTCTTACATTTTGCTTTTGTGTTTGCTAGACAGAACCCAAGAGGAAGATATTATCAGAGTGGGGTTAAACAAGGCCACTCTGGTCTGAGTGAGGGACAGTAACAACTAGCTCCAGAAAGGTACCTGTTTTTCAGGGGGCGTGATCATCATGAGGTAAGAATCTTGTAAGCCATCTTTAACGAGGCTAGCAAGACCACAGAAGGCGACACCCAGTTTGCTCAGAGACAAGCTGTTTCCTAATCAAGTTTTCTTATACTCAGAACTATGGAAACATTTTCAAAGGTATTATTCTCGGCAGGTTTCCAGTAATTCAACATTTCCAGACTTATCCAAATGGCTTCTGAAATATTTGCTGTTTGTTGAGAGCAGCTTTCAGGATGAGGTAATTAAAAGAAACCTATCAATTTGAGATTTTTTTTTCCATGAGTAAATAATGTTGACGTACTGTTCAAATAACCCACAATTTACTGCAATCTGTTTTTAGACAAACCCTCCACTTTAACCTCCAAATGGGAAAAACGAAGAGACTTTCCTCTTCTCATTTAATCAAGAACATATGTTCAAAGATAATACCGGAGGCTTATTCTGGGAAGCGTTCTTCTCTTCCTCTGACAGCGACGCAGTGAGCTCACGAGGCAGCCTCGACACATAATGAAAGCTAACACCACCATAAATCTCTCATCCCGCAGAGGTCACTTCAGAAAAATCATCTGCTGCTCAAATAAGCGCCCGCTATGTCGAGGCGCACCGAAGGGGGAGAAACACCAACTGTGATAAACACCAGCAGGTATGCACCAAGCTGGGCCAACCCAGGCAACCGGGAGAGAAAGGAGCCAGGGCCAAAGCAGGTGTGTGTGCGTGTGTTTACACACGACCTCACTGGCCTGTGTGCTCTTTCTGAGCAAGTTCACCAGAGTAGCTGCCTTCCCCCTCAGGAGGAGAGCTTGGGAGGCACCAATTTTCATTAAACCTAAAAGTACACAGTGGCAGGAGGCCAAAACAGCCCTCAAAAGTGAGGCTTTTAAAAACATCTGTTAGGGGTTTTGAGATCCTAACGAGAGAGAGAGAGAGAGAGAGAGAGAGAGAGGGGGGGGGGGGGGGCGGGGGGAGAGAGAAAGAGAGTGAGAGAGAGACAGAGAGAGAGAGAGGATTCAGAGTCCAGTACTTTTCATTTCCAGACTGTGAGTCATAAAAAATAGTGTGTAAATCTGGAGGGCCAGAATACGCTGATCCAAGTCTGGGTTTACTAACACCTGAAGTACATTTCATGGGAATTAAGTTTAAATATCAACGTGATCATGAAGCTTGAAAGGCTTTTCTCCCATCTCAGGATGCCAGGAATCCTCTGGAACCTGGAATGGAGTCTTCTGACAGTAAAGGTTTACTGTAGCTTAAAAGAGATTTTGCTGCTAGGCATAAGGATGTGATCACTATAGGCACCTGTGGGCCCAAGCAGGTTACCCATCAATATCCCTTTGCACACCAAATTATGGACTATTAGGCCGCTGCTTCAAGGCTTCCACAAATGTGAAACCTTGACAAATTCCCAAATAAAAGCCATAAAACCAATCATTTTTTAAACCTGCATGAGTGACACCAGAAAAATTAGAGCAGTGTGGCAGGTCACTGTGAAATAAAGCTGCCATAAAGAAGCCTATGATGCTGTCATGGGAAAGACAATTAGAAGGTTCCTTTCTCTCAGGTCTAAGACTGGTTCTTGTTCTTTCTCCAGCTCCCTGCCTGCCACCTCCCTGCTGCAAAATGGATCAGTCTATAATAAGTAGTAGTTATATATCATGAGGAAGCAATTCCTTTTAGTTGTTCCACTATAAAAAAGCATCCAGATTTAGAACTTGACAGGAACCAGTATCGCCTGCCCCCGAGAGCCGGCAGAAAGTCTGTGTGTGTCATTCAGCCAGCATGGAGTCTGGGTGTTTTAAAAGCTTTCATTTGAAGGGGATAAAAACCTGGCGTTAAGCAATTTGGCTGTGGATATTTAATGTATCAGCCACACTACAGAACTGGAGCCCCCTATTTAAAATAAGAAATTGAAAACTTACAGACTCTGTAGGCACGATGCAAGTCAACGTAGGATGGTAAGCAGAAATCAGCTGAGAACCTGCAGAAACACCATTAGAAGGACTAATGACTAATGACTCATGCTCAGAAGTGGCCTTAAATAAATGCTATGTTATCATTTGCAGGTGTGTAAAACAGGTCTTGTTTTTAATTAGCCAGAGCCACGCCTCGCAGCATTTACATGAAGGCACCTAGGAAGCAACAGGCCCAGAGAGGTTGAGATTTGCTCCAAGGCACATAATTTCTCAATGGCAGCACCAAGATTGGAACCCAGTCTCCCGATCTCTAACTTCCACTCTAACACACTTGTGGTAGGCAGAATAAGGTACCCCAAAAGTGTTTCCATCCTAATCCCCAGAACCTATAAATATGGAACCCTACATGCAAAAGAGATTTAGCAGATAGGATTAAGTTACAGATTTTGAACAGGGAGATCATCCAGTATTATCCAGGTGGCCCAATATAATCACAAGGGTCCTTACAAGTGAAACAGGGACCAGGAGAGTGAGGGCCAGAGTCCGTCAGAGAGATTGGAAGCCAGGCTGCTGGCTTTGAGGCTGGAGGAAGAGACCACAGGCTAAGGAATGCAGGTGGCCTCTAAAACCTGGAAAAAGCAAGGAAATAGTCTTCCCTAGAGCCTCCAGAAGGAATGCAATTCTGCTGACACCTTTCAGACTTCTAATCTCCAGAATTATGAGGATAAATTTATGTTGTTTCAAGCCACTAAGTTTGTGGCAAATTATCACAAATTGTTACAGCAGCAAGAGGAAACCAATAGGATGCTCTAGATGGGCGTGGCGTTTCCCCCTCATTTTGATCTACCCGAAGTAACACCATTATCTCAGCAGTAGTCAGAGCCTCTATGAAAACCAAAAGGACACCCCCTCCCTTTAGTCTTTAGCACCTTCTACTCTTCTTTCAGATACTGTTCTTTCTCTCTGGCCCCTCACTGGCTCCTTTCTCTGTATTTTCTTTCCCATGTAAACTATTGCTAAAGGGAAAGCTTTTTTCTAATTGTCAACTGATCCATCTTGATAAATTAGTAGGCAGGAACTTAAAATATTACAGTTCACCAACTATTTCCAATATATTAGAATACTCTATTTGGGTATGTTTCACCATCTTACCCCTGCTGCCCCTATAAAGCCAACAAGACTCAAAAAAGTTAATCTCTAAGGGTGGAATTTTGGGTTCCCGGTTTGGATGAACCTTTGCCAGAGTGTCTCAAGTCACACTATAGACGTGGGCTTTGGGGTCAGAGAGACCTTGATTTGACTCCCCGATTCACCATTTATTAGTGATGTGACCTTGGGAAAAGTATTAAGCCTCACTTTCTTTATCTCTAAAATGGAGAACATAACAATGATCCTGCTCCACAGTGAGAAATTGAGATTTTGTTTAAAGTGTTGAGCACAGTGTAACCCATGCAAGCACTCCATAAGTAGTGGTGGTAGTGGTAGTAATAAAGATACTTGGTACAGCGATACCTGTGACTCCCAAATTCCAAGGCAGTATAAAGCCCATTTAAATCCTATGGAACCAGAAGTTTCAGGTTCCAGTCTTGTAGAGACACCTACCCAATATGTAACAGCAGCAAGTATTTACACATTGCCAGGCGTGTACTTTCTTCTTGGATACTGGGAATTATCAGGGGCAAACAAATCACAAGAGAAAATTTACAGCCCTGTCCAAAAGCAGCTCACGGATTAGTAGGAAGCAGATATAAAACATAACTACTGGCATTTATCCCTCTGTTTTGAAGACTTATGTACAACAAAGGGTGGTAAGAGGACCCAAGAGAACAAAATCTTCCCAAGAGGATCAAAAAACAGTCACAGAGATGACTTTTGAGTGGGGTCCTGAAGGATGAGTAGAAGTTTGCCATGTAGAAAATAGAGAAGGAATATACTGGGCAAAGAAAAATGTGCAGGAAAAAATGAAGTAAAAGAATCTTCTAAGCATAACTATAACATTGAAACCACTGTAACAAATTCAATCCATGGCCACTTGCTCTGCATCATCAACAACCTGACTTTCTCTGGATCTGCTGCTACAAAGTGATTTCAGGGTCACACTAAACAATTCGTTCTTCCTTGACTAAAAACGATGCCTTGAGAATTCACTGATGGCCAGAGTGCAATCAATATTAATCAGGTAATATGCACTGGCCCTGAGATAACAAAGCATCAGAATCCCTATGTATGAATTCATACTTAATCAATACTGCCTTATATGAGGAGAGGATTTTTTCACATTCCAAATCATTTTAGTAAGATGCTGAGAAAAATCAATAACTTATTAGATGCCAGTTTCCTCATTAAAACAAACTATTAATCACTGTTGTTTCCATCAGATTGGGGCCACAGTTCTGACTTTATTTCTTGGTGTTGCAAGGATGACAGTCAGAATATTTCAGGTGTTGGAAATATTTCAAGAAATTATTTTATTAACAAGAAATTATTGTTATTTTGTTAACAAAGTCTCTCCTCCTCCTAGCAATTATTTTTCACCAGTTTCAGCTGAAGTTAATAGTGTTCCTTTTTTTCCTATACTGAGACCTTTTTTTCTTCAGTAATGCATTGGGAGTCCATTTCTATAGTAGCCCCATCTTGGCTGCAGTGTGCAGTCATTCTGTACGTCATTTCTTTCAATGAATGGGGTAAACCTGTGAGCATGCACCCCACTACAAAATATATAAAGTTATATTCATCTCTAGTTTTAAGATGGCCCCTTTTTAGCAACTTGAAAGTACACAATAATGTACATATGTATTTTGTGAAATGGAAAAGTGAGATCCAATCAACCATAGTGTTAAGTATATTCCTCAGCAAATGAGGACTTCTGGTCCTATTTCACTGAATTGTTAAGGGGCTTATTTCCCCAGGGATGGTTAACTTTTTAATCTTGTTGAACACAGATTTCAAGTTGCCTCCTCCATTGCCATTCTGCCATCATCTTCTCAGAAACAGAGATTTTGAACTACATGCTTATGAATTTATGAACAAGTTACTCCTATTACTAATGGAAATGTCCACTTATTAAAAAATAAAGTCTTCTTTATGTGAGCTAAACTTGAAAAACACTGAGTTAAACAAAATAATCTTACAAAATTACATAAGATACAGGTACTTTCCAGTAATCTTTGAGTAGCATTTCTTAAGAAATTGTGATCATTAAACCCAAATAATAGAAAAATAGCCATTTTATCTGGAGGTGGTTAGTTTTTGCATAAATACTTTTTCAAAGAGCATTCACATGTGTCTTCCCTACATGCTGCATAGTATGGTAGAAAGACACAGATGCTACATTTATTAGTCCTGAATTTGAATGCTGTCTAACCACTCTCAAACTGTGTCCTTAGACTTAGTCACTGCACGTCCCTAAGTCAGTACTGTCAGAGATTAAATGGGGATAAGTAATGTTTCACCTACCTACCTCACTCAATTATTATGATCAATGGAAATCACATGCGTAAAAGAATCTTATAATATCTGGGACCCCAATTAGTCAGTCTTACTGTGGCATTGCAATAAAAGAAGCACACCAAAAAGAACTCCAGCAGCTGAAAGTTAAGTTATTCTGAGAAAAATTTTAGAATATTTTCTAAACATCTTTATAACCTCTGGCTAGAGAAATATTTCTTAAATTAGATCCCCAAAGCACAACTATAAAAAAAGATTGATGAATCCATCTGTATTAAAATGTAAAACTTCTCTTCATGAAAAGACACCACTAAGAAAGTGAAAACTTGGACTTCCCCAGTGGTCAAGACTCCGAGCTTCCACTGCAGGGGGCACAGGTTCGATCCTTGGATAGGAAGCTAAGATCCCACATGCTGCACGGCACC
This sequence comes from Tursiops truncatus, assembly GCF_011762595.2. Classification (NCBI taxonomy): domain Eukaryota; kingdom Metazoa; phylum Chordata; class Mammalia; order Artiodactyla; family Delphinidae; genus Tursiops; species Tursiops truncatus. Next base: position 13,554,286 of record NC_047038.1, read on the forward strand.
AAAAAAACCCAACAACGACAAAAAAAAAAAAAAAGTGAAAACTTGAATCACAAATTGGGAGAAGAAATTTACAAACATATAACAAGAATTCCAATGAAGAATGCAAAAAGAACTCCTACAAATCAATAAGGAAAAGACAACATAATTAGAAACTGGGCAAGAACATGGATGGCATTTACAGAAGAGGAAACTGAAATGACCAACAAATATATGAAAAGTTGATTAAACTCACAAATAATAAGAGAAATGAGAACCGTAATCCCAATGAGATAGGCAAAAAAATTTAGGTCTAGCATTACCAAGTGTTGATGAGGATACAGAGCAATGAATTCTTTTTCTGTTTTTTTTTTTTTTTTTAATTTATTTATTTTTGGCTGTGTTGGGTCTTCATTTCTGTGCTAAGGCTTTCTCTAGTTGCAGCAAGCTGGAGCCGCTCTTCATCGCGGCACATGGGCCTCTCACTGTCGCGGCCTCTCTTGTTGCGAAGCACGGGCTCCAGACGCGCAGGCTCAGTAGTTGTGGCACACGGGCCTAGTTGCTCCACAGCACGTGGGATCTTCCCATACCAGGGCTCAGACCCGTGTCCCCTGCATTGGCAGGCGGATTCTCAACCACTGTGCCACCAGGGAAGCCCCAGAGCAATGAATTCTTAAAGCCTGTTGGAGTGAATGAAAATTGCAACCATCTCTTTGGAACACAACTTGGTTTATCCTACAAAGCTGAAGATGTGCTAACCCTCACATCCAGTAATTCTACTCTTAGGTATGTACCCTAGAGAAATTCTTGCACATGTGCCCCAGGAACCACATACAAGAAAGTTCATAACTCCATTGTTTGTAAGAGAAAAACACTGTAAGCAACACAACATCCTTAAAAAAAAAGAGAGAGAATGGTAAATAAATTGTGGTATATTCATGGAATGGGTAATAACAATGAAAATGGACTACAGTTGTGCATATCAGTGTATATAAAGACCAGGAACATTGAGTTGAATGAAGAGCAAATCTCAGTAGAATATCTACAGTATGCTATTGATACAAAGATAATTCAAAAGAATATAAAAATTTAAACTACATTATTTAAGGATATATACATACAGAGTTGAACCATTATGAAGAGCAAAACTCACACACAAAATTCAGAAAACTGGTTACCTGGGGAGAGAGAAGGACACAGTCAGAAAGGGGCACCCAGGTGGATTGATGGGACTGGTAATGTTGTCTTTATTAAAGATGGGTTTTTATTGCTATTTACACCTTATATATGTTTTTATATAGATTTTTTTGTTATGCATGAATGTTTCATGCATACATTCTAAATCTTAATTTAACTTGTCTAATTCAGTATCTCAAAAACATTGCCCATGTAATCCTCTTATCTCCTCACACATACTAAAACCCTGTTGAGTTCAGTTAGGGAAACACTGCTCCAGGTCTTATAACCTCTCTTTTTTGGCAAAGAGACTTCCCCCAGCTAAGTCTCATGGCCATTTATTCCAGCAGGGCCAGGATGCAGCTACAGATGCAGAGCTTTCCCTGGGTTGAAGTGTCCCAGGATATTTTTGCACGTGTCCTTATAAGCAGACATAAACTGTGCATATTGGTCTTACCTTGGGTTTAAAAAGTGCTAGTCATGGAAGCAGCAGGTGGTCTGTTGATCTGTACTAAAGTAACTGACATTCAACTGTTCCATGTCCTTGGAGACCACTTTCCCTCCCCATTCTGTCCAGATACACGACAGGAGAAACAACACTCCAAGCCGAGATGCACACTCTCGTAAGAATGAAAATTACTCTGAAGAGCTCAGTGTTCTGGGGTTTACAGCAGAAGTACCTAGTTAGAGGCACCATTTTCAGAGGCAATTCCTCTCCTTAGCAAATGCCTAATAATCTTCAGATATAAATAGCTCCTGCTGGGCTTTTAAGTTCACACCTTGGTGAACTCATTGAGAGATACTTTACAGCTGGTTGCATTGCTGAGAACTCAAAGTTTTTCTCCCGGGACTTTGCTGATAAGGGGCTTTTGAACTGGTGTGATTGGAGCAATATTAAACTCCCAGCCATGACCATTGGACTTTAGTCCCTCATTAGTATCAGGTGTAATGAGGTCGGGCAAAGGGGATTGTGTGCTGTTAAACTGAGTTGGCAATGATTGTTACCAATGGTGGAGCAGCCTACTATACTTTAAACCCCTGGTTCCAAGGGAATATTTCATTTCTGCTGCATTTGTCTTCCATTGTGAAGATGGATTTCATCATAATGATGCATCACCTGAGAAGATTCACTCTGCTGCTTCTAAACTCATATCTTGCAAATAAACATTTTATATTCTATAAGCCCCCTAGTTCTCAGAAGCCCTGCTCACTGCGATTGGGCCCACACAGCTCCCTGCTATTTGCTCTGGCACTTGCTTTTTCATCACTCACACCTCCCCTTTTCAGAGCTTGCCTTACTCTCTCCTTGCAAGGGATGCCACAAAGATGTTGGGCTCTCACTGCTTTTTCTCCATTTGCTTCTTCTAGAAATCTTCTCACTTACACACAGTTTCTAGCTGAAAAGCAAGTCATCTATCATCATATGAGGTGAAAATGGCACAGGGCATCATGCGCTAAAGCAGAACCAACATGATAATGGCAAATTTGTTTTCACTAAGTGTTAAATTGACTGAGATATCCTCACCACACTGACTTCACGTATGGGTTGGCATTTGAAGGGTAGGCAGCTGATACTTCCCTGATCCCAAGGGCAGGAGTTCAGCTGGGCAGCAGGACGATACTGGAATCAGAACCTGGAAAGTCATCCAGACGCTCTCCCTGTGTCTCATGTCACAGTTTCTCTCTGCCCATCTACTCAGTCTTCTCTCTCTTTGCTCACCACCCTTCTCTGATCCCCAGAGCAGAACTCATGACTGCTCAGGTCTCCTGAGGATACATAGTACAGTCCAACCGTATTACTCTCAGTCCTAATTCCAAATTGCAAAGGTTGCAGTTTTGGTTCACCCAGCTTGGGTCAGCTGTCCAATCCACTGCTGCAGGAGATCAGGGGCATGTTCAACCAAAGGGTCCTGGGGGCCATTTTCTCCAAATTGGGGAACCCAATTAAGAGGGTAATTATGAGCTGAGCAGACATTCCAAAATGTGTCCCCTATAAGCACCTAAGCTTAAAAACATAATAATACTTTAAAAAATCATTATGATGCATTGCTTTATCAGATATTTAACGAACCCATAATTTGTCAGACACTGAGGACTTAGATGAGGTCTAACAAAGTCCCGGGAGAAAAACGTGTTTTGTTTGTCTCTAGCTATATTGACTAGGAATGTTTTGTAGATATAATTATTTAGGCAAAAAATTTCACCACTAGCGGGCTTCCCTGGTGGCTCAGCAGTTAAGAATCCACCTGCCAATGCAGGGGACACGGGTTCGAGCCCTGGTCTGGGAAGATCCCACATGCCATGGAGCAACTAAGCCCATGCGCCACAACTACTGAGCCTGCACTCTAGAGCCTGTGATCCATGACTACTAAGCCCATGTGCCACAACTACGGAAGCCCACGCGCCTAGAGCCCATGCTCTGCAACAAGAGAAGCCACCGCAATAAGAAGCCCGTGCACCGCAAGGAAGAGTAGCCCCCACTCGCTGCAACTACAGAAAGCCTGTGTGCAGCAAGGAAGACACAACGCAGCCAAAACTAAATAAATTAAAAATAAATAATTAAAAAATAAAAATTAAAATACTTAAAAAACAAAATTCCACCGCTAGGAAGACATATTTGACTACACTTGCTCAAACTGAAATTAAGATGGATTAAGACAGAGGATCTCATTCTGATTTGTGAAGTTATTTGTATGAAAAGTCTTACAAGGTAAAAATTAAATTGCATTTAGTTATGCATTTAATTAATTCTTTATTGAGGAGAATAAAATTATATGAAATGACAACTCTTCCATAAATTCAGGACATATGGTCATTTTCCAATGGAGATCGATATAATGGGAGTTTACTTGGATTTCCTGCCAAAGAATAGTTTCTTTAGCATATAGACATAACTTAGAGGTTGAAGACAGCAAAAGAAGGTCTCACTGAGGAACATTCTGGTATCTCTTCACCTATAAATTTCCTAGTGTGGGGAAGACAGATGTGTCCACTAAATAGAGCTTAATAATAATTCTTCTGAGAGTTTAGAACTTGTGCTATCTAATATGATTCCCTCTATTTCCACAACCCCCCTTGCCCGCAGTGCATTCTCACTTGGGTGTCATCTCATCAAACAGGAAGATCATAAACTCTCAGGGTTAGGAGGTACCTTAAAGGTCAATGATCTTTATTAACAGCAAAGGCTTCTATTCGCATCATCCCACATTCAGTTGCCCTTGCAGGAAAAAGTAATAATCCTGCTCCATTGATGGGCATAGCTTCACCATGTTTATAGAACCAAAGCAATCAGATTCCCATGACAGGCCTTCTCTTAGTCTTAGTGGGTTTTCCATTTGTAGGAAGTCCCCATGAGCCACAGATATTTAAGAAATCTTAATACGTAAAAGAAGCTTGGTGTGCTTGCAAAACAATGACCCCCTCAAAGATGTCCATATCCTAGTCGCTGATACTTGTGAATACATTATATGACACAATAAGGGAGAAGTCAGGTTATCAATGAGTTAACCTTGAGATGGGGAGATTATCCTATCCTGGATTATCCAGGTAGGCACCATGTAATCACAGGGTCCTTAGAAGTGGAAGTAGAAGTAAGAAAGTGAAGGTCGGAGGCAGAGAGAGATTGGAGGAAGCTACCCTGATAGTTTTGAAGATGCAGGAAGAGGTCACAAGCTAAGAGATCTGGGGGACCTCTAGAAGCTGAAAAAAGAGAAGGAAATGGGTTCTCCCCAGAGCCTCCAGAAAGGAACACAGCTCTGCCAGCATATTGATTTAACCCCAGTAAGAAACCATTTAGGACCTCTGACCCCCAGAACTATAAAAGGATAAATCTGTGTTGTTTTAAACCACTAGGTTTGTGGTAATTTGTTAAAGCAGCAATAGAAAACTAACACACAGGTGGTTAAACGTTAGAGGCTATCAAGAGACATTTCCTCCCAAGGCCTCTTGGAAATCTCACAGGGAGCAAACATCCCAGGAGCAGAGCTGCCTGTCTTTTTGGCCCCCAAAGGTCAGCCTGCTACTACTCAACTACTGAAGGCTTTTTACCATGGCAGAATGATGTGAAAATTTCAGGCTAATTAGACATTCATGCGCAAAATAGTTTGGAGGAGAGAGTGAAAGTGGGGAGAAATTAAAGGGCATCATATAATGGGCCATGTACGAGGTGATGGAGCACAGGAACCAAGCAGCAGAGGTTAAAGAAAAGTCATGATTATCAGGATTACCCCATCGCCTCTGCCACCAAAAGCCCTAGAGCCACACTAGCCTCCTTCTGTTCCTAGAACTTACCAAGGTCATCCAGGGCTTGGGCCCTTCTGCCCGGAAAGCTCATTCCCCTACTACTGGTGCATGGAGTTTTCAGACCTCACCCTACATGGCACCTCCTGATAATTCTATAGCAGCCACCCAGGCAGTATTATATCACTTGCTTTAATTCTCTTCTTAGCACTTACCAATAATTTTCTGATTTACATGCTTATATACGTGTTCATTATCTATCTTTCTCAGACAGAATATAAGCTCCATGAGAGCAAGGACCTTGTCTGTTTTCTTCACACATATCCTCAGGGCTTAACTCAGTACCTGGCACTTAGCAGGTGCTCAATAAATATATGTAGCATGAACAAATGACAGAGGAAAGGTCTTAGTTATACATTAGATGCAGGTGAAAATGAAAGAATGTGTCACATATGGCTCCAAAGTTTTTAGTTTTAAGTGACTAGGAGATGGTGGTGCCACTGACACAGATAGGAGAACAGAGGGAAAGGAAGTTTGGGGCATAAAGCCAAGGATGAGTTTGGTTTTTAACGTGCTGGGCATGAAGTAAGAGCAGAAAGTCCTGTAGGCATGTGAACTCAGCAAGTCCAAAGTTCCACTTGGTCTCTCATTATTTTCCTAAACTGACCCCCGTCCTCTCCTCCAACTACCTCATTTGGTGACACCACATTCAGGCAGCTGTCCCCGCTGGAAAGCTCAGAATTCATTCTGGACTCCTTTCTCTCACCCATTCTAACATCCAATCAGGCCAATTTTGGCAATTTTCAAATTGCCAAACTTAAATAAGAGGTATACCTTTTCTTTCACAAAAAGACAAATAGCCTACATTTGCTGCCCTTTTCTTGATGGTGTTAGTACACTACCTCCCAGTTGTTTCTGAAAACAAAAACAAAAGCAAATAAACAAAAAACTACATACTCAGTCCCTTCAAAGTAAAGATAACATTTTGACAATGAGTGAGAAAGTAACTACTTTTCAAAAGAAACCCCTACTGAAGAGATATTTGAAAACAGAAGTTTGGAAATGTTTCCATCATTTTTGTGGTTTTACTGCCAAAAATGATATAAAGGCATCACGTATACAAACATTTGTATTAGAACACTTTAAGGACTTGGGATAGATATAGAATTTACTGACCTGTTTTTTTAAATTTTTAAACAGAGGTTTAGAAATTGAAACATTTGTCAACACTATGAAAAACATGTACCCCTGCCAATTAGCTTACAAGAACAACTGATTGATACCAGGGATAAAGGAAACTTACTGACTTGAATTTCAACAAAACAATTACATAATTGCTAGATAGAACTTGAACTGAATCTGTTGACTCAGGAAGTGCATTTCCATTGTGGGGGGATATCACTTTATGAGGCCTTATCCACTACATCAGACATTAAAACCAAAACTGAAATAAACTTAGAGCAAGACCTGCAAATCATAGCGTCACAAGAATAAACCAAGATTTTAAAAAATAATTAGACAAAATCACGAGGTTTTTTTAATACGTAAATAAAAATTATTTTAAATGTTTTAATCTCATTTATCTTATCCTTTTACAATTTCCATTTTGGAGGATGTTTTTAAACAGGCACAATATATTAGTGCAGCAATAAACATATGTAATTTATTTGAAAAATAACTACGTTGGGAGTATGTGGCTGAGATTTCCTTGCCTACGGGATGCCTAATCACTGCGCTACGAAGCCAGAGGAATCGCCGTAAAATGCACGTGAGATTTCCATGCTGTGGCATGGAAACCCTTCCCCGGCTTTGCATTCTTCGTGGCCACAGTCCTCTCAGGACCAACGAGATGGGTAATACACACACACGGAGGTGTACTGTCCTCTGGGTGTACTCACATTTGATGAAACCCCCAAATCTTGGTAAGAAGGTAAAGTGCAGAGGCAATCTGTTAATGCCATGCTGCTAGCTTGATGCTTGGATGAGGTGAGCAGGGAGTTATTCTCAAGCCCTGGCTCCTAGCCCTAGCTCTATCCCTTCCTCTCTCTCTGTCTCAAGAAAGCATATGGAATGCCAGTGGGGGAGAGTCACAATGTTATGGGGATAACCTTGAATTGGCTCTAATTGAAGTTTTTTAAGGAGTAAAGCCATCACAAACCCAACACTTTATTATTAGTAACATTATTTGGTTACACCTGGTGAGTCAAAAAGCCTATGACTTACAGAATCGAATCTCAGCTCCTTAGCAGTGTTCTTGACCCTACCTTCCTCTCAGGTCTCATTTCCTACCAACCTCAGTCTCACACTTTACACTCTGTTGCCTGCACATACCATCTACTTCTCACCTTGTTCATACATTCCCTCTTTGCCCAAAATGTCCTCCATTCCGTATCCCCATCCAGCTAACTTCTATTCTTCCATTAAGACCAGGCTTAAACCCCCTCTTCCAGGAAGTCGTCCTTGACCTACTTAGGCTACCTTTGTTGGTAGCTCCATCCTACTGTTTATGTTCCCATCATACTGTTGCATGGCTCTATCACTGTACCAAAATTATCCATTTATGGGTTGGTCACCCCCACCAGACTGTGAGCTTTATTTTAAGCCGCAGATGGAGTCTTAGTGGTACGCACAATGCCTGGCATGTAGCAGACATTCCATAGATGTTTGCTGAATGAGTGAGACACTGAGTGAGTGAGTGAATCAAATAGCAGCAGTAAGTCGTTGGATATTTAGGACTGACTGAATCAAAGGTTAATCTAATGACAAAACATCTGCATTTAATTACTGACCCTTCATTGCCTAAGAATATAACTTTAATGAGAAGTTGCCAAAGAATGAGAAATTACAAGGGAAGTAGCATTGGGGGAGGGGTGTCAGTGAAAAGATAGAGAAGAGGAGAGGACCATGGATAGGGACACTCTGCCTACCCTCCCAAACAGGGCTACTTCTCCCCCTTCACAGGTACACCCACAGAGCAAAGACCTCTGAAGTAGCATACAGCTAAAGAGGGTTGGCAGCCCCAGAACTGCCTGACATTAACTCTTTAGTTGCTGTATTGTCCAGAGGTCTAGAGGAACCAGGAAGTGTGGACAGTGGAGAGGGGCTCTCAGGGAACCCTGGACTGTGGCTATTTTCCAACAGGTATGAAACTATTTCAATTTTTTTAAACAATTGGTACAGGCACATCAGTGAATATCAGCTTAATATCAGGCTGCTTATAGGTAAATCAGGTAATATTGTCTATACCCGTGTACCTCCATGGAGAATAATGGCCCCTTTAAAGGCTGAGGATTTTTTCATTGGTTAAGAACCACTTCCCCCTTGACATTTGAGAACACTTTCTTTCTCAGGACTTGGTGGACAGGGCAAGCTCTAAACAAGCCCTGAGTGATTTTTTTTTCCCCCACTCCTTTTGTTCACCTTAAAAACTTGCCTGTAATTGTGTCCGGTAGCTCTGTTTTTCCCCCTTGGCGATGAAATGAAAACTGATTCAGGCCTTACCATGTGGGGGACTTTTAGTCACAAAAAGCAACAGCCTTATAGTTATTTGCATTCTAAGCTTCCTCCTTCAAGTAATTGGAAGAGATTTTGATTCAGTTCTTAACCTAGTTTTTACAGAGCCTCCACCAAATGCCTCAGACACAGACACACTTTATCACTCTCAGCTAAATAAATGAAATGGGCTTTCATCAGAAATGATCAGTCCTCCTCCCAGAGAGAGTTTCTATGATTCCAGCAGTTCATGGGTTTTTTTTTCCTTCCCACCTAATGGATTTATTTCTCAATTGATTGTCTTTCCACATCAAGTATAAGCTGCAGCTCTTTCCCACGTGGAGCTCACTCGGTGTTTCCATTTTCCAGGAGTGATTCACTCTCAGAAGGTGAAAGGTGGGGGGCTCTGAAATTACCTAAAATAACTGCAATGTACAAAGCAGCTGATCAAATTATTTTGAAGGGCTGATGAATGCTTTAAAAATCTCTACCCTGAATGTAATTACCAAGGCAGGGGAATAAAATTTTTTCCTCTACTCTTCTTGGTTCTTTGGTTGGTCTAATAATCAAGTTAACATAGGATGTATTAACAGGAGAAAAACAAATTTAATTACTTATGTACAGGGGCGACATAAGAATATGAGACAAGTAGTTAGGCAATTGAGGCTTATATGCCATCTGAGCTAAGGAGAAGCGGGTAGGGATCTGGCACTTCAAAGGGGAAAAAAAACAATCTGGAAGATGGGAAGAGCAAATGTTTGGCAACAAACATTTGCACCCTGTGCCATGTAAAGACAATGAGACACAAGGAGGAATTGTATCTCTGGAATTGGAGAGCCACGCTCTCCCTCAACGTATCACACTTAGCCCATATTCTTTGTAGTTATCTATGGTAATCTCTTCCTGGACCAGGCCCTCTACCTAAATTCTTTTAGGCAGTTAAGGGAAAGGTAAAAGCTTTTTTTAATCTGCTGGGTCTGGATTGCCTTCAGCTCAATACAGTCCACATGACAAAGTGGCACATTCTGAACCCCTTCACCAATGTTTCTCAAAGTGCACTTTGGGGCCACCTGCATCCCCATCACCCACGTGCTTGTTAAACATGCAAAGTCCCAGGTCCCATCAAAGGACCAAACTTTTCATGGTAAGGGCCTGAAAATATGTACTTAAAAAAAAAGTCTTAATCAAAAGTAGAATATACACACAGAAGAGTACACACACCATAAATGGACACCTTGCTGAAGTTTCACAACTAAACCTGTCTGAAAGACCAGCACTCACATCAAGAACCAGAATATCACTGATATCCCAGAGGCTCCCTTTCATTTACAACCTATTTCCCCACCCCAAGGATAACCATTATCTTAACTTCTAAGGCCACAGATTAGTCTGAGGTCTTGATTTTCTTTTTTTGAAGTCTATAAATGGAATCATACAGTATGCATTCTTTTGTCTGGCTTCTTTTATTGATTATATTTGTGAGATTCATCCATATTGTTGCATGTGGTTGTAGTTTGTTCATTCTCTTTGGTTGAATGGTATTCCACTGTGTGATTATACCAAAATTTACTTATACATTCAACGTAAATTTAAATGATAATGAAATACTGCTATATAACCACCAGAATGGCTAAAATTAAAACAGAAAATAATAAGTGTTGCTGAGGATGTGGAACAACAGAAACTCTTACATACTGAGTGAGGGACTATAAATTGGTACATTACTTTGGAACACTTTTTGGCAGTATTCTACTAACACTGAATATGTGGCTAACTGATGATGCAGAAATCCCACTCCTAGTTATATGCCCCACAGAAATACATACATATGTTCACCACAATGACACAACCTAAAATGTGCACAGCTGTTCATAATAGTCAAAAACATGATACTACCTAAGTCATGGGCAATTGAGCCAAATCTGCATTTTTAACAAGTCCACCAGCTGATTCTTATGCACACAAAACTTTGAGAATCTCTGCATTCGATATTCTGAAGATTTACATTGAGACTAAGCCTGGGAATTTCAGCAACTATCAAAATCCATTAGGTCAATGTGTTTGAATTTGTCAAAGAAAAAAGATATTTTCTCATCATTAAACTTACAAAAGGACTTCAAGTAGGAGTTTATACTTAAGCACCATATACATTTCCCCATTACTTTGAAAGCTGAGCGCTAGAGAAAAGTGTTTCACAAAATGTGTTAAAATTTTAATTGTGTTCTCACAGCCATGGACTTAGGGCAGCTGCTGCTATTCCTCAATCACACTATCACTGTTGTGAATGAATATTTCACATACTGCTATTTTCCCATGAAGTTCCTCTGATTAAATAAAAACTTGGATTTATAAGCTCAAGAAATAACTGGGAAAAAACTCAGCTCTTAGAAACTTTGACAAGAAGCAATTGAGCAGACCCCTACTCTGAAGTCAAGTGTGAGAGTTTATTGTATGTTGGTGGCAGCTGACAGATTTTGAATAATCACCTGCAAAAAGGACTACCCTTAAGATGAGTGGCCTTAAATAACACACAGATAACTCAATTATCACTCCTAAGGAGGTGGAAAAACACCCATAAGCAAACCACCTTAAAGATGAACAAAGAGGGACTTCCCTGGTGGCGCAGTGGTTAAGAATCCACCTGTCAGTGCAGGGGACACGGGTTCGATCCTGGTCCGGGAAGATCCACATGCCGCGGAGCAACTAAGCCTGTGTGCCACAACTACTGAGCCTGCGCCCTAGAGCCTAAGAGCCACAACTCCTGAAGCCTGGCACGCCTAGAGCCTGTGCTCCGCAGCAAGAGAAGCCACTGCAATGAGAAGCACGTGCACCACAACGAAGAGTAGCCCCCACTCGCTGCAACTAGAGAAAGCCCATGTGCAGCAACGAAGACCCAACCCAGCCAAAAATAAATAAATTTATATATTAAAAAAAATGATGAACAAAGAAACAGTCATTCTTATGCCTCAGGATTTCCACAGATGAAAAACGATCCAAACAAACCCCAAATACAAACTATTTGGAATCAAAATGTTTAGAACTGAAAAAGACCTTAAAGAACATCTACAAAGAGGAAAGGAGACTCTTACGTGGATATAATGAAATAAGCAAAATTATACATGGCTGTGATTTTAAAATAATGCCCTGTAGCCAGACTTAGGCACTCAATAAACTGAATTTAGACTCTATGTGAGATATCTCAGCAGTTACTTAAAAAGCACAACAAACTTAAGGAAAATTTAGCATCTCCAGCTGTAAGCCATGAACCTGTCCTTCTAAAACTAGTATCATTGCATATATTACTCCTTTTGTTGTATTTATAATGGACTATTCAGAGGTAACCTACCAAGTTACAAGGTGAAAGCTTACTTGCAGGCACCAATATCTCATACCTAAGGTTCAAAAGGGCACAGTGGTATTAATATTTAGGACAACTCTACACTTAAGGGGAAGTGTATGTCAGCCTTAGCAGGTAAAATGAAAGAGTGTTGTCCCTGGGCCTTGGGAAACAAACGCCTTCTATGCGCAAGTGACTGCGATATAACAAATATGGAGGAAGAACTCTCGCAGCAGGAAGTTCAACGGCTGAGGAGAGAGGGGAAAAAATCCCCCTACCTTTCATCATTAATCTGCTCAGTCTCAAGAGAGATGGCAAATACTTAGAATATCAAGAGGCTTGGTCACTTACAAAAAGCAGCCCGTCTGGGAATACACGCCTAATCCGCCCTAAATTCCAGAACATCACTTCACTTGGCCCTTAAGATCAAGTTCAACTTGCCAGGCAGTGAAGTTACAAGGAGAGGGAGGGATGGAGGTGGAGGAGGTGATAATAGTTGGCCTGTGCACAAGAAAAGGGAGTGCTGGCAAGTCTAGGCTTTGGAATGTCCTGTCTTTGTGCCCTCTGAGGACTCCTCCACCCTGTCATTCATGCTCCCTAGAATGGTAGCCTCAAAGGGTATTGTCAAGTGAAGGACTCTCTTTGTGTTGGTAGTTTTTTGTAAAGAAAAGAGCTTGACTCTTTAGGACAATGAAATGATTCTAAATATGGTGATTTTTTTTTTTTTTAAGTTAGATGCTAGCCTGGCATTTAGTGGTTCTTTGAGACAAAAGCTTTATCCTCATCATTTAATTTACTTGGACTGCACAGGAGTTTTCTAAACAAAAATGGTCTCTAACAGTGTTACTAGTGAACTCCCTGTAATTTCAGGTCTAAAATACAGCTTCGTCCACAGACAGCAAATACAAACCAAGGACAACTTTGGCCCGCTGAGGCCCTCCTCCTCCATGTGGGAAATAGTTGCTGGCACACTTGGGTGGTTCTGTGCTCCCGAGCTCTAATTAAGTTCACGTGGACAACAGGGCTGCTGCAGCTGCCAGCAGGGTGAGGCCATGCATCTGTGCCAAGCAGACCTGTTGTTCTGCTGCTTGTACCCCATTCTTAAGGCCATCCTGGTACTACCCTGGCCCAGGCTCTATCTCACCTTCTCCTTTATGGGTCAACCAAGCAATCCCAGTTGGGAATCCCTTACATTTCTGACAAATAGGGGAAACTTGTGCAATGACTGGCTAATACCCATTGAGGCCACCCTGGTACAGACCTGATTCCCTCACATTTGTGTCATATAGGGGAGTGGACAAAGGTATACATGGGCCAGATACATGGGACATAAGCTCCATGATAGCAGGTGTTTGTGTGTGCTTTATTCAGGTCTACCTCCCCAGGGCCTAGAAGAGTGCCCCGCATATAAATAGGAGCTAGATAAATGTTTGGTGGGTGTAATGCTGACGAAGAGAAGATGAGAGCATGAGTTAGAAGGAACCAGGGACCAGCAACGTAGACCTGGTTCTTTTTTTAAATTTATTTTTAAATTTATTTTATTTATTTGGTTGCACCAGGTCTTAGTTGCGACAGGAGGGCTCTTAGTTTTGGATTGTGTGCTCCTTAGCTGCAGCAGGCAGGCTCCTTACTTGTGGCTTGCTGGCTCCTTAGTTGAGGCATGTGAACTCTCAGTTGCGGCACGCATGTGGGATCTAGTTCCCCAAGCAGGGATCAAACCCAGGCCCCCTGTACTGGGAGCGTGGAGTTGTAACCACTGTGCCACCAGGGAAGTCCCAGTGGACCTGGTACTTAAGAGGTAAAAATAAGAGAAAGGCATCTGCACCTAGTAGTACTCAACACCCATTGCAGGCTTTAAAAAAACTAGATCGTCAAGATAAATCCTCCATCATTAGTGTTTTTTTCATTAATTTGGCAAATGTTTATTGCATACCCACATTGTACTAAGCACCATCTAGGTGCCAGGCATACCAAAATGAAAAGACAAAATCCATGTTCTCATGAAGCTTACATTCTATCAGGGAAGACAGACAATAAACACACAGGTATTTTCGAGAGTTTTAAGAGAGAAGAAGAAAATAAAATAACCATTAAAGCAGGACAAAGTGATGGGGGAAGAGCGATGCTATTGTTTCTGCTAGGATAGTCCAAGAAGGTCTCTCTGAGGACCACATATTTGATCTGAGACCTGAATGTTGAGAAGAAAGCAGCCAGGGGAACTTCTGGCAGAAGAACATTCCAGCTGGGAAGAGCAAAGGCCCATAGACATGGGTGCCTTGGGAATGTTGAGGGACAGAATGTGTAGATAGAGACAGAGGCTGAGAGCGGGAATGGGTAGAGGAAGGTTGAGGTGTGGGTCCTTGGAACCCTTGGTGAGGAGCTTACATTCTATTTCAAAGTGAAAAGAAACCATAAAATAAATTTAAGTGTGAGAGTAGATTGATCTTTACCCATTAAAAAGATCTCTCCAGCTGCTGTTTAAAGAATGGCTATGGGGAGGAAGCAGAGAGGCTAGTTAGGAGGCTAGTGGCTGCTAGTTGCAGTCACTTGGTTGGGCTGTAGCAGTGGAGGTGTTGAGAAGTGGTCAGCTTTGGATACTGTGTGCAGCTGCAGGACCTGATGATGGATGACAGGTGAGGTAAGAAATCAAGTGAAGAATGGGAGACTCCTAGCATTTTGACTAAGCAATTGAGTAGACAGTGGTACTACTTACTGATATGGGGAGGTTGAGAGAGGAGAAACCGAATGGGGTGGATGTGGAATCAAGAGTATCTTTTAGCCATGTTGTATTTGAAGTTGACTGTTAGACGTCCAAGGGTCTCATGATGTTAAGCAATAGTTGGATATACAACTCTAAAGGTATGAGCAAAAATAGGGCTAGAGATAGTGACTCAGGGGTCATCAGCACATTCATGCTGTGTAAAGTTCTGGGCCTGGATGAGACTACCTCGGCAGAGCAGCTTCCCCTCAGTAGCATCTTCTGCAGAGATAACTAGCTCTGGGGTTAATGGAGAGCTCCCCAGCACCCTGCTAACTCATAGAAAAATTTATTTCAGACCCATTTGTGTTGGCTTTGTTAATGTAATGTGAAAAAATGAGGGGAAATTATAGGGACAAAATGTCTGATCAACATGAAACTTCAAGGATGATGAAAGTTCCTTTTAACTAGATAATCAAGAGGGAAAAGCAGCAAAATGTAAAAGCGAAACACAAATAATCATTCTTCTCTAACTTGGTTTCAAGCCTGTTTTCCTGGTAATGCCATGTGAAAGACTGGGGGTGGAGGTAGGAAAGAGCCTCCAAGCATTCCTTTTTAATGACATCATTGATTCTAACCAACGAATCAAGGACTCTGGGACAGCAGGACTTAGGAGATAAGGAAAAGGGCAAACCATTAACATTTAGGTAACATAAACACAGAATCTTTTTGGTTTTTACACTTTTAAAATATTCCATTCTAAAACCTAGGATGCTTCATTCCAAATATATTTGACTTTCATTTTAAATTGTAAGGTCTCATATTTACTGCAATAAGCTTCAAAGGTACATCTGTAATTACAAGAAGAAAACTAAAGCTTAAAGTTCTTTGACAAATAGGCCTAGTTTTCTATTTTGCTACTGGGAACCTAGGCAGACTGCACATTGTATTTTATAACCAAATCCCCCAGAGTCCTTACACAAAGCCTAAGCCATATACACATCTCTACTTTGAAACAGTGGAATCTTGGGGTGCAGCCAACCTTCAGCAAAACAAGTCAAGGAATTTCCCATGATGCCAAGGACTCTAGTCAGAGTTTGTAGTATATGGGCCACCACTTTCCCCTTTTACCCAGTTCAAATATATATATATATATATATATTTTTTTTTTTTGCCGTACGTGGGCCTCTCACTGCCGTGGCCTCTCCCGTTGCGGAGCACAGGCTCTGGACGCGGAGGCTCAGCGGCCATGGCTCACGGGCCCGGCCGCTCCGCGGCATGTGGGATCTTCCCGGACCGGGGCACAAACCCGTGTCCCCTGCATCGGCAGGCGGACTCTCAACCACTGCGCCACCAGGGAAGCCCAAAGAAAGTTTTTTTGTTTTTTTGTTTTGTTTTTTTGTTTTGTTTTGTTTTTTTGAGGTACGCGGGCCTCTCACTGTTGTCAAATATTTTTTTAAGAAAGGAAGGAAGAAAAGAAGGAAGGAGGGAAGGAAGGAAGAAAAGAAGGAAGGAGGGAAGGAAGGAAGGAAGGAAGTCTCAGATAGATAGATGGATAGATGGATAGATAGATAGATGATAGTTCTTTCATGCTTCTATACCTTTGTACACATTCTACCCTCTCTTATCACACTTATTTGTTTTGCATGCCTATGTCTCCCATTTATATCTTTCACATTCATATCCTGGTCTATCATCACACCTAAAGGAAGAGGTCACAGGTAGAATATTTTTAAAATTCCTCACAGTTTAGGTCCTTTGGTCGGTTGACTGTATTCATGGCCCCAGTTCCTCACTTGTGCCATGTATGTGGCAGTGCTCTCATGCTCTGGGCTGAGTATTCTGCCCCACCCCTGACTCTGGGCTCAGAGAGGGGACTTGCTTCGGCCAAAGGGGTGTTAGCAAGCAATTCAAGCAGAGGCTGTAAAAGTGCTTGCACATTTCCACTTGTACTCATGTGCCTCTACCATTTCCGTGAGAACATGTTCAGGCGAACCTGCTGGCTGGTTATGTAGCACAGTGGTCCCCAACCTTTGTTGCACCAGGGACCAGTTTCATGGAAGACAATTTTTCCACGGACGAGGAAGGGGGCGCAGATGGAATGGCTCAGGTGGCAATGCGAGGGATGGGGAGTGATGGGGGGCGGCAGATACAGCGTCACCTGCTCGCTCACCTGCCGCTCACCTCCTGCTGTGCGGCCCGGGTCCTAACACACAGGAGGATTGGGGACTCCTGATGTAGCAGAACCAAGTTGCCATGGTTGCCACACAGCCAAGGCTATCCTAGAGCAGCTCACCAATCCTCAGACAAGTAAATGAACCCATCCTACATCAGCAGAGCTGCTAAGCCAACTCACAGCTGATTACAGGTTCATAAACAAGTGCAGCCCAGAGAAACCAAGCCCAGTGCAGAGCAGAGTCATGAGCTCAATCAGGGGTCAGCCTACTATGACCCATGGGCCAAATCTGGCCCACCACCTGTTTTTACATGGCCCATGGAAAAAAGTAATCACAGGCCATTCAATTTCATGGTTGAAAAATAACATTTCATAACACATGAAATAATATTTTATAAGAAAAATTATATGAAATTCCAATTTCAGTTCCATTAAAGTTTTATTGGAACATAGACACATTCATTTGTTTATATATTGTCTATGGCTGCCTTTGCACTACAAAGGCAGAGCTGAGTGTTTGTGACATGGCCTGAGAAGCCTAAAATATTTACTTTCTGGCCCCGTAAGAAAAAAGATTGCTACCCCCTGAACTAAGTGAATGTTTATTTCTGTATGCCCCTGGGGCTCAACGGTATTTTGTTATAATGCATCACTGAAGCAAAAGTTCACTGACACAACTTCTCATCTGAAAGCTAATTCCTTTCTCTCCCATTAGAGAGTGCTGGTGAAGCAGCAGGGGCTTAGGGTCAGAACAAAACCAGGCCCTCCTCACCACCACAGGGCTGAACTTCACCACCAAGGCTCCAAGGAAGAATGCCAGTACATCAAAGAATGTCACCTTCTTCAATGGTTCCCAGTCCAGGGAACAGATCACATCGACCTCTCTGCCACAGTGAGTGACAAGTGAGGATCCAAAAGGCCCCTATCCTGATGACAGAGCCACAAAACCTATGAGCCAGGGATTCCACATATTGCCAGCTGTATACCCAGAGATCAACTTGCATAGGAGTAGAGGTAGGGAGAAGAAATATGGAAGAGGAAACGAAACTGAGTGTTTACCTAGATCATCATATTGGACTAAGTTTACCAAATTGGACTAAAATTTAATTCCCACCTTGGAACCCAGTGATGGAAACTTGGAGGAACATTATTTCAATTAATAAAGAAAAATTAACAAGTTACCTGTTCTTTTCCTCTTTCAGTATAATATGAGCTAATTTTACAAACCTGATAGGAATTTTTGTGGAATAAATAAATAGATTAATGAACAAATGAATGGTAAACTTCCCACCATACTGCTGTGTACTCTTACTAACACCTCCTGGCATTTCTACCCAGTCAAGTTATTAGTCCGGAAATAACCCATTCTTCCTCTTGAACTGCCTTCCAACTTCCAGAAGCAAGCAGTAACTTTTAGGTCCAGGACCCCTCATTCAGAAATGCCTAAACACCCTCCCTCTGATCCTTTGGTTCAGGAATCTAAATAGGTGGTCTCAAAGACTTAGATAAATTTACATGAAACAGGCATCTTCTGGGTTAGAGGAACTTGGATCTTTCAGTAGACTTTGGCCTTAAACCTGTACTGAATATCTTCTGAGATTGTAACGAGGCAATGTTTTCCCCAAGAGGAGAAAAAGTCAGATTCCCACATCTGGAGTTTGACCTTTGTGCATGTTGTCATTTCACCCACCATAGGAAACCTTTCTGGGATGGGCTGAAATGTGTAACTTCTCAACAGTGAGGCTGGTAGCAATCCCACCCAGCTGTGTGGAACGGGAAGTGACAGGGTAATTAATATTCTGTTAAAATTTCAGGGGGCTACACTAAAGCTGGCCAGATTTCAGGGCTGATTCATCATGTTAAAACCAAACATGGTATTATCTGTCCACTCTGCTGACTCACTTGTCATCCCTAAGAAATATGTACCAGGCAGAGCTGCAAGGTCTTGGATCTGCCTTTTTAGGGGGTTACCCTTCAGTACCAGCCATGCCAGTTCACTCTGTGAAGAAGCTTCTATAATAAGCCACGGATGGTTTTCAAATGTGTGAGGGACTGTTTTGTGAAGGGAGATGGCCAGCCTCTTTCCTGCATTGCTTTATATGAAAAAAACCAGCATGGATAGCCAACACAACTGACATTTGAGAAGAACCATAGCATTTCCAAGCTGGAAGGGAGGCTTAGAGATCAAGCTAAAAGTACTTTCCTAAGAGGGTGGGAGGATATAGAGCACAGTGGATAAGAGCTTTGAGTCAGGCATCCTGAATTCATGTCCCATCTCTGCCACTCATAGTGGAATTATAAGTAGGAGGATAATGTAGCTATTAAGTAACTTTAAGCAAATTGCTCAGACTCCCTGAGCTTCGATTTCCTTATCTGTAAAATGAGGAATAATTATAGTACCCGTCTCATTGGGCTATTGTGAGGATTAAAGGGGATAAAGTATAAAAAGAGTACAGTGCTTTGCACAAAGTGCTCAAATAGCAGCTATTATTAAGGCTGATGGGGCAATCCATGGAAACCTCTTTCCTGGAAACAGGATAGATCCCCCATGTGTTTGGTATTAGATGGGTAAAGGGTAGAAGAATATCATTGCAAGCTGGGTACTGATGGGGGTGGGGCAGGCAAAAGAGGAAAAGTTGCCCAGAGAAAGGATGGGTCCTCAGTGTCTTCAGGGGCTGTGCCTTGGGACCTCAAGTAGGGAAGGCCCCATCTTTTGGTCCCAGTTTTAGATCTGCTGAAGATAGTCATTCATTTTCCAAAAAAGACCTCTCTGATTATAAGTCTTTGAAGGCTCTGCTCAGATTTCCCTTTAAGGGCCTTAAATGCACACACAAGCCAGCACAGACCAGTTTAAAAAAAAAAAAAAAGCCTGGCCAGTAATGGCACACAGAAACTGATACTTACATGATACTGTTAAGTGCACTCTTTTTAAACCACTAATTCTTATTCCACGAAAAGTGGTCTTTATGGCAAAGTCCTTAAGAGATCCAACAGCTTGTATAACCAGCAAACCTCATGGTTGGTTAGCAGCTTCAGGACTTGGATTCCCAGTGATAAACAAAAGAATTCCAAAGGCCACAATCCATAAACTCTCCATAGAAACATATGGAACTACTTAAGTCAGTTGGCTCAGAGCTGTTGTTTTGAAAACAAGTATCTTCAGCCAGAATCTCCACTGAGTGCTATTTATTGAATGGTTAGAAGGGCAAGACCCCGTGGGTCCTGTAGGGCAGCTCTTCAGCAGTCTCAAACATTCTGCAGATATCTCTCCGAGCCTCCTGATACCCAGGAAAGGATACAGGAAGTCTGTACATTTCTACCCGTTCCACCAAAGGCATCGAGGACACTCATTGAGGAGTGTGCACTCCTCAAATATCCTTCTACAAATCTCTGATCGCAAGATCGTATGCCTCCAACTCTCTCCTTTCTTACTCTCATTTCTTTTTTGATGATCACCCCTACCATCAAGATTCAACTCACCACTCTGTGCTTTGTACCTTGACAATAGTCCATGAAAGCATACAATAACTGATTCCAAGCCTGTCTCCTACTGCTGAACTGTAATTTCCCTGAGAGCAGCAACTTTTATCTGCTTCTCTTCCATATCTCCAGGATTTGACTGAGTAGGTGCTTCACAATTCTTTTCTTGTTGTATTAATAAAATCTAATTAATTAAGATTATAAATTACTGAATACATACTTAGGTCCTGACTATCCTGAACTTTTCAGTCAGTGGTAGAGCCAATGACTAGAACTCAAAATTCTGATACTCACTATTATGAGTTACTTCACAAGGACTTACTTAGTAAACCCATCATGTAATTGCTCACGCTCTTTGACGGAAAGAAATTATGTGGCCACCAAGATGCAGATGTAGGATAGCTTTGGGATCTATTGGTCATCATACTTCAAAACACGGACATAGCCAACTTTTCTGGCTTGTGCTCTGTGAGTAATTTGTCCTGGTCCCTGATCAACACAGATTGTCATTCTCTTTTTAAAACAAATAATGGGAGTTTTTTTTTCTCATTATTAAAGTATTACTCAAGACTTTCTGTTCTAGCAAAATGCAGACTAAGATAAATCTCACTATAAAAACCTAGAAATGCTGGATAAAATATGTTTTAAATTCATAGCCAAGCTCTCAAGAAAGAAAGAGAAATCCTCAGGCACCAGAAACAGAGAGGTAATTGAAAACAGAACAAAGTTTCAAAGTGTCTGCTCATGATATAGCTGCATTATAGTGATGGAGAGTTTATTATTGATCTATTCACCTAAGTGCTTGGAATTTCATGCTCATGTGGAGATATAAGGTGGGCATTGGCCCATATGTACAGAGATGGAACTGAGGACACTGCATAAAAGTTACAACCCTTAAAGGACTGCACCCTATGTGCAGGGGCTAAGTAAAAATCCATCCATAGTGTAGGCAGATATCAAGGAAATTAAAAATGTAAATGGATGGGTTACAGAGCAATTCGATACAGCAAGAAAAGTCATAAACTGGAAAACAGATTTGAGGAAATTATCCAGAAGTCACAAGAACATAAAAGTCTGGAAAATATGAAAGATTAAGAGACATGGAAGATGGAATGAGGAAGTATAACATATATTTAATTCCAAAAGTGGAAAATAGAGAAAATAGGACACTTAAAAAAATTTTTTTAAGATAATGGCTGAATTTTTACATAAATGACTAAAAGACTTGAATCCTGAAGTTCAATAATAATAAAAAGTTCTGAGAAGAATAAATTAAACTAAACCCAGAGCTTGCCATAACATAATAAAACTTTAGCAATTCAAAGACAAAGAAGAGATCTCAAAGTGCCATGCAAAAATAACCATGAATGTAGAATTCAATGCCCAGCTAAGCTCTCATTAAAAAGTGAAGGTAAAATAAACATATATTTTTGGGGGGCTTCCCTGGTGGCACAGTGATTGAGAATCCTCCTGCCAATGCAGGGGACATGGGTTCAAGCCCTGGTCCGGGAAGATCCCAAATGCCGCACAGCAACGAAGCCTGTGCACCGCAACTACTGAGCCTGCGCTCTAGAGCCTAAGAGCCACAACTACTGAAGCCCACACGACTAGAGCCCGTGCTCCGCAGCAAAGAGAAGCCACTGCAGTGAGAAGCCCGAGCACCGCGACAAAGAGTAGCCCCCGCTCACCACAACTAAAAAGAAAGAAAGCCCGCACACAGCAACAAAGACCCAATGCAGCCAAAAAAATAAAAAAAATAAAAAGTGATGAGATGCCTCAGTTTGGTCAGGGGTGTCCTCATTTAAAACTAATAATAATAATAAATAAATAAATATATATATATATATATTTTAAAGACCAAGAAAGTTTACTGTTCACAGATGATGAAATTAGCACCTCCATAACTGATCAAACTTTATGCTATGATTTCTAAAAGTTAAAAATTGAACTGACAAAAATATTCTAATGTTCTACTCCTTGAACAACAATCATGACCCCTTTATAGACCTTCAATGCCATATTCCTCTATTTTTTCAGAACAAAGAACCCCCTTCTTTTAGAAGGCATATTTGAATCTTTCTATGTATATATATTTGAAATCTTTCAGCCTTCTTGTTTTGAAAATGTATAGTTGACCCTCTTTTGAAATTTGTTTATTTGTGAGTACTAGCCCTCCCTTCCTTGTGGATCCTAAAGTAATTCTTGGAAGGGGTACACGTTTGCATGGGGGTGGAGAAGAACCTTGCATTCACATTTAAAAGAGAACTTACAAAATGTATGTACAAAGAAATGAGTTGTGATATGTAGTTCTGGCCTCTGGTTGCCAGTCTTTTCATTTCTTCCTGCATAAAGATCTTAAATAAATGACAAAAAGGCAAATTTTAAAATACTAAATCTGTAGGTTTTCCAAAACATGGCCGCTTATTGAAAGAAATACTAAAGATATACTCACAAAGAAGAAAATTTTAACCAAAAAGTAAAGTGGAATGCAAAGAGCAAGGGTGCTCAGAATAATTAATAAATGTGGGTAAATTTAAACAAACATGTATTGGGAATTCCCTGGTGGTCCAGTGGTGAGGACTCAGTGCTTTCACTGCCGGGGCCTGGGTTCAATTCCTGGTCAGGGAACTAAGAAGATCCCACAGGGCACGGCCCGCCCAAAAAAAAACAAACACGTATTAGTCAGAGTTCTCCAGAGAAACAGAACCAATGGGATATATACAGAGAGAGAGATAGAAGAAGAAATTTATTACAGAAGTCTCATGATCTGCCATCTGCAAGCTGGAGAACCAGGAAAGCCAGTGGTATAATTCAGTCTAAGTTCAAAGACCTGAGAGTGGGAGATTGATAGTATAAAGTCCTGGTCAGAGTCTGAAGGCCCAAGAATCAGGACCACTGATGTCTGAGGGCAAAAGAAGATCCATGTCTCAGCTCCAGCATAAAGAGAGAATTTATGCTTCTTTCACCTTTTTATTCTAGTCAGGCCCTCAATGGATTGGATGATACCCACCCACATTGTGAGGACGATCTTTTTTACTCAGTCTAACTGACTGAAATGATAACCTCTTCCAGAGACAACCCCACAGACACACCCAGAAATAATGTTTTACCAGCTATCTGGGCATCCTGTAGCCCAGTCAAGTTGGACACATAAAATTAACTATCACAATGGAGAAAAGGGAACCGTCCTACATTGTTGGTGAGAATGTAAACTGGTTCAGCCACTATGGAAAACAATATGGCGGTTCCTTAAAAAACTAGAAATAGAGTTACCATATGATCTAGCGATCCTTTGCTCCTCGGGCACCTAGAACACCAACTCTCCTGAAGCTCCACTGGCCCCTTATACCCAATGGGCAGGGACTTGCCCTGCTGTACCTGCTTAAGTACACCTCTAGGTAGGAGAGCATGTTGGCCATGCAAAGTGCATATGGCAGAGCAGTCACTGCTCCATGTTGCTTATTGTGCTCAGCTCCTCCAGAGACCGCGGGGCTCCCTGTCAAACCTTGTCCTGCTCAAGCCTCCCTCCAAGGAATCTTGGCTGTGGCTTCTAGCAGCCTGGGCCTCCACTCAGGCCCTGCCAGGCTGTCCTGAGGGCCAAGGGGATCAATATCTGTAACTGATGCTTGGCATTCCAGCATACCTGGCACATTTGTTAGCAGCTTTGAATTAAGTCAAGCTTCTTAATTGTGTTGCTTAAATTTTCTAAATTCTTACTAACTTTTTACTTGCTTGATCACCCCTTTCCCATCTTTTGTCCTTTATTACATATTTAATTCTATTCTTTTGAAACCTTAAGTTAGTCATTATTGTGCTAATCAGCTGCCTTTGCTCTCAGAATCCTTAAGATCTACTCTTTTAGCAAATTTCAAGTATACAATACAGTATTATTAACTACAGTCAACACTATGTAAATTAGATCCTCAGAACTTATTCATCTTATAACTGAAGGCTTGTACACTTCGACCAGCATCTCCCTTTTTCGCCCATCCCCTAGCCTGTTACATGATAGCGCAGATGCCAGGAGGCCAAAGCAGAACCTGCCAAGTCCTTTTAGAGGATAGGCCTGGAAATGGTACAGCATAACTCTTCCCTACTCAACTGGCTGAAGAAGTCACAGCCAGCCCATATTCAATAAAAGGAGAAATAGACTCCACCTCTCAATGGGAAGAGTGTCAAAGAATTCATAGCAATCTTTAATCCACCACCAATGCCTTTGTCTGTTTGTGACTAAGGTGCACTTGAGTGAACGCCAAGCTAGAGGTAAGTAACTGCTCTACCCATTCATTTGCATAATGAATTTTAAACGACTCACTATGTGAACGTTTGTTTGGATTTGTCTTTTGTCTAAGTCAGGGTTCAGTCCTTGAAGCTACCTAGCTAGCTGGATAGATAGCTGGATAAATTTATTGATAGATAGATACATACATACATATATACATACATGATATATTTGTTATAGGTTTGACCTTATACAAGGCTAGCTAAGCAGTCTCTATAAGGCTGTTATTTTTTTATCTAATGGTGGATATGAAGCCCACAAAGTAGACAAAATAGGTATAAATGACGAAGAGCAAAGTCAAGTTAGAACCCACCAGCATGAGCTAGAATAAGAAATTTCAGCATTACATTGGTCCATGTAATAAAGAGCTTTAGATGCTTTCAAAGTAATTTCAACTGGATTGTTTTCTAAATGTCTTAAATATTTTTTGTCATTTATTTGGGCAAAGTTTATCACTGTTTTTTTTTAAACCACCAATTTGGAGAGATTAGAAGGGATCATTATTAATAAGTTGATCAGGAGTAGTAATATAGTCATTTCTAATATAAAACTTGATATAAGCAGGTTATGTGTATGAAAGAAAACAAGTTTCTCATATAAAATTTTGAAAATGCTTTAACTAGGCTTATAAAAATGTAATAGTTAATGTCTTATCTAATGTTTCATATTTTTTATAATTATATAGAAGAAAGGATGTTTATAAACATTTTGCTAAACCCTATAAAAATTTCCAAATCAATTCCATCATATGCTACTGTGCTGTACAAATATAATTTTCTGTATGTGTCATGGCATTAAAAGGATTGAAATCACTAATATAAATTGATATATATAGATTTTTCTACCTAACAAAAAAAGTCACATTATGCTTAGGTGCACATTCTACATTTGCAGAAACTGACCACATTTTAGGGAACAAAGCACATCTCAACATACAGCAAAGAATTAATATCACGTATACCAAGCTCTTTAACCACAATTCAATTAAGTTATAAATCAATGATATAAATAAAATAAAGCAAAAAGAACTCCACATATTTGGCGATTTTAAAACATGCATTTCGCCCACTCTCACCTCTTCTATTCAACATAGTATTGAAAGTCCCAACCACAGCAATCAGATAAAAAAAAGAAATAAAAGGTATCCAATTTAGAAGGGAAGAGGTAAAATTGCCATTATATGCAGATAATATGATACTATATATAGAAAACCCTAAAGACTCCACACAAAAAATACTAGAACTGATAAATGAATTCACCAAGGTAGCAGGGTATAAGATTAAAATACAAAAATCAGTTACATTTCTTTACACCAACAATGAAATATCAGAAAGGGAATGTAAAAAAAAATACCATGTAAAATCAGAAACCCCAAAATAAAATACTTAAGAATAAATCTCACCAAGGAGATGAAAGACTTATATGCTGAGAACTATAAAACATTAATAAAGGAAACTGAAGATGATTCAAAGAAATGGAAAGATATCTCATGCTCTTGGATTGGAAGAATTAATATTGTTAAAATGGCCATACTACCCAAAGCAATCTATAGATTTAAAGCAATCTCTATCAAATTACCCATGACATTTTTCACGGAACTAGAACAAATAATCCTAAAATTCAAATGGAACCATAAAAACCCAGAATTACCAAAGCAATCCTGAAGAAAAATAACAAAGCAGGAGTCATAACCTTCCCAGACTTCAGACAATATTACAAAGCTACAATAATCAAAACAGCATGGTATTGGCACAAAAACAGATATATGGATCAATGGAACAGAATAGAGAGCCCAGAAATAAACCCACACACCTACAGTCAATTAATCTTTGACAAAAGAGGCAAGAATATACAATAGGAAAAAGACAGTCTCTCCAGCAAGTGGTGTTGGGGAAGTTGAACAGCTGCATGTAAATCAATGAAGTTAGAACACACCCTCTCACCATACACAAAAATAAACTCAAAGTGGCTTAAAGATTTAAACATAAGATGTGACACCATAAAACTCCTAGAAGAGAACATAGGCAAAATATTCTCTGACATAAATTGTATCAATGTTTTCTTAGGTCAGTCTCCCAAGGCAATAGAAATAAAAACAAAAATAAATAAATGGGACCTAATCAAACTTACAAGCTTTTGCATAGCAAAGGAAACAATAAACAAAACAAAAAGACAACCTACAGAATGGGAGAAAATATTTCCAAATGATGTAACCAACAAGGGCTTAATTTCCAAAATATACAACTCAATATCAATCAATCAATAAATGGACAGGGGCTTCCCTGGTGGCGCAGTGGTTGAGAGTCCACCTGCCGATGCAGGGGACACGGGTTCGTGCCCCGGTCTGGGAAGATCCCACATGCCGCGGAGCGGCTAGGCCCATGAGCCATGGCCACTGAGCCTGTGTGTCCGGAGCCTGCGCTCTGCAATGGGAGAGGCCACAACAGTGAGAGGCCCACGTACTGCAACAACAACAACAACAAATAAATAATAAATAAATAAATAAATAGACAGAAGACCCAAATAGACAGTTCTCCAAAGAAAACATACACATGGCCAATAGGCACATGAAAAGATGCTCAACATCACTAATTATTAGAGAAATGCAAATCAAAACTACAATGAGCTACCACCTCATAGCAGTCAGAATGGCCATAATTAAAAAGTCTACAAATAACAAATGCTGGAGGGGGTGTGGAGAAAAGGGAATCCTCCAACACTATTGGTGGCAATGTAAATTGGTGCAGCCACTATGGAGAACAGTATGGAGGTTCCTCATAAAACTAAAAACAGGATTACCATATGATCCAGCAATCCCACTCCTGGGCATATATCCACACAAACTATAATTCAAAAAGATACATGCACCCCTATGTTCATAGCTTCACTATTCACAATAGTGAAGACATGGAAACAACCTAAATGTCCATCGACAGATGAATGGATAAAGATGATGTGGTACATATATACAATGCAATACTACTCAGCATAAAAAAGAACAAAATAATGCCATTTGCAGCAACATGGATGCAACCAGAGATTATCATACTAAGTGAAGTTAAGTCAGAAAGAGAAAGACAAATACTACATGATATCACTTGTATGTGGAATCTAAATTATGACACAAATGAATCAATCTATGAAACAGAGAGTCACAGACATATAGAACAGACTGGTAATTGCCAAGGGGGAGGGGGCTGGAGTGGGAGGTTGGGGTTAGCAGATGTAAGCTTTTATATGTAGAATGGATAAACAACAAAGTCCTATTGTATAACACAGAGAACTATATTCTATACATATCCTGTGATAAACCATAATGGAAAAGAATATATTAAAAAAAAGAATGTGTATATGTGTATAACTGAATCACTTTGCTGTACAGCAGTAATTAACACAACATTGTAAATCAACTATACTTCAATAAAAAATAAATAAATAAAATAAATAAAACATGCTTTTCCTCTAGGCAAATTCTTAATCAACTTCTAGTTTCAGCCTATTATCCAGAAGAAACTGTCTGAATACCTTTATGACAGGATGTTTCTGAAATGCCTTTATGTACATTATGGATCAAAGAAGAAATAAATAACATTGGGAATTAGAAAATACTTGGTACTGAGTTATAATTAAAACTCTATAAATATATGTGAGGTGCAGCTAAAGCTACACTTAGAGGGAAATTTATTGCCTAAATACATGTGTTGACACAAAAGACTGAAAATTAATGAGCTAAATAAACAACTCACTAAATTTTTTAAAAAGACAAATTGACTAAAGAAAATGATAAAGACTGAAAATTGATGAACTAAAAGCAATGAAACAATAGAGTTACAAAACCCAAAACTGATTTGAAAACAAACTTCTAACAAGACTTTGAATAAAAGAGAGAATAAGAATAAAAGATTTCATGAAAAAAAGGAGACATAGTTTAAAATATGGTTGATACTTAATAATCATAAAAGAATGTTTTGAACAACTATTTTACAAATTAATTAGAAAATATGTGAAAAAGACAATTTTTTGAAACAAATGTAAAACCAAAACTGACTCCCCCCACCACCCCCCTTAAAAAAGGAAATCTGAATAAACCACTGAATAACTGAATCAGCAATTAAAATGTACCCAGAACAAAATTTAAAAACATAGGCCCAAATAATTTTCAAGGGTGGTTCTACCATACTTTCAAGGAATAGACAATTCCAGAATCATCCAGAAAATAGAAAAGAAAAGAAAAGAAAGGAATCTATAAGCAACTATATTTATTTCATGAGGCAGATATAACTTGATCCCCAAAGCAGACACAAAACTGAAAAGTCAATTGCATTTCTGAGCAAAGACCCAAAAATTCTAAATAAAATATTACCAAATGGATTTCAGCAATGCAGTCAATATATATGAATATATATTAATATTTTATTACTTTTTAAATCCTCACTATTATATATTAAAAAAGAAAAATATACATACATTTCAATACATGCAAAAAATATTTTACAGAATTCAATCATATTTTCATGATTAAACTGATAGCTAACTTCCTTAACCTGATAAAAAGTACTTAACAAAAATATACAGAAAATATTATACTTAATGATGAAATTCAGAAACACTCTTGTTTAAATGCCAAGCAAAAGAATAATACCCATTATAATCACTTCTAGTTAATTTTGTTCTGGAGGATATAAACAGCACAATAAGACAAGAAATAAAATGAGTAAAGGATTGGGAAGGAAGAAGCAGAACTATAATTATTTGTAGATGATGTAAGGGACTTCAGCAAAGCTGATGGATTAAAATATCAACATATATATATATATAAATAGCATTCTCATACATCAGCCACAAACAACTAGAAAAATGTAATTTTAAGATAGATTCCATTTACAACAGGAACAACAAAAAGAAAAAAAAAGACCTGGGAATAAATTTAACAAAATGTGTAAGACTTTATGAAGAAAAAAATTATAAGTATATACTGACAGACTAAAATAAAAACTAAATAAATGGAGATATATATTTATTCATGGGTTGGAAAATTCAAAACCATATATATCTCAGTTATCCTCAAATTAAGCTATAAATTGAATGTAATTCCAGTCAACAGGGTTTTAAATAGAACTTGGTAAGTTAATTCTAATGCATATGGAAAAATAAAATGTCAAGAATACACAAAAATATTTCTGAAAGACAGAAGAGTTGACTTGAACAAATGGAAAGACATCTTCTGTTCTTGGAAAGGACAGCTCAACATTGTGAACACATCAGTTCCTCCTAAGTTCATTTATATATTTACGGCAATCTTGATGAAAATACCAACAAATGTCTTCATGAATTTAGACAAGTCGATATTAAAATTTATATTAAAAAACATGAAATGATAGTCACGAAAACACCAAAAAAATGGGGAATTCCCTGGTGGTCCAGTGGTTAGGACTCAATGCTTTCCCTGTTGTGGCCCAGGTTCAATATCTGGTTGGGGAACTAAGATCCTGCAAGCCACCTGGAGTGGCCAAAAAAAACCCAAGAAACAAAACACAAACAATGAATGGAGGGAAAAGGAGTGTAGTCCTACCACATTAAACATATTCTGAAGCCTCTATAATTAAAACAGTGTGAAACTAGCACAAAAATAGGCAAATA
Organism: Tursiops truncatus; assembly: GCF_011762595.2. Taxonomy (NCBI): domain Eukaryota; kingdom Metazoa; phylum Chordata; class Mammalia; order Artiodactyla; family Delphinidae; genus Tursiops; species Tursiops truncatus. The sequence continues at coordinate 13,584,782 of NC_047038.1, forward strand.
GATCAATGGACTAGAATAGAAAGCTCAATAGTAGACACAAATTCATATGGAATTTTAATATGTTATAAACGTGGCATCTCAAATCTTTGTTACAGATGTGGATTTTATAATAAATGGTGCTCAAACAACTGGACATTCATTAAGAAAAAGGTAAATTAGATCTATAACTTACACAATACACACAAAAAAATTCAAATGGACCAGAAATCTAAATGGAGAAAAATGAAACCATACAAGTACTGGAAGAAAGCATGGGGAATTCCTCTTCAGCCCTTGGTATGGGAAAGACTCTATGACTCAAAATCCAGAAGGAATAAAAGATTGACAAATTTGACTACATAAAAAACATTTTATTTATTTTTTATTAAAAAATATTTATTTATGTTTTACTTATTTTATTTTATTTTATTTTTGGCTGCATTGGGTCTTCATTGCTGCATGTCAGCTTTCTCCAGTTGTGGTGAGCAGGGGCTACTATTCATTGTGATGCGTGGGCTTCTCATTGCAGTGGCTTCTCTTGTGGAACATGGGCTCTAGGTGCATGGGCATGTAGTTGTGGCACACAGACTCAGTAGTTGTGCCTCGTGGGCTCAAGAGCACAGGCCTGGTAGTTGTGGCACATGGGCTTAGTTGCTCCGTGGCATGTGGGATCTTCCCGGATGAGGGATCAAACCTCTGTCCCCTGCATTGGCAGGTAGATTCTTAACCACTTTGCCACCAGGGAAGCCCCATAAAAAACATTTTAAATTGCATTACAAAGTGGCACTATAAATAAAGTCAAAGGGCAACTGACAAATTGGGAGAAAATATTTGGAACATATACAAGCAAATACTAATAACACTAACATATGACAAACTCTTAAATAAATGAGGGATAAAGGAACAAAACCCCATAGAAAAATGGGAAACATACATGAACAAACAGTTCACCAAAAGTAGATATAAAAAAATCTTCAAATTTGCTCATAATTAGAGAAATAATCTTAAGATAATACTATGATACCATGTTGTACCTCTTAGATTAGAAAAAATTATAAAGTATGAGAACACAATCTGTTGGTGAGCCTATCAGGAAAAGACACTTTCATGCAATGCTGGTGGTAATGCAAACTGGTGCAGTGTTCTGGAGGAAAGTTTGACAGTAACTAACAAAACTACATATGCACTTACCTTTTAACCCAGTAATATCACTTCTAGAAATCTACTCTGCAGATACACTTCCAATAACAGTCAGAAAAAAAATGTATGCCCAAGGTTAGTCATTTGCAGCATTGTTTGTAATTACAAAAAGTTCGAAACATAGAAAGAGAAATTAAGGAAACAATCTCTTTTACCACTGCATCAAAAAGAATAAAATACCTAGGAATAAACCTACCTAAGGAGGTACAAAAGACCTGTACTCCAAAAACTATAATATGTTGATGAAAGAAATCAAAGACCACAAAAACTGATGGAAAGATATACGATGATCTTGGATTGGAAGAATCAATATTGTTAAAATGACCATACTACCCAAGGCAATCTACATATTCAGTGCAATCCCTATCAAATTAACAGCGACATTTTTCACAGAACAAAAAATTTTTAAATTTGTATAGAAACACAAAAGACTCTGAATAGCCAACACAATCTTGATAAAGAAAATTGGAACTGGAGGAATCATGCTTTCTGACTTCAGACTATACTACAAAGCTACAGCCATTAAAACAGTATGGGACTGGCACAAACACACACACACATAGATCAATGGAACAAGATAGGCAACCCAGAAATAAACCCACACACTTATGGTCAATTAATCTACAAAAAGGGAGGCAAGAATATACAATAGAGAAAAGATAATCTCTTCAATAAGTGGTGCTGGGAAAACCAGACAGCTACATGTAAAAGAATGAAATTAGAACATTCTCTAGCACCATATACAAAAATAAGCTCAAAATGGATTAAAGACCTAAATATAAGACTGGATACTATGAAACTCGTAGAGGAAAACATAGGTGGAACACTCTTTGAAATAAATAGCAGCAATATCTTTTTGGATCCATCTCCTAGAGTATTGGAAACAAAAGCAAAAATAAACAAATGGGACCTAATTAAACTTAAAAGCTTTTGCACAGCAAAGGAAACCATAAACAAAATGAAAAGACAACCTATAGAGTAGGAGAAAATATTTGCAAACAATGAGACTGACAAGGGATTAATTTCCAAAATATACAAGCAGCTTATATAGCTCAATATCAAAAAACAAACAACCCAATCAAAAAATGGGCAAAAGACCTTAATAGAAATTTCTCCAAAGAAGACATGCAGATGATCAACAAGCACATGAAAAGACGCTCAACTTCTCTAATTATTAGAGAAAGGCAAATCAAAACTACAATGACATGTCACCTCACACTGGTCAGAATGGCCATCACCAAAATGTCTACAAATAATAGATGCTGGAGAGGGTGTGGAGAAAAGGGAACCCTCTTGCACTGTTGGTGGGAATGTAAATTGATACAGCCACTGTGGAGAACAGTATGAAGGTTCCTTAAAAACTAAAAATAGAATCACCATATGACCCAGCAATCCCACTCCTGGGCATATATCCAAAAAAGATGAAAACTCTAATTTGAAAAGATACATGCACCACAATATTCATAGAAGCACTATTTACAATAGCCAAGACATGGAAGCAACCCAAATGTCCATCAACAGATGACTGGATAAAGAAGATGTGATATATATATATATATATATATATATATATGGAATACTACTCAGTCATAAAAAAAGAATGAAATAATACCATTTGCAGCAACATGGATGGACCTAGAGATTATCATACTAAGTGAAGTAAGTCATACAGAGAAAGACAAATATATGATATTGTTTGTACGTGGAATCTAAAAAATGATACAAATGAACTTATTTACAAAACAGACAAGGACCTACTGTATAGCACAGAGAACTATATTCAATACCTTGTAATAACCTATAATGGAAAGAATATGAAAAAGAATATATATAGAATATATATACAGTAAGTCCCCTACATACGAACGTACAAGTTGCGAACTTTCAAAGATGCAAACGTGTGTTCGCATGTCCCATCACATAAGTTAATTCACATGTCTGGTGTACGTCGTCATGTGCTTGCATCCTCTACAAGTAGTTGTGTTTTGTGTACTTTACTGTACTGTGTTTGTTTTTTATGTATTATTTGTGTGAAAAGTATTATAAACCTATACAGTACTATATAGGCAATTGTGTTAGTAGGGTACCTAAGCTAACTTTGTTGGACTTACAAACAAATTGGACTTTCACACATGCTCTTGGAACAGAACTCGTTCATATGTAGGGGACTTACTGTATATGTATAATTGAATCACTTTTCTGTACACCTGAAAAATTGTAAAGCAATTATACTTCAATTTAAAAATATGCAAAACAAACAAAAAAGTTGGAAACAACAGAAGTTCTCGTATATAGGGGAACAGCTGAATAAACTATGGTACATTCATATAATGGAGCACTATGCAGCAGTAAAAAAAAAAGTGAGATCTCTGTGATTTACAACATACGCTATTAACAGATTTTTAAAAAGCAAAGTACAGGGCTTCCCTAGTGGCACAGTGGTTAAGAATCCACCTGCCAATGCAGGGGACACGGGTTCGAGCCCTGGTCCGCAAAGACCCCACATGCCGCGGAGCAAGTAAGCCCGTGCGCCATAACTACTGAGCCTGCGCTCTAGAACCCGTGAGCCACAACTACTGAAGCCCGCACACCTAGAGCCCGTGCTCTGCAACAAGAGAAGCCACTGCAATGAAGAGTAGCCCCCACTTGCCACAACTAGAGAAAGCCCGCACGCAGCAACAAAGACCCAACGCAGCCAAAAATAAATAAATTTATTTTTTTAAAAATGTAAAGTACAAGAGTATCTATAGTACCACTTTACATGTAAAAAAGAAGAAATATGAGAAAATACACATGTATCTGCTCATTTGTGCACATGTAAATGATATATAGGAAGATTAAGCAGAAGCTAATTGAGATTGGTTACCTAGCAGAGGTAGGTGAGAACAGAATGGATAGAATGGAGAATAAAAATGGCGGTGAGTGAGGAAGCCAAACTTCTTTGAGTAAGCCATGCTTCTTTGCATTGTTCTGATTCTTAGAACCATAGTATGATGGTTAATTTTATGTGTCAACTTGACTGCCCACAGGGTCTCTAGATTAAACATTATTTCTGAGTGAGGATGTTTCCAGATTACATTAACGTTTGAAGTAGTGGACTCAGTAAAGTAGATTGCCCTCCCCAATGTGTGTGGGTATCATCCAATTCATTGAAAGCCTGAATAGAACAAAAGGTAGAGGAAGGAGGAACTCACCCCTGTTTTCCTTCTTTAACACTGAGCTGGGACATCTCGTGTCATCTTTTTCTGCCCTCCAGCTGGGATTTAAGCCATCAGCTCTCCTGATTCTCAGGCTTTGGACATGGACTGAATCATACCACTGGCTTCCCTGGGTCTCCAGCTTGCAGGTAGCAGATCATGGGACTTCTCAGCCTCCATAATTGTGTTAGCCAATTCCTCATTATACATACACACACACACACACAATCTCCTATTGGCTCTGTTTCTCTGGAGAACACTGATTAATACACATGGTAATATTTCACATCAAATAAATAAAGTAAATAAATAAATATCAACCAGAATGTGATGGGGACCTCAAATGGAATACAAATAGTAACAAATGAACCTAACTGTATTATAAATGACTAAAAACCAAACTCAAGGGGGTGGCAAAGAATAAACTAAGTATTTTTGGAAAAGAGTATTTTGACTGGACACTGTAAACCTAAAGGAAAAAACTGTACACAAAATTCTGTACTCTGTTAGTATGGGTTGATAATTCTGAAACTACTTTATATGTATACTAAGATTTTAAAAATTAAGTAAATATATTGTGGATAATAAGAGCTAGGTTTCTTGCTGTAAACAACAATAAAAGCTACATATAAGGAGAGGAGAAAAGCTAGAATGAAACTTGTGGTACAGAGTAAGGTAAGAACACATGGTTTTTAATATGTATAGATATGAACAGATGCAGAAATAAATATGAATGTATAAATTTCTTAGTTCTATTGACTGTCTATTGTTCTACAGAAACAATGACATTCTGTAGCAATAAGCATACTGGTGCCCAGATCTTGGTTCAGAATACCATTTCTCAATAAAAGGAATCAGGGCTATAGAATTACCCCCAGAAAAATGGTTGAGTCCAGGGGTAGGGTAAGGAAAATTGAAGATGGTTTGGAACTACCTATTCTTCCAAGTAAGAACATGCTCAAAAATAAAATTGGGGGCATGTTGAAAGGGCAGAGAAGCAACTTGAAAGAGCTCCCAAAGGCCAAAGCTGGTTCAATTTAAGCAACAAAATAAATAATGATGGTATCAAATTATGATCCCTGTGTCCATACTAATATAAAGCAAAAATTAAATAAATAAACAGGAGAGAAGGGACAGCTCCTTCTTGCAATGGATGTCGATTAATACATTTAAAAGAAATTATGGGAAATAGAAAGATCACCAGTAGACAAACACCCAGTGATAAATGTTGCAGGCAAGAACCATCCATGGATTCTAAAATTAGTGGACAAAAGTATGACATGAAATGGGATATATGCATAGTCTCCAAGTATCTCCCCAGAAGATACTTACTGACTGCAAAGGGAAAAATAATGTCTCACAGTTGAGAAATCTGGCAGACATCATCTTAGCCAAGTGATAAAGGCTAACATCAACACTAATGAATCATATTGGTACATGTGGCCCCTGATATAATGTGTTAATATCACTTCAGTGGTATCCTTGACAAAAAGACATAATCTCAATGTAATAATGAAAAAACAAAGACCATTCCAAATTAGGGAACATTCTATAAGTAACTGACCAGTTGTCTTCAAAAATGTTGAGGGCATGAAAGACAAAAAAAAGACTGAAGATATGTCACAGATTAGAGAAGACTAAGGAGACATGACAACTTTTCTCATCTACAAAAAAATATATACATTTTAGGTTTGTTGCAGAAATAACAATAATGTGTACAGCACACATGGCCCCTGGCACCCAAAACTTGGTAGTTGTCACCTTCTTCAAAATAAAACCTAAGACTTGTTAAAAGATTTTCCACTCTCTTTATCTAATTTGATACACTCTACAGCCCTGATGAGGTAGGTAGGGCAAGTGTTACTGTCTCCATTTTACAGATGGCTTAGTGAAAATTCATAACTCCCCAGGACCAGAGAGCTGGCAAGTGAAAAAACAGAGACTTGAATACAGGGCTTATGACTGCTGGTCAATTTGCATTTTTCACCAGATAGCCTCTCATTTCATCAAAGTCCAGAGAGTGCACTCATGGATAAGGAAAAAAATTGCAACCAAGAAGTTGAAAAATTATGGAGAGAAGGATCCTGATTAACCCTCAGTTCAAGGGAAAAAAATGTTCCATTAAAATTCCTCAAATACTGTATATTAAAACATATATGTGGAATCTAGAAAAATGGTACAGATGGACTGGTTTGCAAGACAGAAATAGAGACACAGATGTAGAGAACAAGGTTATGGACACCAAGAGGGGAAGGTGGGGGGGTGGGGGGGTGATGAATTGGGATATTGGGATTGACACGTATACACTAATATGTGTAAAATAGATAACTAACAAAAAAAAAAAATTCCCTTTCCCTGATCGTTCCCGATTTGAGATTTTCATAGTTCTTTGAAATACCACAAGATCAACAAAACGCACACACATATAGCTCCATGAGATAATGGAAATAGTGGTACTTTCCAGGGTAGAGGAAGAGAAATTCATTACATTAGACAATCCCAGAAGAATGACATGAGAGGCCAGGATGCAATGCAAATAAATGTAGAAAAGGAGGGAGGAAGAGGGGGAGAGAGGGAGGGAATTATTTCTGGCACACCTAATTACTACAGAAACTTACCTGCTAATCTCCAGGGTAATTCACACTTTTATAGATCATATGACAAATTACTTTTTCAGATTTTATTAAAACAATCCTGAAAGTTTCAGATTTAGATTGTGAACAAACTTTATGTTAGATGCAATGGCAGGTCTAAATAAAAGTTAGTTGCTGAATCTAAGTTTTCAAAGTTTCCCTTTTATATAAAATAAAGTTTTTAATTCTTGTACATATTTACCTTCTCATGATTTGAATAACCAAAACATTAAAACCACAGCCATATCCTAGTATAGAAAGCCCCAGAGGGGCAAAACTTCCACTTCCTGAGAATTCTGTTTGGCACCTGGAACATTGTGAATACACAATACAAACGATGCCGCGCTCCCCGTTCATTCTTGTTGGCAGCCTTGACAGGAAGATCCAGGTCAGATGAGATGAAGTACACAGGACTCTCATTGAACTGCTCCAGGGCCTCAGGTTCCCTGACAACATGACCTCTAAGGTCTCACCTAGAGCCAAATTTCTAAGCTCTCTAAACTTTCTTTCTGAGCCACTGCTTCAAATCAAGTGTAATGAAGATATGAGATGACTGAACTTCCTCATAAGTGCAGTCAATGTTCATTAAGTCCTGCATATCTTGTATGACCCCAAAGCCTAGAGTGACCATAGTCTCAGGGTTAGGAGCTTGAGCTTTGGCACTTATGAGCTGTGTGACCCTAGGACAGTAATCTAATCTCTCTGTGTTTTAATTTACTCAACCATAAAATGGGATCATACCTACCTCATAGTATTGTTGGGAGGAGTAAATGAGTTAATGAGTTTAATACACATTAAATGAATGCTTATAAGAATGTCTACAACACTGTAAGCTCTCAATAATTGTTAGCTGCACTTATTATCTTCTTTCAACTAAGCAACACTCTTTAATATGTGCAAGCACAAAGTCTATGGAATCACCTGCCACCAGGGAGAAAAGATGGAGTCAAATGTTCATAAAGATCAAGGACAGGGAAGTATGACACAATGCATTGCTTGCTGCAGGCTGCATCTGTTCAGCTGGGCTGAGATGAGCCTCCTGTAGTTCCACGGTTGGCCTGCACCACCAGCCTCTGCTGGCAGACTGAATGGCAGAGTGTGGGTGGACCAGGAGAAATCCATCCCTACCACTGGTCAGAGAGCCTGGCCCTGCGTTCTCTGCCATCCCACATTAGAGCACAATGGATGCGAAACACTGCTAACAGGCTTTAAGAGTTGGGAGGCTGGGAGAAAGAACTAAGGGCATAATGGAAGAGCCGGCATTCAGGGTATCTCTGTGAAGTGTTCTCAAGCTGCTTTTTGAGGGCAGGTGGGAGGAGAGCTTGGGGAGAAGTGAGCAGAGCTTTCCAGATGGGAGGAGTAGGATGTATGTGCCCCTGGGCATGAAGTTTGGGGAAGCCCACATGGAAGAGGACCAATAGTGTTGCCAGGAAGAGACAGCATGAAATAAAGTGTAGCAGCAGGTACAGTCAGTAATAGCCAGGGAGGATTTTTGCCTATTTTGCCAACTTCCAGAGAAAATCTCTGCAACTGGGTGTGCTTTGTTATCAGGTTAACTGCCTTTTAGGATTATATTTAGACTTTCTTTTTCCTTTCTTAGAAAACCTCAAATGATTGCAACTTCCACAGAATGTTTAAATAGGTCACAATAACCAAGGAATGCCTTTTTTCCTTTCAAACAGACACTCGAAACTCTAGATTCCAGAGAACTAGATTCCTCATTCTCCTGGGGGGACAGAGTGGCAAATTCAACCTGCCCCTCTCCCATCTCCCTTCATTCTATTTAAGGGCTCTCAGTTCACTGTTGAGTAAAAGGAAGGAGCATTTTCTCAGAATGAAAACCAATTCTCCAGTAAAAGAAAGCTAGGTGAGGATTTCTAAAGGTTAGAGACTTCTCACACAAGTCAAGGCATTTTATATCACTTGAGAGAGATAGCCAAGGGGATTGCAGGGATATTACTCTAGAGAAAAACAATAACATTTAAAACTGCAAACCCCACTAGCTTCCTTATACGGCAACCAATAGTGATGCTCAATACTTGCTGTCATGGCACAATAGTTAGATGTGAACCTCAACTCAATCACAGAACTCTTTCATCCATGCTGCTCATACAGAAAAGAGAAAAAATAATGGGAAATCTTCTAGGAAGAATTTTTCTTTTTTAAAGTTCACCGTGGGGTTCAGGGAGAACTTGGAAACAATATTCTAATTAGGAAAAAAGTTATCCTCACTGGGACAGGCACTTCCTACCATCCCTTTTCACAAGCTATCAACACATGCTTTACACATTTTGAAGTCATGGCTTCCCAGAATCTTCATCTGATTCTCAATTCCTTTTCCAATCGGGGAAAATGTTGCCAGAGATTTTCACTGAATGTCATTTTTACCAAAAAGACCCTGATTAAGAATTTTGGAATCTTGCACTGGAAAACTTTCCAGGATAGTTATTGTAATCCAGGGCTTCAAAGGAGTAAAAACTGAGAGTAAGAGAGAGAATTACCGAAGATAATCTGTAAGGTGGCTGCTATTAGTTACCCGTCCGCCCGAATTCTGGCTTTGCTCCTTCCCAGTGAACCTACTGTTGAGATTCTGTTAGCATTCCAGCCAGGGTCAAGGGATTTATGACAGCATAATATAGAGAATGAAGGAGAAAAGAAGATGATTCCAAGGCTCCAAGCCCAAGAAAAAAGAGAATGGGGTGGATGATACAGGGCAAGAGTTTCATTTTTGAAGGGAAGAGAATGGCGATAGGCTGAAAGGCAGTTAGAAATATGAGACTGGAGAGAAGGTGTGAAATCTAGCTTCAAAGATAGGGTCACAGCTAAAGCCATGAGATAAACTCTCCTACGATAAAAGTAAGTAGCAACACATACACGTTAGCATGTGCATCCAGGTACACAAACACACAAGGCCTGCGTTTCAGTGTAATCAGAAGGAGGAGGGGAAAAAAAGGAAAAAGAGAAAGACACAGTGAAGATAGGTTGGAAAAGCAGGAGAAAAAAACTCTAAGATATTCCAAAAGCAAAGAGAATATTTTACTCAGGGGCAAACACTAACCAACAAAAAACAAAGAAAGAAAAAATTGGTGTTACAGTATTCATATCATACAAAGTAGATTTAAATTCATCATTTAAAGTTCATCATTTCAGGTAAGAGATCACTATATAATGATAAAAGTCAACTTACAAGAAAGATAGAACAGTTCTCAAGTTGTATTGCAATGAATAACACAGTCTCAAAATGAATAAAGCAATAATTGAGAGAACTTCAAGGGAAATAAACACTCTGCCATCATAGTGGGAGCTTTTTACACCCTTTTACTCGATAAATGATTATCCTAAAAATCAGTAATATCATAAAAATATTGCTAATGATTTTTAACTATCAAATTCCAAATTCTTTAATAATGGTCTTTAATATTCTTACCTCACTCATCTTCCTCCTACTTGAAACTCTCCAACTTTAAACGTGAACTCTGGTCAAGCCAGTTCACCGAACATACCTTCTTGGTTTCACTTCTATGCCTATCTTCAGGCTATGTCCCATAGCTGGGATGTTCTTTCTCCTCCATAGATTTTTTTCCTTGCAATTGTGAAGGAGGCTGAAGCAGGGCTGGCAGAAGCAGACTTCTGGATCACAGTGATGGAGGAGACAAAAAGGTAGGGGGGCCCCAAATACAATCCCATTCCTCAGCTTTCACTGGAGAGTTGTATTTGTTTCTAAATCTCCCTTCTGGTTAGGGGCCATTCATTCCAAGCAGTGTCCAAGCACTCAGCTTGGATCAAGTTTGGGGGTGACAATATGTGGAGTATGGAGAACAAGAAGGATCAGGGGTCACTTGTGTCCTCTCTTTCAGGAGAAAGTCAGTGGTCCAGGAAGGTAACAGGTGGTCCTGAGGCTGGGTGGATGAAGCAGAGTAGGAACAGAGTACCTGTGATGTCAAGCTAAAATGGGACAGACAAGGGAGGAGCCAGAAAATAACCTGAAGGTACCAGTGATTGAATGAGGAACACGAGATTGATAAGCCAAGATACAAGTTGAGTCTGATGTGGACCAAGTATAATCAGTTATATTGTGAAGTTTGGGGACTGGTCTCTTGATCCCACCAAGGAGCCATGGAATGACTCAATATTTTGGGATGGGCCCTTGACATTCTGCCTCTTCTGACAGGTAAGCCTTTATCAGAATTTAGGAACACTTTGATCCCAAGGCACAAGGAAAGAGGTGTATTGCTTCCCTTTCTCCCTCCCGTAGTTGTAATGCACCTGGAAGTAGTCAGTATATAGAAACTGACAAGTCATGATAAAGGTAATGCTGTCTGCAACTTCCCTAAGGGCAAGAAAAGCAGAAGAGTCAATGACCTTCCTGAACCAGACTGTGGTCCTGGTCCTGTTATAATTGTCAGCACTTTATGAAAAAACATAAATAATTCAAAGCTAAGTGTCAGATGTTAGTTTTAATAAACTAACAATTTTACAGCATGAAAGCCATGTTGTTTGCTCATATTACTTGCTGTCTAAAATGAAAACAACAACAATAATATACCCAGATGTACGATACACCCTTAAATAGAAATTACAAAACCCACATAATGTCAAAAAGGCCCTCTTCCAAATAACCAGAAAGCCATGAAAATCAATAAGCCCCAGGCTATCTTTACCCTGGGGATACCGTCTAAGAATCAGATGTTTAATAAATCATTAACATCTCTATGCTAATCATAGATGGTCCTGCCCCTTTCATAGCCTCAGAAAAGCCAGAAGAGGCCACGAAGACAAATTCACCCAGATGTAGGTTGAGCCTGCTGTCAGCACAGGTAACTGGAAGAGGGCTATCGAAAGGGGTTTTAACTCCTTCACATGGGTCTCGGCAATGATTTTGTGGATTTGACACCAAAATTAAAGGCAACAAAAGCAAAAATAAACAAGAAGGACTACATCAAATTAAAAAGCTTCTGCACAGCAAAGGAAATCAATAAAACTAAAGGGCAACCTACCGAAAGGGAGAAAATATTTGCAAATCACTTACCTGATAAGGGGTTAATATCCAAAATATATAAAGAACTCATACAACCCAATAGAAAAAAGAAGTCCAATTTTAAAATGAGCAGAGGATCTGGATAGACATTTTTCCACAGAAGACATAAAAATGGCAAACAAGTACATGAAGAGTATTCAACATCACTAATCGTCAGGGCAATGCAAGTCAAAACTACAATGAGGGGTATCACTTCAAATCTGTTAGAATGGCTATTAACAAAAAGACAAGAAATGACAAATATTGGCAAGGATGTGGAGAAAGGGAACACTTGTGCACTGTTGGTGGGGATGTAAATGGGTGCAGCCGCTATGGAAAACAGTACAAAGGTTTCTCTAAAAATTAAAAATAGAACTACCACACGATCCAGCAATCCTACTTCTGGGTATATAGCCAAAGAAAATAAAAACACTAATTTGAAAAGCTATATGCACCCCTATGTTGATGGCAGCATTATTCACAATAGCCAAGACATGGAAACAACCTATGTGGCCATCAATGGATAAATCCATAAAGAAGATGTGGTATATATACAATGGAATATGATTCAGCCATGAAAAAGAAGAAAAACTGCCATTTGTGACAACATGGATGGACTTTGAGGTGAAAAGTGAAATACGCTTTCACTATACTAAGTGAAATAAGTCAGACAGAAAAAGGCAAATACTGCCTGGTATCACTTACGCATGACATCTTAAGAAAAAAGAAAAAGTCAAACTCATAGAAACAGAGTATAAAAGTGGTTGCCAGAAAAGTGGCTTGGGTGGGTGGGTATGTTTGAAACAGGGAGAGGTTGGCAAAAGGGTATAAACTTTCAGCTATAAGATGAATAAGGTCTGAGGATCTAATATAAAACGTGGTGATTAAAGTTGCTAATATACTGTATTCTATTTGCTAAGAAAGTAAACTTAAATATTCTCACCAAAAAAAAAAAAAGATGAATATGTAAGGTGATGTATGTGCTAATTAACTCATGGTGGGAATCCCTTCACAATGTCTATGTATATCAAATCATCATGACGTACACTTTAAATAGCTTAGAATTTTATTTGTCAGTTGTACACCTGTGAAGCTGAAAAAAAGAAAAAGAAAAAGAAAAGAGGTTTAAGCTCTCTAGGGAAACTTCTAACGCTGAGTCTCTACTTTTTGGAGTACTATGAAAGCTCAGCTGAAAAGAAACAAACACAACAACGTCAAGTAGTGGTGATATCGATAACACTGGGGATAACAGCAGCTGCTGAAGGAGGGGTTTTCCCACACTGTGACTGACCAGGGGGGATCACAGTGCTATTGAGGAAACAGAGGATATGGCCCAACAGTGAGTACAATGATCTTCGCTTGGGTTCCACCTGAGAATAAGACTTAGCACCAAACTCCACATTATAAAGGATTTCCTAGTCTGTCAGTGTTCCCATGTAACTCAAAGAAACAATTCTGTTGCAACACTTAAATGGTTCCCAAGGTCTTAGACTGAGGTCCAGGTTTTTTCTTGGTTTAATGCCAGGTTTCCGCTTTCTTTATGCCAGGCTCTGTGTTGTTTTGTAAGTTACACAATAAAATGCTGTCTGTTCAAAGGGGAAGATCATTAGAGGGTTTGCAGGAGCCCCTCAAATACTCCATTCATTTTTAATGGGGCACTTGACATCCTGCAAAGTTCACACGCATGACGAAGCGATTGCACAGCATGAACTGGAAAAAAATCCACTATTCCTCCAGGAGGATGCTGATAACATGAGGTGACTAGTACACGACATGTTTTATAGGACAGCTCTGTAAATGGTCGTGCCCTTCAGCACAAAACGAATGAAACTATAATCATAAACCCAGTACCATTGTTACCACTGGGTGGCATTCTTTGGGATTAAATATATATCACATTGTTTCCAGGTCTGCTAGGGTAAAAACTGCTGAATTCAGATTGGCAATTTACTTTAAGTTTTGAAAATAAAAGTGATGTTCCAAAAACATTTTTTTTTTTTGGCGGTACACGGGCCCCTCACTGTTGTGGCCTGTCCTGTTGCATAGCACAGGCTCCGGACGCGCAGGCTCAGCAGCCATGGCTCACGGGTCCAGCTGCTCCGCGGCACGTGGGATCTTCCCAGACTGGGGCACGAACCCGTGTCCCCTGCATCGGCAAGCGGACTCTCAACCACTGCGCCACCAGGGAAGCCCCCCCAAAATTGTTTTTTAATTAAGACTTTATTTTCAGTTACAAATCAAGTCATTATGACAAATGTTGAGGAGGTGTCCAAAGATCTTCCCAACACTGTAGTTTCATGGTGTTGAATATTGTTCAAAATAAATAGGACATTTGGTAAATATTTTAAAATCTATTCTTTATGGTTTCAATTTACTGTCAAAAAATCTAAGATATGAAAGGTCAGATTTATAGAAAAGATAAATTGGAGAAAGGATGTTATTTACATTTTCTTCAAGATTCAGCACACGATTCCTTTATAGTAAGCCCCTGTGATAAAATGACAACTCTCAGGTGGGTTCCTGCTACTGTGCGCTTTGGGTAATTTTCTTCTGTCAACATTTGGAGGGATCAAAGAGAAGGGTTTTATTTCTCTTTCAAAGAGCGAACCATTCCCAGTCTCCTCTCTCTGCCAAGCTCCACATTTAAGATCACATCCAAGAGTCTGATGCAAGTCGGCTACCAGTCTTTGCACCCTGTTTGAGGAAGGGTGCCCATTGTTATTTCTCCACAACTTTAATTCTTCCTTTCTCAGCCTTATGTAAAAAACATTCACCAGCTTTCGGGGACCCTATGACGAGGCTCCGTCATGGTCCTGGGCATCTAGACCTCATGGAAAGAAAATGGGTACTGGTGTCTGGATCCCAATTCTGACCCCACCACTTAATAGCCAAGTGACTGCAATATTCTGAAGCTTCAGTTTTCCCATCAATAATGGGGATAAGAATGCCCAATTCACTGGAGAGTGACAGGTTAAGTTAAATGTTGATAAAGCATCCAGGCCTGGGCATGTCACCTAACAGGTGCTTAAGAAATGGGAGTTTTCATGATGACAGCTATTATCCTGGGTGTTTTCTCTTTTCTTTCTCTTGTCTGTTTTTTTTTTTTTCCCCTTGTCTGTTTTTAATGTTCTTCCAGTAGGTTCTCAGTTGATCCAGAGTTTCTTCCCCCTGACCTCCTTATCTCTGTTACTAACCTCCTTATCTCTTACTCTCCGTCCTCACCAGCAAGCTCAGTGGATCAGCATTCCCGTCCCTCTCAACAGGAACTATCACGCCTTTCTCCTTAACCCCATCTTGAGTCAGACACTATTTCCATAGAACAGTGATGCATCTGCATGTCATCGTAGTTCAGTTCCTCTGGCCCCAATCACATTAAACAGGATGCCAAACCCACAGTAACTTTTAGGGAATAGAGACTCTGTCAAAAAGCTCCTCTGTATACTTAAAATAGGATTTGATTTATAACACTTCAGTGTACAGGCAACTTTCACGTTCAAGTCTGTGGTCCTTGAGAAGTGAGTTTCACAGGTTTAAAAAGGAGTTCTATGCAGTATTTGTCTCTATATTGAGCCTGGATAGGGAAGAAGACAGAAATAAAGGTACCTAAAATATATTGGGCTTCCCTGGTGGCACAGTGGTTAAGAATCCGCCTGCCAAAGTAGGGGACATGGGTTCAAGCCCTGGTCCAGGAAGATCCCACATGCCGTGGAGCAACTAAGCCTGTGTGCCACAACTCCTGAGCCTGTGCTCTAGAACCCACGAGTCGTAACTACTGAGCCCGTGCACCACAACTACTGAAGCCTGCATGCCTAGAGCCCGTGCTCCGCAACAAGAGAAGCCACCACAATGAGAAGCCCGCACACCTCAACGAAGAGTAGCCCCCGCTCGCCGCAACTAGAGAAAGCCTGCAGGCAGCAACGAAGACCCAATGCAGCTGAAAATAAATAAATAAATTTATTTTAAAAAATGTATTGTCTATTTGTGCAAGGCACTGTGCTAAGTGTTTCACAATCATTATGTTATTTAATCTTCATAACTACCCTCATAAAATGAGTATTGTTAACCTCACTTTGTGATGAAAAAAACAGATTCCAAGAGGTCGACTTGCCAAAGGCATAAAGCTAGTAAGTGGCAGAGCCAATACAAATCTAAGATTGCCTCACTGTTAATGGTACAGAAAGCTTTATAAAATGTAAAACACAATAAAACATGTTCTTGTTGGCTTAAATATTTTACACAGTACTTTGGATCACTAGAGGTGAAAGGCCCTCATATAGGAGGGAGTAAGAGAACTATGACACCTTCAGCACCTGGGTGGTTGCAATACTCTCTAGTTGCAGGAAGTCTTAGGGACCAGTCTGATCCATTTTTCATTTCAAGGTTTTCAGAAAGCCCCTAATTGCCTGGTGGAAAGTTTTTTGATTCAGCTCTCACAATCACAGTGAAGTACTAACTCTGCTGACCACAAGTTAATCCTCTTTTCCTGAAACTGTGTATGGACAAAGGTATAGAAGGACTTTGGCCTCTTCCATTCTGAGATGAACAAGCAACAGGCCAGCCAGGTGTGGCCCTTTACCAGGAACTATAACATGACTGGGAGCTCAAATTCCACTGAAAATATAACCCAAGAGTATTGAAAATTATAGTTACCAGGTCTCCTTTCAGGGAATATACTGAATGTGGTTGAAAGGAATGCCTTAAATGCTGCTTGGGGTGAGAGAAAGAAACTCATAAAGGCTATGACAAAGTCATGGCTGACAAGCCCTCAGTTGTGTTCTAACGAGATGAGATTGGGATGACTACCAGACTCTTGTTTTGTAAGGTGGGGTTTGCATATTTGGATCCAGAGCTAGAATGTCCAGGAGAGGCTGAATCCTGTCATGCAGCATTCATTCATTCAACACAGGTATGTTGGGTGATCCCTATATGCTGTGTTCTGATTGTGGTGGTGGGGATAAACCAGTGAACAAAATGACAAACAAAAAGACCTCAGCCTTTCTGCTAAATAAATACTAAAAAGTACTTAAAGGCATCTCATGCCAGCATGTGGCCAACTAAGCTAATGCAGAACCCCTTTATCTTACAGACTAAAAGTGACTGACATAATTTAACAAGCAATGTTTTTAACATAGTTGAGATTCAAAGAAAGGATACCCCAAGCAACATAAATGAAAAAGAAACATAAAATTGAAGTAGTAACAGTGGCCCAGGGAGAGGACTGGACTAAAAACGAGAGACCTTAGTCCATTAAGTGCTATGGTATTAGTTGTGATGGGTGTCAAGAGATATGGTCTTGGGCTCATATGAGACAGGAAGCTAGGACTGAAATTGAAACAGGAGGGAAGGAAGCAGGGTACAACCTTTGAAAGAATGACAAAGCCCAAGGACATGACATAAACTGATTAGAACCAAATGGGTCCAAGATGGTGGAGAAGTCAACTTCCACCAGACCTTGAGCCTCAGTATATGCTCACTGTAACACATCAGCCAGCTAAATGACACAACCACAGGCTCCATGACAATTCCAAGACTGACCATAAGGATCAGAAAGTGGGCATTGGCCCAATTCCTGGAAATCCCCGCCCCTTCCTGAAATAGCTGGAATACTCCTCCCACTCATTAGCCTATGAAATTACCCACCCCTATAAAAACTGACAACCCCATACCCTGGGGCCTTTCTCATCTTCTGAAACGGCCCACACTCTGTGGAGTATGTTTCTCTCAAGGCTGCTCTCGCCTTCTGGGATGGCCCACGCTCTGCCTGTGGAGTGTGTTTCTCTCTAAATAAATCCACTTCTTACCTATCACTTTGTCTCGCACCGAATTCTTTCTGCAATGAGACATCAAGAACCTGAGCTTCATAAGTCCTGAAACCACGTGTGTGATCTCAGTTGGAAGACTGTGGGTTTTGGCCAGGTTTGAGTCCCAGACGCATGGGTTCCAATCCCAATCTGGGTTTAGGCTGGGTTCGAGTCCTGGGACATGGGTTCAAGTCCCAATATGAGGTGCACGGTTTCAAAATCCTTAAATAAAGCTGGTACTCACAAAATTTAATGCCCAGAGTGAAAGGGAAGTGACAAAGACACAAGGGAGGGTGTCTCTTCCCAGAGTATTTGGATGAAAAATAAAAAACACAGTTCTGTGCCATGTCCAGTTTAGGAGTTCTCATTTACATTGAGAAAATGAACATAAAAACTGGTCCCAGACTGGCATGTGACAAAAGCAAATCTAAACCATTCTCTACGGCACATAAGACCTTATAGAAAAAACCATTCCAACTGAAGATGAGTTCACAAAGCATATACAAAGCATATACAGAAACAATCTACCTTGAGAGAGAGTGAACACACACAAAAGCTATGGAGGATTAGCACGCCCAAATAGTTGAAGTAGTAAAATAATCTGGAATAGCCTATTTTAAAAAGAACGTCTAAAAAGACTAAAAAGGAAAATGAATTGAAACTGTAAGAAAAGAACTAGACACTATGGGAAAAAATTAAGAATATCTGTTGATGTGCCACATTACTAACCCACTATGAATACCATAGTATTTACCAAAGTATGAAGCCACCTTGAGTGCCCTGATTCTAACTCTGCTTCCATTTTATGATTCTATAATTCTTTAACACATTCAGATAACAAGCATTCACCAACGTGAGGAGCAGAATTGGGAGAATTATTTTACTAGTGTTTCAAGAACTTCTCAATTCTATGTACCCATCTTTCCTTTGAATAATGGGGGACACTAAGGAACAAAGACATCAACTGAGTTTACCTACTGTATTAGTCAGGATTAAGGCTAAGTTTTTGTAACAAACAGCTCCCAAAATACAGACGTTTAAAGAAGATAGACATTTATTTCTCTCCCAAGTAACTGGCAGAGCATCTCTGCTCCACCAGGTCATTTAAGGACTCAGGTTCCTTTTATCTTACTTCTCCATCATCTTATAGGGCTGAAGGAGAGTAGATTTTGCCACTTCAAAATATGACTTCTTGGCATATTGATTATTTTAAGCTGGTTATTTTTAAAAAGCCACAGAGAGAAGCTCTGAAAATTGAGTAGATGTTAGCCTTTTGTAAAAAAAACATTTACATTTACAAGGGGAATCTCCATTTGTAAGAGTGTCTACCTCTCTGCACCAGGAAGAGAAGGATGACTCTAATCATAAGAAACTCTTATCAATAGAGAAGGCAAAGACTTAAATCTGCATAACAACCTTACCTTTGTTTTTTTACTGTGCTTGTCCTAGTAACCTCCCATAACTGATTTCCCACTCCCCAAATCTTTTGTCTTTAGCTGAAGAGATGGTATTTAAGGCAATGACTTCAGCCATTTCAGAGGCTTATTCAGTTTTCCTGGTCATCTCCCGTGTTTACAGGACGTATACATGTTATCAAACTTTTTTTTGTTCTTCTCCTGTTAATCTGTCTTATATCAATTTAATTATTAGACCAGAACCTAGAAGGGAAGAAGGGAAAATTTCTCCACCTGTATAGGGCATTTTACTTAATCTTCATGGTCATATTTGAGTCATAAAACAGTTCTGTTTCACTTCAGGGGCCAGGGGCCAGACCAAATGGGAGCATTGACTTACTACTTTAAGGCCAAGTTCTGGAAATGGCACACATCACTTCCACTCTCATCACTTGGCATGACTTCAGTGACTTGGTCTCAGCCAAGTTTAAAGAAGTTTAAAGGGTACCTAGGAAATAAAGGGTACCTAGGAAATACAGTTTCTAGCTAAGTGACCATGTATCCAGCTAAAACTCTATCACTCTGAGGAAGGGGGCCATCTAGCAGTGTGTCATAGTGTAACGGGGAAGAGCAAAATCTGACTCCATGTTGGATCTGTTTCTTTTACTTTAACCTTTGCTTTTCATTGCTTTTGTTATTATAATCACTAAAAGGATTATAATAGCTGTAAGCATACATAACAGCCTGCCTCAGGGAACCCTGCCCCTCTGCCTGAATGTTAAACTAAAGTGCCTTTGTTCAGCTCACATGAAGACAATCTGACCCTCCCCATCTGTGAACGGCTGCACAAAAGAAAAAATTAACACACCCCCTCCCCCTTTGCAAGACTTACGACCTTTTTACTTTACTTCCTCACCTCCTCCCCCTCTCTGTTCTATAAAAGAAACTGGCTTCCAGACCCTGATACGACGGTACTCTGGGACATTAGTCCACCATCTTCTCGGATGTCTGGCTTTCCAAATAAAGTCGCTATTCCTTGCCTCAACACTTCACCTCTGGATTATTGGCCTGTTATGCAGCAAGCAGACTGAGCTTGGATTCGGTAATATTGCTGTAATTCTGGCAAATACTGGGGGGTGAGGTGATTAGCTAAACTTTTTCATTTTCATTTTTTAAAGTTTATTTATTATTGGCCTTGCAGCATGGCTGTGGAATCTTAGTTCCCCAAGCAGGGATGGAACCCGGGCCCTGGCAGTGAAAGCACCAAGTCCTAACCATTGGACCACCAGGGAATTCCTGCTTTTTTCATTTTTAAAATATGTTTCAGCCTGTCAGCCAATCACAACTATTTGTCAAAGTCCTGCTATTAGTTTACCACTGCAGGTAGCAGAAAAAAAAAATAAAAAATGAGGTGGCAATTGAAGTGTAGCAGAATATGCCACCCCAAAATATTCCTCTTTGGCTTAAGGATTATTTTGAGCTGATTAGTTTTTAGAAAAAGTGTATACAGGAGAATTTCTAAACATGGAGTAAAATTTACTCTTTTGTAGGGAAATTTACATTTGTAAGGGAAATCTCCATTTGTAAGGTTATCTCCCTCTCTGTACCAGGAAGAAAAGGATGACTCTAGGTCACAAGAAACACTTATCAATGGAGAAGGACACTTGACTCTGTATAACAACCTTACCCTTGTTTATCTTACTTTTCCTGATAAACTCCCATTACTGACCTCCCCACCCCCTAACAGTTTTTTTTTTTTTTTTTTTGTCTTTAGCTGAAAATGGTCTATCAGGTGGTGACCTGGACCATTTCAGAGAGTTTTACTCGGTTTTCCTGGGCATCTCCCATGTATACACGAGGTATACATGTTATTAAACTTCTGTTTGGTTTTCTCTTGTTAATCTGTCTTTTATTACAGCGAGGTCTCAGTCAAAAATAATGAACGGTAAAGGGAAAATTATCTGAAAGTCACCACTCACCACTGTTGCTCTCTCTCTGCCCCCATAAAAGACTGCCATCCATTTCTATTGGTTCTACCAACACATACTTACTCATCTCCCTTCTTGCCTCTTTTCTAGTTCAGTTTCTCATCAACATTTCTTGCAAGGATTATCGCACAGATCTTAAGAGTTTCCTTTCTTTCTTGCCTGGGAACTATCCTTTATATTGCTTCCTGAGTGTTCTTTCTAAAACACAGATCTGGGACTTCCCTCGTGGTCCAGTGGGTAAGACTCTGTGCTCCCAATTCAGGGGGTCCAAGTTCAATACCTGGTCAGGGAACTAGATCCCGCATGCATGCCACAACTAAGAGTCTGCATGCTGCAACTAAGAAGTCCACATGTCACAACTAAGAAGTCCACATGTTGAAACTAAATGATCTCATCTGCCCCAACTAAGACCTAACACAGCCAAAATAAGTAAATAAATTTTTACCAAAAAATTTAAAAAAATAAAATAAAACACAGATCTATCTACCTACCTACCTACCTATGTATCTTATCTATCTATCTGGTGTCTACTTTGTGGCAGGCACTGTCCTAAGAGTTTGGGATTCAACAGCGAACAGATACAGAAGACCTCATGATGTGTATGTTTTCATAGAAGGAGACAAAGCATAAATGATAAACACAATAATGAGTATATTATAAAGTATTTTAGAAGGTGACAAATACCAAAGAAAAAGTAGAGCAAAGTAAGAACGACTGAGAGTGTTGAAGGTGGGAGTGGGATGGTTGGCCAGGACTGAAGCCGATTGAGAAGGTTGTTCATTAAATGAGAAGGTAACATTTAAACCAGTTCTGAAGAAGGTGAGGGAGTTAGCTGTGAAGATCCAAGCAAAGAGAATTTCAAGAAGAGGGACAGCTGAATTGTAAAGACCTATGGTGGGAGCCCTCCTGGCATGTTCAAGGAACAGAAAAGAGGCCAGTGAGTCTGGAGAAAAATGAGTGAGTATAGACAGAGATGGGATCAGAGAGGGTGGTAAGGATTTTGGCTTTCAATTTGAATCATATCAGAAGGCACTGGAGACTTCTGAGCAAAAGAATGACATGATCTGACTTAAGTTTTTTTAATGTTTATAGCAACTTAATTTTTTTATTTTTTTGAATTTTATTTTTTATGTAGCAGGTTCTTATTAGTTATCTCTTTTATACGTATTAGTGTATACATGTCAATCCCCATCTCCCAATTCATCACACCACCACCAACAACACCACCCCCAACTTTCCCCCCTTGGTGTCCATACATTTGTTCTCTACATCTGTGTCTCTATTTCTGCCCTGCAAACGAGTTCATCTGTACCATTTTTCTAGGTTCCACATATATGCATTGATATATGATACTTGTTTTTCTCTTTCTGACTTACTTCACTCTGTATGAGTGACAGATGGATGTAGACAGTCTCTATATCCATCCACGTATCTACAAATGACCCAATTTCATTCCTTTTTACGGTTGAGTAATAGTCCATTGTATATATGTACCACATCTTCTTTATCCATTCATCTGTCAGTGGGCATTTGGGTTGCTTCCATGACCTGGCTATTTTAAATAGTGCTGCATTGAACATTGGGGTGCATGTGTCTTTTTGAA
The DNA here is from genome assembly GCF_011762595.2 of Tursiops truncatus. Lineage (NCBI taxonomy): Eukaryota > Metazoa > Chordata > Mammalia > Artiodactyla > Delphinidae > Tursiops > Tursiops truncatus. Next base: position 13,607,594 of record NC_047038.1, read on the forward strand.
TTATGGTTTTCTCTGGGTATATGCCCAGTACTGGGATTGCTGGGTCATATGGTAATTCTATTTAAAGGTTTTTAAGGAACCTCCACAGTGTTCTCCATAGTGACTGTATCAATTTATATTCCCACCATCAGTGCAAGAGGGTTCCCTTTTCTCCACACCCTCTCCAGCATTTGTTGTTTGTAGTTTCTGATGATGCACCTTCTAACTGGTGTGAGGTGATACCTCACTGTAGTTTTGATTTGCATTTCTCTAATAATTAGTGATGTTGAGCAGCTTTTCATGTGCCTCTTGGCCATCTGTATATCTTCTTTGGAAAAATGTCTATTTAGGTCTTCTGCCCATTTTTTGATTGGGTTGTTTGTTTTTTTTAATATTGAGATGCATGAGCTGTTTATATATTTTGGAGATTAATGCTTTGTCTGTTGATTTGTTTGCAAATATTTTCTCCTATTCTGAGGGTTGTCTTTTCATCTTGTTTGTAGTTTCCTTTGCTTTGCAAAAGCTTTTAAGTTTCATTAGGTCCCATTTGTTTATTTTTGTTTTTATTTCGATTACTCTAGGAGGTGGACCAAAAGAGATCTTGCTGTGATTTATGTCAAAGAGTGTTCTTCCTATGTTTTCCTATAAGAGATTTATAGTGTCCGGTCTTACATTTAGGTCTCTAATCCATTTTGAGTTTATTTTTGTGTATGGAGTTAGGGAGTCTTCTAATTTCATTCTTTTACATGTAGCTGTCCAGTTTTCCCAGCACCACTTATTGAAGGGACTGTCTTTTCTCCATTGTACATCCTTGCCTCCTTTGTCATAGATTAGTTGACCATAGGCATGTGGGTTTACCTCTGGGCTTTCTATCCTGTTCCATTGATCTATATTTCTGTTTTTCTTCCAGTACCATATTGTCTTGATTATTGTAGCTTTGTAGTATAGTATGAAGTCAGGGAGTCTGATTCCTTCAGCTCCACTTTTTCCCCTCAAGATTGCTTTGGCTCTTCGGGGTCCTTTGTGTCTCCATACAAATTTTAAGATTTTTTGTTCTAGTTCTGTAAAAAATGCCACTGATAATTTGAAAGGGATTGCGCTGAATCTGTAGATTGCTTTGGGTAGTATAGCCATCTTCACAATATTGATTCTTCCAATCAAAGAACATGGTATATCTCTCCATCTGTTTGTGTCATCTTTAATTACTTTCATCAGTGTCTTATAGTTTTCTGAGTACAGGTCTTTTACCCCCTTAGGTAGGTTTATTCCTGGGTATTGTATTCTTTTTGTTGCAATGGTGAATGGGATTATTTCCTTAATTTCTCTTTCTGATCTTTTGTTGTTAGTGTATAGGAATGCAAGAGATTTCCGTGCACTAATTTTGTATCCTGCAACTTTACCAAATTCATTGATTAGCTCTAGTAGTTTTCTGGTGGCATCTTTAGGATTCACTATGTATAATATGTCATCTACAAACAGTGACATTTTTACTTCTTCGTTTCCAATTTGGATTCCTTTTATTTATTTTCCTTCTCTGACTGCCGTGGCTAGGACTTCCAAAACTATGTTGAATAATAGTGGTGAGAGTGGACATCCTTGACTTGTTCCTGATCTTAGAGGAAATGCTTTCAGTTTTTCACCATTGAGAATGATGTTTGCTGTGGGTTTGTCATATATGGCCTTTATTATGTTGAGGTAGGTTCCCCCTATGCCCACCTTCGAGAGAGTTTTTATCATAAACGGGTGTTGAATTTTGTCAAAAGTTTCTCTGCATCCATTGAGATAATCATATGGTTTTTCTTCTTCAATTTGTTAATATGGTGCATCACATTGATTGATTTGTGTATATTGAAGAAGCCTTGCATCCCTGGGATAAATCCCACCTCATCATGGTGTATGATCCTTTTAATGTGTTGTTGGATTCTGTTTGCTAGTATTTTGTTGAGGACTTTTGCATATATATTCATCAGTGATATTGGTCTGTAATTTTCTTTTTTCATACTATCTTTGCCTGGTTTTGGTATCAGGGTGATGGTGGCCACATAGAATGAGTTTGGGAGTGTTCCTTCCTCTGCAATTTTTTGGAAGAGTTTGAGAAAGATGGATGCTAGCTTTTCTCTAAATGTTTGAAAGAATTCACGTGTGAAGCCATCTGGTCCTGGACTTTTATTTATTGGAAGATTTTTAATCACAGTTTCAATTTCATTATTTGTGATTGGTCTGTTCATATTTTCTATTTCTTCCTGGTTCAGTCTTGGAAGGTTATACCTTTCTACGAATTTGTCCATTTCTTCCAGGTTGTCCACTTTATTGGCACAGAGTTGCTTGTAGTAGTCTCTTATGATGCTTTGTATTTCTGCGGTGTCCATTGTAACTTCTCCTTTTTCATTTCTAATTTCACTGATTTGAATCCTCTCCCTCTTTTTCTTGATGCGTCTGGCTAAAGGTTTATCAATTTTGTTTATCTTCTCAAAGAACCAGCTTTTAGTTTTATTGATCTTTGCTATTGTTTTCTTAGTTTCTATTTCATTTATTTCTGCTCTGATCATTATGATTTCTTTCCTTCTGCTAACTTTGGGTTTGTTTGTTCTTCTTTCTCTACTTCCTTTAGGTGTAAGGTTAGATTGTTTACTTAAGATTTTTCTTATTTCTTGAGATAGGATTGTATGCTATAAACTTCCCTCTTAGAACTGCTTTTGCTGTATCCCATAGGCCTTGGATCATCATGTTTTCATTGCCATTTGTCTCTAGGTATTTTTTGATTTCCTCTTTGATTTTTTTCAGTGACCTCTTGGTTATTTAGTAACGTATTGTTTAGCCTCCATGTGTTTGCGATTTTTATGTGTTTTTTTTCCCTGTAATTTATTTCTAACCTCATAGCATTGTGGTCAAAAAAGATGCTTGATATGATTTCAATTTTCTTAAATTTACCAAGGCTTGATTTGTGACCCAAGATGTGATCTATCCTGGAGAATGTTTTGTGTGCACTTGAGAAGAAAGCATATTCTGCTGTTATCGGATGGAATGTCCTATAAATATCAATTAAATCTATATGGTCTATTATGTCATTTAAAGCTTGTGTTTCCTCAATAATTTTCAGTCTGGATGATCTGTCCATTGGTGTAAGTGAGATGTAAAGTCCCCTACTATTATTGTCTTACTGTTGATCTCTTCTTTTATAGCTGTTAGCATTTGCCTTATGTATTGAGGTGCTCCTATGCTGGGTGCATATATAATTGTTATATCTTCTTCTTGGATTGATCCCTTGATCATTATGTAGTGTCCTTCCTTGTCTCTTGTAACATTCTTTATTTTAAAGTCGATTTTATCTGATATGAGTATTGCTACTCCAACTTTCTTTTGATTTTCATTTGCATGGAATATCTTTTTCCATCCCCTCACTTTCAGTCTGTATGTGTCCCTAGGTTTGAAGTGGGTCTCTTGTAGACAGCATATATATGGGTCTTGTTTTTATATCCATTCAGCAAGCCTGTGTCTTTTGGTTGGAGCATTTAATCCATTCACGTTTAAGGTAATTATTGATATGTATGTTCCTATTACCATTTTCTTAACTGTTATGGGTTTGTTTTTGTAGGGCCTTTTCTTCTCTCATGTTTCCCAGTTAGAGAATTTCCTTTAGCATTTGTTGTAGTGCTGGTTTGGTGGTGCTGAATTCTCTTAGCTTTTGCTTGTCTGTAAAGCTTTTGATTTCTCCATCGAATCTGAATGAGATCTTTGTCGGGTAGAGTAATCTTGGTTGTAGGTTCTTCCCTTTCATCACTTTAAATATATCGTGCCACTTCCTTCTGGCTTGTAGAGTTTCTGCTGAGAAATCAGCTGTTAACCTTATGGGAGTTCCCTTGTATGTTATTTGCAGCTTTTTCCTGTTGCTTTCAATAATTTTTCTTTGTCTTTAATTTTTGTCAGTTTGATTACTATGTGTCTCAGTGTGTTTCTCCTTGGGTTTATCCTGCCTGGGACTCTGCACTTCCTGGACTTGGGTGGCTATTTCCTTTCCCATGTTAGAGAAGTTGTTGACTATAATCTCTTCAAATATTTTCTCAGGTCCTTTTTCTCTCTCTTCTCCTTCTGGGACACCTATAATGTGAATGTTGTTGCATTTAATGTTATCCCAAAGGTGTCTTGGGCTGTCTTCATTTCTTTTCATTCTTTTTTCTTTATTCTGTCCCACAGCAGTGAATCCCACCATTCTGTCTTCCAGGTCACTTATCCGTTCTTCTGCTTCAGTTATTCTGCTATTGATTCCTTCTAGTGTAGTTTTCATTTCAGTTATTTTATTGTTCATCTCTGTTTGTTTGATCTTTAATTCTTCTAGGTGTTTGTTCTTTAATTCTTCTAAGTCTTTGTTAAACATTTCTTGCATCTTCTCGATCTTTGCCTCCATTCTTTTTCCGAGGTCCTGGATCATCTTCACTATCATTATTCTGAATTCTTTTTCCGGAAGGTTTCCTATCTTCACTTCATTTCATTGTTTTTCTGGGGTTTTATCTTGTTCCTTCATCTGGTACAGAGTCCTCTGACTTTTTATTTTGTCTGTCTTTCTGTGAATGTGGTTTTCCTTCCACAGGCAGCAGAATTGTAGCTCCTGACTTAAGTTTTTTAAAAGACCACTCTGGTTGTTGTATTGAGAGTAGACTGTTGGGTGAGGTTTTGGGCAGGAAGAGTGGAAGCAGGAAGACCAGTTAGAAAGCTATTGTAATACAGCAGGTGAGAGAGGATGGAGGTTTCTACACAAGTAATAATGGTGAAGCGCACCGGATATATTTTGAAAGCAGAGCCAACAGGATATGATATACGATATGAAAACAAAAGAGTAGTCAAGGATGTGATCATGGCATTTGAGGCTAAGCAAATGGAAGGATGGAGATGCCATTAAATGAGATGAGGAAGACTGAGGCAGGGGTTGTGTGATGTTTGCAGGGGTAGATCAGGAATTTGGTTTTAGAATAATAAACTTGTGATGTCTATTTGACATCTAAGTGAGGATGCCAAGTAAGCAACTGGAGGTATAAGCCTGGAGTTCAGGTAAGAGGTCTGGCCTGGAGATACAATAATAAAGCCAATAGGTGTATATGTACACACACTGTTATAAGCATTTTACATATGCTAACTCATTTAATCCTCACAACAACCCCAAGAGGTAGTAGGAAATATTATCCTTGTTACTGAACTCAGGTCTGGCTGCTCACCACTCAAAAATCAATACCTGAGACACAGTTGTTGGTAGAAAGGAAAGTTACTTTTAATCAGAATGCCAGAAATCTGGGGAGATGGTGGACTCACTGTGCCCCCAAAACCACCTCCAAAGATTCTGCTCAGCCATGAAAGTTTTTAAAGGGAAGTAATCTCAGTTAATCACTGAGATAGGAGGTCAGAGTCATCTCCATCCCCCACTGAGTGCAGGTTCATTGACTCCTTGTGATCTTTCTTTAGATGCTATCTTGTTCACACAGTTTGTTCCAGAGATTATGGACGCGGAAGCTAGGGAAGAGATCTGGTCATCTGTTAATTATTGATTCTTCATTTCTACTTTGATCTACAGAAAGAACCAATAGATTAGGCAAGGTATTGTGTGATCAAAAGATTTGAAATGTGTGCAGGGCCAGAGATGAGTAGAGCATGGAGGTGCCAGGTTTAAGGTTAGTGACAGACAAAAGGGGCCTCCTGTAGAGAGCTCTCTCCTGCTAAAAGCTGCTTACAAATCCCCACTTCTCAGAATATCATTCCACTTCTATGGGATCATGGGTGAAGGTCTGCCTTCTGTAACTTCTTCATGCTGACACAGAGTGCCATGTTCTTAGAGTGGAAGATGTTGACATGGGTCTGTGGCATCTCTTTGCTGACAGTTGCTCCCGTTTACATATATGGGCAGAACAAGCTACAGTTATTCTGATGCCTGCAGATATAGATGATTATGAGCTACAGTGTTAATCCCATTCTCTTAAGGCCAGTTCTTGGAATTGTGCTAGCCATAGATTTAGTACTGCTCAAGATGTAGCAGCTTGTGTCATGGCTGCAGTCCTGTCATCATGTGTTGGCTTTTTCCCTCTGGTGGCAGTTATAGTATCTGTAAAGCAACTCAGGAATGTGCATCAGACACATTCTGAATGTGATTCTATTGTCCTAATCCTTAGCTGCTTGAGCCTGCTCTTTTGTGACTCAGGGAAGCCTGGGAGACTTCAGCTTTTCTACAAACAAGAGGCAGGGGAAATGGAGGAGCCTGCAGGGTTCTGCTTGGTTCCATCATCTCTTATTTCACGGACTGGAAAACTGAGGCACACAGCAATTAAGTAACTGAGGTCACAAAGGTAATTTGTGGAAGAGCCATGATTTTAATCCAGGCACGTAAGTATCACAACCCATGCTTTGAGCCACAATGATATAGTGCAGGTAATAACTTTGAGTCTTCGGCATATGAAGGAAATTTAAAGCTATGAGTCCAGGTGAGATCACCAAGAGAATATGATATCAAAAAGATGGTCTGAGAATTTGGTTAAAAATAAAATGGGGTGGGATGGAGGAAGGTGGGTAGGAACACAGATGGAAGAAAATTAGACCTGAGTAGATAAATTATGAAGCTGCATAATGGGCACATGGAGGTTCATTATACATTGCTATTTTTTGTATGACTAAACTTTTCCATTTAATTTGCTCAGAATCTGCAATTTGGGCAGGGCTCAGTGGGGACCTGTCATCTCTGCTCCAGTGGTGTCAGCTGTCAGCTGGGGTGACTCTCCTGGGCCCGAGGACCCATCTCTGAGTTGGCTCACTCACATGGCTGGCAAGTTGCTATGTCAGCTGGGAGCTCAGCCAGCACAGTCCTATCTTCATCTAGGGTCAATCCCAGATTTACTAAAGATAAGTAGCACAAACAAGAATTACTTGAGACTTCTTCAAGCATGTGCCTTACTCTCAACTGACAAATGACCCTTCAGAGGTCATTGAGGAAGATTCCACTGATGCTGGGATTGTTTTCTTGATAACCGTTACAGGAAACAAGGAGAATACATTTGTTATCTACGTCTTTGTAAATGCCAGGAGAGCCCCTGGACTTTACAGTAAGAGATATCTGAATTTTGTGCATACCCTTTGGCACAGCTCCTTCTTGGAACTTCTCCTTTGTAAAATACTATAAATAGAGATTTCCCTGGTAGTCCAGTGGCAAGAATCCATCTTGCAATGCAGGGGACGCTGGTTCAATCCCTGGTGAGGGAACTAAGATCCACATGCCGTGGGGCAATTGAGCCCTCGCGCCACAACTAGAGAGAAGCCTGCACACTGCAACAAAAGATCCCGCGTGCCGCAACTAAGACCCAATGAAGCCAATAAATAAATAAAAACTTTTAAAAAATAAAATTAAACTAAAAAATAAGAAAATACTTTAAATAGCTGCAAGAAGATAGGGAGAGGCTAAAAAGATATGTACAAATCCTTGTGTCTCTAACAAATAATAGGCACATAGCAAAAACTAATTAATCTTCTTATTTATAATTCAAAACTGTTCTGCTCATGGGTTTAAAGAAGGTTTTTACCATGGGTGGGTCAAGTGGTTGTTCCTCATCAGCATTCTAAGGTACTGACTGCCACTAAAACCCATCAGAGTTCACCTGAGAGTTTTTAACACTGAGACCTGATTTCTAAAATGCTTTGATACTTCAAATCAGGCGAGAGGTTGGAGTGCCAGTGCGGCATCTCTCCGCATGTACACCTGGAAAATATAGAAGGGTAAGGGGCAGCCAATCCTGAGATAAGTGGGTCACCTCACCTGCCACTGAACATACACAACTGGACTGCTGGGCTGTTGTAGAGGAACCAAGGAGGATACAATTTTAAAAATGCGTGGGGAGAACTGAAAGGCAAGTTTTGTTTTTACTTCCTCATTTCTCCTAACTTAAAAATACAAGGGCTATCTGAGACTATCAGATGTGAATTAGTACACATTTTGATCATGATGTAGTATTTCTGCAAGTTGTATCTTTGCTTGTACTTTATTATCTGAGAACAGATTTAAACAAGCCAGTTTTTCTCTGTGGTGAAGTCTCCAAGGGCATCATTCTCAACAACAGGTACCTGTCATTGACCCATGTCACTGGCCAAGGGCTGAAGTACTGGTACTTCTCAAACACTCAAAGAATTGAAATAAGTCTCAGGAACAGGTATAAACCCTTTCACCCTCTGCCTTCTACTAGTGTAACTTAATTAAATCACAGTAAGGGAGTTCCCTGGTGGTGCAGTGGTTGGGAGTCCGCCTGCCAATGCAGGGGACACGGGTTCGAGCCCTGGTCCGGGAAGATCCCACATGCCATGGAGCAACTAAGCCTGTGCACCACAGCTACTGAGCCCGTGTGCTGCAACTACTGAAGCCTGTGCACCTAGAGCCCGTGCTCCGCAACAAGAGAAGCCACCACAATGAGAAGCCCGTGCACTGCAACAAAGAGTAGCCCCCACTCACTGCAACTAGAGAAAGCTGGCACGCAGCAATGAAGACCCAAAGCAGCCAAAAATAAATAAATAAACAAATTAATTAATTTTAAAAACTCACAGTAAGTTAATGAGGCATTTGGAGAGCAAACTACTTCATTCTCAATACAAACACATTTTGAGCTCTTTTCTTCCTTCACCTCTCCCCACCACCTGTTAGTGCTCACCATCTTCTCCTTGGTTTCTAGGAGGTCCTCATCTCCTGATTTTCCTCTACCTTCCTTACTCTGCTTCTGCACCCAATCCCAATGTGTGGTTTTTTTCCCCACACCATGCAACTCTGTGACACCAGCTGGGTGTCTTACAATTCAACTCAATTCTGACACTATCTACCTGGATGTAGCCTCAGATCCCACAAGCTAAGGACTCAGTGCTACAGTAAGACTGCCCCCTGCTCCAAACTTCAGAGGTTAATCGCAAGTCCAAGTTGTCACCTGTGCTTCTCACCCATCAGCTACAGATCAGAGGTTCCAACATCCCCCTCCTTGGGTTCAATTAATTTGCTAGAAAGGCTAACCGATCTCAGAGAAACATTTTACTTACTAGAGTATCAGTTTATTATAAAAGGGTATAACTCAAGAATGTCAGACAAAAGAGACCCATATGGCAAGGTATGGGGAAAGGACACAGAGCTTCCTGGCGCTCTGAGAGCACCACTCTCCCTGAACCTCCAGATGTTCATCAACTTGAAGCTCTCCCAACCCAATCCTTTTGGGGTTTCATGGAGGTTTCATTACAGAGGCATGATTGATTAAATCATTGGCCATTGGTGACTGAACTCAATCTTCGACCGTCTCTCCCCTCCTTGGAGGCTGAGGGGTTGGAGGTGGGACTGAAAGTTCCAACCCTCTAATCACACGATTTGTTCTCCTAGCAAGCAGCCCCCCTTCCTCAGGTTACCCAGGAACTTTCTAAAAGTCACTCATTAACATAACAAGACACTTTTATTGCTCTCATCACTTAGGAAATTCCAAGGGTTTTAGGAGCTCTGAGTCAGAAACAGGACAAAAACAGAATATATATCTCTTATTATATATCACAGCATCACACTTACACATCTCAGACTCTTCTTCAGCTTCTCACACCTTCTCCCCATCATCCTTACTATTCCTGTGGGAGTAGCGGCAGTGGTAATAGCAGTAGGTAGAGAAACAGCACCAATGGCAGTGGTAGTAATAAGAGTAGTAACAGCCTGGCAGTGTTGTTAACTTCAATTATTGTAGCAGTTTTCTAAAACTTTTCCCTAGCCTCAGTCTCGCCCCTTATTGCATCCTTCACATTACCACTAATATAATTCTTCCAAAATAAAAAGTTAATCATATCATGCCCTTTCAATCTTCTAATGTCTCCCATGACCTTGGGGATAAAATATAAATTCTTAGTATGGTATAAAAGTTCTGTCACCGGGCTTCCCTGGTGGCGCAGTGGATGAGAGTCCGCCTGCCGATGCAGCAGACACGGGTTCGTGCCCTGGTCCGGGAAGATCCCACATGCCGCGGAGTGGCTGGGCCCGTGAGCCATGGCCGCTGAGCCTGCGCGTCCGGAGCCTGTGCTCCGCAACGGGAGAGGCCACAGCAGCGAGAGGCCCGCGTACCGCAAAAAAATAAAAAATAAAAAATAAAAAGTTCTGTCACCACCCAGCCCTGTCTGTCTCAGCCCCTACATGTGCCCTTTGCCACTGCCATCCCAAACAACTTGCATTTTGCCACATACGGCATGCTATTTCTCACCTCTCTTCCTGGAATGCCCTTCGCCTTATCTCCTGCTGGACTACCAACCCAAATGATTCCCATGTATCCCTCCAAAAACAGCTGCAGTAAAGTTTCCTCTCTAGGAAGATAATCCCAAGTCTCCAGGCTACATCAAACACCACATGAAAAAGATTATTATTTTGCTCTTTGTTAATTTATTTGAATCCCTCTTTCTTGCGTGCCCAGTAGCCAACTGCAAGCATGTTAGAGATACTCAAGAAAAGGGTGAATGAATAAATGAGTGAATTATAGCTCAATTATAGATTAATAAATACACTGCTTTTCTTCTTCCAGTTACAACTTGCCCTGTCTCCTCAGGTTGCTCATTGTCTAGCAAGGGAGACAGAAATGTAAGTATTATAATAATTTTAGAGGATTCATGGGCCCTCTTAGGCTCACTCAGGAATCCCACGTTAACAACCAATTAAATAATGATGAAATGGACATACAGGATAAAAGAGATCACACATCATTTAGTGACATATAGTGTCAGAGACTAGTCAGAGCATTTGCTTTATAAAATAAAGAACAGGGCCACGCCTGCCCTGCAGGCTGACAGTAATCCACTAGGCAGCACCTCTGGAGAAAGGTCACTCAACCAGTTTTGAATCCACCTAGTTGAGGGCACGGTGAAGTACCTGATAAAATGCTTTGTCGTAATCCTTTGTTTTTCTCAGATCTACTAACCTCATAAACTTTATTTTTAACAAATACATACTAGCTTTTTGTTCCTCTGGACTTTATCCACATAAAGTCTCGAGAGTGTCTTCCTGGGTCCTCTGAGCTCTGGCCATTTTCCATGTAAAGTTTCCATTCTGGTTCTCTGATCTTGCCTCACTCAATTGGTTTCTTTTCTACTTTCCTCAGCCCTCCTTTCAGCAATCTAATTCACAGGGTGTGACTGCTCACCTCACTACCTGCCCTAAGCTCTGTTCACCACCTTCCTTAATCACAAGCCTTTTCTTCCACACCAAGCTTTCTTTTCTCATCACTCCTTCCTCTACCCTAGACTAGGATGGTATTTTCCACCTTCCTCTTTACCAGCGTTCCATCTAGTCTTGGCCAGGCAGCAGCCTCTAGTTCACCCTGAAATGTAATCTCCAAAGTCCACATGTATTTGCATCTAAATATATCCTTTGTCAATACAGTGGTCCCTTGGTATCCACCAGGGTCAGTTCCAGGGCCCTCACAGATACTAAAATCCTGGAGGCTCAAGTTCCTCATATAAAAATGGCATAGTATTTGCATATAACCTACACACATCCTCCCATGTACTTTAAATAATCTCTAGGTTACTTATAATACCTAATACAATGTCAATGCTATGTACATTGTTGTAAATACAATGTAAAAGCTATGTAAATAGTTGCTGGTACACAGCAAATTCAAGTTTTGCTTTTTGGAACTTTCTAGGATTTTATTTTTTTTCGAATATTTACTATCCATGGTTGATCGAATCCATGGATAGAGTACCCGCAGATATGGAGGGCCGACTGTAGTCAGAAAGAGTATTACACAGCATCATACAGCACTGGGATCCACGTTTCTACATCCCAGTTCGTTTTGCCATTGGTATCACCCCTGTGTGAGCTAAATGGCTCAACTGTTTAGAGCTGTCTTTCAAGTTTTCATGAGCTCCAGAACTCCTTATTCAAATAAAATCTTAGGGCTAGAAAGTAACATTTAAAATTGACTTGCTCTGGCTGATGTGGGTGTGAAATCCTGAGCCCCGTTTGCCTCTCAGTCCCATCACCCCTACGGGTTCTGCAGAGCCGCAAGGTTGAAAAAACACTGGGTTAGGGCACATTCTAATGCAGCTCAAGTGGTAAACTCCACACCATTGTTCCAGGTTTTGCCACCGGCCCTGCAGTACCCATGAAAGCAGCATGACAGTGGGCATGTGGGCCAACTCTGGAGAAAGACTGCCAGGGTCCAGAGCCCCAATCCCTCCGCTCACTAGCTGAGGCTCTTTGGGCAATTGACTTAACCTCTCTGTACCTCCACTTTCTCATCATAAGACAAAGATCATAATGGTTCCTGACTCTTTGCTTATGAAAAGGATTAAATGAGTTCATAGGTGGAGAGAGCTTAAAAGAATGTCTGGCTGACCCAGAGAGGTGGTAAATAAATATTTGGTATTATTATCTTCCAAAATCATACTGTATTTGTAAAGAAGACCTGGGGGCAAAGTGTAAGTGACTCAGCACAGCCCTACTGTCACAGAACACAGCCTGTGTAAGCAGTCAGGACTGTCCCCCTACATAAAGTACCACAGGCCGTCCCTTTGCAAACTACGTCTTGTCAATGCAGGAAATGGTAACTCAGGGCCTTCAAAGGGGACACTGGCTTCATCCAACAGAGTGACTAGCTCCACAAAGGAGTTTGCTTCCCAGGGTTTACTAGAGATTTAGGTCAGGTGAAAGGTTATACACAGTGCACAGCTTTTCAACGGAAACGGACTGGGCCATTTGATTAGACTTGTAAATCTAAGGTTAATTGGGTGTTGAGCATTGCAGCTATAGGAAATAGGGTACTTGGCATGTTTGTATATTTCTGAATCTGTCCCCTGTTTATAGCTACAAACATATGCCATTAATTTATAATTTTCCTTCTATAGGCTTCACCAGAGCAACACAAATAGAGATTAGTCGTTAAACCCAGGAGGAATTTGAGAACAGGACATAAAATTTAAAGAAGGTTATACACTGAGAGAAAAAAAAAATGATGTAAGAAGTAAAGGCAACAGGAAATTAGCTGCTAAATCTTCAGGATAATGCATTTTTACAGGTTGTTTTTAATAATACTCACTATATTGTACTTTAATCTGTGGTCCTCCAAGCTAAGCTAAGTGACTCCCAAGAGAAGGGGAGAGGTTTTTCTAAGTAGTGTAAATAAGTCTTTCAAATAAAAGAAAAGAAAAAGAACTGAATCTTGTCTTTCCTGAGTTTGTATTTTCTTTATTACTCTTTGTCCACCAGACCCGCAGGGAATGTGGAGTGTGTAGGGATCGACTCTATTTCCTGACTGCCTGCTTTCCCAACTAAAACCTGGAATGAGAAGATGAGGCTGGGGTCCTTCAGGCTCAGCCCACATCAGACCCCTTCCTGGCCAGTGGAGAAAATGTAGGAATAGCTTTGTCAGCACCTCCACGCACATCCCTCTGATTAGAGTGGAAGGAATTGGTGATGATACAGTTCACATTCCCCATCCTCAATTCCAAAATCCCAAAAGCCCTGCAACCAAAAGTTTTTCCCATAAATTTGGCACAAAAATTCGTTTGGTGGCAAAATCTGACCTTCTTAACATGTAGCTGAGGACAGTCATTCTCTGTCTCACTTAGCGTGATGATACATACATTTTTGTGGTGGAAATATGATAATATTTATTTATGGGGTGTTGATCCAGACCCCACTGGAAATATTATACAATGTATGAGATACATACCATTTTACCTTTCTAAAATCTATAAAATTTTGAATTTCTAAACATACCTGGTCCCTTGGGTTTAGATAAAAGATGGTGGGCCTGTCCTGAATGTTCTGAGGTGGTAAGAGATCTGAAAAAAAAGAGGACACATTCTGGCTCTGCAGAAGGTAACGTGAACTGCAAATCTAGAAGTGCTTCAGATGGATGGGAACTCAAAGTGAGCTGTCGGTATTATCTATCTCAGCTTGAGGAGCAGGAAAGCAGTGCAGTGAGTGACAAAAATCGGTCAGCAGCCACATTCCTTGACCCACTATGCATCGCTGCCCACCAGTCTAGACTGAGGCCCAGCTGAGCACACAACAGAAGGTATTGCCACACCTACCTCCTAGAATCCTTATCTCGGAACCCACTGCAGGTGCTTTGGCCAGCATCTTCATTTTTTCACTCTCTTTCACCATCTCTCTACACTAAACAATTCCTCTTCTATTCTTACAAGTTCAATATTAATCACCACGCAGAATTCACTGGTGGTGATAGTAAGTTTAGGAAATCTAAAAAGAACAATATTAGTTTCATTCTGGTTATACTTGTTTTATTTTTTTATTCTGGATTCACACTGGCTGGGTTCAAATGATGGTTCCAGTCATCTATGTGACTGTAGATGAATAATTTAATCTCCTTGTGCCTCAGTTTTCTCATTTATAAAATAGGGATAATAGTACCGATCTCACACAGTTGTTGAGAGGATTAAATGAGCTAATACTACATGAAGCACTTAGAAGAGTGCTTGGCAAATTGTGAGTGCTCCGTAAATGTAAGCTACTATTACTTCTGCGGCTGTCTGTAACTGTCTTCTAAATGAGCTCCGTATACTGGTAATGTTTTTTTCCTTATAGAATTCCTTATATCAAATTTCCTAAGATGGTACCATAAGCACATTTGCTGGTCAGTAATTATTTGCTAGGTATGAAGACAAAGGAGAAGAAAACAGCAACAACAAAAAATAGATGCACAATCAAAACCTCAGTATGAAATTACAAGCTTTCATCACATTGCCGACTGTAACATTCTTGCGTTTTGCACAGTTTCTCCCCCTCCTCTTTCCTCCTCTTGCTAATTTGTTTTAAAAGCTAAGAAATAAAATAAAAAGAGGATAACAAAAGACTTGGTGTACAAATTTCAAAATAAAACCATCAGGCAGGAACAAATCTTTGAGGAAGTCCTTCATAGTATATATACATTTTTGTTTTCAGATTACCCATCCCTTAAATTAATGTAAATAATATTAATCGAATTGTCCAGCTAAGAATACACAAAGGACAATTAATTCTGCATTAAATTGAACCCCAATTACTTAAACATTGTAACTAGGAAAGGAATCTTTCCAATGATATATCCTTCCCTGATATCTCACAAAGCTCTTCCATTCAGAGTTAGACCTTGGAGAAGATACTCCTTGACCTTCCCCAAGACATCAAAAGCAACACCTGTTCAAACTGGCATGTGGGTCACCTCCACCAATGGGTTCATAATTTTCAGGTTCATTTTCAGTGCTCTCTACCCTGTGCCCGTCATTGTAGAAGAGAAACTGGGAACCCCATATACTCACTATTCCTCTCTCACCTCCTGCTCTGACTATGGAATTAACGTTGGGGCACCTGTGACTTTTTTCTAAGGTCAGCCCTAATTGGACCAACTCATATTTGTTTTAGTCGAATTCACCTCCACCCTATTTTATTTATCAAAAAAGTACACACCAAAAAGAATGCACAACTTAAGGTGGAAAAAAAAATCACAGCTAAATGTAGGTTTAAAGCTGAAGAGACTTGAGATTGAAAAACTGCCAGTTCTCACTGCTCACTTACTCACATGAGGGTTTACAGCTCCTGAAATCATGCCAGGACTTTGAAAATGAAAGCTTGCAGTTAGAAAACGATGGCTCATGACAGCAGAGATCAGTCATGTGATAGGCCAAGCGTTTTCCGTCATTGCCTTCTTCAATCAGACAGAGCTCAGAAACAGAGGTTAATCGGTCAGATAGCATCCACAGAGGCTGAGGGCAGCAGAATCCGGCTGCAGCAATTAATCATTTAATTGCTTTCTGATTCACTTTAAATGTCTTTTAAAAAGATATTAAAGAAAAACATTATTGAAAGAACATTTTAGACTATTTAATAAAGATCCAACATACCCTTTGTGAACCAGAAAATAAATAGATCTCTAGCCCAACTCTGTTCAGTGTTTTCTTGGGCAAGATTTACTTATACAGAGGAAGGAATGACAGAGTCTCTGCAGCAGGCAGAAGAAAAAGCATGGATAAAAGCACTTAGGAAAGAAAGTATGGGTGTAAATAAAAATAGGCTTTTTGTTTGTTTGGCTGTTTGGTTTTTTTGGCTAAATTGTAGAGTGTGTGACAGGAGTTGATGGGAGAGCCGACAAACATAGTAAACTAGATTTTAGAGAGCCTTGAATGCTGAGATAAAAGAGCCTGGACTTTGAAAGAAAAAAGAAAAAGAGAGAGAGAGAGCCTGGACTTGATTTACTAATTAGGCAATGGGAGCCACTGAAGATTTCTGAGCAGAGAAAGCAGCACGAGTAGGGTATAGCATGAACTGTGGGGTCCATCAGCCCTAGGTTATAATTCTAGCTATCCCTCAGAGCTGGTGTGAGCACATTAGGACCTTTTTGGAGCCTCCCAAGCTGAACAATGGAAGTAATAATACCATTGCCAGGGTTACTGAAACATTAGAAATAACATATGTAACATCCACAGCCCAGGGCTTGGCACAGGAAAAGCACCTAGCAAATGGTGTTAGCTGTCCTCCTGCTGTGCTCTGGGTAGGAAAGTCAAAGGGGAAAAGATGGGAGGAGGGAGACCAGAGAGGTCCAGGTAGGAGGTAGAGAGCCCAGACAAGACAAAGTACAGGCAAGGAGAGCTGCAAAGAGAAAACGGGACAGACTATGAGGGACACAACAAAGGTAGAACCCAAGGAAATGGAGACTAAGAAAGATTTAACTTGCTCAGAGCCATTTGACAATGACTGGACATGACTGAGGGAAGAGGAGAAGCCAGAGAGACTCCAAGAATCTGGCTGAGATAAGCATCACACAGGTCGGAGAGACGCAAACGTCTATGAGGTCCAAAATAAATAATAAACGTAAATAAATGCCAAACACTGAGCTTGCATTTCT
Source organism: Tursiops truncatus (assembly GCF_011762595.2). NCBI lineage: Eukaryota > Metazoa > Chordata > Mammalia > Artiodactyla > Delphinidae > Tursiops > Tursiops truncatus. The sequence continues at coordinate 13,624,444 of NC_047038.1, forward strand.
AGAATGAGTACAGAAATAACCAAAAACATATTTCTTTCTGCAATGATCCCATCTGAATTCCTGAGCTGCCCTGAGAACAATTTTTAAATCCACAGGGCCAGATGATTTTGGTCATGACATTACTCAGCATCGTACACCAGGCAGGGTCCTCCTTCACCACACTCCCCTCTTCACGTCACCTCAACCACAGACATCCCACCGTTTCCTCAGGCACTTCCTCCTGCCTACACTGTCGTCACTTTATGATCCTCTCAGCTCAAATAACTGCTGATGCTCTCCTCAGGCTGGAACTGCCTTCCCCACAAGACCCAGATGCTTGGATAACAGGTAGAGAAATACCTGGCACTCCACAACAGCGGGGCAGCACCTAATAACTCATTGCACCTGACATTTTCATTACACACTGCATTAGAAGTTTCTTCAGGAAGCAGCCTTAATAATTTTGTACCACTCTGCTCAGTGGGGATTAATATTAATTACTTACACAGAGGGGTGGAAGTCACTCTTTCAGGACAGACTTCTGTCCTCGTCTGGGTCATTGTGGGTTTCAGCCGTGTCAGCTCCATATAATTCTCGAAGGAATCAACCCATAGACACTTCCCAGCCATGCATGTGCCTGCAGGACACACAGGGGAAACTTTATAGCGTATATAAATGGGCTTTAGCATCACAGTATACATTTGGGGATGTATGTCTAACTTGTTAGACATACTGAAAAGCTGACGAGCCACTTGGAGCCTTTTTGGAGGCCTCTGCTTCGCACCGGCAGCCCTAGAGAAGCACAGGATTGCACTGTCTTCCCACTCACCTCCCTCTTGCTCTCCCTGCAGGAGCATCTCCGCCTAAGCTTGCTCTGGACTATTTAGAAGTTCTAGTGAGACTATGGGGTTTTCTTGTGTGTTTGTCCCTGAATAGTTTTTCTCTTCTTCCACTAAAGTTGTTTTTCTTGAATATCTCTGAGAAAACATTGAATATGGTTTAACTTTATTCGATCCTTAACTTCAGGACAAATGTCATGCTGATTTATTTCCAGTTAATGAGGTTGTACTTCCCATGCAACCTGACCGCCTCCAGCGTGACAAAACTCCATACACATACAGGATTTTAGAGGTAAAAATGTTTTATGCTTTACAAAGAGAAGTGGGACTTGGGAAGGGGGTTGACGACAATGGGAGGCCAAGGGTTGTTTAGAAGCCACCTCCTCACGGATAGGAAAGTGTTCCTTCTGGATTCTTCACAGTATTCTTAATCCAGGAGCACTTGGCATCGGGCACTAAATGGGCTATTTGCACGGCTGATCCTCTGATGGTGTGCAAGTGCTTTTCTTTTCAAGTTACTCCTGGTTCTTGAGTGGAGGCTGATATGTATGGTTAAGAGTTCTACGTTTTTTTGTTTTTCTTTTTTTTAATCTCTGTGTACCAGAGTAATATTAGTGCTGAACATCGACTACGCACTTAGTGCTACTATTCCTATTTTAATCCTGTGCCACCACTCTGTGAAATAAGGTATTATTATTACTCCTGTTTTTCAGATGAAGGAACTGAGCCTTACAGAGTTTAGATAACTTCCTCAAGGCCAGACAGCAGTAACTGGGAAAACCAGAACTCAAATCCAGGTCTCTTTCATACCAGAGTCAGAGTGAAAAGTCATAATAACTCACTGGGACAATAGCATCCACGAATGGGCATTTACTAGAAAATTCTGGCTTGCCATCCACAATAAAGGGGAAAAAGCCTCAGTATTTACCACTATGAGTTTGAGTCCACATACACCTCTGAGCATATAATAACCTTAACTGTTTCAGGAAGAGGTACATCAACTCTGTGACATTTATTGACTTCTTACTCTATACAAGGCACGCAGCTAATTAATCACTCAATGGAGGAGGTTGGGTCTCAAGAAGAGTAAGATGTCCGTTTCTCAAGGTACCTACAATCCAGCTGGGTAGACAAGCCCTAAACACATGCAATGTATTGACTGCATGTAATGATACGTGTAATGATATCAGGAAAGGCATTGCAAATCTTGATGAGATTCATTACCAACTTAACAATACAGAGCAGAAGTGCTAGGGCGAGTCAGATGAGGGAGACGTCTCTTCAAGCAGGAGTCAGAGAAGTCTAGATTGGAGGCATGGGACTTGAGGTGGGAACTGAGAGAGGGGTGGCCCTTGGTGAGGTTGGAGATTGCTGGAAAGTGGAATCGGCATCCAGGAGGAGTGAGAAGGTATCCCCGGAGTGGGTATGAGGGCTCCACAGTCCTGTGCCATTACACGGTGCTGGACTGGAATGCAGCATGAGCCCACAGTCGACAGCGACACACTATTACAGACTTAAGTGTGTCCCCTGAAACTCATGAGCTGAACCTCTAACCTCCAGTGTCAGTATATTTAGAGGTAGAGCGTTAAAAGAAGTAATTCAGGTTAAATAAGGTCACATGGGTGGGACCTTAATCCAATGTCCTTATAAGAAAGAGACCCCAGAGATGCTCAAGCACAGAGGAAAGACCATGTGAGGACATGACAAAAAGGCAGCAATCTGCAAGCCACGGGGAGAGGCCTCAGGAGAAACCAAACCTGTCAACACTTTTATCTTGGACTTCCAGCCTCCAGAACTGTGAGAGAACACATTTCTGTTGTTTAAGCCACCCAGGCTGTGGTATTTTGTTCTGGCGGCCCCAGTAGCCTAATTACACACACCTCCATCTATTTCACGTATAACTTCTCTGCCCTGGCAGGATCTGCCACCCCTCCCCTACGCTCCCTTGGATCCTAACTATCTTAGAGGGCTTGAAACCTGGAGTAGCAGGTTTCCAAACCTGTGGGCTCTTCCATTTGGTTATCATGCAGACCTCTGTTGGAATGCTTGAACAAGCTGAGGATGATCTAAGGCAGTGCATTTCAAATCCCCTATGGTGAAGAACCACCATCCCCCCATTCCTTGGCTGACAGATACACCATCTTACTGTGCTTGCTGAGTAGGCAGTAGCAGCCACAGGCAACTCACTGTGTAAATTTAACAATATTCTATTCAACAGTGTCCCCTGATCAGGTGTGTGGATACGGCAGCCAGGCAGTGGGGGGCTGGCCATGAACAGCACCCAGGGTGGTGGGGTGGGATGTAGGAGAAGTCCTGATTTGTACCATTTGCCCATTTGCAAGATGACAATACCTCCTGCCATGACTGATTTCAAGCTACCGACTTGAAGTCACTGAGCCACAGAGATGGGAAGAAACACCCACAATCGGCTCTCTCCAGCCGGTATCACCCACCTCCAGCCCATCACGGTGGCAATGCACAATGACTGAAAAGTTTCTAAGTACTTACTTGTCATTTTTGGACTTAACTCCTTGCAGAAAGCAGGTCACACTTTGCATAACACTGACCTAAATGTTTTAAGTGTAGGTGTCCCCAAAGAGGTCCCCTAAAGTCCATTAGCTCACTGTTTTATCAGGATAAATTCTGGATCCACAAGGTTCTAAGAAAGCATTTTCAGAAAGGACCTGTTTCCCCAAAATTAGCTATGAAAAAAATGGCAGAAGCTCAGCTCTTGTCTTCTCTCCCTCTTTTTTCTTCCCTTCATCTAGAAATATTATCTCAAAGACCTTCTCCCCATCTCTAACCTTTCCCCTTCCCTTGTCCTCTCTTTCCTAAAGGATTGTTCTTCCATTTCCCTTGCTTTCTTCCACATCACAGTTAAGCACAACCTTTCAAATGGTCTACTCTCTTTCTCCTACAACTTGGCTCTATTGTGGGGATGGGATCCCAGTCTTTGCTATAAGAAACAATGAAGGGATAAACCCACTCAGGCAACTCAAGGGTAAAACCCAGAGCAGCAAGCAGATTTAAAGGGCCGACAGGATTAAAGGAAGAAAATGGAGTTATATTAGCCCTCTTTATCCTTGCTTTTCCAGAACCAATTTGGCTTTGTTCTTTTTCTTTTTTTTCAAACACGAAGCCAGCCATTAGTAGCATAGCGGAAGCCTATGGCATACAGAGCAGTGATTGGAGCGGGAGTGACACCGGCACTGACGCCCAGACAAGAGGTAATTAGGGCTGACCTTGGGAGGTGGCCATGAGAATAGAAACCAAAACACAGATACAAGCCATAAAGCCATATTTTGAAGTAAAATCAACAAGATTGGACCACTGATTAGAGATAGAATAGGGAAGGAAATAGGCAAGGGGAGAAGATGGTGCAAGGTTTTGAACACTGACTGCAGCCAGATGAGTCATCCTGGAGCTCGGCTCCGAAGGAGTTACTCAAATGAGAAAAACCCTTGGATGGCACCAAGCCCACTGCACACAGAATAAAGTCTAAATTCCTGTATAAGAACTGCCACAGTTCTGCACTGAGTTATCAGCAAGCTTGGACTCATTCATTCAGTCAACAGACATTTATTGAAGAGCTATTATGTGTTATGCTGGATCAGGGAATCAAAAATGGGGAAAAGGCACAGTTCCTGACTTTGATGAATTCAGAGCCTGAAGGGGGTAACCTTCAAATAAATCAATACACATATGCTCAAGCCCTGTTCACAATGTTCTCTTCATCTGAAATCCATTTGTTTATTGAGTGCTCACTCTATGCCAGAGACTGCTCTTGGCCCTAGAGACCCAGTCAAGTTAATTCCATTCGTTTCCCCATCAGACCTGTGCATTGGTTTGGGATTGTCTGCATAGAGAGCTGAGGCCAAAGGGAACCTCAAAGGGGAAAGACTGAAGAAGAAGAGGAAGAGAATCAGCACCAGACTCTTGGAGTAACGCCTACAGTTCAAGGATTAGAAAAAAGGGAGGAGAGCCAAAAGTGGCCAGAGGAGTAACCAGAGAGGGACAAACAAGTCATAGAAGCTGCATGTGGAGAGTTTCAAGAATAAAGAAGAATCTGGACTGTGTTCAATGCTGCTGAAAGGCTAAGGGAGAGAAGACTGAGAAAGGAACCCATACAGCCACTCACTTCAGGTGACAGATGGAAAGAAGTCTGTGGTGAGGGACAGATCAAAGATGCATCACAGAGCAAGGGGGTGCTTTATAAAGACTCTAGAGCAGGAACTGGGAGGGTGCAGAATTCGTGGACACAAGTGAAAATGTTGACCTTAGAGAGAGGAGAGACAATTCTTTCCCCAAGACCAGAAAGAAGGAAAGGACAGAAGAATATGCAGAGACACAGGGTAAAAGGAGGTCATAGAGGCCCCAGGAGTATTTGAAGTCAGACAATCCCATGTTTGGATTTCAGCTCTTCCACTTACTTTCTGCATCATATCAGGCAAGTTGCTCAAGCTCTCTGATCCTTAGTTTCTTCATCTATAAGATGCATATAATAATGCCTTTCTCATACGGTTGTTGTGAGAACACATGGAGAAAATATCTGTGCCACCAGTTTCCCCCTTGCCTTATCAGCTAAGGTACATAGGGGGGTCACATAAATAAATTCTACTGGCCCTTGCCCCTCGCTATCTGCTCATATAGCACCATGGCACTCTGCAAAGTCTTCTTGAAAAAGTGCTCACCAGTGAGCCCACCTCACTAAGCTCCAGGGGGTTAGCTAAGCCTCTGCTGTCTCCGCACTGCTGCAGGTGAGGTCCTGAAACAAACGAGATGGCAAATCCAAACATGCTGCTTGCTACTACAGAGTATTGCTGAAGCAGCCTTTTCAGATTTTACTTCAAGCCTTTCCCTGATCCACCAGTCTCAGCCTGGGCCTGGATAGAAACCCGAGTGAAAAGCACAATGCTATACCTCACGTTGTCCCTCCTCTCTCACGACCAGGTTTGAGTCAGACTCTGGAAATCTCTCTATTCTTCATCTGAACACACTTTTGGCAGGTCCACCTCTTTAATGTGCTAAATGCCTCCTGATATGTATCCATCCCAATCTAGGTTACAGTAGACCCTGGCACACAACATGGGCTCAATGAAAGTTAGCTCCCTTTCTCCCTTACCTCAGCACCATGGTTTCATTCATATTTCGGATTTGCCACGTCCCTTTTCCCATCCTTGGTTACATCTGGGTTTGACCCAGGTGCACAAAGACTTGGTTATACTGTATACTGAGCTTATAAATGTTTAGCGACCAGCTCTCTGGGAGAAAAAGCCTGATTTTGTAAGTGTTTGCCAATTTTCATGGTGTAAACACTCCCACCACGGCTGCTTTCAATTTATCAACATGACATCAACCACCTTGCAAAATTCCTGAAAATTTAACAATCAGTTCTCCCAAGCTGGTAGAAGTTTATCACTCAACTGGTTACCTGGAAGTCTTGGCCAGTAGTATACTGAAGCAGCTTTGAAGTTTCTGCCCATTTAATAAAGTGCCATGCATATCCGGCTACTGCTTTGTGAAGATAACATCCCACCCCAACTGCATTGCAATGGGGATGAATTGCAAAGGCACCAAGTCTCATATAGGGATCTTTGCTATTTTCATGTGGTTTGGGAAATGATTGTGTTTAAATGGCATTTTGAGGGAAACAGACACACCCTGATGGGTGAAATCTCAGGGATGATCAGTGAACAAAAACACTGTCACCAAGTAAGTAAACAGTGACAAGTTTATAAGATGCTTTTGGCAGTAGCTGGATTTCTCAGTGCTGAACACTTGAGTTGGGCATGGTGGGAGCGGCTGGTTAGCCATTTGTCAGGCAAAGTCAAAACAGCCCTCCAGCTACAGCACAGACGGCAGACTGCAGCTCGTCAGCATTTTATTTATGACTCTTAATTAGCAAGCAAAAAAGGAGGGAAGAAGTTTCCAGCTTGGGATATACATACTTATACATATATATTTCCCAGAAATTATCTTTGTCAAAATAATTTAAATCCCCACAACACTGAGAGGTAGATATAATTTACATTTTATAGAGAGGAAACTCCATCCTGGAAGGTAAATGTAACTATCCTAATCTCACCAATGAAGGTTCAGAGAGGCAAAGTGACTTTTCCAAGGTAACACAGCTAGAACGTGACAGAACTGGGACTGACAATCTTCAGACTCTAACACAAAGACTCTTTCAATCACACCATGGTTGGCTTCTATCTGGCATGTCATAGTAATAGTCCATTGACTTGGATTAAAAGAGAGCTGAATATCAAACTCATTACATTGGTGAATAAACTTATCGTACTTAACGGTTAGAATTAATTCTTTGGAGGGAGGGGAATTATTGAGTGAGTGAGGAACATAGGACAACTAAGTGAGTAGGTCAGCTCCCTGCCTGCTTTTGAAAAACCTGGGGTCTTGCTTTGCAACAAGCAGAGTCGAATCAGGCACAGGGGCAGAACTAAAGAGTGGATCTTCACGGCCCATGAGTTCAAAGTGACTGTGCTCTGCGGAGGAGTCTTTGAGCTGTTGGGCCTTCAAGTGACTATGAGGTATAGAAGCATCAGAAACAAAAATAGGCCTGGCAACTATAAACACATAGGATTGCATACCTCAAACCTCTATTTACAGATGGCATTCAAAAGGGATTGCACTGATTACTTCTGATCACTGATTTGACCCCCCAAAAATCCTGATACTTACATAATAAATTTTTAAAAATTATTGATATGTCACCTTTATTATGGGTTTATTTTGATTTTTAATTCCTGTGAAACCCAAAAAACAAAGCGTTTCTACTTATTCTCAAGAGTTCCATGCCTCGCTAAAGAATGAACTGGAAGGCGGTAACTTCCAAGCTCTCTGAAGAGGTGTGAAGGTCATTGTGGAGGTCGCCAGTATTTCTGGTTCTCTTCTCTTGCAGGGACAAGGAAGGATTGCACTTCTCCATCCCCTTGAAGATAAGCATGGCCACGCGACATACTTTGGCCAAGGAAATACGATCAGATGTAAAATGTGTCACCTTTGGGTGGGAGACTTAGTTAAGAGCTAGTGCACAATTACCCATGCTCGCTCCCCCTGATGCAGTGATTCCCCAGCAGACAGTCTGGGATGACAGACTATCTGCCATTAGGTCCCAGAGTCACTCTGACAGGCAGAATCTTTCCTGAGTTTTGGAAGCTATCCTTACCACAGCATGACTTCACCTATCTTACTAGGAGAGGAGAATTGTTTGGTGAAAGAGGAAGTTAACTAAGAGGAAAATGAAAAAGGAATAAGTCAAAAGCTGAAGACTCTGGGACATTTTTAACCCCATTGGAGGCCTAGCACTCTGAGTGCTGGAAAACCCAGTATCTAGGGTGCTCTTCTTCCTGAAGTGATCAAGGAAGGTGGAAGTTGGAACATTGGTCAAAATGAATCTGTACCCTCAGGTTTCCAAACGAATAACTGGAAAGGATCTAGACCCCTTGGAACCTAATAAGAAATCTCCTGAGCTGAACATGGAATTGAGATTGAGTCAAAATAACTTAACAAGTATCTATTAAGTGCCCATTCCTTGAATAAGACTATGTTTGACATTACAGGAGATGCTTTTACAAGTACAGAGGTCCCTTCTTCCTTTCAAGGAACTTCAACCTAATTAGTGATATAGTGAATACACTCCCATCAATACTTAGAGCTGAGACTGACTACAACTGGAAGAGACGGAGGGGATGTCGAGGCTCTCAAGACACACAGCAGAAGAAGAAAGAGCTCCTCAAGTTCTTGGTGGCTCAAATGGAAGTAACCCAAAGCAAACAAGCTGCCTCATGGGGTCTGCCTCATTTCGGCTCATGCCCTCAGTGTAACAGTGAAGGACTAGAGGCCAATAAACTGCAGCAGCTGTCTGGCCATCCTATCCTGTGTGCCCACCCCTCATCCCTGCTCCAGATGGCTTGGCTGTAACAATCAGGGATGCTGCCAACTCAATGGGCAACAGGTAAGTTGCTCATTGCTGCATATGTTATGGCACCTAGAGGTGGCACTCGAGGTCTTTGGATTAAAATACGTCAGACCTTAGTAAGGAAAACTTGATCATAACAAGGAGACTGGTACCTAATCCAACCACTCCCCTCCCCCAGCCTGACCCAAACAAACCTGTGCTGTACATAACTGCATGACATCATGGTTCAAATATAGGTCCTGTTCCCCTTTCTCCAAGTCTCTGAAATCATTGAAGGTTGAGTGTAACGTACCACCCTTAAGATCATTCTTCAAGCTGCATGACTGAATTCCTGCAAAGAAGAAAAGAGGTGAAGAGTTCATCTTTTACTAGAGTTTGAGCAACCCACCAGGGCAGCGGTACCCTGACACCAGGACATCCAGCATTACTGAGCCTGAGTGAACAATGCTGCTCCTCCCTTTGTGTGGAGAAAGGGGCAAAATATCAGTCAGCGTCTTTCACCTCCACGGCCCTCCTGAAAGGAACACCTGTGCCCACTGTCCAGACTGGGGAGCACCCAGAGCACGTCTTTAAGTCTTTAATAAGGGTGACTCAAGGACTGCCAATCACAGTCTGGCCCATTTGCTAGGAGGTGGTTAGGCCTCCAAAGCTCAATCTCGACAGGGACTATGTAATTAAGCCAATGAGACTCTCTTTCTCCCTCCTTCTCTCTCTCCCTCTTTCTCTCTCCCCCCCTCCCTACCTTTCTCCTTTTGGAAATGATTGGGAAATACAGGGAAGATGGTCATTGAGTTGTCAGTGGGAACAGAAGCTGAAAAGATGTATACGGAGAACACATGCCATGTAGGAAAGCTATGGGACAGAGGGTGTGAGAGTGCTAAACTAAGGAATGAGCTACTGAAAAGATGCACAGAGCTGAAAGCTGAAAGCTAGGCCAAGTCGGTGGCTCCAGTTGTGGTGAACACAGAAGCCAAGTCCCTATGATAGAAAGAGTGGGGATAGGAACTCCCATGGCTGAGCTGTGCTGGATTCCCCAGTTTCATCTTCCCTGTGGCCTCCTGAAGACTAGTTTCCCATAAGAGTCCTGTCTCCTGTATCCTGCCAACAAATCCCATCAGCAAAGTGCCCCCAGTGCATCCCAGCTCTTGCCCTCAAACTAATATACATGCAAAGGGCCAGGTTCTACAGATACCTGGACATTGGCCAGCCTAGACCAGCCCTGATGCTCTCTTACCCATGTCACCTGATGCTTTTCATCCCGGGCATTTGACACTTAGCATGTCAGGCTACATTGTTACTCATTTGTGCAGGTTTTCATGCTATCTTGATAGCTATTTGTTCCGTGGAGTATTTTTAGCACGAGATGAGGGAGGTGGCTGGGAGAACAGTTGGGGAGGAAGAGAAGTGTTCTAGCCGGGGACAGTGTCACACTCTCAATGCTGTGTTAAGTGCCGTGCACAAACACATGCTTCAAAGAATGATTGTTGATGATCTGTCTTAATCCCACCTTCCTGTGTTTATGAAGACAAGTACAGGCAATTGAAAATGAGGTCTCAGGGGATCCCTGACAATTGAAACTCTTCCTCCTTCAGGGAGCAAACCAGGAAACCCCTAAGTGCACCCATGTGGTCTTCATAGAAAGATATCACATAGGGCCGAAGATTTCAGGACAAAAAAAAAAAAAAAAAAAAAAGAAAGAAAAGGAAAACGTTTTCAAATCCATTTAAAACAATCCGTGCAGCTGTTTCCTCAACTCTCCAGAAGAACTGAGACGCAAAATGCTATATATCCCCTCCATCCTCCCCTCACCCCAACCCTGCAAACTGGCTTTCAGGTGACGCAATCATGAGACCTCTGCGGTGAGCTCTGTCTGGAGGGATGCAACGGCCAACAGCACATGGGGTGCTGCCACCTCTTGGATGTTCATAGCCAAAGCAAGTCTCTGTCCCAGAAAGGATGTATTTCAGTGATATTATGAAATGTTAACGGGCAATCTGTTCTGAAATAATTGCTCAGTGTGTTGGCCTCCTTTTCCATTTTAGAATTTCAAAGGCATTGCAGGCCAAAAGCAGTGCCAGCCTATTAGTGGTACCTACGCTGGTTAAATCTAGCCCATACAACCATGGCTACACAAAAGCTCTTCTTCTCAATTAATAAAATGCGATTAATGGTATCATTGAAAAACTCCTGCCACTTCAATTTAGAGCCAGTTAGAGCTTCAATTTAGAGCTGTGTGCAAATTTTAGGATATGCATTTTTTTTTTACCTGACACGATTAACAGTACCTAATTTATGGGATACGCCCAAATTTCTGTAGGGAAAAAAGAATGTTTACCAGAAACATACACGGTAATGACAGCTTCCTTCCCCTTCCTTCCCTACACACACACACAGGCTCACACACCTGCACCCCAGTTCAATTCCAGTTATTCAGTGACCACACCATCTCTCTTGCCACTGGGAAACGTCATATGTCCACCTTGGAAATATCAGTCCAGTTCCTGAGAAGAAATACGTTGTTTCTCTTATTCTCCCAGGTATAGGTCATTTGAGCAGTTGGGTTGTCACTTTTTTAACCTCCACATTTCCCTAAGGATAGTGAGAGGATGATTTAAACAGCAACATTAGCTGCTTTAGGCTAGATTTTCAAAGCTACACCAGGGGAGTTAAGAGCGCAAATCCTGTTATTGTTACAGGATTAATGCACAGAAGTCCCAGAATACCACTTTGGAAATATAGCCAAAGAATAATATTTTAATGTACTGTATGTTATTTTTAGACTCAGCTGTAGCCCGATTATCAACTAGCATATCAAAAATGAGACAAGACAGATAGCTTTCTTTAATCCAAAATTCTAATGAGGTTTTTGGTGTTTGTGTTTTTTTTGACACTTAGAAATCTGGATATTCGGAGGAAAAAAGTAAAAGAAACTATAGCAGCTACCTCCTACCTGCTCTGTTGCTATAGAGGCTGCTACTCAGAATACTGGTTCTACAGAATATTTTAGCATTGTTTTTTCTAAGAGAGGCAGGTGGTAGGAAAAAGAGGTACTGAATCATGGGGACCTCTTGACCACCCCATAAAAAGCTGCAAATCAACCACAGCACACTAATGATTTCAAGGCACAAGTCAGGGTTCCTGCCATCAGTCATTTCTATTTCTGCTTTTACACATCTTAGATTGTTGTTCAAAAATAACTGTCTACAAAAGGTCTTCCAGTTGGCATAACTTTGCTTTCAAGTTGCTTTCAAGTTGCCCTGTGGGCATCAACCAACGTTTATTGATTCTCTAGATGTTGAGTTTTATTACACTGGGCTTGTCTTTCCTTTTAGCCTCAGCATAACTGCATAGATTGAAGATGACCATATCACTGTCTCTAGGCTACATCTAGTCGGCCAAACGATGGCTCCCCCAAGAACTCCTACCTTTTTGTTAGTCAAGAAATACTCTACACCAGTAATTCCTCTCACTGACTTTCAAATCCCAGAGGATCTTCCATTGTCTCAGAAGGTATTGTATCTTTCTAAAAAGGGAAAGCACGCTTGCACTGATCTGTTTCTGTGTGGGGCATGGTGATGGGGCCCAACCCCACTTCCATAAACTCTAGGATTTCACTATGTCAGTACGGATGGTTTCACTTGTAGCTCTTCCTCTCGGGTCACCAAAGACTCACACACCCCAGAGCCGAACCCCTTTTGTACCACCAGTGACCGCCAGCTCTGACTCTGTTTTTCACAGTAGTGGTGACGAGGATTAAATGAGTAACATTCTAAGAGGCAATTCACACAGTGCTTGGGACATTGTAGACTCCCTGAGTTAAGGTAGCAGTAGCACTAACAATTTTAAAGATTCATCTCTTATGTTTATAGGCCTTTTTCAATTTATAAAATTATTTCTGTACTTTATCTCACCAGCGATACAGTGACGAGTCTTGGGGTGGATACTAACGCATTTAATGTGGAGCTAACTCAAGTTACATGCCGGTTTTTCCCATGTAGTTTGTACCTTGAGGTTGGCTATAAATAAGCCCTGGAATGAAATTCTCCATTTCAGTTTCTGGGGCGTTGTTCATATCATAACCACTACTCATCTGTGTTTCAACTCTGAAATGGGAGTGATTGGGTCCTAGACACTCAAAAACTAGAAAAGTGCTCCCAGTTATATATTTGAAAAAAACTTTTAATAGATTAATAATTCTTATAATATCTACTACTGCTATAACTCAATATATTAGGCACTATGACATACACTATGAACAGTTCCTCTCCTTAAGGAACAGTTGTCTAAGAACTATTAGAATGCTTGCACACACCTATATTCTACCAAGAATACAAACTTACTAGCACCTAGCACAGTAGCACACCTAATATCTTTTAATTCTACATATTCATGAAATAAATACATAAATGAGTAAACGCTATGAGTCACTAAAGATGAATTTCATTGTCAGTAGGTGCAAGCAGGAGAGACTGAGAACTTGATGCCTCTTCTATAAAACGGAGGAACCAGCAATGCACTGGAGAATTATTATGAGGATAAAGTGAGTCGAGGTATGTGAAGGACTGTGGTACTCAGCCTTCTCAAACGGCTTGCAATGACCCTCACCCCCTAGGTTTTAATGCCCTGTGTAATCCCCCATCCTTAAGCATGAATTGGTAGCTTAACAGAACTACTAGAATAAGAGGTGATGGGATGTCACTTCTGTGATTAGGTTACAAAGGGCTGACTTCCATCTTGCCAGCACTCTCTCTTGCTGGCACCTTCCTCACCCCCTCGCCTGTGACACGCTCATGTGTAGAGGGACTGAGGTAAACCTTCGACCAAGAGCTTGTGAGGAACTAAGGCCTTAGTCCAACAGCCCACGAGGAACTGAATCCTGCCAAAACCCACACGAATGAAAGTAATTCTCCCCTCGTCAAGCCTTGATTTGACCACAGCCCTGGGTAACACCTTGACTTCAGCTTTGTGAGAGACCCTACAGCTGAGGACCCAGTCAAGCCACACCAGGACTCCTGATCCACAGAAACTGGGAGATAACGAATGTTTTAAGGCACTCCATTTTGGGTAATTTGTCAGGCTGCAGCAATAGGTAACGGATACAAGGACCTATTGCACCATGGCCATCTTGAAGTATGCAATATATAGAAGCCATTTTTTTTTATAGTGGGGTTGTAAATTAAAGGGGCCTTATTTACAGGACTAGTTTTTAAAACGAGCAAAGAAAATCAGAGAGTTGCCCTTGCTAAGGAGAAGAACTAACTAGTCGGTAGAAAGGAATGACTAGGATCCATTCTGCTCGTGATCTCCTCAGCAAATACCAAGAGCTTGTCCTGTACGGCAACCAGCACCAAACAGCAGTGATGAAGGGATGTCTTCAGTTACACAACTGGTGGGCAAAGATGCAATTAAATTCACCACTGCTGAGCAGGGGTTGAAATGGCAGTAGTCTCCTAGAACCACTTCCGTAAAACATTGGGAAACATGCTTGTTTAGCATGAACCCTGGCCTTGCAGAAATTAAATGATTCCCTCAGCAGTCCTATTTTGAACTGTTCTCATCGCCTGCTGAAGACAGTTGGCTCTTAATGCATTTTATCGAAGCACTTTCTGTTCCTTGGATAAAAGGAAGTACATAAATTTCAAGTGCCATATTACCATACATGCATGGTTCTGTTTGGGCACAAGCACGTTGTTCTTGTCATAAATTCTGACTCAGAATGGGAACTCAGGATTTACCATCTCACTCTTTATAGTTACAAGATCGACTAAAGTGATTACAAGAAGAAATATGTAAGCTTTGAAACTGTTCACACCAGTGATGTGGTTCAGTAGCTTGTAAAAGTTGCAAATAACAGCAAGCCAAAAGAAGGAAATTTCAGGAAAGATATATTCTTAAAAACAGGGTTGGTTTCAGAATCCAGGAGCAGTTGGTTCTCTTTGGAGCCAGAATATCCTCTCCACTGCCTATTGTTGGACCGTGGTCCTTGGAAACTTGGGTTTACTGCCCTGTAGCACACCCTCCATCACACCAGAGTTTCTGGGGCCCCTCTCCGAAGGGTGGCACCCCCAGGAAGTGAGGGGCAGTCATTCTGAGGAATAAAATTTTCTCCAATCCTTTAAATCTTCAGCTACAAATTGTGTATGTGTGTGTGTGTGTGTGTGCGCGTGCGCGCGTGTGTGTGTGTGTGTGTGCGCGTATTGGTTTGGCTGTTTTAGCCTGTCAAGAGGAACCTAGAGCACCATTATAGGCTTTTTTGCCCTTGTCCTGGACTTTAGGCAGGATACAACAGCCACTAAAATGAAAGGCGATGCAGATAGAGCACTAGGGTGTGAACCTCAGCCTCACTCTTTACTAGCTGTGAGATCTTGAACAAATTATCTATATCCTCTAAGACTCAGTTTCCTCATATGAAAACAATAGAATGATATTACCTCTCTTACATGGTTAAGGTGAAGATTAAATGTGATAATCCATATAAGGCACTGAGCATTGTGCCTGACACACAGTAATACAGTGTAAACTTACTGCTTACAGTATTAACTGTTTTTTATGTTATTCATCCTATTTTCATGTGTCAAACTGTTAGCTCTTTGAGGACAAAGAATGTTGGGATCTGGGGCATGGATTTCTACATACAGTTGTCCCTTAGTAAACCACTCCCCCAGATATCAAAATCCACACATGCTCAAGTCCCTTACATAAAATGGCACACATATAACCTACGCACATCCTCCTGTATACTTTCTCTAGAATACTTATAATACCTAATACAATGTAAATGCTATGTAAATAGTTGTAAATACAATGTAAATGCTATGTAAATAGTTGCCAGTGTGCAGCAAATTCAAGTTTTGCTTTTTGGAACTTTCTAGAATTTTTTTTCAAATATTTGAATCTATGAATGTGGAACTCTCAAATACTGAAGGCAGATTGTAGTTGGAAATTTCTGAGCCATTTTTCAGTGAGATTACCTAGGCTGAAAAATCCCTGCCAAGCAGTCCTGAGAATGTCCTCTTTCTACTCAGTCTATATTCCCTCCCTTGATGATTTCATCCCCTACTGATTTTAAATACTATATGCTTGCCACCAACTCCCAAATTTATATCTCCAGCCTAGATCTCTTCTTGAACTCCAGATTCTGTGTCTAACTGCCTTTTTGACATCTTCATTAGGAAGTCTTACAAGTATCTCAAACTAAATATATCCAAAGTGGGATCCTCTCAAGAATACATGTTGGGACGTCCCTGGTGGCACAGTGGTTAAGAACCTGCCCGCCAGTGCAGGGGACATGGGTTTGAGCCTTGGTTGGGGAAGATGCCACATGCATGGCGCAACTAAGCCCATGCGCCACAACCTCTGAGCCTCCTCTCTAGAGCCTGCGAGCCACAACTACTGAAGCTGCGTGCCACAACTACTGAAGCCCATGTGCCTAGAGCCCCTGCTCCACAGCAAGAGAAGCCACCGGAATGAGAAGCCCGCGCACCACAACGAAGAATAGCCCCCACTCACCGCAACGAAGAATAGACCCCGCTCGCCGCAACTAGAGATAGCTCAGGTGCAGCAACGAAGACCCAAGGCAGCCAAAAATAATTAAATATTTTTTAAAAAAGAATACATGTTGTGTTTAGCTGTTATGACTCTTTAGATTCTTTGATCTGGAAAAATTCCTCAGTCTTTCCCCATTTTTAATGTACTAGACACTCTAAGATGTGTTGCATTTTGGAGGATGACCTCTGTCTTAGTCCATTCGGGCTGCTATAACAAAATACCACTGAATGGGTACCTTAAAAACAGCAAACATTTATTTCTCACAGTTCTGGAGACTGGGAAGTCCAAGCTCAAGGCACCAGGATGGTCATGTTTTGGTGAGGGCCTCTCCTGGTTCATAGTTCACACCTTCTCACTGTGTCCTCATATGGTGGAAGGGGGCTAGGGAATCTCTCTGGAGCCTCTCTTTTAAGGCACTAATCCCATTCAGGAGGATTTCACCTTTATGACATGAGCACCTCCCAAAGGTCCCACCTCCTAACAATATCACATTAGGCGTTGAGATTCCAGCATCTGAATTTTGGAGGAACACAAACATTCAGACCATAGCAACCTCCAACATGGAACATCTGATGTTTCCTCATGATCTGGCTCTGGAAGTTCATTCTTAGAAAGAATTCCGCAGAAACAATGCCACGCTCTTCTCAGTGTATCACATTAAAAGATACATAACATCAATCCATACAACATGGGTGATGTTAACCTTGGTCACATAGTCATGTTGATATCTGCCAGGTTTCTCCACTTAAATTCACCATTTTTTTCCTTTGTAATTGATTAATATTTTATGGAGAGCTATTCCTATATTATATCAAAATACCCTGTTCCTTGCGAATCTTCAGCCTTAGCTGATTGCCCATTTCAGCCAAACTCAACCACTTCTGTGCAGGCTGCCAAATGGCAAGTCTCTGTTTACATTACTCATGCTACATTTATTAGTTGGCATTCTACAGGAAAGACAAGCTTTCCCTTTTATTTATTTAGATATATGGATTCATGGATTCACGATTTATTCAATGAGTTGTAATCCATTCTTCTTCTTTTTTTAATGCTAAGATTGTCCCTGATTTGGCCAGTGGGAGCCCCTGTGTCCTTCTGAAATGTCCCCGCTATTCACTGAGTATTTCCTTATTTTCTAACATAAGAAGATGTTCCAGGCCATGCCCCCACCTTGGAATCAGCCATTGGCCATTTCTCCAACGACCCCTAGTTTCGTTTAGTGCAGAATGGTATTTATTTTTTACTGATGCACCCCAAGGACCTACTAGGTATCTGGCACATAGAAAAAACTCAATAGATAATTGTTGAATAACTGAATTAATTAACGGATTAATATGAGATTATCTCCGTTTTACTTGTGAGGAAACTGTATCTCAGGAAAACCAAAAAAGTTTTTCTAGGACTCATAAAGGTTAAAATAAATTTCCCAGGGTCACATAATATTAAGTCATTCCTGAAATTCTATCCCCAAATTGTTTAATTTTTAAACCACTTGGCATTTTAATAAATATTCATTAATTTGATTGACTGAGAATGGGCACCTCCAAGGTACCTAACTTAGAACAAAAATCATTTTAAGAACTATGATGATTTATTGTGTATTAGATATTGGTATTTCCTCAAAAAGAAAATCCTAGTTTTGTCACATGTTAAGGAGCAGAATCAGAAAGAGGTTCTTGAGAAGTTGGTGATATCTCAGAGTCACTGAGATCCTCAACATGATTATTTCTATACTTTCTAATTTTACTTCCTTTATTGGTCCAGGCCCCTCATAAAGAAAGAAAATCCCAGGGTAAATAGGTTTTATACACAAAGATGTTCATAATGGCATTGTTTATTATAGTAAAATGGTAAAAACAACCAAATGTCTACCATATGGGAATGGTTAAGTAAACTGTGGTATATGCCTTCATCAGTAATTGAGTTTGTACTTGTTGTCCTCCAGTCAAACTCAATGACAGATTTACCCAGATTAAACTATAATGACAAATCACATATATTGAGTGCTTACTACATGCCAGGCAATGTTTCGAATAATTTATATGTATTATCTCTTTTAACCCTCATGAAATCCGTATGAGACAGGTAATATTATGAACACTATTTTACAGATGAGGAATCTGGGGCTCAGGAAGGCTAAGAGTCAAGGAGTAGACTAATGAGGGAAATGGCCTTTCCATCATTCTAGAAAGGTAGAGACAGAGACACCTGGGCTCTCATCCTGCTTCCTCCCCTTTAAATGTCTGGGTCTAATAAGGAGAAAGAAGAAACATAGTGATTTGAACAAGAATGTTTAATATAAAGAACTACTAACTATATCAGGAGATTGGAGTAAAAAGGAATTGGCTACTAAGAACTAAAGGGAACTCTGAAGGATATGGAATTAAGGAGCAGCTACTACCCCCAGGGATGAGATACAGTACCCAAGGAATGACCCCAGCCTCTCCTCAAGCAGGACTGATATCCGGACTTCACTGGAGAGAGCACAGACACACAATGAATGGCAGAGAAACAGTTATGGTGCAATGCTGACCAAACATGCTGGAAATCTGCTTCTGGAACTTGCTGGTAATCCATTCTCTAGGGTATTGGGAAAGCTGTTCATAGGGAGATGTCTCACTAGAGGCATTCCACTACAAAACCACCCAGGAAGAGATGAAAGAGTAACCTGCTGGTCACTGGGTATGGCTGGCTACCATGCGTGGTAGGTGCTGGTCAGAGCCAGGTGCTGGAAAAGCCACATGCACTCCAGGAGCCTGCCTAGGGAGCAGAGGCCAGACTAGAAAGCAAAATTCTTTCCCCCTGCAATGTCTCTCAAGCACTGTCTACTAACAAAGCTTAACATGGCACCATGTGGCAAAGAAAAATTACTTAAAGGGCCTACATCCATTCTCTAAGAGTAGGCAATGAAAGGCAAATTTGTAACTGTGAGGCAATAAACTGAGAACTGACACATCTTCCAAGGCAGGAACATCACTTATGCTTGCTGAGTTTGGTTCCAGGAAAGTTCAGTGTTATAATAATTATCTTCAACAGAAGTGTATCGTTTGTTGGTGTAAATTCTTCCAAGAATACAAAAGAGTGGTGAAAGGGTTGTGAAGCCTTCCAGATCCAGAGACCTACTATGGACAGTATCTGCTGAAGTCATGTGCCTCGTCTGGTTCAGTGTAGAGCAAGAAAAGCTATGCTGAGATATGCTACAACTGCTCCCACCCTTTGAGGACAACTTGATATCCATAAGATTTTACATCCCTGCCTTACTAATTTGGGAACATAATCAAAGCTGACTCTATGTGTATGTTGCAGTCTCCTCCACCAAGTTATGTCCTTTCTGAAATGCCATTGCACTCCATGGCGTGTTATGCAACCATCAAAAATGTTATTAAAAAGAGTTCATGGTAAAATGGAAAAATGCTTATGTTATAATTCACATGAAAAAAAGTAGGGTGCAAAATTGTAATATGTGAAACAAGCAAAGCTTTGTAAGAAAGAAAGAATAGAAGGAAATACCCACCAAATCAGTCATTGTCTCTGGGTAGAATCAGGGTAATTTTTCTCTTTTTCCTATTATTTTTCTATATTTTACAAATTTTACTATAGTGAACACATACTGGTTATAACTTTGGGACAAAATAATTTACATACCAATAACAACAACTATATATATATATATATATATATATATATATATGTCTTAAACTGAGCCAAAGTTTGGGATCTAGAATTTGACAAATAGAGTTCTCTATAGAGTATCTGAACCAGTTCTCTAAAGTTCACCCAAGCTGACTGGAACTTGATAGCAGTTTGAACTGAGATTAGACATATTGTCTACTCTGGATGAGATAGAAAAGGGCAGTATATTTACAAAATAAAATGGACTCTACTTCCTGCAACTTGAGTTATTGAGACTTATACATATATCTGATAAGATATAAGAGAAAACCCAATATAAAGAATTAACCAGCCAAAGACTGAAATTCAGCCAAATCTAAGTAAAACCAGCAGGATTTGAAATGTCAGCAACTTTCTCGTTTAAGACTAGGCAAGCCAGTCTCCTTTTAGTTCTAATAGCAATTTGGAGGAATCCCCTAAACACTGAACTCTCAGTTTAGGCATCTCTTCCTGGAAATTTTTATTTAAATGTCCCAATACAAAGCAGTATTGTATTCCCCAAAATCATGGTTGATACTAAATAATAAGAGTTCTGCAATTCTAAACTCTAGGACACCCTCACACTTCCCCTGCATAAACCTGGGCAGCCACACCTCTCTTCCAATCCCATAATAACTTTTAAGAGGAAAAAAAAAATTGGATAAGATGTAAGAAATTCAAATAGCAAATAGTAAGGATTTTAAAATGATAGGAATAGCATTGTTCATTATCTGTGGATGCCCCTGCGCAGCCTGTCACTGGGAAAAGACAAACTGAACGGACCATCTAAATGAAATCTGCTGGGAGGCAAAGGATGACTTCATGACATCTGAGGATCCCTTCCAGTTCTGGGACTACATTATTTGGCAGAGATCTGGTATACAAGGAACATGTTAGAAAGAAACATTCATCCTACAACAGAATGAAGAGAGGAAGAAAAGTTGAGGCTATGAAGGAAGAGGAATACTAACTAGGGTGATCACAGTTTGCCAAGGAATGTCCTGATTTTAGCACTGGAAGTTCCACATCCCCACATTCATGGGCAAACCAGAATGGCTGGTTAGCCTACTACTTGGATCTGACAAAGATTAGCTTCTTTGGGTTTCCATGCAAATTAAAATTAATTTCCATGCAAATTCTAATTAACTAAGCCTCATGAACCCCTTGCCAGGGAGATAACTAATTGCCTCACTTTCAACCAATGACACTGATTTCTGCCCCTTCCGACCAGCTCCATTTAAGCATATTCTCACCCTCACCCACGCAAGAGCGGGCCTCTATGAGTCCTTCCAATTGCAGATAAAGGAGCAGCTGGTGTGTGGCTAAATCCTGGGACCTGCTGGAAATGTTTAGGAAAAAAAGCTTATTCTTTCCTTTACTAACTATAAAATGGCAAGCCCTCCAGGAGAAAGAGGCCTCGTCTTTGGTGGTCAGTTCTCTGACTATGTAAGAAATGTGTTACTAAAATCCTAAAAAACTCAGAGGCCCACATGGTTAAGTTTTTGATGAGCACTCCCTTCAGAAAGCACAATTCAACAACCCAAATTATTGAATAATCCATCCTATTATTTACTTGCTTCATTTTTAAAGGCAATAAAGAGTATCCACATATGTGATCTGCACAGTACTTTCCTTTTTTCCATGCTTTCTCTCACTTACTTCCTTCTGATGTTTAATTCTCTCCACTGCCCTCTGTGATCCCCAGAAAACTTCCTCCTCCATCCCCAGCCTGTGTGGTTTTCTTTCCATTTTCTGCTCCCTCTACTCTTAGCATATTAGCTTATCTCCCCTAAAGACAAAGCTTTTTCATAAAGAGGTGGAAGGAGGGGAGAAATTAGGTGGGTAATTACAGGATTCTCTTTGGCAGCCTAGGAAAGATAGGAAGTTTGAGAATATTCCCATGTTAATTATTTTTGTTCCATGGCACTCCTAATGCTGGTAAGCATCTGATATAGATCCCATAGCATGCCGGTGCTGAAAAGGACTGTAGAATTCATGAGCCCAATTCCCAAATTTTAACAAATGAGAAAACTAGCAGCGATATTAAATAACTTGTACAAGGTCTCTAAGTGTCCTTTTCATTGCTTTATGCTGTATGTGCTTAAATACTGTGACCTGTGGTTATCAAAAGGAATAATGTCAATGCCCTCCAGCCAGAGACCGCCAGAAATACAGTTATAGTTGATTATGTTGGGATTATGGCATGCTGCAGCAAGGAAAAACACACACAGTGAGGAACCACAGGGCATCTCATAAGAAAGTGTTAAAAAGGACTTATTATAGAATTTGGGCTCTGTTAGATGATCTGGGGGAGGGATTAAGGAAGCAGGCTTTGCTCTGGATTGGATGCTATCAGAAAGTGGGAGTACTTCTATGACTATCATAATAAATCTTATCTAGAAAGAGGGAAGACTAGAGCCAGGCTAAGGCTGTAATTGCTAAAGAATCCACAGTCACTCATATTAGCCAGAATAAAGAAATGTTTTGTCATGCTTGTGAATTGGACAATGTCCATATTTTGTCTGTGTTCAAACATGGTTACACAGTGGTCTTGTTTGTTTGTTTGTTTCCTTAATCTTCCATGGTCACAGAGTGGCCTTGTCTGCTGTTGATGTTTTGTGAAATTGTTTATATTCAACAGGAAAGCACCAAGACTCAGTGTCTGTCTCCTGGAAGTTGAGGACTGCTTTTCTCTTTCACATAATAATAAAACTACCTTCCAATGAGTGCTTTTAATGTGCCAGGAAAGTTTTCATCTTCATCACCAATCCAGGAGGTAGGTATAATTCTAATTTTCAGACGAAGAAAGAAAGGCTTGGTGAGGTTTTTCATTTGTCAGTGTCACAGAGCTAGTAAATGGTAGGGGCTGGGCCTCAAAACTAGGTAGTCTATCTCCATGGTCTGTACTCTGATCTGCTCTGTGGTACTGCCAAGTGTACACCAGAATATTGTTGGGAGGTGGGGGGCAGTTAATCTGTGGCGATGTGGGACGTTGTTGCAGTAGATACAATGGGGGGAATAAAGTGTCAGGAATTGCAGGCTGCACTGAATGATTGGATCATGAGACACTCAGGCTGGAAGAAGAGAAAATGTGGAAAAAAACAGCTGTGACATTTTGACCATAAAACGTTCTACGGGAATAGTCTAATAAAAGGAAAGCTGACTTATTGTTCCACAACTGAAGAATGAGTTTTATGATTTAGAATATTATTTTAAACTTTACTCTGTTTTCAGTATGAATTTAAATTAACAGACAGAAGAAGGAAAAAAATCAGCAGCAACTCCTCTGGCAGTCAGTCAGAGGATCTCAGTGAAGTCAAATGGTAAAGCAAAATTGTTCAGGGCTTTGTGATGGAAGCTGCAGGCACCTAGCAGTACCAGTGACTTAATCATAATAATTAGGGGAGAAATATAGTTATTAATAACCTCATAAATGCATTCACTTTTCAGAATCACCTTACAGATTGAAATGACAGAACGAAGCTCAAATTAACAGACAAAAGCCCCCATTCCACGGTTCCCCCACGCATCTCCAGCTCCTCCTGACTTTAGAGGGTGTTCTGGGCACACAGAAAGAACAGGAGCAGGATATCGATCTATTTCTAGTATTCAAAAAAATTCTTCTCTGTAAATTTCAAGGCAGCCAAGATCCTAATGTTACAGCAGCACTACATTCTGTGCTCACCTTAACAGATCTAAGTAAGAGCACTGAGATACAATATGCACTCCTTTCCCAAACTAAACAGAAACAGAGTTCTTTCAGGTGTGGGGTGGGAGGTGGTTTGATAAAAAGAAAGAAAGATAGGAATGGAAAAGCTTACTCTTCAGCTATCACAGCCTTTTCACCAATCTGTTCTCATTACACATTCACTCTTCCAGGTAGAATTCAACAACCTGCCATGCCTCTACTTGTGACAGGCACTGTGCTAGGCTCTAGGGAAGAAAAGTCAGTTAAGACTCAATCCCTGCTCCCACAAAATTCTGCTTAGATTGTGTATTAGATTTTCCTTTCCAACATACCTTGCATAGTATTTGATAGATATTTCTTACTGATGACAATTACAAGGATGATATTGGCAATGATGACAAATGAAAAGCATAGCTGACAAGTGTAAGTGGCAAATATGAAAAGATCCTGTCTCAAAGAAACTTTTATTCCAAAAAGTATTTATTGAGCAAGAATTTTGTGGTTAAGATGTTGCCCGGGGCTCTGTGAGAGGCCCAGTAAAGGTTTCCACTCCCAGGAAGGTCTGGTGATCCTATAAGCTCATTCCAGAGTGGGTAGAAATCCCCAGGTCAGCCTTTGGTCTCTCCAGGTCTCCAAATGACTGGTGGTCAGTGGAGATTTGGCCTGGCTGCTTCAGTTTCCATCACACCTCTAGCGTGCATTGAAAATTGGCCCAGGGAAGTAGTATATGGGACAAATAACAACAAAACAGAGTGAATTTACTCATTCTATGGGCAACAATACCAGAGAAAGCACTGTACATCCCACATTTTCAAGGCTGTGCATTCAAGGCACGGCTACTCCTGGGCCTGCAGCAGGATAGCAGCACATGAAAACCGCATGAGCTCGTGTCTGCAGCTTATCTTCTCCAGCACAAGGTCTTAAGAAAGATGTGTCCGTATGGGAAGTCACTTGACTATGCCATGCACTGAAGCAACCAGTTTCATTTCAAAGTATCAGTGAGCATTGTGTGGACACAGAGCTACAAGGTTAAGTGACAAGAACACGGATAATTTCCCAGATATTTTCTAGGAGCAAATAATAGTCACTGGCTGAGGGATGGATTCTTTGAAGGTGCACATATCTGCCTCTGCCCCAATAAGAAGGACCATACCTCTGCTTGCCTCCCTGCCTCTGTCCCCTCCATCCCCAACTGGCACATCCTTGCAAAGACATCTGCTTTTCTGGATTCCCAGATGGTCCACCTCATCCAAACTTCCCAGGACCCTTAGCCAAGCCCTGGATTCTACATTTGCTCTACTTTTCTCCATTCCATATGACCACTATATCTTCACATTTGCTATTGTGATCATTGTTGAACCACAATGATGAGGATGGATGAGGATAAAGATACGCTTCTCAGCACAGCATACAGAAGGGAAGGGATGGTCCTGGTTGTTAAATCAGAGGTTCTTAGCCCCAATAATTTTAAAAAGGCAGATGAATCTCTGCTGATTGGGATCAGAACCTCAAGACTCTTCTTAGCAAGCCTCTTCTATCAATCAAAAACAGCCAACGGGGAAAGCAATTTACATGCACTGAGTATTTACTATTTGCCTGGCCCTCTGTTAGGTGCCTAATACTACCTATTTATCTGCATATTAGTCTGGCAAGCTTGATATTATTATATTCAGTAATTTCTACAAAACATTCCAGAGCCTGAAAAAGAAAAGATAAAGAACTTGCCCAAGGTCATCCAATTATTAAGTAAAAGAACTGAGCTTGGAGCCCAAGTCTATCTGATGCCACAGCTTTCACTGCATTCCTTAGGTGTTCATTCTGAAAATGTACAACAGAGGGTCATGGGGGTGAGAGACCTTCCTTCAGGGTCGTAGTCCATAAAGTCAACAAATCATACTTACCTCTCCTATAAACTTCACAGGAGCAAATGGATTCTAACCCCTTAGATTATCTAAATACATTTGTGATTTTTGTTAAAGCAAAGTAGCAATTATGTACTTGAAATATTTATAAAATAAGTCAAATACATTTGAGGAAAAATGTAAAAGCGTTGCAATTAAAGAGATCTGCACATACTGCAGGGTGTCTTTCTAACAAAAGGAGTAAGAAATAATGTTGCTAATAAAAACAATGATGATCTTGTTTAAATGTCCTAATAACTCATTTAGCACTGTTCTGAGTGGAACTATATATTAGTAATTTCAAAAAAAGTCTTTGATGAAAGATTAAATATATCTTCTGCTCATTCCCCTCTGCAAAGCTAGTGATTGAAGTAGGCTTATTTGTCCCCTTTCTTCTAGTAGAATGTTTTAAGTGATATATAAATGTTTTTTCCTTGTATTCATACTGTAAGAGGAACCAAGTGGGTAATAAGAATAAGGAGTTATACTGATGTATCGCAAAGTAATGGGTGCCTCCACCATTACCATCACACACACACACACACACACACACACACACACACACACACACACACTTACTTTAAATTCTCACTTGGGTTTCTATTGATAATAAGAACCAGGCAGATCTCACATTGCAAAATAAATATTCATTTAGAAAACTACATTAAATAGGAACTAATCTAACACAATTTCCTATTCATCTTTGGAAAGATTATCATGCTAATTAATAAAAAGCAGGGTTTAGTTTAGTTTTGTTTTCAGAAAGAGGGGATCTAAAAGTATACAGTATAATATATACTTAGCTCTTCCAGCAGAAATAAAGATTGGTTGATTAAATTCTAGACTGAAAAATTTCTCTTTGACACTTCAAATTTAACAATGTACAATATCTGTAGTACTTCTAAGCTACCAGTGTGGGAAACACAGGCCAACCCATTGTAGTCTCTTTTGAGATGTAGGACACTTAGTGATAGATCAAAATAATCACATGCTGTGAAATGGTCCACCTAAATGAACAAACCTACACTTAGCAAACTTATCAGACTGGTCATTCTTTTAAAATCCTATTTAGAGGACAATATTGGATATAAAGACCTTTGGCTGCAGAGCTATACTGAAACTCTCTAATGCAAAGCAAAATGGCTATAGTACTAATCATACTTTCTATAGGTAATTCACTGCCTCCACAGCTGCTACGGGCTTGCTCTTTGAGAAAGACAATATCTTATCCTTTCTTATTGTCTCAGTGCCTAGTATTAGGCATTCAGTAAATATTAGTTAAATGGAATGAATGAATCCATCAATTAACATTTGGTATGAAATAATTTCTACATGAGTATGCATATTTTGAGTGTTTTCTTCATCAGACGTTATCTGAAAAACATTCTAATTCTCAATAAAACAGGTCAAGTCTTATTTCTGCAACCCACTAAGCCAGGTACAACCTAAAACATGTTGATTCAGGCCCCCCAAAAAATGAGCATCAAGGGAGGTCATATTTTCCTCTGTGGACAAGATTCAAGCTTGTTAAAGACAAGCCTTGGGGCTCTGCCCAATTCCCTTCCAGCCCAGGGACACAAAATCCCTGAGGAGGAAACTATAATGAAAAGAAGCACGAGGATATTGAGTAATCTATTTGCTCCAAGTTAAGGTGGAATGAAAAACTGAACTCGAAAAGGAGGCACAATAGCTGAGATGTCAAAGAAGTCTGCATAAAAGAGCCATCTCTCTTCCTGCAGAAACAAATCAGCTAAAAACCCCAGCCCTTCAAGAGCAAAAATGGTCTTCTTTAGGGGTGACTATATAGGTGTAAATTTAGGCTGACTCCTGATAAAAAGGGACTGATTTATTTCAGTCAGTTTTTGAAACTATTAGATCAGCACTTTTCTTCTACCTTCAGGCTGAGGATCTCCTTGCTTCCCAAGCCTACCTGTTCTAGGACATGCCTTAGCCTCTTTCTACCTGTCAGCCTTTCCTCTGTAACCACTTAGCCTGAGTCCTGACCACGACTCCAATACTGAATCCCGCACCTTCATCTAAGTCAGGCCAGAGTCCCAGTCCATTTTAGAGCCACAGACCTGATCCTCATTCCTCAGCCCAAGAAAGACACATCGCTGAAGACAGGGTTGAGAGAAGGTGCTGTGCGGTTGATACATGAGCAGAACAGAAATAGAAAGTATTTTGATATTTCCTCCAGGAGCTTATGAAACCCGTGAACACCTGGATTTGCAATTTTACATCCATCACTGTAGTTTTATATTTTAGGTTGAAAATGTTTCAGCATATTGGATAGAAGTAGAAGAAAGAACAAGCAAGGGGCTATCATGTCAGACACACACACACACACACACACACACACACACACACACACGCACAGCTTTAAAATGAGGCCTGTGATCACGTGATTTAAGCCTCGTCTGAAACCTGTCAGTCTCTTTCAATGTTTCCCTCAGGTTCCTGTGACTTTAATACTGTATGAGGCTGTCATGCAGTATAATAATCAGGTATCATAGAATATTCTTTTAATTTAGGGGTGATTGAGTATCACTTTTTATAAGTTCGTTGAGGTTAGAATAAAAAGAAATCAGTTCATCAGAGAAACAGAATAGAGAGGTGGTTTCCTAGGGCTGGGTGGTGGGGGAAATGGGGAGATAATGGTCAAAGGGTACAAACTTCCAGTTATAAGAGTAACAAGTTCTGGGGATCTAATGTACAGCATGGTGATTGCAGCTAATAATATTGTATTATGTATTTGAAAGTTGCTAAGACAGTAGATCTTAAATATTATCACTACATAAAAGAAATGGTAATTATGTGACGAGGTGGAGGTGTTAGCTAATAGCTAATGCTATGGCAGTAATCAGTTTGCAATATATAAGTGTATCAAACCAGCATGTTGTACACCTTAAACTTAATACTATTTGTCCATTATATCTCAATAAAGCTAGGGCTTGGGGGGGGGGAAGAAATTGGTTTATATTATAGCAAGAGGGATTTAGTTTACTTATAATAATTTCCCAATGGTGAGAACTTGCACCAGCAGCATGTGGTGCGTGTGGAAGGGAGAGGGTCCTGGATCTGAGAAACTGGGTTGGCTTTATCATATATTAATTGTGACTTTAATCAAGCTATTGGACCTCTCTGAATTCAAGTTGGCATGAGGTTTATTTATTTATTTAATATTTATTTATTTATTTATTTTGGCTGCGCCGGGTCTCAGTTGCAGCAGGCAGGATCTTTAGTTGTGGCGTGAGGACTTCTTAGTTGTGGGATGCAGACTCTTAGTTGCGGCATGAGGACTGCTTAGTTGTGGCATGCAGGCTTCTTAATTGTGGCATGTGAACTCTTAGTTGCAGCATGCATGAGGAATCTAGTTCCCTGACCAGGGATCAAACCCAGGTCCCCTGCATTGGGAACGTGGAGTCTTACCCACTGGACCACCAGGGAAGCCCCTGGTGTGAGGTTTAAATGAGATAATATAGGAAAAGTACTTTGTATATCAAAAAGTGTTTTTAAAAATAGTGTTATTATTGTCATAGTATGAATCCAGTAAGGTAACCCAAGTTTCTCATTACTGGCACACAATTGGCCTGAGCCTTCACTTTCACCAGGAAAGAACTGCAGTGTGGGATGAGGGATGGCTACAGTTCTGTTTAGACAAGAAGAATAAGGAAAGGAAGGCCTAGCCCCAGGAATATGCTGCAGTGTCAACAGATGATTAGAAGATGGTAACAGCAGGTGGCTGTGGTCTCATCCCCATTAAAGATGGCTTCAAGTGTAGAAAGGCCAGACAAAAACTTCAGTAGGAAATAGGAAGATTGGGTGAGGAGATATTGAAAAATCATAGAGTTAACTTTAACTCAAAACTCTAAGCTAGACATATTGTAATAAAAGATAGTAAAAGGACTTCTAGGTTTGAGCTCAGAACCTTTAAGGAACCATATTTTGTAGGAGGGAGGCCAGAATACTGTCCCAATTTTCAAAGAGGGGCCTTTTTCAGAAATAATGATCAACTGAGCTTAACATAAATCCTCAGAAAATCTTAAATGGATCACTTTAAATGACTTTTGAGAATAATTATCTTATAGAACAGAGTGTAAATATTTTCAAACCTTGACATGCTGACAGAAAAATTACAGCTGAGAGGAGCGAGAGGGTAAAGGATGTACTTTCATTTTTTATTTTTTTAAATATTTATTCATAGGGCTTCCCTGGTGGCGCAGTGGTTGGGAGTCCGCCTGCCGATGCAGGGGACGTGGGTTCGTGCCCCGGTCCGGGAAGATCCCGCATGCCGCGGAGCGGCTGGGCCCGTGAGCCATGGCCGCTGAGCCTGCGCGTCCGGGGCCTGGGCTCCGCGGCGGGAGAGGCCACAGCAGTGAGAGGCCCGCGTACCGCAAAAAAAAAAAAAAAAAAAAAAAATTTATTCATTTATTTATTTGGCTACACCGGGTCTTAATTGTAGCATGTGGGATCTTTGTTGCCACATGCGGGATCTTCGTTGCAGCATGCAGGATCTTTAGTTGCAGCATGCAAACTCTTAGTTACGACATGAATGTGGGATCTAGTTCCCTGACCAGGGATCGAACCCAGGCCCCCTGCATTGGGAGCGCAGAATCTTAGCCACTGGACCACCAGGGAAGTTCCAAGAAGGTATTTTTAAAAAGGCAGGGAGGTATGGATATCAATATCCTCATCTTAGAAAGTAAATGGTCAAGAAATTAAGTCAGTAGTTGATTGACCAAGAAAAAGATTTAAGTACATTATCTTGAGTTAAAAAAGTAACCTTTAGAACAACTAAAAATAGTGATATAATTACATTACAAAAAGGAAGAGAGATGGGGGTGATGAATGAACTAAATTCTCACCTACCATAGCAGGATATCATTATAAAATGCCTGCGCAAATGAATCAAGAAACACGTAGTAAGTGTGCTTTTAGAGATTTGGGAGTAACAGAAAACGAAATAAAGTAGAAACAGTTAAAGGTGCAGACTTCTGAGAAGTGAGGAGTGGGATGGAATAATGATACTTCTCAGTGTTAACTCTTCCACACTGTTCAATTTTTTTTTAGCTTAAACCATGTTCATGGTTTACTTACATTTTTTAAAAACTGTTTTTAAAATGATACATGTGCAGTTTAGAAAAAGCTACTAATCTCTAGGACATCCTATAAGCTCACCAAGAACAACTTATCCCACACCAGCCTGGATAGGATAGGAGGTTGGTAGGAAAAGATCCTATTTATTTCTTTCCACCTCACACAGTATCCAGAATATAATATGCATTCAACAACTCTTTCTTGAATGAATGAATGAATGAATGAATGACGTCTCAGGTTTCAGCCATTAAGTCTCAGATGAAGTCTTTGTGTGTACAGTGAAGGAATTCAGGTGGACTAGAGTACAATGGATGATTTGTTTGAGTGGATGTAGCTGAATCTTTCCAATCCAAAAGCCCTACATTGGGCATTGGCGTAATTCCAGATCTCTCCTAGGGATCACCAGCACCCTCTGAATCACTGCTACCAAGACTTGCCAGTAACCACGCTCAGCACTGGCTACAGGGACTTCACCTCTCCCGCGCCCAGTTAAGACTCTAGCTCCACAAGAGTATCCAAACACCGAGGGGAAATTTTCCCTCTGTATCTGTTAGGTGTATTTAGCTGCAACTCCACCTTCAAAAGGAGGCTTGGAGTGAGTCTTTTAACAGCATGAAAACATTATTTTGTGTTGAACTTGATTTTAAATACTGTGGCTCACTGTTTGTAATTTAATAATTAATCTGGCTTTGAGTTCCTCTGCTACCAAAACATTTTGAAGGTAGGTCTCCACAGCTGAAATGGACCATTCAGACAGCTAGGTCGAGAGATAAAACACTGCATACAAATTCAGAGCTGGGTGAATTAATTTTCCAGGTCTAGCTGGCTCTTGAATACATACATTTGCTTAAGAAAATTCCCCAGCATCTGGCTCTTTTTCTTTCTGTGTAAGGACAAGCACAGGGAGAGGAAAGTACGCCATCTGTCCTGAATGTAACTAATTCATTCCTCTTAATGCTAGGTGGAAACCACAATTTTACAAGTCAGAGAAGAAAACTTTAGAAATAATCAATGAAGTAACCTTAAATATACCTTTGTGTGATACCAGACAAGGTGTTCACTTTCAACTTCAAGTTTTTCTTACTCCTAAATATAATACCTTCAGTTTGAATGTAATATGCTAGAGTACGCTTGAAAGAAAATGTAAGACCTGCGTTTCCGTGGAGGAAGTCACTCTTGAAATGGATTTTGAGAGATGGATAAGATTTCACCAGGTAAAGTCTGGAATGGAAAATCATTCCAGGAAAAGAAGAATCTGGAGGCTTAAAAATAAATAAATAAAAAGTAATTTCTGACAGTTATGTCAGAATGTCACTTCTGAAGCAGAAGTGAGTTACCACAAATGACTCTGCTCAAATAGCTATTTATTCCCTCTCCTGTAATCTCCCTTACCATCCTCCTGCCACTATCCTCTCCCTGCTGCTCCATATAGCAAGCGTACCACATCAAACTGGAAAACTGTGACTCCAAGATAGGAAGCCCAGCTTGACAGGAGCAAAGCTGAATAGCTCTCTAAATCCAGACTCAAAAGCTCTGCCATTGAGTCTTAATGTCATTTAATGATAAATGATCCTTTCCCCACAATTTGCCACTGTTGTTAAACAGTGGTCTTAACAGGGCTCTCCCACCTGCACTCTACCTTTGTAATTAGTGCATCTGGTCTCTGTGCATATATTTCATGGGTGACTCACATATAAGCTAAGTGATAGGTAACCAAATTACAAGGCTATAAATACATCAAGTGTTGCCTGGGAAAAAAGCCTGAGTGGTTTATGAAGTCAGCAATATTCTGATAACTGATCCTTACAACAGAGCTTAGTTTTCTTTCCCTCCCCCCTCCTCCCCACTTAAGTAATTTGATATTATGTATGTCTCTAAGCATAAATCACAAGTGAATTATTGGAAAAAGGTAACTTGGGCCTGAAAGATTTTAATTATAGCAACATTTTTTATTCATGAGAAGTCTCAGCTGGACCATCTCCAAATAGTCTGCATCTACCCAGAACATTTGGAAACAGGCAAGAACTTGTGGTATATAAAGCAAATCTGGCCATGCACCAATTGACTTCTTCCCTTGGTATCATCATTTTGTTTTTTCTGTCCAAGTGGTTGTTACCTACTGAATCCTAGAAAGAAATCCATTGGGTAGGATTTCCCAAAGTGCGGAATCCCAGGTTTCATAAGTCAAAAGGACCAAAATTGGCAGGAGATATCGTAACAATGAAGACAACCAACACTGAATAGAAATCTACAGTTAATACTTTGCCAGTTCTATGCTCTCTGCATACCAATATCAGAGCTATTTTTATTTAAATTTTAAAAATTGTCCTCCTGCCTAAAAAACTTCTGTTAGCATGAAGACTAAGCTTTTAATCTGAACTCCTCTTATATAGTTCTATGTCATGATGTAGTTCTGACTCCTTATTGAAAGAAAGAATGATGTTTTACCCATCTTTGTACCCCAAGCACCTATTGCAGAGCCTAACATAAAATTGGTGCTTATCAAACGTTTGTGCTAAACTATAAACTAAACCTAATTAAACAGGTCTTGAATCCATGTGGGGGTGTGTGTGTGTGTGTGTGTGTGTGTGTGTGTGTGTGTGTCTGTATTATCTGCCTAAAGCTTTTGTGAGTTTCCTGCTGTTCACAGCTTAAAATCTAACCTCCTCAATGTGACATAGGGGACTTAGCTCAATCTGACTCCAATCTTCCCTTCTGGCATAATCCCCTGCCGCTCCACCTCAGCACAATATCTGTGTTCAGCTTCTCTGATGTCAGGGCAAAGATTTGCTCTCCTCCTAGGCACATTGCCTAGACATTTTTGGAATGATGATCTCACCTAATGGGAGTTGAGTCTTGAGACATTCTCATAAAGGTCAGAAGCAAAGACAAGAGTGGGTCATGTAGTGAGTACATGGAACAAAAGCTAGAAAACAAAGACACTGTAAAAGAATGAGAGAAGAAATTCAGGCTTAAATATTTTTTTTCTAAAAACTAGACCATGACTATAGGTAATGTTTACCTATTCATGGGAAAAGAGGAAGAAGGATGGACTTTATTCTGGGAGTTAAAGAGTTAGAGTCAGTCCCAAGTTTACTGTAACAGCTGAAGCAGAATGAGTTTTACAAATATATGCATAGTCCCCCATGCAGTATGTCACAAAGTAAGCTATTTTGTTGATTATGATGAGTCAGCACAAAGTCAACAGGTTTTTCCCATTCGCCATGTTTGCTTTCGCCATTGTCACAAAGAGCTCAATCTCAGTTGAGCCCACAATCAGACAGGACAAGAACCGTGGAGAGGATCTGTGTTGCTTCAGTCAACAGCAGCCTTCCTACCTGGAGCAGGCTCTCTGCACACCCAGATCCCCACACTGCTGGAATTGGCTCAGATTACCACATGGGTCCGAAAGTGTTGCTCAACCAGTAGGAGCCAGGGCTGCAGGACCCCTGGCACACTTACAGACAGATGAGATGCTGAGAACTTCCTAACTTCCTCAGGATGCTCTCACTTCCTGAGATTGAATGAGATCATCAGAAGTCAGTATTTGCAGAGAGCTGTACAGGTGACTCTTCAGGTCTTACCATAGCAACCTCACCAAAGAAACAGAAGTCTAAAATGGCCAAATGTTTTATGGGGAACAAGTGGCAAATTAGCAGGAAAAAGGCATTTCCCTCAGCCAGTTTCATGCTTCATCCTCAGAACCATCTTGTCTCTCCTTTTAAACTTGTCCTGGGTCTGTGGATTAAAAAATTTTCTCAGAAACATGGAATAGTGCACTTCCTAATTGAAGAACTGTCTCCATTTCTCTGGATTGCCTTCTCTCAAATCTTTTCTTGTGCAAGTTATAATGAACCTTTCTTTGTAACTAAGTAGGATTGGCCCAATGAGATTAGCTGTCCCAAGGGAATTGTCTCTGCTTATAACAGAGACCCTCCTGTAGAACAGCAATTCTCTCCTACAGGGGAAATGGAATCAAGACCAAAAGAAGAGCTAGATGCAAAACCAAGTCCAGATTTCTTCTGAGGAGAATTGCATTTCTTTCTCTAACTGCATCCAAGAATTGCAGGGGTGGGGAGGGGAAGGGCATAAATCTATCCATAGAATCAGAATTTTTTAGCTAAATGAAGAAACTGAGGCCCAGAGAGGTGACTGACTTGCCTGAGATAACACAGCAAGGCTCTGACTGGAACTCAGAGTCCTATCACCTGATTTATTGCAAGAGGGAGGCAGAACAGAGTGTAGTCTCTGAAGCCAGACTCCTGGTCTGAATGCTGGTTCTGTGGTTGACCAGCTGTGTGACCTTGGGTAGGTTTCTTAAAGTCTATACTCTGTTTCCACATCTGTATAAGACGGGTGATTAATCCTTCCATGGAGGTTTTGTAAGGTAGAAATGAGTGAGTATATGATCAGTGTGTAGAATGACAACTATTGGGATTTAGAAAGCAATTATCGTTAGCCTCATTTTAGCTGAGGATCCTTTCCAAACTTATCAAACAGCAAACCAAAAAACTGACTGTGGGAGGGGGGAAAACACCACAGAGCTGGGAAACAAGTTCTTCATATAAAGCCCTTGCCATTCCGGTCTCCTTCATACCTCGCGATCCTTTAAGGCAAGCAAGCTACAGTATCGTTCCGTGTCTAGTTCCTTTGCCAACTAGAGCTAAACACTTCTTTTTTTAACTTTTTAAAATTATGATCCTAGGATGCATCCTCTCAGTGACAGCATTACTGGTCATGCCAGTCTGTACAAAATTATCTTTTACCCAGTATGGCATGGAATCATCAAATGAAGTGGTAGAGTTCCTCTCCCTCATGTCACCAAGCCTGTCCACCTCAGGGTGTGACAAAACTTGAGTTCAGTTGAACGCCCTGATCTTATTTTGGGCTAGGAAAGGAAACAGGGAGCCACTCCATGAGTGACTGCGAACAAATGAGGGTAAGTCACCCTCCCCTCATTGCATTAGGAGCCCGGAAAAGACACAGCATGCACAAACAAGGTCCTAGAAAGAGAGACAGCAAATTCCTGCAGTGACCTCAGGAAGGAAGTGTCTGGGTATTTCTAACATTGTGCATTAGGGAGTTGGGGTGGTACTGATAGGAATTTGAGAAATGCTGGAGAGTAACTGAAAGAAATAGCAGGAGATGAGGAGGCAAAATGAACAAAATGCCAGATACGCCCAGGTGCCAAGGAGGAAGACGTGAGGAGGTGAGGTGCGAGGAGAAGTCTGTCACAGTGGCCAGTAATCCACGAGGGCCAAATGTTTGGCTTGAATAACTCAGAATCTGTTCCCTGCCTGCAGCAGGGCTTGGCAGTGAGTCAGCAAATCCAGCAACAGAATTTCTTTTTCAGGAGCCATAGACATTCCATTTACATACACACACACACATGCACACATACACACACACGTGCACAGACACTGTCTCTTGTAGATATGCCCTTTATCAGCAAGGAGAAAAATATATGGCATTTCTTATTAGGTTTCTAAAATCATGTATATCTTCGAAGACTATCAGGACCCATTTGCCAAGAAATCAAAAGATTTATTTAAGCATCATTTTGAATATTCTACTAAGAATATGCCACATGTCTTATGGCAATTTCTTCGAACTCCTCCTTTTGTAAAAAGCAAAACAGAAACACAAGGGCATAACCAAAATGTTAACAGTGGCTATATCTGAGTTATAAGATTATAAGTTAATTTTTATTTTCCTTTTCTTTGTTGTTTATTTGTATTTTCTAATTTGTCGTCAATAAAATTGTATTATTTTTCTATTATTTAAAATATATGTCAAAGGTAACGAGAGAGTGAGCAAAAGCAAAAAATTTCCAATGAGCAGCTTTGCTGTACTATGGAGATCCCTCAAATGACACCTCATTGAACCAGCAAGTATCCACTACAGTACCCTCTAGAAAGGGCAAGACCACCAGGGAAGGGCAAAGGGAATTCAGAATACAGGGCAACTGTAGAGCTGATTTCACGGTCTTACAGGAATGCTGAAGCCTGTGTGGTGACTGTGCAAGATACACTTTAATATATTGACGAAGCTCAGCAGGACATTGGTAAACACCAGGCACTTGAGCAGCAGAAGCCCCCAAACTATTGCTGGTCCCAAGTAAGCCCTCTGCAACTCAGTTGGAATTTTCCCTCTGCAAAGGTACTTGCAGCTTTCACATCACACATGGGTTTACATGCTAATTAATTGGGTGCGGATAGAGGAGAAGTCCATGTAACTGAAGCAAGAGCTGTCTGATAATATCAAAGGCCATTTGGTTCTAGGTGTCAAGCAGACTACAAAACAGCTGTGCACTCCAAAATCTCTTCTGCTTCATTAATGGTAAAATATACTTAACAGGACCATTGGAGAGGCTCACTTGGGTTTCAAGTAACATCTTCCTCACCTCCAGCTGATGCCATTAATATTAAGGAAACCACAACACCAGAAGCCCTGACCCTTCCATTAAAAGTACAATTGTTGCCCAACAAACCTTGCCAGGGTTGGCTCTGACTACTGGCTTTCAATTCAGAATCATCAGTTCCCACAAACTACAAGTATTTTACATAGACCAGAGATCACACCAGCCTCAGTTGCCATGTCACAGAATCTTTAGTGGGCCAGAGGTGACAGGCAACATCGTGTTGTCCAGTCACTTCAACAGACATGCCCCAAGCACAAGGCAGCTGGGGGTAAGCAGAAGAAGCAGGGATTCAGGCAGAAGTACTGATCCCGAAGGAAGGAATGGGGGTTAGGGTGGGAGACCACAGTCCAATGAACGGTATTTGAAATGAAAAAGGCACATTTGGGCTCCCATCAGGTGTCATATCTCAGGTATCAGGTGTCATGAACAGAGAGAAGACAACAGCTGGGCATGGGTAGAGGTTTACTCATGATCAAGCCTGTAGCTGGATCTCTTTCTGAATCACCTACCTAGTATTCAAGTTTATCTAAGCCCTTAATTATCTCCACAGAGTTTATCGTTAAAATCCTGAATCCCAGTCCTGAAGTAGAGGCCCCGCCTGCAGCCAGCAGCCCTCTTATTATGCTGCATGCCAGCTTTTCCCCTGCCTCTCAGCATTTCTCACAGACTCCCATATTATGGCACCATTACATATGGCAACAGGGTGAAGAAGAGGCATCTACACCTGTGCTTGAGCCCCAAATACCAGCTGTGTGACCTTGGGCAAGTTACTTTTATAAACTTCAGTTTTCTTATCCATAAAATGGGAACAATAAGAGTTTCTTCATCCTAGGATGTTGTGTGGATTAAATGAGATAATGAATGCAAAACAGAGTACCAGTCACATGGTAAGTGCTCAATAAATTTTAGGGATGATGATGAAAAAGGATGAGGAAAACAGGATGATAGATGGATCTTTTTAAATGGCCACATGCCTGGGATTCAGCCATACTTCAGTGGTTCTCAATCTGGGGTTATTTTGCCTCCAGGGGACACTTGGCAACATCTAGAGACTTTATTGGTTGCATTAACTGGGAGCAAAGGGGAGGCATGGGGCGTGCTGCTGACATCTAGTGGGTAGAAGCCAGGGGTGGTGCTAATTGTCTTAAAACGCACAGCACAGTTCTCCTCCCCGCAACAAAGAATTATCTGGTCCAAAATGTCAATAGTGCCAAGGTTGAGAAATGCTGCCTGCCAGTACAAGCATCTCCCAACTTCCTTCAGCCCCTTCTGTCAATGTGTCCCTAGCTGGTGTCTGTGGCTGATCTCTCAGACCTGACCCATCCCACTGGCTCCTGAGCTCCTATTCCATGGGATTTTTTGTCAAATGGCCACCAGGCTTCATTGGCCTGAGCTGAGACCATAACAGCAGGGATGGGGAGAATGACCAGGCCTTCCCTCTGACCAGCAACAGGCGAGAAACTGCTTCCTGCAGGGCCGTGGCAGAGAGCCACCTGAAAACAAGCTCAGCAGCTAGTAGAGCGTTCCACCCAAACTGGCTCCTCACCAGGCCCAGACCATGAGTCACCACCACATGCTACCGCCTCTTGCTGTGACCTTTCTTTATCCCTTCATTAGCTGTAAATCTTCAGGAGCAAAACAGCAGAGAACAGACTGGGAAGGCCCTGGCAGAATATTGTACCTGGCAAATGCCCAAATCAAAATTCAGAGTTAAGTACCCAGGCGCTGAATGAACGCCAATCCCGGCGAACCAAGGCTCCCGGGAGCCATCCCTATGCACCAGAGAAGTGGACAAATGGAACCCTCTCTCGACATAATTTAAATCGTGTGGCAGCACTGGAGCATCCTCTGCAGGAGAAGGAACAGATGTGTTTAGCAATACCCAGATGGCTGGGGACAAATTGAAGGACCTGTGTAATGTTTGCCCATACTTCATGTTTGCACCAAACCACATTGCACCCCTAAAGAAATCTTCCTTGTGTCCCTGATTCCTCTTGTGTCAAATGCAATTAATACTGTCGTCCATGCAGTGTTGTGAGAAACAATTAACAAATAACATAGGTTATTAAGTAGTGCTTTGGATCAAAATAAAGCAGAACTGGATTTTTTTGTTTCTGCCTTTCCAAAAGCAAACCATCATGCTGGGGAAAATCTCAATGGACCGGGCGGCTGCCTTCTGCAGGGGAGTTTACTCCGCCCAGTCTCACTAGAGTCATCTTTCTCAAAGTCTAGTCTAACCACCTGCATCAGAAGCACCTAGAGAAACAAAATAAGCTGATTCCCAGGCGACATTGACAACCTACTGAATTTCTGTGGGTGAGACTTTGGAAGATGTCCTTTAAACAAGTTCCATACTTGAGTTTTACACCCACTACAGTTTGAGAATTTTGTAAGAGTGAATAAACCCCAGGACGCACAGCCACCATCACTATTTCCAGGAGTAAGAAGGAAGACTGGGTCCTTTATCTTCTTTTCTCTGCTGCTGTCACCCCATCTTATGCAAGTGGAATTCCTGGATGAGACAGGGACACATCCAGAATGATTCATCTGAACTAAAGTGTCCACACTCACACTTGTAATACTGACAGCAACAAATTGCCATTTGCCCTTCTGAGTTTTGTCATTTCTCTCAGCATTCTTGAAGCTTAAAAGGGCTGAGTGTTTCCCCTTTGCTGTCGGATGCCTGCTGCCCTGAGCAAATCCCCATCTCCAATCGCTCGTTACCAGGGAACTAATCATAAAAAACCTGACCCACAATCAATCAATCCCTCCTCTCCTCCCCCTCGACAACTGTTGTGAATATTTGGTATGTGTCCCAAACATTCATATTCATTGTCCTTACAACAGTCTTGTGAGAAATTATCTCCATGGTACAGATAAGGGAACCAAACCGCTAAAAGGCTACATAAATAATAGAACTGGCATTTGACTAGGCTGTCTGACTCCAACCCCAATGCTCTTAAGAGCTCAAATTGAACAAACTCAATGCTCTAAGCCACTCTGCCTCCTACCGTCCCTAGGAAATTATAACTCTAAGTAGCTAGCAATTGAGTATAGTGTTTAGAGTTCAAAATCTCCTAACCATCCCATTAGCAAGCCCGTATGTGCAGACCAACCAAAGTGGAATTATTTGATGACCACTAGACCATTCGGTTTCATCCATTATAGGTAACTTCATGAGCTTCTGAGCTAATAACAACAGCTAACATTTGTTAAGTCCTTGTTGCTGCAGAGAACTGTTCTAAGTGCTTTAAGTACTCTAACTTGATAAATCCTCCCAACCCTCCTCTGAGGTTGGTACTATCACTGTTCTCTCTTCACAGCTGTGAAAATTGCAGCACTGACATGTTTAGTAAGGGGTCTAAGGTCACTCAGTGAGTAAATGGCTAGGCTGGGAAATATACCCAGATAATAATGCTCCAGAACTAATACCTTAACTAACCTACTTTACTGCATATTCCAGTATTAACACAATGAGAGCCACATCAATGCAGACAATGGGGGGGGTGGTTGGTGTGGGGGGGGGAGAACCCGCTTTTCCTAAAGATCTTTCTAGCACCCTAGAGAATTCATATTGTTTTGAACTGGTCTCTGAAATGCTATAGAAAAAGGAGACCCATAAAATGCCGTGCAACCTCGAAGATGAAAGCTCTAAAATAGTGTGCGATTCTGTCATAAATAAAGTCCCAGAAAGAGATCAGGTCTGCAGTGTGCTTTCAGGTAAGGGCAGGGGGAAGCTTTGTTATGATTATTACAATCTAATTTAAAGCTAAAGCCAGGCTGGAGAAAAAAAAAAAAATTGAAAATAAACTCTCTCCTAAAGCTGTCAGCCTGGTTGTGGTCTCCAAATGTTTTAGTCACTAAAACCCCGTATTTAATGGTCACTTTTATAACAAACACTAAAGAAATATAAAGCTCTAAATCAGAATTTATTTCTAAAGAATGGAAAGAAATGTGTTGCAGTGCTAAGGAAGGCCACAGAGAGAGAGGGCCACCGTGCTGCCCTTCCTGGTGTTGATTCTGAAGCAAGCACCAAGACCTCCAGTTTCAAGCTGGGATCCAACAACCTTACTCCTGCTTGAAGGGAATCCCCACTGTGTGTGCTGAGGCCACATGGTTCCCAACATCACCGGAAACAGCAACTTCTGTCCATTTGGTCCCAGCCTGGAGCTCCACGTTCACACTTCCGAATGGCCATCTTTCCCGGTCAGCATATATTTTACACGGTGTTACTGCCACAGGAAGTAAATACTGGGTGGCCCAAGTGAAAGTCTCCTATAATCCTCATTAACAAAGTCCCAGAGCATTTATCTGCTAAGCCCCAAGGATGTGGTTTGTCTCTGACTATGTATGACATATTTTAAATTCTTTAGCTCAGAAGAACATTCCAGGGATTCTACTCCGGTCTATCACTAACTGCAAAACCAAAAGACCAAATGCTAAGACCATATTTGGCCAGACAATGTTTTCTAATATTAATAAGGTATTAACTAAAATCAGGTAAATATAATCCCAGCAAACAAGCAAATACCTCCTTATCCTTAAATCCTAACTCTGGTGTCCCCTCCTCTCTGATTCTCTCAAGTTAGTCTCTCCCTCTCCTGGGTTCCCAAGACATTCTGTTTATACCTCAATTATGGCACTGAACACCTTGTTTCTGATTATCCTTCTTACATCGGTCTCCCTATCTATACTATAGCCCCTGGAGAGTCGAGCCAGTGCCCTATCATCATAATGTTCTCAGCACTTAGAACAATTGGCAAGTTGGCATTCAATAAATATTAATTGAAGAAAAGAATGTGAGGGGAAAAAACATCAGTTCAATTCAAAATGATCATATTAATTAATTAACCCATGGTACTGCGTCAATATTTCTGTGGCTCAATTTTCTGACTTGGCCTAGCTCTCGCTCTGGTTCTCTTCTACTGTGATCTTACGTCAGAGTCTGGATTAGGTACCCTGAAGTTGGCGTAACAGATACATAAGCATATAGGTTTACAGTAAATTGACATACTATTTACTGGATTTATCAGCACAGGAAAATAGTGTATGGATGCCTCCATTTTCCATTAGCAAATTGGGTACGATGAATCTAAGACTGTGTCCTTTCTGCTTACTCCACGGAGAGGGAGGCAAGCCCACAGTCCACAGGAAACCAAGAATAGGACAGATCATTTGCCCCCTGTCATTATCCCCTTACTCTGCACCAATACCTTCCATTCCATTCAACATAAGGGCATCATGACTCTACACCCAAGTTACAGATGTCATAAAGTCCCTTATCATGGGGCAAGGGAAGCCTTGGTAAAGGCAGGACCAGAAGAACCAAGTCCTGACCTTTGCCCCAACATGCCTGAGTATATTCCTGAGCTACAGCTACATTCCAAAGTTCTCTCCTCTTCTACCACACATTAATCACCCTTTATTTCCCAGATGACAGAGGAGATTTATCAACCTGTAAGAATTCCCCAACCCACCTGCAAGCAGAAGAATTGTCTTTGTCAGCCTAGTTCATAAATCTTTTATGATATAGAATCAGAGAATGAGTAGCGGGAAAGAAGTCCAGAGAGGCATGAGAAAAAAGGGAAACTCCAATCAGAGAGGCTTGGTCAGTCTACATGATAAAGAGCTGGGAGGTGGGTGTTAGAGGGAGCAAATCTAGTTGTAAGTGGATATGTTGAGAGGTAGCAAGTGAAAGAGAATTGGAAAGGAAAAGAAGCAAGATTTTATGATATGTGGCTGACAGATAAGAGCAAGTTCCCTTTCATGTCCTTTGAAAGACCTAAGTAAAGATTGAAATCACTTTTAAATTATTTTTGGTCTAGGCTGGGCTTACTTATAGGGAATTCCATGCAGAGATTGGACCATTTGGGCTCTCAGCTTGCTTTAGAGTTATACCCACTCCTACCTAATGCAGTAACATCTTTCCAGTTTGGGAAACTTGTCTATGGTAAAAATCACTTTTCCATGCCCTTTCTAATATATTCCACAAGGGACCAACTTGGATCCACAAAGGATAATTAGACTGTTTACAAGGATATATAAAACTAACTTTTATGTTAGGTACCTACTATTGGCCAGGCACTGTGAAAACTGCTTTAAATGTGTTTGCTTCTTTATTTAGTGACGATGTTTTTTTATCCTGTCTCATTTCAGAAAGGCTAAAAAAGCAGCTTAGAGGAGTACTTAAAACACAATAACAGGAGAGGCCTTCAGGATACTGGAGGAGTAAGACGTGGAGATCACGTTCTTCCCCACAAATACATCAGAAATACATCTACATGTGGAACAGCTCCTTCAGAACACCTACTGAATGCTAGCAGAAGACCTCGGACTTCCCCAAAAGCAAGAAACTCCCCACGTACCTGGGTAGGGCAAAAGAAAAAAAAAAAGACAGAGACAAAAGAATAGGGACGGGACCTGCACCTCTGGGAGGGAGCTGTGAAAGAGGAAAAGTTTCCACACACTAGGAAGCCCCTTCACTGTTAGAGACGGGGTGTGGGAGTGGGGGAAGCTTGGGAGCCACGGAGGAGAGTGCAGC
This sequence comes from Tursiops truncatus, assembly GCF_011762595.2. Taxonomy (NCBI): domain Eukaryota; kingdom Metazoa; phylum Chordata; class Mammalia; order Artiodactyla; family Delphinidae; genus Tursiops; species Tursiops truncatus. The sequence continues at coordinate 13,668,048 of NC_047038.1, forward strand.
AGCAGGGGTGTGAAGGGCAAAGCGGAGAGACTCCCGCACAGAGGATCGGTGCCGACCGGCACTCACCAGCCTGAGAGTCTTGTCTGCATGACTGCCAGGGCAGGCGGGGCTGGGAGCTGAGGCTCGGGCTTCAGTCGGATCCCAGGGAGAGGACTGGGGTTGGCAGCATGAACACAGCCTGCAGGGAGTTAGTGCACCACAGCTAGCCGGGAGGGAAGCCGGGAAAAATTCTGGACCTGCCTGAGAGGCAAGAGACCATTGTTTCAGGTGCACGAGGAGAGGAGATTCAGAGCACGACCTAAATGAGCTCCAGGGACGGGCGCGAGCTGCAGCTATCAGCGTGGACACCAAAGACTGGCATAAAACACTAAAGCTGCTGCTCCCGCCACCAAGAAGCCCGTGTGCGAGCACAGGTCGCTCTCCACACCTCCCTTCCGGGGAGCCTGTACAGCCCGCCACTGCCAGGGTCCCGGGATCCAGGAACAACCTCCCCGGGAGAACACACGGTGCGCCTCAGGCTGTTGCAAACGTCAGGCCGGCCTCTGCCGCAGCAGGCTCGCTCTGCATCCGTACCCCTCCCTCCCCGCGGCCTGAGTGAGCCAGAGCCGCCAAATCAGCTGCTCCTTTAACCCCGTCCTGTCTGAGCGAAGAACAGACACCCTCAGGCAACCTACACGCAGAGGGGGGGCCACATCCAAAGCTGAGCCCCGGCAGCCGTGTGAACAAAGAAGAGAAAGGGAAATCTCTCCCAGCAGCCTCAGGAGCAGCGGATTAAATCTCCACAATCAACTTGATGTACCCTGCACCTGTGGAATACCTGAATAGACAACAAATCATCCCAAAATTGAGGTGGTGGACTTTGGGAGCAACCGTAGACTTGGGGATTGCTTTCTGCATCTAATTTGTTTCTGGTTTTATGTTTTTCTTAGTTTAGTATTTAGAGTTTATTATCATTGGAGATTTGTTTATTGATCAGGTTGCTCTCTTCCTTTTTTTAAAATATATATATATTTTCCTTTTTCTCTTTTTGTGAGTGTGTATGGGTATGATTCTTTGTGTGATTTTGTCTGTATAGCTTTGCTTTTACCATTTGTCCTAGAGTTCTGTCTGTTTTTGTTTTGTTTTGTTTTTTTAGTATAGTTTTCAGCACTTGTTATCATTGGTGGATTTGTTTTTTGGTTTGGTTGCTCTCTTCTTTCTTTTTTATTACTTTTTAATTTTTAAAAAATTTTTTTTTATTTTAATAACTTTATTTTGTTTTCTTTTTTCTTTCTTTATTCTCCCTTTTCTTCTGAGCTGTGTGGCTGACAGGGTCTTGGTGCTCCGGCCGGGTGTCAGGCCTGTGACTCTGAGGTGGGAAAGCTGAGTTCAGGACATTGGTCCACCAGAGACCTCCCAACTCCAAATAATATCAAATGGCGAGAGCTCTCCCAGAGATCTCCATCTCAACGCTAAGACCCAGCTCCACTCAACGACCAGCAAGCTACAGTGCGGGACACCCTATGCCAAACAACTAGCAAGACAGGAACACAACCCCACCCATTAGCAGAGAGGCTGCCTAAAATCATAATAAGGTCATAGACATCCCAAAACACACTACCAGATGTGGTCCTGCCCACCAGAAAGACAAGATCAAGCCTCATCCACCAGAACACAGGCACTATTCACCTCCACCAGAAAGCCTACACAACCCAATGAACCAAACTTACCCACTGGGGAAGACACCAAAAACTACTGGAACTACAAACCTGCAGTCTGTGAAAAGGAGACCCCAAACACAGTCAGTTAAGCAAAATGAGAAGACAGAAAAACACACAGCAGATGAAGGAGCAAGGTTAAAACCCACCAGACCAAACAAATGAAGAAAAAATAGGCAGTCTACAGAAAAAGAATTCAGAGTAATGATAGTAAAGATGATCCAAAATCTTGGAAATAGAATAGACAAAATGCAAGAAACATTTAACAAGGACCTAGAAGAACTAAAGATGAAACAAACAATGATGAACAACACAATAAATGAAATGAAAAATACTCTAGATGGGATCAATAGCAGAATAACTGAGGCAGAAGAACGGATAAGTGACCTGGAAGATAAAAGAGTGGAAATAACTACTGCAGAGCAGAATAAAGAAAAAAGAATGAAAAGAACTGAGGACAGTCTCAGAGACCTCTGGGACAACATTAAACGCACCTACATTCGAATTATAGGGGTTCCAGAGGAAGAAGAGAAAAGGAAAGGGACTGAGAAAATATTTGAAGAGATTATAGTTGAAAACTTCCCTAATATGGGAAAGGAAATAGTTAATCAACTCCAGGAAGCACAGAGAGTCCCATACAGGATAAATCCAAGGAGAAATACGCCAAGACACATATTAATCAAACTGTCAAAAATTAACTACAAAGAAAACATATTAAAAGCAGCAAGGGAAAAACAACAAATAACACACAAGGGAATCCCCATAAGGCTAACAGCTGATCTTTCAGCAGAAACTCTGCAAGCCAGAAGGGACTGGCAGGACATATTGAAAGTGATGAAGGAGAAAAACCTGCAACCAAGATTACTCTACCCAGCAAGGATCTCATTCAGATTAGATGGAGAAATTAAAACCTTTACAGACAAGCAACAGCTGAGAGAGTTCAGCACCACCAAACCAGCTCTACAACAACTGCTAAAGGAACTTCTCTAGGCAAGAAACACAAGAGAAGGAAAAGACCTACAACAACAAACCCAAAACAATTAAGAAAATGGGAATGGGAACATACACATCGATAATTACCTTAAATGTAAATGGACTAAATGCTCCCACCAAAAGACACAGATTGGCTGAATGGATACAAAAACAAGACGCATATATTTGCTGTCTACAATAGACCCACTTCAGACCTAGAGACACATACAGACTGAAAGTAAGGGGATGGAAAAAGGTATTTCATGCAAATGAAACCCAAAACAAAGCTGGAGTAGCAATTCTCGTATCAGACAAAATAGACTTCAAAATAAAGACTATTAGAAGAGACAAAGAAGGACACTACATAACGATCAAGGGATCGATCCAATAACAAGATATAACAATTGTAAATATTTATGCACCCAACAAAGGAGCACCTCAATACATAAGGCAAATACTAACAGCCATAAAAGGGGAAATCGACAGTAACACATTCATAGTAGGGGACGTTAACACCCCACTTTCACCAATGGACAGATCATCCAAAATGAAAATAAATAAGGAAACACAAGCTTTAAATGATACATTAAACAAGATGGACTTAATTGATATTTATAAGAAATTCCATCCAAAAACAACAAAATACATATTTTTCTCAAGTGCTCATGGAACATTCTCCAGGATAGATCATATGTTGGGTCACAAATCAAGCCTTGGTAAATTTAAGAAAATTGAAATTGTATCAAGTATCTTTTCCAACCACAAAGCTATGAGACTAGATATCAATTACAGGAAAAGATCTGTAAAAAATACAAACACATGGAGGCTAAACAATACACTACTTAATAACGAAGTGATCACTGAAGAAATCAAAGAGGAAATTAAAAAATACCTAGAAACAAATGACAATGGAGACACCACGACTCAAAATCTATGGGATGCAGCAAAAGCAGTTCTAAGAGGGAAGTTTATAGCAATACAATCCTACCTTAGAAACAGGAAACATCTTGAATAAACAACCTAACCTTACACCTAAAGCAATTAGAGAAAGAAAAACAAAAAAACCCCAAAGTTAGCAGAAGGAAAGAAATCATAAAAATCAGATCAGAAATAAATGAAAAAGAAATGAAAGAAACGATAGCAAAGATCAATAAAACTAAAAGCTGGTTCTTTGAAAGGATAAAAAAATTGATAAACCATTAGCCAGACTCATCAAGAAAAAAAGGGAGAAGACTCAAATCAATAGAGTTAGAAACGAAAAAGGAGAAGTAACAACTGACACTGCAGAAATACAAAAGATCATGAGAAATTACTACAAGCAACTCTATGCCAATAAAATGGACAACCTGGAAGAAATGGACAAATTCTTAGAAAGGCACAACCTGCCAAGACTGAATCAGGAAGGAATAGAAAATATGAACAGACCAATCACAAGCACTGAAATTGAAACTGTGATTTAAAATCTTCCAACAAACAAAAGCCCAGGACCAGATGGCTTCACAGGCGAATTCTATCAAACATTTAGAGAAGAGCTATCACCTATCCTTCTCAAACTCTTCCAAAATATAGCAGAGTGAGGAACACTCCCAAACTCATTCTACAAGGCCACCATCACCCTGATACCAAAACCAGACAAGGATGTCGCAAAGAAAGAAAACTACAGGCCAATATCACTGATGAACATAGATGCAAAAATCCTCAACAAAATACTAGCAAACAGAATCCAATAGCACATTAAACGGATCATACACCATGATCAAGTGGGGTTTATTCCAGGAATGCAAGGATTCTTCAATATACACAAATCAAGCAACGTGATACACCATATTAACCAATTGAAGGAGAAAAACCATATGATCATCTCAATAGATGCAGAGAAAGCTTTTGACAAAATTCAACACCAATTTATGATAAAAACCCAATAGAAAGTAGGCATAGAGGGAACTTTCCTCAACGTAATAAAGGCCATATATGACAAACCCACAGCCAACATCGTCCTCAATGGTGAAAAACTGAAAGCATTTCCACTAAGATCAGGAACAAGACAAGGTTGCCCACTCTCACCACTCTTATTCAACATAGTTTTGGAAGTTTTAGACACAGCAATCAGAGAAGAAAAGGAAAAAAAAGGAATCCAAATTGGAAAAGAAGAAGTAAAGCTGTCACTGTTTGCAGATGACATGATACTATACATAGAGAATCCTAAAGATGCTATCAGAAAACTACTAGAGCTAATCAATGAATTTGGTAAAGTAGCAGGATACAAAATTAATGCACAGAAATCTCTGGCATTCCTATAAACTAAGGACGAAAAATCTGAAAGTGAAATCAAGAAAACAGTCCCATTTACCATTGCAACAAAAAGAATAAAATATCTAGGAATAAACCTACCTAAGGAGACAAAAGACCTGTCTGCAGAAAATTATAAGACACTGATGAAAGAAATTAAAGATGATACAAATAGATGGAGAGATATACCATGTTCTTGGATTGGAAGAATCAACATTGTGAAAATGACTCTACTACCCAAAGCAATCTACAGATTCAATGCAATCCCTATGAAGCTACCACTAGTATTTTTCACAGAACTAGAACAAAAAATTTCACAATTTGTATGGAAACACAAAAGACCCCGAATAGCCAAAGCAATCTTGAGAACGAAAAACGGAGCTGGAGGAATCAGGCTCCCTGACTTCAGACTATACTACAAAGCTACAGTAATCAAGACAGTATGGTACTGGCACAAAAACAGAAATATAGATCAATGAAACAGGATAGAAAGCCCAGAGATAAACCCATGCACGTATGGTCACCTTATCTTTGATAAAGGAGGCAGGAATGTACAGTGGAGAAAGGACAGCCTCTTCAATAAGTGGTGCTGGGAAAACTGGACAGCTACATATAAAAGTATGAGATTGGATCACTCCCTAACACCATGCACAAAGATAAGCTCAAGGTGGATTAAAGACCTAAATGTAAGGCCAGAAACTATCAAATTCTTAGAGGAAAACATAGGCAAGACACTCTATGACATAAATCACAGCAAGGTCCTTTTTGACCCACCTCCTAGAGAAATGGAAATAAAAACAAAAATAAACAAATGGGACCTAATGAAACTTCAAAGCTTTTGTGCAGCAAAGGAAACCATAAACAAGACCAAAAGACAGCCCTCAGAATGGGAGAAAATATTTGCAAATGAAGTAACTGACAAAGGATTAATCTCCAAAATTTATAAGCAGCTCATGCAGCTTAATAACAAGAAAACAAACAACCCAATCCAAAAATTGGCAGAAGACCTAAATAGACATTTCCTAAAGAAGATATACAGACTGCCAACAAACACATGAAAGAATGCTCAATGTCACTAATCATTAGAGAAATGCAAATCAAAACTACATTGAGATATCATCTCACACCAGTCAGAATGGCCATCATCAAAAAATCTAGAAACAATAAATGCTGGAGAGGGTGTGGAGAAAAGGGAACCCTCTTACACTGTTGGTGGGAATGTAAATTGATACAGCCACTGTGGAGAACAGTATGGAGTTTCCTTAAAAAACTACAAAGAGAACTACCATATGACCCAGCAATCCCACTACTGGGCATATACCCTGAGAAAACCATAATTCAAAAAGAGTCATGTACCAAAATGTTCATTGCACCTCTATTTACAATAGCCTGGAGATGGAAACAACCTGAGTGTCCATCATCGGATTAATGGATAAAGAAGATGTGGCACATATATACAATGGAATATTACTCAGCCATAAAAAGAAACGAAATTGAGCTATTTGTAATGAGGTGGATAGACCTAGAGTCTGTCATACAGAGTGAAGTAAGTCAGAAAGAGAGACACAAATACCGTATGCTAACACATATATATGGAATTTAAGAAAAAAAATGTCATGAAGAACCTAGGGGTGAAACAGGAATAAAGACACAGACTTACTAGAGAATGGACTTGAGGCTATGGGGAGGGGGAAGGGTAAACTGTGACAAAGCGAGAGAGAGGCATGTACATATATACACTACCAAACGTAAGGTAGATAGCTAGTGGGAAGCAGCCGCATAGCACAGGGAGATCAGCTCGGTGCTTTGTGACCGCCTGGAGGGGTGGGATAGGGAGGGTGGGAGGGAGGGAGACGCAAGCGGGAAGAGATATGGAAACATATGTATATATATAACTGATTCATTTTGTTGTGAAGCTGAAACTAATGTACCATTGTAACGCAATTATACTCCAATAAAGATGTTAAAATGAAAAAAAAAATTTTTGCTGTTCAATATTATAAAAAGTAGAGGTAACATAAGGCTATTTATGAAGAAAACGTTATAACAATAAAAATTACAATTGGTCAAATAAAAATAAAAAAAAAATTTAAAAAAAAGAGATCAATCCAAGTAGAAGATATAACAGTTGTAAATACTTATACACCCAACATAGGAGCACCTCAATACATAAGGCAAATGCTGACAGCCATAAAAGGGGAAACCGACAGTAACACAATAATAGGAGGGGACTTTAACACCCCACTTTCACCAATGGACAGATCATCCAAAATGCAAATAAATAAGGAAACACAAGTTTTAAATAATACATTAAACAAGATGGACTTAATTTACATTTATAGGACATTCCATCCAAAAGCAACAGAATACACTTTCTTCTCAAGTGCTCATGGAACATTCTCCAGGATAGATCATATCTTCGGTCACAAATCAAGCCTTGGTAAATTTCAGAAAATGAAATCTTATCAAGTATCTTTTCTGACCACAACACTATGAGACTAGATATCAGTTACAGGAAAATATCTGTAAAAAATACAAACACATGGGCTTCCCTGGTAGGGCAGTGGTTGAGAGTCCACCTGCCTATGCAGGGGACACGGGTTCATGCCCCGGTCTGGGAAGATCCCACATGCCGCGGAATGGCTAGGCCCGTGAGCCATGGCCACTGAGCCTGTGCGTCCAGAGCCTGTGCTCCGCAACGGGAGAGGCCACAACAGTGAGAGGCCTGTGTATCGCAAAACAAAACAAAACAAAACAAAAACACACATGGAAGCTAAACAATACACTGCTAAATAACCAAGAGATCACTGAGGAAATCAAAGAGGACATCAAAAAATACCTAGAAACAAATGACAATGAAAACACAATGACCCAAAACCTATGGAATGCAGCAAAAGCAGTTCTCAGAGGGAAGTTTATACTAATACAATCCTACCTCAAGAAACAAGAAACATCTCAAAAAAACCCTAACCTTATAGCTAAAGCAATTAGAAAAAGAACAAAAAACCCCCAACATTAGCAGAAGGAAAGAAATCATAAAGATCAGATGAGAAATAAATGAAAAAGAAATGAAGGAAACAATAGCAAACATCAATAAAACTAAAAGCTGGTTCTTTGAGAAGATAAACAAAATTGATAAACCATCAGCCAGACTCATCAAGAAAAAAAGGGAGAAGACTCAAATCAACAGAATTAGAAATGATAAAGGAGAAGTTACAACTGACACTGCAGAAATACAAAGGATCATGAGTGATTATTACAAACAACTATATGCCAATAAAATGGACAGCCTGGAAGAAATGCACAAATTATTAGAAAAGCATAACCTTCTGAGACTGAACCAGGAAGAAACAGAAAATATAAACATGACAGTCACAAACACTGAAATTGAGACTGTGATTAAATATCTTCCAACAAACAAAAGCCCAGACCAGATGACTTTGTATTTAGCCAAAAGACCCCAAATAACCAGATGACTTCACAGGCGAATTCTATCAAATATTTAGAGAAGAGCTATCACCTATCCTTCTCAAAGTTTCCAAAATATAGCAGAGGGAGGAACACTCCCAAACTCACTCTACGAGGCCACCATCACCCTGATACCAAAACCAAAGATGTCACAAAGAAATAAAACTACAGGCCAATATCACTGATGAACATAGATGCAAAAATCCTCCACAAAATACTAGCAAACAGAATCCAATAGCACATTAAAAGGATCATACACCATGATCAAGTGGAGTTTATCCCAGGAATGCAAGAATTCTTCAACATATGCAAATCAATCAATGTGATAAATCATATTAACAAACTGAAGGAGAAAAACCATATGATCATCTCAATAGATGCAGAGAAAGCTTTTGACAAAATTCAACACCAATTTATGATAAAAACCCAATAGAAAGTAGGCATAGAGGGAACTTACCTCAACATAATAAAGGCCATATATGACAAACCCACAGCCAACATGGTTCTCAATGATAAAAATCTGAAACCATTTCCTCTAAGATCAGGAACAAGACAAGGTTGCCCACTCTCACCACTATTATTCAACATAGTTTTGGAAGTTTTAGACACAGCAATCAGAGAAGAAAAAGAAATAAAAGGAATCCAAATCGGAAAAGAAGAGGGAAAGCTGTCACTGTTTGCAGATGACATGATACTATACATAGAGAATCCTAAAGATGCTACCAGAAAACTACTAATCAATGAATTTGGTAAAGTAGCAGGATACAAAATTAATGCACAGAAATCTCTGGCATTCCTATACACTAATGATGAAAAGTCTGAAAGAGAAATTAAGGAAATACTCCCATTTACCATTGCAACAAAAAGAATAAAATACCTAGGAATAAACCTACCTAAGGAGACAAAAGATCTGTATGCAGAAAACTATAAGACACTGATGAAAGAAATTAAAGATGATACAAACAGATGGAGAGATATACCATGTTCTTGGATTGAAAGAATCAACATTGTGAAAATGACTGTACTACCCAAAGCAATCTACAGATTCAATGCAATCTCTATCAAGCTATCAATGGCATTTTTACAGAACCAGAAGAAAAAATTTCAAAATTTGTATGGAAACACAAAAGACCCCAAATAGCCAAAGCAATCTTGAGAAAGAAAAACAGAGCTGGAGGAATCAGGCTCCCAGACTTCAAACTATACTACAAAGCTACAGTAATCAAGACATTATTGTACTGGCATGAAAACAGAAATACAGATCAATGGAACAGGATACAAAGCCCAGAGATAAACCCACGCACATATGGTCAACTTATGTTTGATAAAGGAAGCAAGAATATACAATGGAGAAAAGACAGCCTCTTCAATAAATGGTGCTGGGAAAACTTGACAGCTACATGTAAAAGAATAAAATTAGAACACTCCCTAACACCATACCAAAAAAATAAACTCCAAATGGATTAAAGACCTAAATATAAGGCCAGACCTTATAAAACTCTTAGAGGAAAACATAGGTAGAACACTCTTTGACATAAATCACAGCAAGATCCTTTTTGACCCACCTCCTTGAGAAATGGAAATAAAAACAAAAATAAACAAATGGGACCTAATGAAACTTAATAGCTTTTTGCACAGCAAAGGAAAACATAAACAAGATGAAAAGACAACTCTCAGAATGAGAGAAAATATTTGCAAATGAAGCAACTGAAGAAGGATTAATCTCCAAAATTTACAAGTAGCTCATGCAGCTCAATATCAAAAACACAAACAACCCATTCCAAAAACGTGCAGAAGACCTAAATAGACATTTCTCCAAAGAAGATATATGGATTGTCAACAAACACATGAATGGATGCTCAACATCACTAATCATGAGAGAAATGCAAATCAAAACTACAATGAGGTACCACCTCATAGCAGTCAGAATGGCCATCATTAAAAATCTACAAACAATAAATGGTGGAGAGGGTGTGGAGAAAAGGGAACCCTCTTGCACTGTTGAAATTGATACAGCCACTATGGAGAACAGTAGGGAGTTTCCTTAAAAAACTAAAAATAGAACTACCATACGACCCAGCAATCCCACTACTGGGCATATACCCTGAGAAAACCATAATTCAAAAAGAGTCATGTACCACAATGTTCACTGCAGCTCTATTTACAATAGCCAGAACATGGAAGCAACCTAAGTGTCCATCGACAGTTGAATGGATAAAGAATATGTGACACATATATACAATGGAATATTACTCAGCCATAAGAAGAAACGAAATTGAGTTATTTGTAGTGACCTGGATGGACCTAGAGTCTGTCATATGGAGTGAAGTAAGTCAGAAAGAGAAAAACAAATACCGTATGCTAACACATATATATGGAATCTAAAAAAAAAAAAAATCGTCTGAACAACCTGGGGGCAGGACAGGAATAAAGACGCAGATGTAGATAATGGACCTGAGGAAACAGGGAGGGGGAAGGGTAAGCTGGGACGAAGTGAGAGAATGGCATGGACATATATACACTACCAAATGTAAAATAGATAGCTAGTGGGAAGCAGCCCCATACCACAGGGAGATCAGCTTGGTGCTTTGTGACCACCTAGAGGGGTGGGATAGGGAGGGTGGGAGGGAGGTGCAAGAGGGAGGAGATATGGGGATATATGTATATGTATAGCTGACTCACTTTGTTATAAAGCAGAAACAAACACACCATTGTAAAGCAATTATACTCCAATAAAGATGTTAAAAAAAAAAGAAATTATAGGTAATCATAATGAAAAAAACTCATTAATAATTCTTCCCTTAACTCTAACCCTTGTTAAAAATTATGCCAATAACCTTCCAGAATATAATACACATATATTTAAATTCCATTTTATAAAATATCGTATCTCATATACCATGTTAAACTTGATTTTTGCACTTAATGTATTTTGGATATATTGCTGTGTCAATAAGTATTTTCTATAAAACCATTCTCAAGAGCAGTACAGTAAAAAAAAAAACAACACAATAACATAAATGAAAAGTGAGAGCAAATCTAAAAAACAGAACAAAACAATAACAGTGTAAAAATGGAGCCAGGTATGAGGCCAAAACTGCACACCATAATGATGTGTCCACACTTGAAACTGATGGACCACACATTTGGCTCTAGGCTTTCTAGCAGCTAGTTCAAAGATGCAAAACCATTCAGTTATACAAATCATCAAATCCATAAGATTAAAGCAGAGCAGGAGAAGTGAAACTGTTCTTGGTATTAAGACCAAATGAGAATTTCTTCAATGGAGAGGAACACTGCATGATGGACAAAACAACTTCCTCTACAACATCCTTAAAACAGAATTTCAAATACAAGTGTCAAACTCTATTTCTTATAGTGACATTTGAATATAAGCTGAGGACTTTATAACTAACTAAAAGAAATTGTGCACAGAGCTGTGTTATTTCATAACTCTCTGAAGTTGTTGGAAAAGAAGAAAATTTTTCTCTACCCTTCTAGGTTCTTTTGGCTAGTCTAATAATTAAATTGACATGAGACCAATTAACAGGAGAAAATCAAATTTAATTTTGTATGTACAGGAATCCTGTGTACATGAGAGGGTCAGAGACAGAAAGGTTAAATGAGGTATACATGCCATCCTGAGCTAAAGAATGGGATAGGGGCCTGAATTTGGTAATTAGATGTTCGTTCTGCCTGTAGATGGGTCCACTTAGAAAACATTTATATTCAGTAATAACTCTTTTCTGGGATAAATCCCCAATTTAAATTCTTCTAGGTAGTTAAGGGAGGGGCAGTAGTTTCTCTTGAACCTACAGCCTCAATTGCCCTTAACTCAAAATAATGCTCATGCAAAAGTGGAACATTTGGGGGAGCCTTGTATTTTTTATTTATTTATTTATTTATTGGCTGCGTCGGGTCTTAGTTGCAGCACGTGGGATCTTCCATTGTGGTGCACAGGCTTCTTTCTAGCTGTGGTGCGTGGGCTTCAGAGCGCATGGGCTCTGTAGTTGCAGCACTCGGGCTCTTTAGTTGTAGCCCGCAGGCTTAGTTGCCCTGCGGTATGTGGGATCTTAGTTCCCCGAGCAGGGATGGAACCTGCATCCCCTGCATTGCAAGACAGATTCCTAATCACTGGACCACCAGGGAAATCCCGGAGGAGGCTTGTTCTGAACGTTTACAAAGTCAACATTATTCTCCAGCCTTGTAGATGAGGAAATTAAGACTCAAAGAGGTTAATTGATTTGGTCACAAACACACCAAATGAGGTACACACTAAGGTTAGGGGGTTTGTACAGGGTCATCTGCCTCCAAGGCCCAAGCTCTTTGTACTACCTGTACTACTCTAGCAATGCCAAACCATATGACCAAAGGACTCATCTTTATCAAAAGTTATTTTCCTCCACAATAGGACATAGGAAGCATGATAATTTTTTACAATTATTATTACTATTAATTTTTGTCAACCCAATGGGTGAAAATAACATCTCATTTAACTGTTTCATTAATTATGAATGAGGTTCAACATTATTAAATATGTATAAAAATTGGTTTTTTAATTGATGCATAATTTCTTATTTTATATTAAGAAGGTTAATTGTTTTTCTGCCATATATTTTTCAAATAAATTTTTCCAGTTAAAAAAAAAAAGTTATTCTCCTCCAAAGTCGACGTGATACATATGTATTTCCTTCTCAAAAACATAGAAAACAGATTTTCTCAGGAGACCATGTTAAAAGCCTCTGTTCTAAGCAAAGGGCTCTCATTAACTTTAGAGTGGTCTCTATTCCAGCATCAGTGTGTATGTAAGTATCCATTTAAGTGTAACTGAAGTAGGTGGCATCCATCAATGATGGCTCTGAACACCAGACTTCAGAAGAGGCTGACCCCCTGTGGGTGGTAACCAAGATCTTGTTATGTTGTGTCTTCCCAGGTGTCCTCCCTGGACCAGCAGATGAAGGCATCTCTGGGAACATCTCCCTCTCCTATAGGATGGGATGACAGGAAGAGATGCTCATGAAAAGAGGAACAGGAAGAGGAGAGGGAGAGGGAGGCTTGGTCAGATTGAAGGGATCTCGGTGGCATGCTCAAGAAAAAGGAATGTGTTGCCCAGACTCAAGCAGCTGAGGACCCACACGCCCCAAAGTCCAGAGCAACAAGATGAAATAGCTATGTACAGGGCAGGAACAACTGGACAGCAGTCCTCAAATCAGAATAACACAAGAGTTTTCTGGAATCACATTCCCAGCCCTACCCCAGACTACTGAATGAGAATCCCAGGGCCAGCTGACCATGGGTGATTCTAATAGGCAGAAAAGTTAAGACCCTTTGAGCTAGGACTTGAAGTGAAGATCAGGTTTTTAAACTCACAAATATTTATTAAGGGCCTTGTATGTGCCAGAATTTAAGGCAGACACAGGAAAAGAGGGATGAGCAAAAAGACAAGACCTGGTCCTCAGAGCTTACAGCTCCGTGGAGGAAACAGACATTAGATAAACAAACATATACTTCCAAACCAACACTTCTCTCTCCCCTGGAATCAAGTCTGTTGACCCACAGCTGAATATACTGAATTTCCCAAGACCCAGGAAACTTACCTCTAGGAAGTCTGAAGAGCTGCATTTCAAAAAGGCATAACCTGAAAGGAGGAAAGCACCCTCTTGTGGCCCTGGAGGTGGTGGTACCTGAAAGAACCCCCAGTTCTAAGAGGTAGGAGGTTGCCCTGGGCAAGCAACCTACGTAGGCAGCCCTAAAGCAGCCAGGAGTGTCAGCAGGCTCTGTTTTGCTTCAGTCATAAATCTCTCTTCGATGTCAAATCAGCCACTTCGTGAGAAGACGTTTTCCCTTGTGTCCACTGCTAAGCGGTTTTACTTCTGACCACCTGGGTTCTCTGGTGTGGAGTCAAGTGACACATTCTACATTCAAGGCAGTAATCCCAGTCCATTTCCACTCTCCCCACAGCTCTAACACACGGCAGGGTCTGGAACAGGGAGGCATTCAATAAATATGCAGTGAATAAATAAATGAAGTGCATTATTCCATCCAGCCCAACATTGCCTGCTTTGTGGGATCTTGGGAAGACTGGACAAATAATCACAGTGGTTGAGTCCTTGAATTCTCTGAAAATAAATGACTTCTTAAAATATAAAATACAATCTATGTCCCTCCTAAGAGTCTCTGTGAAAAGAATAATAGTCACAAGGGATATACTTTGTGCTTGGAGCTAAGCCTGGTATGGCTTAATTTGCAGTAAAGCAACATGTAAATTTATGATAATAAATTATATTATTTAAATGAATTATAAAAATAAGAGTCGCTCACTTATATTCAACTTTCATGAATGCCGACACTTCTTGAAGAACATGGAGGTCTGATTTGTATTCAGGCCTGAATACCAGCGTGAACCACAAGTGCCCAGGGACTGCTGGTTTCAACTATGTAGATCGGAAGCCTGGTCAAACACCAGCACAGTATATTTAGCATTTCCAGCACGTCTCCACTCAAGAAGCTGTGAGGAAATCAGCTCAGTACAGGGCTCTGGGTTATGAGATGGTGCTGACAAAATCACTCAACACCATTTCTCAGGGGTCACCAGGAAAGAAGGCCAGAACAAGGAGGAGAAAGGAGTACATTAGAGGGTATGACAGAAGAATTAGAAGGGCAAAGAGAGAGAGAAAAGCACAGAATAAAAAAAAAATTTTTTTTAGAATTATTTGTTACAGTACTTAATCCACAGAATCCAGAAGTAAACAAACCAGTCCATAGCCTCTGAAGGAGGGAATTGATTTTGAGACATGTTGATTATGCCTCTAACTCTGAAGCTCATGAAATACTCTACTGAGTTAAGAAACACCGGAGGCTAAAAAGTACTTCTGGCTAAAGAGTTAATCCATCTGTGTTGAAGAGACCACAGCACACAGGAGAAAAGACGGTTGGCTAAATAGTCCATCACTGCACTGCCATAGTCTCTCACCAGATCCCACTTCTGGAGCTGAGAGTCTCCTCTGTCCAGCACATCTGGCTAAACCCAAGTATCAGCTTTAACACCTGCACCTGTGGACTATTTGCAAGGGAGCTAATGATGACCAGAGAAACAGCTGAGTCACTTCCAGGTGAGTCACATCAAATCTCAACATTCATGATTTTGGAACCCTATCACTGAGGTTTGCTGCATACGATAATCCTATATTACTCCCAACCAACATCCTCATAAAATATATGCGAGGAGTGGTCAAAAATAGCTTTGGAGTCAGAGACTCAAGGGTTTGAACTCTGGGTTTGTCAATTAGTAGCTGTGCAAACTTGGGCAAGTTTTCTTACCTCTCTGAACTTTCATTTCAAAATGCAGATTATAATAGTATCTACCTCATAGGATTATAGTAAGAACCAAATGACATGACATATGTAAATCTCTTGGCAAATGCATGGAAAATAATAATCTTTCAATAATTTTTAAAAATTTTCTTACTTGAGTCCGAAGATACCAAATGACTTCCCTGAAGTGACACAGAGGCAACCCAGCACCATTTGCTCTTCACTATCATGAATGGATTTCAATTACTACTTGTAAATATTATTTATTCCCTCACCTAGTCTATTAGTAAATGTGCTCAATTTTGAAAGAGCCCTTGTTTCATCCCTCCCAAACATTTCAACCTCTTTGGAGAAATAGTTATTAATCAGCATTCTCTGTTCATAACCATTCAGTTAGGCTCACAACCAAATGTCAACTGTTCAGACCTGTAAATGTTGAAATAATTTTGCCAGTAAAATTTCATGAGTTTCCTCATAAAGTATTTCAATTAACTCCACTTTGCGATCTTAATCCCTCAAACAGCAATTAATCTTTGCTAGTGGTGTTCTGGTTTTCCCTTTAATGAAAATTAAAATATCCTTGAGGACAGGATTGTGGCTCCTACTTCCTTCATATCTTACCCAATATTGGGCAATATTAATATCTGTCTGATCAGGTACATCCTTGGTATCACTGAACACAGCTATGATAATCTCTAGTTCAGGAAAAGAAACAAACTGAGTCTCTTTCTCAAACTAAAGACTGGGACTACAAAGTCATAAGAAAATTTTGAGAAAGTTGTTTCAACCAAAGCAACCGCTTTGAGGCCACTGTGGCAACTTCAGACTACATAGAGAGAGTGAAACAGCCTCCTTGAGTTACCAGACCCAACATTCTCACCAGTCCATCTATATAGCCAGAAGGAGAGAACCTTCATACTGTTAAAAAAAAAATTAGAGTAATAAAAACCATACAATCTAAATTTCATCAGCCTGTGGGTACACATGAGATATCATTGATGATAGTATCTCTCCGTTCCCTCATAGATTTAAATAGTGAAGGACCTCAACACCACCACCCTCCCCCAGCCTTTCTATTATAGTTACAGGGTAGCTGCCACTTGTGTGATCATGGACAGTCCTCCTATGACCCTTACTCTATACTTCAAACCACAAAATACAGTCCCTTCCTTGCCAGTCTATGGAAATCCTAAGTCTTTGTCTAGGATTCTGTGCCTAATGTTCACAAACCTGTAACCCACCAGACCCCAGAATGGTAGCATGTTTCCTTCCGGGCTCTCTTGATCACAGACCACAGTGGTACTCACAGTGCAGGAGAGAATGCCACAGCTCTACGTGTCCTCACTTACCAAGTCCATGTATGTCATAATATTGTGGCTAGACACATGTGCTCCAGAGTCAGACCTCCTAGGAGAGAATCCTAGCTCTAATACTTAGGTAACTCTGTGAACTTGGGTAAACTGCTAAACCTGTCTAAGGCTCAGTTTCCTTATCTATAAAATAGGGATAATACTGTTATCTCAAAAAGCCTTATAAAAAGTAGTGAATGAGATAAGATTGTAAAGCAGCCAGTATAATATCTGGCACATGGTAAACACTCAGTAAACATTCACTATTGTTATACCTTGAGAATGAATCACTGGAGAATTATTTAATGACTGGCTGCCACATCCAGCAAGGGAAATCTAAAAGTAAATCCTTTTTTTTTTTTTTTTTTTTTTTTTTTGCCAGGCATTATTCTGGGCCATATCAGATAGTTTAATATTCACAACAACCACTGAAGTAAATGTTCTCACTATTTTTATAGGCTCATAGAATTTATTTACCAAAAGTTAATTTGTCTATATAAAAGACTAGCCAGTAGCTGTGCAAAGCTCCTATTTTATCCAGTAAGTCATGGTGCCTCTCATGCTTCAGAAGACTTAAGAGCTCTTTATTGGTACCATAATAACACTGAAATTAGCAGCACACTCATAGGTTTAATCTGTGGTCCAGAAAGTTGCCTGACTCCTGCCTGTTTCAGTGTCTGTCCACAGTTCATAAGGACACAGCCAACTACACAACTGTTGGATTACCACCTTTGAAGTTTTTATTTATTTTGAAGTCAACAGGGATGTGTTTTTACAAAAGTAATCAGACATGACCTTCAGGCATCCATGACCTCCTAGCAGGACTCCAGCAGTTGGTTTATCTCAAAGACTTTGGACCCATGGCTCTTCCAAGCCTCTTCGCAAGGAAAGGCTCTAAATCAGTTAATCCGTTCTGAGACACTAACTTCCTGAACTGGGGTTGGGGGACCCTTGTTTGGAGAAGAGAGGGAAGGGCCTACGACGAGGTCTAAGCTGCTCCTTTCAGCTTCTGGCATGGAACACTCACTACAGCTAGGAATGTTGGAGAATTCTGGCCCATCACTCAAGATTCTACCTACTCGCAGCTCTGTGCTCAATTACATCCTCCTCTGTGATACCTTTTGAGTCCTCAGCCATCAGGAGGTGCCATCTTTGATACTTCAGGAGGCTAAATCCCAGCAAGACCTTTCCTAAATCTTTACACACCTCTCCGTAGACAGGCACATTGGAGGGGTGCTCTGAGAGACTCCTTAAGAATCCTGTCTTCCAATTTCTGTATTCTCTTAAGGGCAAGGTACAGAGTTTTTACCCATTCTTCTTTCTTTCTTTTTTTTAACTAAATTTTTAAAATTTATTTTATTTTCGGCTGAGTTGGGACTTCGTTGCTGTGCGCAGGCTTTTCTCTGGTTGTGGAGAGCGGGGGCTACTCTTCGTTGTGGCGCGCAGGCTTCTCATTGCGGTGGCTTCTCTTGTTGTGGAGCACAGGCTCTAGGCATGTGGGCTTCAGTAGTTGCAGCACACGGGCTCAGTAGTTGTGGCACACGGGCTTAGTTGCTCCGCAGAATGTGGGATCTTCCCAGACCAAAGCTCAAACCTGTGTCCCCTGCATTGGCAGGCGGATTCTTAACCACTGTGCCACCAGGGAAGCCCCCATTCTTATTTCTGAAGTCAGAATGTGTCATACAATAGATATGTACATTTCAGGTGGAAGTCTCTTTTTTTTTTCTCATTGTTATTACTACAATGATGCACTGACATTTACAAACTGCTTAGAATTCAGTAAAAGCCAAATAAAGACAATACCTTCCTCTGAGTTTCCTTGGTATTTTGTATGTTCCTCTATTATTATTTTCTTTTAAGTCATTTGCTGTTTTCATATCCCTCTCCCCTATTAGTCTGTAAATGCCTTAAAACCATTTGTTTTCATATCTGTCTCCCCTACCAGTCTGTAAATGTCTTAAGGGATGGAACTTGGTTTTGTTTATCCTTGTAGCCTCAGCAAAATGCTAGGTCCCTGAAATACAGTAGATGATCAACAAATATTTAGATGGATGCATGCATGCATGGATGGACAGATAGATGGAATCCTCAGAGACTTTGTGAAGAAGCAGGTGCTTGAGCAAATCTAACCTGAATTTCTCTTTTATGATGTCATCTTTTTACTGGATAACAGTTGAGAGACTAATAGAGATGACAATACCATCAACCAACTTCTCCTACTCCTTTTCCCCCTTGTCATTCTCCTAGCCATTCAAAGGACAGAAAAAGAATCCCAGTCTTCTTCATCCAACCATTTTCTTTACAGATAAGCAAGTTTCTTCAGAAGAATATGCTTAGTCAGTTTCAAGTATAGACTTTCTTTTTTTTTTTTTTTTTCTTTGCAGTACACAGGCCTCTCACTGTTGTGGCCTCCCCCGTTGCGGAGCACAGGCTCCGCACGCGCAGGCTCAGCGGCCATGGCTCACGGGACCAGCCACTCCGCGGCATGTGGGATCTTCCCGGACCGGGGCACGAACCCGTGTCCCCTTCATCGGCAGGTGGACTCTCAACCACTGCGCCAACAGGGAAGCCCAGAGCTTTTTTTTTGTTTTTAATAAATTTATTTATTTACTTTTATTTTTAGCTGCGTTGGGTCTTCGTTCAAGCGAGGGCTACTCTTCGTTGTGGTGCACAGGCTTCTCATTGCGGTGGCTTCTCTTGCTGCAGAGCATGGGCTCTAGGCATGTGGGCTTCATTAGTTGTGGTGCACGGGCTCAGTAGTTGTGGCTCACGGGCTCTACAGTGCAGGCTCAGTACTTGTGGTGCACAGGCTTATTTGCTCCGCAGCATGTGGAATCATCCCGAACCAGGGCTCAAACCCGTGTCACCTGCATTGGTAGGCGGATTCTTAACCACTGTGCCACCAGGGAAGTCCCAGGGGCTTCTTAAGTACCATTTCATTTCCCTCTTGGAGAGTCCAACCTTGTAGACCATTGTAATACGGATATTAACAATAATAAAAATAGCTGACACTTATTGAGAGGCACTGTGTTACGGCTTTACATATATTGTCTCATTTTATCCTCATGACAGCCCTATGAGGCTCAGACAGGTTAAGTGCCTGCTTAAGACAACACAACTAATAAGTGGCAGAGCCAGAATTTGAACTCAGACAATCTACATTCAGAGCACTACTTGCTTAAGCTAGTCTCTCTGACAAAATCACCACATTTTTTGTATGTAGATATTTTGAGTGTTTTATTCTTAATGATCAACTGCTTTCATTCTATCACAGATGTGAAATATTTCAAATATGTTGATGCAAATTATTATGCAGGATATATTTAGGAAATAATTTAATGCCTAAATTAATCCCATGAAATGGGATAGACTTCTATTATGAAGGACCTTTGAAATGAGAGCTCAAATGGGAAACAGAACAGGAAAGCACATGGAAACCCAAGGTGCTGATTGTCTTTGCTGACTGTACCGGCCAGCAGTTGTCCCTTAGAGGGAGCAGTGAACTCACAGGGGATCATCGACTCTGTGTAAGATAACACGTCTTCATTAAATTTTTAAAAGGAAGAAAAGGAAAGTGTAGCCTCTGTACTGCCTACTTGAAGGTTACAACATAAGTAAGAGGCTGATGTTTTCTCTTACTGGCTGTTGAAACATATCATATAACTTGTGCCTACTTAGGAATCAAGTTTGGGAAGGGAATTCCTACCTATGAATTCCTAGTAGCTGGCTTTATTAACATTTTGGGACATTAATGTTCTCTCTAACCTAATTATTCATGCTATTTTCAACCACAGATTGTGTCACCACCAACTCAGTCAAAGACTAAGGTAAAACAATCCTTGGAAAATTCCCGTGACATACTCATCAAAGAGGGATATGACCTTCAAAAGACTCACTGAAATGCTTGTTCAAAGTCCCGGCATTCTCTGCTCTTCACATGCACAACCGAGCATTCCCAACTCAGAATATATTTGCAATCTCAAATTCTTTACTCACCCCCACCTGCTTGGCAAAAGGCTTTCCCTGCTGGAATGTGCCACAACTTGTAGAAAGAACTCCATCTAGTTAGGAATGCTGCATGGACAGTGGTCATGAATAAGTTGTGCCAGGTGTTCACATGTCATGAATACCAGCCATGTCTGGTTATTTATAACACAAAGTCAGGGCAACAGAATGCTGAGCCTTCCAGACTGCTTATCTGGTTGCTATGCTGCATTTTAGTTCATATCACAGACTAATTAAAGGCACTAAAAAGTATAACCTTTAGCTCAAATTTTCAAAAGGGAGAGAAAGGAGTCCAAAATGTACTGAATACCTACTAAAGGCCAGGCCTTGTGCTGGAAGCTTTACTTATGTTACCTCTTTAATTCCCACTACAATCATATGAAGGAGGTATTACTGTCCCCATCTTACAGATAAGGAAACATAACCTCTGAAGGATTAAATATCTTGCCCAGGTAAGTGGTAAAGCCAAGATGGGAAACAGGACTGTGAAAACCCAAATTCTATGTTTATTTTCACTACCAGATCAAAATTTCCCCTACGTTGCCTAGTCCAGAATCAGAGGCATAAGAATAATGGTTTAAAAGGTGCAGATTCTGCAGTTGGCCTTCCTGGTTGTTTAATCTGCTCCATCACTTTCCAGGTGTGTGACCTCGTCAAATTACTTAACCTCTCTAAACCTCAGTTTCCTCATCTTTAAAAAATAGAGATCATTATCATGCTACCTCATAAATTTTAAATATTTGACAACAATTATGATTTGGCCATTTTTTTTCCCACAAAGCCTCCTCTCCCACTAAATAGAATAATGATAACAATAGTTAATATTTATTGAATACTTACTACAAGCCGGGCACTATGCTAAGGATTTTACATGAATTATTCTGTTTAATTCTAACAATAATCCAATGAAACTAAGCTAACACTTCCTGAGCATTCAATATATTCCAAGACCTGTTCTAAACCCTTTACTCACATTAACTGCTGAGTAACTTGGGCAGGTAATATGGTTGTCCCAATTTTGCAAATAAGAAAACAGAAAGCTCAGAGAGGATAAGTAAATCACCTGTGGTCACACAGCCAGGAAAACATGAAGCCACGTTAAGAACTCAGGCAGCCAGATTTATGAGTTCACAGTCTTAACCTTGACTCTTATGTTCCTGAACTGGGCTGGGCCACAAAAAAAACATCTGACTGTCCCTGTGCTTAAAGAGCTCCCAAACATATTCAAGTTATAAGACCTACATATTTAACAAATAAGGATGCTATAATATTCTGTAGCCAAATGTCCAAAATACAAAAAATATACCCTAAGGGTCTTGGAAAATAAATGAGAGAGTGGGGATGGTGGCCTGTGGGTTCTGGGGAAGGCTTCTGAGACAACTTGCACCTTTCACTGAGACTTGAGGGAGTGTGGTTAGTCAGGAGGTGAGATAGGAAAAGGAAGTGCCTCAGGAGGGAGACTCACCAAGTGCAGAGATGTAGATCTGAGCTTTGTTTGGGGAAGAATGAGGACACTGGCCTGACAAAAGATGGGTTTCATGTTGGACAATAAAGTTAGACGTGAAGGAAGAACAATCTACAGGAAGACCCTTGACAATCGTCTAAAAAATGAGACATTGTTTATAAGAGGCAATAGGAAGCATTAGATTCTTGAGGAGGAGAGTCACCTGTTAAGAGTGTGACTCTTATAAGTGCAAGCACTGTGCAGCATGGCTTAGTATGGGGAGAATGGAGAGAGACATGGAGGAGTCTCTGGCAGGCACCCCAGCACGAGGCAGAGAGGGCCTGCTTTGACTAAAATGACAGCAGCAGGAGACAGAAGCAAGAGCCCAACCAGAGATACTCTGAGGATGGAATCAATGGACTTAGTGAAAGATTGATGCAAGAGCTTTTTGGAGAATAGGTCTGTGATGTCGGGATTTGGGCCCAGCTCAGTCACCGTCATACTCCCACACCAGTCTCTTAATGACTGACCGACACATTGTAGATGCTGAAAATATATTTGTTAAATAAATGAGTGAACCACCTAGCTTCCAGCCCAGGCCCTTCATTTTGCCCATGAGGAAAGATCCTGAAGGTTATGTGAATTAACCAAAAGTATGTATGTGTGAGCAGCAGAATCTAAACTAAACCCCCAAATCTTGAACAACTATTCCAGAATTTTTTCTGCTATAACTTATTCTTGATTTAGAAAATCCTGGGGACTATAATATTAGTGATATCCATAACAGAAATTGAGATTTGGGGAAAGATTACTGGGGCTCCTGGATAATATTAATTTGGTTTTAGTTATGTAAACACTGATGTAATGAGAGAATTTCTAATTAGAAATGTCCTGTAAGGGTTTTCAATCTGGGACTAGAGTAAAAGTGAGAACTAATGACTAGAGATAGATATATTTGAGAATCATAAACACAGAACTATTAGTTGAAGGCACGAGAAATATATTTCTATAATATGAATAAGAAATGTTTTCGAGAAGATTGCAGAGTAGAAGGACGTGCGCTCACTCCCTCTTGCGAGAGCCCCAGAATCACAAATAACTGCTGAACAATCATCAACAGGAAGACACTGGAGCTCACCAAAAAAGATACCCCACATCCAAAGACAAAGGAGAAGCCACAATGAGATGGTAGAAGGGGCACAATTACAATAAAATCAAATCCCATAACCTCTGGGTGGGTGACTCACAAACTGGACAACAATCATACCACAAAAGTCCACCCACTGGAGTGAAGATTCTGAGCCCCACATCAGGCTTCCCAACCTGGGCATCCAGCAATGGGAGGAGGAATTCCCCAGAGAATCAGACTTTGAAGGTTAGCGGGATTTGATTGCAGGAATTCAACAGGACTGGGGGAAACAAAGACTCCGTTCTTGGAGGGCACACACAAAGTAGTGTGCACATCAGGACCCAGGGGAAGGAGCAGTGACCCCATAGGAGACTGAACCAGACTTACCTGCTAGTGTTGGAGGCTCTCCTGCAGAGGCAGGTGGTGTCTGTGGCTCACTGCAGGGACAAGGAGACTGGCAGCAGAAGTTCTGGGAAGTACTCCTTAGTGTGCATCCTCACGGAGTCCTCCATTAGTGCAACCAAAGAGCCTGTAGGCTCCAGTGCTGCACTGCCTCAGGCCAAACAACCAACAGGGATGGAACCCAGCCCCACCCATCATCAGACAAGCAGATTAAAGTTTTACTGAACTCTGCCTGCCACAGCAACACCCAGCCCTACCTACCACCAGTCCCTCCATCAGGAAGCTTGCACAACCCACTTAGATAGCCTCACCCACCAGAGGACAGACAGCAGAAGCAAGAAGATCTATAATCCTGCAGCACGTGGAATGAAAACCACATTCACAGAAAGAGACAAAATGAAAAGGCAGAGGATATGTACCAGATGAAGGAACAAGATAAAACCCTAGAAAAACAACAAAATGAAGTGGAGATATACAACCTTCCAGAAAAATAATTCAGAATAATGATAGTGAAGATGATCCAGGACCTCGGAAAAAGAATGGTGGCAAAGATTGAGAAGATGCAAGAAATGTTTAACAGAGATCTAGAAGAATTAAAGAAAAAACACCTAGAAGAATTAAAGATCAAACAAACAGAGATGAACAATACAATAACTGAAATGACAACTACACTAGAAGGAATCAATAGCAGAATAACTGAGGCAGAAGAACGGATATGTGACCTGGAAGACAGAATGGTGGAATTCACTGCTGCAGAACAGAATAAAGAAAAAAGAATGAAAAGAAATGAAGACAGCCTAAGAAACTTCTGGGACAACATTAAATGCACCAACCTTCACATTATAGGGCTCCCAGAAGGAGAAGAGAGAGAGAAAGGACCCGAGAAAACATCTGAAGAGATTATAGTTGAAAACTTCCCTAACATGGGAAAGGAAATAACCACCCAAGTCCAGGAAGCGCAGAGAGTTGCAAGCAGGATAAACCCAAGGAGAAACAATCCAAGACACATAGTAATCAAACTGACAAAAATTAAAGACAAAGAAATATTATTAAGAGTAACAAGGGAAAAGTGAAAAATAACATACAAGGGAACTCCCATAAGGTTAACAGCTGATTTCTCAGTAGAAACTCTACAAGCCAGAAGGGAGTGCCATGATATATTTAATGTGATGAAAGGGAAGAACCTACAACCGAGATTACTCTACCCAACAGGGATCTCATTCAGATTTGATGGAGAAATCAAAAGCTTTACAGACAAGCAAAAGTTAAGAGAATTCAACACCACCAAACCAGGTCCACAACAAATGCTAAAGGAACTTCTCTAAGTGGGAAACACAAGAGAAGAAAAGGACCTATAAAAACAAACCCAAAACCCAAAACTATTAAGAAAGTGGTAATAGGAACATACATACCAATAATCACCTTAAATGTAAATGGATTAAACGTTCCAACCAAAAGACACAGGCTCACTGAATGGACACAAAAACAAGACCCATATATATGCTGTCTACAAGAGACCCACTTCAGACCGACGGACACATACAGACTGAAAGTGAGGGGATGGAAAAAGATATTCCATGCAAATGGAAATCAAAAGAAAGCTGGAGTAGCAAGACTCATATCAGATAAAATAGACTTTAAAATAATGAATGTTACAAGAGACAAGGAAGGACACTACATAATGATCAAGGGATCAATCCAAGAAGAAGATATAACAATTATATATGCACCCAGCATAGGAGCACCTCAATACATAAGGCAAATGCTAACAGCTATAAAAGAAGAGATCAACAGTAAGACAACAATAGTAGGGGACTTTTACACCAATGGACAGCTCATCCAGACAGAAAATTAATAAGGAAACACAAGCTTTAAATGACACAACAGACCAGATAGATTTAATTGATATTTATAGGACATTCCATCCGATAACAGCAGATTACACTTTCTTCTCAAGTACACACAGAACATTCTCCAGGATAGATCACATCTTGGGTCACAAAACAAGCCTTGGTAAATTTAAGAAAGTTGAAATCATACCAAGCATCTTTTCCGACCACAATGCTATGAGGTTAGAAATAAATTACAGGGAAAAAAATGTGAAGAACACAAACACATGGAGGCTAAACAATACGTTACTAAATAACCAAGAGATCACTGAAAAAATCAAAGAGGAAATCAAAAAATACCTAGAGACAAAGAACAATGAAAACACGATGATCCAAAGCCTATGGGATACAGCAAAAGCCGTTCTAAGAGGGAAGTTTATAGCATACAATCCTACCTCAAGAAACAAGAAAAATCTCAAGTAAACAATTTAAACTTACACCTAAAGGAACTACTGAAAGAAGGACAAACAAAACCAAATTTAGTAGAAGGAAAGAAATCATAAAGATTGAGCAGAAATAAATGAAATAGAAACAAAAAAAACAATAGCAAAGATCAATAAAACTAAGACCTGGTTCTTTGAGAAGATAAACAAAATTGATAAACCTTTAGCCAGACTCATCAAGAAAAAGAGGGAGAGGACTCAAATCAATAAAATTAGAAATGAAAAAGGAGAAGTTACAACAGACACCACAGAAATAAAAAGCCTCATAAGAGACTACTACAAGCAACTCTATGCCGATAAAATGGACAACCTGGAAGAAATGGAAAACTTCTTAGAAAGGTATTACCTTCCAAGACTTAACCAGGAAGAAACAGAAAATATGAACAGAGCAATCAATCACAAGTAATGAAATTGAAACTGTGATTAAAAATCTTCCAACAAACAAAAGTCCAGAACCAGATGGTGTCACAGGTGATGTGTATCAAATATTTAGAGAAGAACTAACACCTATCCTTCTCGAACTCTTCCAAAAAATTGCAGAGGAAGGAGGACTCCCAAACTCATTCTACGTGGCCACCATCACCCTGATACCAAATCAGGGAAAGATACTACAAAAAAAAAGAAAATTACAGACCAATATCACTGATGAATACAGATGCAAAAATCCTCAACAAAATACTAGCAAACAGAATCCAGCAACACATTAAAAGGATCATACACCATGATCAAGTGGGATTTATCCCAGGGATGCAAGGATTCTTCAATAATGCAAATCAATCAATGTGATACACCATATTAAAAAATTGAACAATAAAAACCATATGATCATCTCAAGAGATGCAGAAAAAGCTTTTGACAAAATTCAACACCCATTTATGATAAAAATTCTCCAGAAAGTGGGCACAGAGGGAACCTGCCTTAACATAATAAAGGCCATATATGACAAACCCACAGCAAACATCATTCTCAATGGTGAAAAACTGAAAGCATTTCCTCTAAGATCAGGAATAAGACAAAGCTGTTCACTCTCAACACTATTATTCAAGATAGTTTTGGAAGTCCTAGCCATGGCAATCAGAGAAGAAAAAGAAATAAAAGGAATACAAATTGGAAAAGAAGAAGTAAAACTGCCACTGTTCACAGGTGACATAATACTATACATAGAGAATCCTAAAGATGCCACTAGAAAACTACTAGAGCTAATCAATGAATTTGGCAAAGTAGCAGGATACAAAATTAATGCACAGAAATCTCTTGCATTTCTATACACTAATGATGAAAAATCTGAAAGGGAAATTAAGGAAACACTCCCATATACAATTGCAACAAAAAGAAATAAAATACCTGGAAATAAACCTACCTAAGGAGGTAAAAGACCTGTACTCAGAAAACTGTATGACACTGATGAAAGAAGTCAAAGATGACACACACAGATGGAGAGATATACCATGTTCTTGGATTGGAAGATATATCATGTGAGAATAACTATACTACCCAAAGCAATCTACAGATTCAATGCAATCCCCATCAAATTACCAATGACATTGTTTACAGAACTAGAACAAAAAATCTTAAAATTTGTATGGAGACACAAAAGACCCCGAATATCCAAAGCAATCTTGAGGGGAAAAAAAACGGAACTGGAGGAATCAGATTCCCTGACTTCACACTATACTTCAAAGCTACAGTAATCAAGACAATATAGTACTGGCACAAAAACAGAAATATAGATCAATGGAACAGGTTAGAAAGCCCAGAGATAAACACACACACTCCTTTGTCAACTAATCTAAGACAAAGGAGACAAGGATACACAATGGAGAAAAGACAGTCTCTTCAACAGGTGGTGCTGGGAAAACTGGACAGTTACATGTAAAAGTATGAAATTAGAACACTCCCTAACTCCACACACAAAAATAAACTCAAAATGGATTAAAGACCTAAATGTAAGACCGGACACTATAAAACTCTTAGAGGAAAACATAGGAAGATCACTCTTTGACATAAATCACAGCAAGATCTTTTTTGACCCACCTCCTAGAGAAATGGAAATAAAAACAAAAATAAGCAGGCTTCCGGGAAGATGGTGGAAGAGTAAGACGCGGAGATCACCTTCCTCCCCACAGATACACCAGAAATACATCTACACGTGGAACAACTCCTACAGAACACCTACTGAACGCTGGCAGAAGATCTCAGTCCTCCGAAAAGGCAAGAAAATCCCATGTACCTGGGTAGGGCAAAAGAAAAAAGAATAAACGCAGACAAAAGGATACGGACCGGACCTGCACCAGTGGGAGGGAGCTGTTTAGGAGGAAAGATTTCCACACACTAGGAAGCCCCTTCACGGGCGGAGACTGCAAGTGGCGGAGGGGGAAGCTTTGGAGCCGCGGAGGAGAGCACAGCAACAGGGTGGTAGAGGGCAAAGCGGAGAGACTCCCGCACAGAGGATCAGGGCCGACCAGCACTCACCAGCCCCAGACGCTTGTCTGCTCACCCGCCGGGGCGGGCGGGCCTGGGAGCTGAGGCTCGGGCTTCGATCGAGCGCCAGGAGAGAACTGGGGTTGGCGGTGTGAACACAGCCTGCAGGGGGTTTGTGCACCACGGCTAGCCGGGAGGGAGTCCGGGGAAAAGTCTGGACCTGCCGAAGAGGCAAGAGAATTTTTCTTCCCTCTTTGTTTCCTGGTGCGCGAGGAGAGGGGATTAAGAGCGCTGCTTAAAAGAGCTCCAGAGACGGGCGCAAGCCGTGGCTAAAAGCGCGGACCCCAGAGACGGGCATGAGACGCTAGGGCTGCTGCTGCCGCCACCAAGAAGCCTGTGTGCAAGCACAGGTTACTATTCACACCCCCCTTCCGGGGAGCCTGTGCAGCCCGCCACTGCCAGGGCCCCGGGATCCAGGGACAACTCCCCCGGGAGAACGCATGGCGCGCCTCAGTTTGGTGCAACGTCACATCGACCTCTGCCGCCGCAGGCCCGCCCCGCACTCCGTGCCCCTCCCTCCCCACCCCCCGCACTCCGTCCCCCTCCCTCCCCACCCCCCGCACTCCGTGCCCCTCCCACCCCACCCCCCCACCAGCCTGAGTGAGCCAGAGCCCCCGAATCAGCGGCTCCTTTAACCCCGTCCTGTCTGAGCGAAGAACAGACGCCCTCCAGCGACCTACAAGCAGAGGCGGAGCCAAATCCAAAGCTGAGCCCCTGGGAGCTGTGCGAACAAAGAAGAGAAAGGGAAATCTCTCCCAGCAGCCTCAGAAGCAGCGGATTAAAGCTCCACAATCAACTTGATGAACCCTGCATCTGTGGAATACATGAATAGACAACGAATCATCCCAAATTGAGGAGGTGGACTTTGAGAGCAAGATTTGATTTTTTCCCCTTTTCCTCTTTTTGTGAGTGTGTATGTGTATGCTTCTGTGTGAGATTTTGTCTGTATAGCTTTGCTTTCACCATTTGTCCTAGGGTTCTATCCATCTGTTTTTTTGTTTTTAATTCTTTTCTTTTTTTCCTTAATAATTATTTTTTTATTTTAATAACTTTATTATATTTTATCTTACTTTATTTTATTTTACTGTATCTTCTTTCTTTCTTTTTTCCTTCCTTCCCTCCTTCCTTCCTTCCTCCCTCCCTCCCTCCCTCCCTTCGTTCTTTCTTTCTTTCTACTTCTACTAATTCTTTCTTTCTACTTTTTCTCCCTTTTATTCTGAGCCGTGTGGATTAAAGGCTCTTGGTGCTGCAGCCAGCAGTCTGTGCTGTGCCTCTGAGGTGGGAGAGCCAACTTCAGGACACTGGTCCACTGCCAGCTTCACATAATATCAAACGGCGAAAATCTCCCAGTGATCTCCATCTCAACACCAGTACCCAGCTTCACTCAACGACCAGCAAGCTACAGTGCTGGACATCCTATGCCAAACAACTAGCAAGACAGGAACACAACCCCACCCATTAGCAGAAGGGCTGCCTAAAATCATAATAAGTCCACAGACACCCCAAAACACACCACCAGATGTGGACCTGCCCACCAGAAAGACAAGATCCAGCCTCATCCACCAGAACACAGGCACTAGTCCCCTCCACCAGAAAGCCTACACAACCCACTGGACCAACCTTAGCCACTAGGGACAGACACCAAAAACAACGGGAACTACGAACCTGCAGCCTGCAAAAAGGAGACCCCAAACAAAGTAAGATAAGCAAAATGAGAAGACAGAAAAACACACAGCAAATGAAGGAGCAAGATAAAAACCCACCAGACCTAACAAATGAAGAAAAAATAGGCAGTCTACCTGAAAAAGAATTCAGAATAATGATAGTAAAGATGATCCAAAATCTTGGAAATAGAATGGACAAAATGCAAGAAACATTTAACAAGGACCTAGAAGAACTAAAGATGAAACAAGCAATGATGAACAACACAATAAATGAAATGAAAAATACTCTAGATGGGATCAATAGCAGAATAACTGAGGCAGAAGAACGGATAAGTGACCTGGAAGATGAAAGAGTGGAAATAACTACTGCAGAGCAGAATAAAGAAAAAAGAATGAAAAGAACTGAGGACAGTCTCAGAGACCTCTGGGACAACATTAAACGCACCTACATTCGAATTATAGGGGTCCCAGAAGAGGAAGAGAAAAAGAAAGGGACTGAGAAAATATTTGAAGAGATTATAGTTGAAAACTTCCCTAATATGGGAAAGGAAATAGTTAGTCAAGTCCAGGAAGCACAGAGAGTCCCATACATGATAAATCCAAGGAGAAATACACCAAGACTCATATTAATCAAACTGTCAAAAATTAAATACAAAGAAAACATATTAAAAGCAGCAAGGGAAAAACAACAAATAACACACAAGGGAATTCCCATAAGGCTAACAGCTGATCTTTCAGCAGAAACTCTGCAAGCCAGAAGGGACTGGCAGGACATATTGAAAGTGATGAAGGAGAAAAACCTGCAACCAAGATTACCCAGCAAGGACCTCATTCAGATTTGATGGAGAAATTAAAACCTTTACAGACAAGCAAAAGCTGAGAGAGTTCAGCACCACCTAACCAGCTTTACAACAAAGGCTAAAGGAACTTCTCTAGGCAAGAAACACAAGAGAAGGAAAAGACCTACAATAACGAACCCAAAACAATTAAGAAAATGGGAATGGGAACATGCATATCGATAATTACCTTAAATGTAAATGGACTAAAGCTCCCACCAAAAGACACAGATTGGTTGAATGGATACAAAAACAAGATGCATATATTTGCTGTCTACAAGAGACCCACTTCAGACCTAGAGACACATACAGACTGAAAGTAAGGGCATGGAAAAAGATATTTCATGCAAATGGAAACCAAAAGAGAGCTGGAGTAGCAATTCTCGTATCAGACAAAATAGACTTTAAAATAAAGACTATTAGAAGAGACAAAGAAGGACACTACAGAATGATCAAGGGATCGATCCAAGAAGAAGATATAACAATTGTAAATATTTATGCACCCAACATAAGAGCACCTCAATACATAAGGCAAATACTAACAGCCATAAAAGGGGAAATAGACAGTAACACATTCATAGTAGGGGACGTTAACACCCCACTTTCACCAATGGACAGATCATCCAAAATGAAAATAAATAAGGAAACACAAGCTTTAAATCATATATTAAACAAGATGGACTTAATTGATATTTATAGGACATTCCATCCAAAAACAACAGAATACACATTTTTCTCAAGTGCTCATGGAACATTCTCCAGGATAAATCATATCTTGGGTCACAAGTCAAGCCTTGGTAAATTGAAGAAAATTGAAATTGTTTCAAGTATCTTTTCCAACCAAAATGCTATGAGACTAGATATCAATTACAGGAAAAGATCTGTAAAAAATACAAACACATGGAGGCTAAACAATACACTACTTAATAACGAAGTGATCACTGAAGAAATCAAAGAGGAAATTAAAAAATACCTAGAAACAAATGACAATGGAGACACGACGACCCAAAATCTATGGGATGCAGCAAAAGCAGTTCTACAAGGGAAGTTTATAGTAATACAATCCTACCTTAAGAAACAGGAAACATCTCGAATAAACAACCTAACGTTGCACATAAAGCAATTAGAGAATGAAGAACAAAAAACCCCCGAAGTTAGCAGAAGGAAAGAAATCATAAAAATCAGATCAGAAATAAATGAAGAAGAAATGAAGGAAACGATAGCAAAGATCAATAAAACTAAAAGCTGGTTCTTTGAAAAGATAAACAAAATTGATAAACCATTAGCCAGACTCATCAAGAAAAAAAGGGAGAAGACTCAAATGAATAGAATTAGAAATGAAAAAGAAGTAACAACTGACACTGCAGAAATACAAAAGATCATGAGAGATTACTACAAGCAACTCTATGCCAGTAAAATGGACAACCTGGAAGAAATGGACAAATTCTTAGAAATGCAAAACATTCCAAGACGGAATCAGGAAGAAATAGAAAATATGAACAGACCAATCACAAGCACTGAAATTGAAACTGTGATTAAAAATCTTCCAACAAACAAAAGCCCAGGACCAGATGGCTTCACAGGCGAATTCTATCAAACATTTAGAGAAGAGCTAACACCTATCCTTCCCAAACTCTTCCAAAATATAGCAGAGGGAGGACACTCCCAAACTCATTCTACGAGGCCACCATCACCCTGATACAAAAACCAGACAAGGATGTCACAAAGAAAGAAAACTACAGGCCAATATCACTGATGAACATGGATGCAAAAATCCTCAACAAAATACTAGCAAACAGAATCCAATAGCACATTAAAAGGATCATACACCATGATCAAGTGGGGTTTATTCCAGGAATGCAAGGATTCTTCAATATACACAAATCAACCAACGTGATACACATTAACAAACTGAAGGAGAAAAAACAGGTACATGTAAATGTATAAGATTAGATCACTCCCTAACACCATACACAAAACTAAGCTCAAAATGTATTAAAGACCTAAATGTAAGGCCAGAAACTATCAAACTCTTAGAAGAAAACATAGGCAGAACACTATGACATAAATCACAGCAAGATCCCTTCTGACCCACCTCCTAGAGAAATGGAAATAAAAACAAAAATAAACAAATGGGACCTAATGAAACTTCAGAGCTTTTGCACAGCAAAGGAAACCATAAACAAGACCAAAAGACAGCCCTCAGAATGGGAGAAAATATTTGCAAATGAAGCAACTGACAAAGGATTAAGCTCCAAAATTTACAAGCAGCTCATGCAGCTCAATAACAAAAAACAAACAACCCAATCCAAAAATGGGCAGAAGGCCTAAATAGACATTTCTCCAAAGAAGATATATAGACTGCCAACAAACACATGAAAGAATGCTCAACTTCATTAATCATTAGAGAAATGCAAATCAAAACTACAATGAGATATCATCTCACACCAGTCAGAATGGCCATCATCAAAAAATCTACAAACAATAAATGCTGGAGAGGGTGTGGAGAAAAGGGAACTTTCTTGCACTGTTGGTGGGAATGTAAATTGATACAGCCACTGTGGAGAACAGTATGGAGGTTCCTTAAAAAACTACAAATAGAACTACCATATGACCCAGCAATCCCACTACTGGGCATATACCCTGAGAAAACCATAATTCAAAAAGAGTTTGTACCACAATATTCATTGCAGCTCTATTTACAATAGCCAGGACATGGAAGCAACCTAAGTGTCCATCAACAGATGAATGGATAAAGAAGATGTGGCACATATATACAATGGAATATTACTAAGCCATAAAAAGAAATGAAATTGAGCTATTTGTAATGAGGTAGATAGACCTATAGTCTGTCATACAGAGTGAAGTAAGTCAGAAAGAGAAAGACAAATACCATATGCTAACACATATATATGGAATTTAAGAAAAAAAAATGTCATGAAGAACCTAGGGGTAAGACAGGAATAAAGACACAGACTAGAGAATAGACTTGAGGATATGGGGAGGGGCAAGGGTAAGCTGTGACAAAGCGAGAGAGACGCTTGGACATATATACACTACCAAATGTAAGGTAGGTAGCTAGTGGGAAGCAGCCTCATAGCACAGCGAGATCAGCTCGTTGCTTTGTGACCACCTGTAGCGGTGGGATAGGGAGGGTGGGAGGGAGGGAGAGGCAAGAGGGAAGAGATATGGGATCGTATGTATATGTATAACTGATTCACTTTGTTATAAAGCAGAAACTAACACACCACTGTAAAGCAATTATACTCCAATAAAGATGTAAAAATTAATTAATTAATTAATTAATAAATAATAAACAAATGGGACCTAATGAAACTTAAAAGCTCTTGCACAGCAAAGAAAACTATAAACAAGACGAAAAGCCAACCCTCAGAATGAGAGAAAATATTTGCAAACGAAGCAACTGACAAAGGATTAATCTCCAAAATATATAAATAGCTCATGCAGTTCAATATTAAAAAAAACAAACAACCCAATCCAAAATTGGGCGGTAGACCTAAATAGACATCTTTACAAAGAAGACATACAGATGGCCAAGAAGCACATGAAAAGCTGCTCAACATCACTAATCATTAGAGAAATGCAAATCAAAACTACAATGAGTTATCACCTCACACCAGTTAGACTGGGCATCATCAGAAACTCTACAAACAACAAATGCTGGAGAGGGTGTGGAGAAAAGAGAACCCTCTTGCACTGTTGGTGGGAATGTAAATTGATACAGCCACTATGGAGAACAGTATGGAGGATCCTTAAAAAACTAAAAATAGAATTACCATATGACCCAGCAATCCCACTACTGGGCATATACCCAGAGAAAACCATAATTCAAAAAGACACATGCACCCCAATATTCATTGCAGCACTATTTACAATAGCCAGGACATGGAAGCAACCTAAATGCCCATCGACAGATGAATGGATAAAGAATCGTGGTACATACATACAATGGAATATTACTCAGCCATAAAAAGGAAAGAAATTGGGTCATTTGTAGAGATGTGGATGGACATAGAGACTGTCATACAGAGTGAAGTAAGTCAGAAAGAGAAAAACAAATATCGTATTTTAAAACATATATGTGGAATCTAGAAAAATGGTACAGAGGAACCAGTTTGCAAGGGAGAAATAGAGACACAGATGTAGAGAACAAACCTATGGACACCAAGCGGGGAATGTGGGGGACTTGGAACTGACATATATACATATTAAAAAAATCATTATGGCAGGCTGGTAAAGGCTAACCAAATAACCTCATCAGGGGAAAATCTACAGCCTTCATTTGGGTAAAAACAATCAATTGAAACACCTCCCCTGACAGTGAGATTAATTTCACTCTTCCAAAAGTGTGTTGTAAGCAACCATACTTCCAGGAGATGCTTCCCAAAGGAAGAGCCCTGGGGAAAACTACGTATAGGAAACGCTATATGTTAAATGTATCTTATGATCATTCACAACACATATTAGCATAGTAAAAGTGTGTAGTAAAGAAAAATAAATAAATAAAATGTAAGCATAATGTAGGGATTGACATAAATTATAATAGTATAAAATTATTTTATGCTTTATTCAAATAAAACATCATTTTCAATTAAAAAAAAGTTTTCAGTTCCCCATTACTTTAAATAAATATTTTGTAGTCTACTGAAGAATTGTTGAACAAGCAGTGCACTTAACAGCTATCAGTGTGTTAATGTCGTTGGAATCACTTCATTTGCCCATGCTAATCTTGATCTGCCTGCATACACAATGATTCAGGGACTGCTGTATTGGCCAGTCTATACTGGTGCCCAGTGAGAGCACTGCCAGACTCCAGATCTGTCTCTGTGTGTCCTGTTGCCATCTTTATTCTGTACTTTTGTTACATCTTGCCAACTATTATTTCCAAAGGTAAAGCAAAATAATCTTAAAATTTTTCTGATATTTATGGAATATGCCTATTCCATAAATGAAGCAGAGGCCTTGAATATTTTTGCTGCTTCATCGTTCATGACTGAGCCCAAACATCCCTTATCTGAGAAGTTTCACCGAAATCCAATCTGTGATCCTCGTATCTACCCCATTAAGCAGTCAGTCATTCATTTCCCTCCATTCTTTCAGTACTCTAAACGTATTTCAGTTATAGAATATGGCATGTTGTTTTGTAAATGCTTCTGTGTATCTCTCTTCAACTA
Organism: Tursiops truncatus; assembly: GCF_011762595.2. Lineage (NCBI taxonomy): Eukaryota > Metazoa > Chordata > Mammalia > Artiodactyla > Delphinidae > Tursiops > Tursiops truncatus. The sequence goes on from NC_047038.1 coordinate 13,704,625, forward strand.
ATCAACACGTGTGTCCGTAAAAATAAGCTTTTTAATCTTCCTCATCTTTATGATATCAGTACTGGCACATGGCAAAAATTCAATTCATCTTGGTTAAAATCTTTTAATATCTGGGCACCTGAAGATTCGGGGCCATCAAGGTTGATCTAGTAGTTCATGGGAAGAATAAGCCATGTTCACACAGACTCATTCCAGCAAGAGGGAGAAATGCTTTCTCAATCATAGAAACCCACATATGGGTTAACAGCTAGGGTGTGAGACGGAGCAGAGAAGCAGAAATGCTATAGGAGAGGCAGATAAAGTTGGGTAGGTCTGGTGGTGGGTCTTACAGGAATGTGTATGAGAATTTTGTGTGGGAGGGTCTTACAGGGATATGAATGAGACTTTGTATATTAGTTTCCTATTGCTACTGTAACAAATGACAACAAACTTGGTGGCTTAAAATAACACAAATCTATTATCTTACAGTTCTGGAAGTGAGAAATAGAGTTACCGGACCAAGGCTGCATTCCTTTCTGGGGGCTCTAAGGGAGAATCCATTTTCTTGCCTTTTCTAGCTTTTAGAGGCTGCCCTAGAGTTTGGCTCATGACTCTCTTCCAACTTCAAAGCCAGCAATGATCATCCTTTCTCACATCACTACACTCTGACACTTTCTTCTGCCTCTCTCACTGTGATTACCTTGGGCCCACTCAAATAATTCAGGATAATCTCCCCATTTTAAGGTCAACTGATTAGCAATATTAATTTTTTTGTGAAACTTAATTCCCTTTTGCCACGTAACCTAACATATTCACAGGTTCCAAGGATTCAGACATGACAACTTTGGAGACCATTATTCTGCCTACCACACTCAGTATAGGATAGGAAGCCTCTATCCAGCTCTTAAATCATAAATGCCATGATGAAATCATAGTGCTCTAGACTGAGCTGCCCTAAACTGCCCTCTCCAAAACCTTGCACAATTAAGTCACTATGAGGATTTTTCCCCCCCTCTGGGCACAAAGAATGTTAAAATAAAAAAAAGCAGATATACATGAGGTGCTTCACTCACATCCATATAGACAGATAACAACATCTGAATCCTTCTCTGTGTACATATGATGCTGGACCTAAGAAATGACCCAGTTGTCATGTGATGGGATGCCCACATGCATAATATTTTGAATAATTTTAATTCATTTAATGCGATCTGAGTCCCTACTAATCTGGTGGGTGGTATGATTCCCATGACACTGACAGGGCTATGTGATTCTTTTGCTTTTGCATAACACTAATTAATAATGACAATGCAACTATCTTGAGTGTAGTTGTCATCTTTTTTAGAGCTCAATGAGTTTCATAGAATTTATCTTTTTTCTTTCAAAACATATGCCTATGGGGTTACCAACTGCAATAGCACTATTTGAGATTAAAATAAGAAATAATTTTCAAACATCAGTGAGAGGCATAAGGAAATTTATAAATATAGTGATCTGACTGAAAAAAATAGCCAAACTGATTGTTTTCAGATATGCAAATTGTAAAGTCAATGATGCTTAAGTGAAGATTTCTGAAGTTGACTATTTGTATCTTCAAAGTACAAGTGACCACGGCTGCATTCATTCATTCACTCTTTTAACACGTGTTTCGTATAAACTCCCAACTACCAGATACCATTCTAGGCATAGGGAGTCAATAAAAACAAGACAAGTTCACTGTGCTCAAGGAGCTTACTGTTAGAAGGAGACAGACCATACACTTTTAACAAACAAATTATCTTTCAGGTAGTGAAAAGTACTCTGAATAAAGGAAAAAATAGCACAGAGCAGAAAGAGAGAGAGAGAGAGAAAAGATCAATGTTATTTTAGTTATGGCGGTCAGGTACGGCCTGACCAGATATTTGAATAAGGGGCAAGCCATATGAAAAAATGAGAAAAGGGTGAGCATGCCAATTTGATTCAATGAGCAAATATTAATTAAGCATAGACTATGGGCCAGGAATCATTTTTGGTGCTGGGGAGAAAGCAAGTATAAAGATTCTGCCTAACGCAGGACAAGCCTGAAGAGATCAAGAAACAACAACAAAAAGTATATGCACCATTGAGTTATATTAATAAATGTCTTTACCAAACCCATTTACCCTGTAATTATTTAACAGGTGAAATAATTACCAAAAGCACAAAATCTTAGTAGTGGAGGTCAATCTAACTACCCCTCTTCCTAGAGCCAAGGTTTTAAAATTTCTTGCAATAGGATCACTTGATTAAACAAAGTCTCATGTGGAATTGCAACATAGTAAACAAATAAAAGTAATCTCTTCTGCTGAGGGATTTGTGGCTATCCATAGCCCTACCTATTCTGCCTCCCCTCAAAAGCCCCCATCCATGTTTTGCAGTGATATTAATTTCTTAGTTTTGATAATTGTACTATAGTTGTGTAAACTGTTAACATTAGGAGAAGCTGGTGAAAGATATATGGGACCTCTATGTACTACTTTTGCAACTTTTCTATAAGTCTAAAATTATTTCAAACTAAAAAGTTCAAAGAAAAATAAAATCCCACTACCATCACTACTAGGCAGCCCACTTAGGGCACAGGGGACACCATGTGAAGCCATTAACCCTGCTAACTAGCCATGCCTTGCTGATGTCGCCTACTTATATGAGACCTTAAGAAAAGGGCAGTTCCTTTCTGGGTAGCCTATTCTGGTTTTTAACCATCTTCCACAACAGAAAATTCTTTTTTTTGGTCTGCATTGGGTCTTCGTTGCTGCGTGTGGGCTTTCTCTAGTTGTGGTGAGCAGGGGCTACTCTTCATTGAGGTGTGAGGGCTTCTCACTGCAGTGGCTTCTCTTGTCGCGGAGCATGGGCTCCAGGCGCGCGGGCTTCAGAAATTACGGTGCGCAGGCTCTAGGGTGCGCGGGCTTCAGTAGTTATGATGCGCGGGCTCAGTAGTTGTGGCTCACAGGCTCTAGAGCGCAGGATCAGTAGCTGTGGCACATGGGCTTAGTTGCTGCACGGCACGTGGGATCTTCCCGGACCAGGGATTGAACCTGCGTTCCCTGCATTGGCAGGTGGATTCTTAACCACTGTGCCACCAGGGAAGTCCCACACCAGAAAATTCTTTCTTATGACTCTTTAAACCTTTCATGCTCTGGGATAAAACCATTTTTTTCAAGTTTTGTCATCAACAGATAATTAACTTGACTTTTACAAAATAATACTCTGTGATATATTCATAGACCACATAATTTTCCATCAACCTTCTTTCTACAAGTTAATAGCAATGCCTTCATTTTTTCTCACAGGTCTTCTTTTTCCACATTTGAATCATTTGGGGGACTCACCACTTTCAGTTCTTTTTGACCTTCTTAAACTATGGTGTACACAGCTTATCACTGGACTTTTAAAAAAATTAATAGAAATAAAATTAAAAGAGGAGCCACACACTGTCAAATACCTTGGGAGAGAGGGCTGTGTTACTACTTAGACATAAAATATTCCTATTTGGATATTATTGCTGTAAAAACCTCACTACATTACCATATTTTGTTTTTTCTTACACATTTTTTCACATCACTCATGACAGTCGTTAAGCCAAGTGCCCCAGACATTTGCTCCTAACCATTGAACAGCCAGACTGAGAACTTTAAGTCTTTTAGGGAGTCACAACTGCCAAAAATGCTCTCTCACCAGGAGACATATTCCCTGAATTATATAAAGTATAAATTTGTTCTGAACTCATTCACCTGTTATCATTAAACATTAGGTGAGGAAACCAACTAACTCTGTGACCCTGTCTGTTAGACCTCTCCATGCTTTAGTTCCCTGTCTGAAAAGTGAGGATAAGTGTTTACCGACTTCACGTAGGTGTTGCAAAAGTTGATTAATGCTTATAAGGCACCATCTGATGAGGGGCTCTGGCTGTCCCACCCAAGTCATCATAGGCTGTGGTATGCATGCTTCTCTCAAAAGGCACTCCTCAAAGCTTGGTACCATGACTGTGGATGATATGCTGCGGCCCATCACTAGTTTGTGACCCAACTGTACTTTCAGACATGCACACCAAGAGCCAGTAAGGCTATCACCCAAAGCTGAAAAGCAGTTTTTCTAATGCTGCAGGCTCATGCACAAGGCACCAAAATAGCACTAGAAATACTATACCCATATTGCTTTATCCTAGACATCTGACACTTGTAAAGCTGATGCCAAATTTCTTGTCACATATGTGTCTGGAAGCCTTCATGCTGAGAGGCATTTCTCATCTTCTGACATTTCAGAGAGCTGCATGGAGCTAGACAAACACAGACCCTCCTTCAAAAAGGCTTGAGGCAAATGCAAGAATTCTTTCTGAGTGACCTCCACGGTCCTAATTGGAGGAGATCCAAGACACCCTTCGGCACATCTGTAATCCTTAGGATGTTCCAAATGTTTGAGTGTGCTTCCTCCAGTGAGTAAGAGCTGAATTGCCCTGGCTCTCCAAGGTCATCTGGAAATGATATACCATTAGCCAAATGAGGAAACGCTACTGCAGGCAAACCAACCATAAGATCAAACGATCCTCAGGGGTCCCGGAGCCCAGATACTCTGTCTTTGGTGACACAGGCCACCTCCATCTGTTAAAATCAGGCTTCAGTTGACTCTCATTACTGTTGTGACTGACTCTCCCAAACAGAAACTAAACTAGGATTTCTGCACATGCTACCACAGTAGATAATTTCCAGTGATTCCCTTCTCTTCTGATGTTGCCTCCACAACCTGCCTGACAAAGCAGGCACCGTGAAGACCCTATCCCCAGCCACCGAGGAGAAAAGGTTTTTAATACGAGAATCCCTAAAGCAACATGTGTCAGAATAACCTAGTTTTAAATGTCAGTCCCCGGGCTCTAATCCAAACCTTTGAATCAGAACCTCTGGCACATAAGATCCAAAATCTGCATTTTTAACAAATTCCCCAGATGATCTTTCTTTAACTTTTATTTTCCCAGATAATTTTTATGCACACTAAAGTTTTTAAAGCCTGACAGAATTTTCAAGTAAATTAAAACACACAAACCCTCAGCTTGTTGGGAGAGTTTCTGGGCACAGGCCTATGGTTAGTGGTCATTGAGTCATCTACCCGAAGCTCACCCATAGGCAAACTGTGACTGTACTCAAGAGGAAGGAATGCATTTCATGATTTCCTGCTTCTCCAAGTCTCATTGTTCATGCTCTTCCTTTGGGATCATAAGTACTGCCATATGATGCTTCTGGCGTGAGTTGCCTTGTATTGTTTAACTTTTTTTATTAGTTTTCTACTGCTGCCATAACAGATTACAAAACTTGGCACAAATTTATTATATTATAGTTCTGTCGGTTAGAAGTCTAACATGGGTCCTACTGGGCTATGTTGGGCTGCACCTCACAGGCCTACAAGCCCTGCGCTTGTCCAGCTTCAAGACCAAAGAAAGAGCCCAGAGTCAGCAACAGAGAGATCAATGGTTTAATGGTTGGGGAGCTTACACCTCTGAAGCAAGGTCCTGGAGCAACACTCCACCATGTAAGGCGCATGGCAGGCAGAAAATGGGAGGGGGGTGCTGGGGATTACCAGTTATAGGTGAATGGACATCAGGCAGGCTCATTAGTTACCAGCGAAACCAGTAGAGGGGCACACCCCTCACCACCCCCTTTGATAAGAACAATCACTAGCTGGGCCCTGGGACAAGTACATAGGAAGGTCAGTCATGTGTGTAGGGTGTAGGTGAAGCAGGCACTGGTCAGGCAGGGGATGCACAGAGAGCAAGAGAACAGCCATCTTGAGTGGCCTGACCATACACTCCATCCCTACTACATACCCTGCACGACGTTTACAGTCTTGGTCTGCCCCTTGGTCCGCTAAAATCAAGATGTTAGCAAGGCTGGTTCCTTTCTGGAGGCTCTAGGGGAGAATCCATTTCCTTGCCTATTGCAGCTTCTAGAGGCTGCCCACAACTCTGGGCTCGTGGCCCTCCTCCTCTATCTTCAAAGCCAATAATGCTGCATCTCTCTGACTATTCTTCCCATTTCCTTCTGACTCTCCTCTTCTGCCTCCCTCTGTCACTTTTAAGGATTCATATGATTACATTGGGGCCACTCGGGTAATCCAGGATAATCTTCCAATCTCAAGGTTCTTAATATGTGATTAAATCTGCAGAATCCCTGTTGCCATGTAAGGTAACATTTTCGTAGGTTCCAGGAACTAAGATGTGGGCACCTTTGGGGGCCCATACTTTTCATCTGTAATATGAAGGATGTCTTTATTTGGGTTCCCCCAAAAGCAGACCCTGAGACTAGAATTTGAGTACAAATCCCAGGAAGCTGAGTAAAGGAGTGGGGAAGTCGGGCAATACGGGAGGAAAGCAAACAAGTCAGTTAATGAGCAAAGACATCATTACAGGCAACAGACTGAATTCCTCCAAGGACTGTGTAGAACAATATCAGAATAGTCCCACCAAAGGGCAAAGAAACTGGGGCATTTATCCACCAATTCTCATAATTTATTAGTTAGGAGTCATATTAACTCCCAGGCACTTCTGGCACTTCCTGCCTCCCTGACTGTGGAAGGGCTCCACGGCTAGAGAATGACCTTGGCAGAGACACACAAGAGGCTGTACACTTGTGCCATCTGAGGGGCTAACAGTATCTGAATCAAAGGTTTGGTTTCTGAGGGAAGTGTGACATTATGCTCATATCTTTGACCCAGCAATTCTACCTCCAGGTAATTTATGTAAGGGCATAATTGGACACATATGCAATGATTATTTGTAATATTTTAAAGAATTGGAAATAATTTAAATTTTCATTAGTAGGGGATTAGTTAAATAAATTATGATGGTAAAATTGAATACATTTTAAAATTAAGTATAATGATGTCAGTCTACATTTATTGATAGAGAAGCCATTTCCTGACATACTTCTGAGTCAAAAAAAGGCAGGTTACAAATAGCAAGTATATTATAAATCTGTTTATGTAAAATTATGTATGTATAATATGTGTGTGTGTATGCATAGCAAGATGGCTCAAAGAATGTTCATCAAAACTCTAACAGTAGTTATTTCTAGGGAGCAGAATTTCTCATCCTTTATACTTTCTCCTTCACAATTCTATGTGTTACAAAATATTTTACAGTAAACAATGCATTATTTATTAATCAACTTATTACAAGGATATTTTCCATTCCAAAAAAAAAAATAGAATTCAAGTTGTCCTAAAAGACAAGTGCTGGGACTTCCCTGGTGGCGCAGTGGTTAAAAATCTGCCTGCCAGTGGAGGGGACACGGGTTCTATCCCTGGTCCAGGAAGATCCCATATGCCACAGAGCAACTAAGTCCGTGCACCACAACTACTGAGCCTGCGCTAGAGAACCCACGAGCCACAACTACTGAGCCCACGTGCCACAACTACTGAAGCCCACGTGCCTAGAGCCTGTGCTCTGCAACAAGAGAAACCACCACAATGAGAAGCCCGCACACCGCAATGAAGAGTAGCCCCTGCTCGCCACAACTAGAGAAAGCCCACACACAGCAACCAAGACACAACGCAGCCAAAAATAAATTAAAAATTTAATCTTAAAAAAAAAAAAAAGATGTGTCTTTTTAGGTCTAATACAATAATGTTCCATGTGCTTATATATACTTCTCCATTTTAAAACTGCATGAGGCTAGGGACCACAGAATACTTAGGGCATATTTTGAACACAATAGGTGCTTAATAAATTTTTATTCTTTAATTGAGTTTCATCAGTATGAAATTCAGTAAAACAACTCACTGAATAAACTGGGTCACAGTGAAATTTTCACAATGCATGGAGATGACTTCCCAGTGAGCTGAGAAGCATGGTATGGGCTTACAGGCAGGGCCTGCCACTGCAGGCAAGGGCAGGCCCGTCACTGCCTGGACATACCCACGCAATCCCAGAGATACTGTTGAGCTCCACTCCCCTAATTAGGCAGAAGTAACCAATGTGAGTACAGCTTTTCAGTTGTTACAGCAAATGAGACAAGTGGAATTTGTGTCAATCTGCAAGAAATTAATTTAACAGTTTGTCCCCTAAACTCTAGGTCTTCCTCAGAAACAACACTGCACTCTAGTTATGCATAAGGGCAGAGTTGACTGCAAGTACAGAGAGGAAAAACAAGTGGGTGAACAAGTCACACTGTGCCCATAGTACAACAGGAGTAAGAATAGTTCAGTATGGGAGTTCCCTGGTGGTCTAGTGGTTAGGATTCTGGGCTTTCACTGCCATGGCACAGGTTCAATCCCTGGTCAGGAAACTGAGATCCTGCAAGCCGTGAGGCCTGGCCAAAAAAAAAAGAAAAGAATAGTTCAGTGTGAGACTTCACAGTCTCTCCATACCTCATGTACCCCTTGTATGGCTAAAGGGGAAATTAATTTTCTTACCTGTCCAAGTTGCTTTTGGACACCCCTTTGTTCTTTAGAATCTGAATAAGGAACAGATAGAGAGACAGTACAAAAATGGACAAGGAGGGAGGGAGACCAGAGAATCGCGAAATGGGTGTCAGGGAGAGTTTGCGGGAGTGTGAGGTGTCAGGCGGAGATTCAGAGCTTTGGGGAGCACCTGATGTCCATGTGGGAAGGAAATGAGGATGACAGTGAAGTAGAGAGATTTTAAGATGCTCTTTCTATATTAAGACTGCATACTAAAATCTATTAAATTGTACACTTTAGATGGGTGAATTGTATGGTAATGTGAATTGTGTCTCAATAAAGCTATATTTTTAAACAGGGTACCCTCCCAGAAAAATGCACACCCCACTTTGGAAGTTTACTGAGAAACTAAAAAATACTTTAAGAGCTGTAATGACTTTTGGGGTACCACACCATTTTTTGAATTATCCTTGCACAGAGACTGAGCCATGTGGAACTTCAATTATGTTTGGGTTATAGTAGATTAGAGAAAAGATCCTTAGATCCTAGGGGATCCTTAAAGATACACTAGTCCAAGCTCTCATTTCAAAGGTGAGAAAATGAAGCTGGAAAGGTTACGTTTTCATTGTCTCACAGTAGTAAAGCTGGGAACACAGTAGTAAAACTGGGAACTATGGAGATCTATCTCAAGTCTTTTGAAATCTACCACCCCACCCCCGTCTAACGCTCTTCCTGCTATTGTTTATAGAAAGAAACAAGTTGAGCATAAACAAGATTAGAACATGTAGTTATTATGCCCATGACTCAATCAAGTTTTTCTAGCCTTTAGAACAAATCAGTTAGACTGGCATCAATTCAATCAGTTGTACAGCACTGCCTAGTTAGCAAGCATAGCCATGGAGATTCAGCCTTTCTGGCCCAAGCCTGGAGAATAATCAGTCCTCACAATGGCAATGTTGCCCTCACCTCCTTTTGAAGAGCAACAGAAAAATACAATAGTTATCCTTTATTTGGGCACTTATCTATGCATCAATTTGGGCAGGGCAGTCAGAGCCCTATGACATTGGAATTTGGAGAGTTCCATTTTTAAACAGGAATTTTAAAACTACTAGATGCCACTAATGTAAATAACACCCATCTGTGAATCACATCAGAAATTTATGAAGTTAATTATGGGATTGCATCTCTGATGCTCTCCCAGGATGGCTCTGGCACCTGCTATGTGCTAGTCTAGACATTTTACATATGGCATCTCTTTAATCCTTTCAATAATTCTATTACATGGGTATTAATCACCCCATTTTGCAAATCAAAAGACTGAAAACATGATGGGAGCAGGACCAAACAAGTAAGAGACAAATTCTGATGTCAATACAATATCCTTAAGACTCAAGGAGGGTAGATTTTGTGATGTGATTTAAGGCTGTACCAAAAGGGCCCCCTTTTGTCCCAAAAGAGTCACCCCAGTGCCTGTCATTCTGTCATTAGCTCCATTTATTTGTGACTTAAATACCCTTAATAGTCATCTATGAAATTTAAAATAACCTATGCATGGATCAGAGTAGACAGTGCTACGCTACAGACTAAACTGGAATCTCAGTAGCCTGACACAATAAAAGTATTTCTTGCTCATACAAGATCTGATGCAGATGTCTGGAGTCCCTTAAAGGGGATTGGGGATGAGACAAGGCGAGCATGGAAGATGGACAGTGTAGGATGCTTTAGATTCACAGATGCAGATCATGCAGGCCTACAAGCGGAATACATCATTTCCACCCACATGCTGCTGGACAGAAATTACTCACATGGACAACCTAACTGCACAGGTAGCTGGGAAGTATAGGAAAGCAAAGGAGTGAGTGAGCACTATAATCTCCACCACACTCCTGAAAGAATTGTAGCTTTGGTTCTTATCTGTCAGTACATTAGTTAAGAGTTAGCAACAACAATAGACACAAGTAGTATGCAAGGAATCTCTTCTTCAGGACAGAACCAGAAGGGAAGAGATAGAAAAGAGACAGTGACAGAGACAAATATACATACTTGACAATTTTATTGGGTTTTGTCCAACTTGAAAAATCAGTCTACCAAACCTCATTGTGTCTCCAGCTCCTGGCTCAGGCTTCCAAGGGCTTTGGTTGTATGATGCCCTTCAGAAATATCAGAACTAAATGTGTTTGTTTTATTCACAGAGGCAAGTAGGTATTTGGAGAGTTACAACTAAATAAGTATTTTCCTGACAATTTGACTGTAACAGATAACAATAAATTGACGTATTTTTCCATTTATTTTTACCACAAAACTCAGTGACAACAAAACAATGAACTGCCCCCCCAAAAAACAATAAATCAAATTTAAGGATGCATGAAATTTTTAAATCATATATTTAAAGGAAAATTATTATTTTATTAAAACATTAATAATAGCTATTTGTGCATGACCCAATTATTCTAGAAACCTGGCTTGAAACCCTCCTTTTCACTCAGTCTAATTACCAACTGCATTTGATTTTATCTCCAAAGTATCTCTCAAGTTCATCATCTTCTCCTCTATCCCTATTGTGGCTGGCTCAAACGTTCTCATCTGGAAAATCACATCACCTCCTAGATGATCTCCCTGCATTTAGTCTTGCCCCCTCCCTCAATCCAAATTTGAGAAGCATTGAGCTTGAAACTGCAGGGTGGAAGGGAATCCTTTAGAATCTGGTTGAACATGCTGATTCCCAAGTTTCCCCCCTCCCGGAAATTCTGATTCAGTGGATCTAAGGTGCAGTTCAGGGCTCCGAATATTTTTTAAGTATTGCAGAAGATGGCAATGTGTGCGGTCCTAATAGAGACGCTGCTCTATACAAAATCTCAGCAAGAATCCCAAGTCTCAACTGCCAGTCCTCTGTTTAAAGCAATTAAATGGCTCATCACTACCAGCTGGATAAATTCCATGTCCTTTATCTTGGAATATAAAGCCTCCAAGACCCAGGCCTTGAATATCTTTCCAGCCTCATATTTTACTATTCCTCCTCAAACCTTACACTTTCAGAACCACCACCGTTAAGTTATTTGTAATTCCTGAGCACACTGGATTGTTTCATGCCTCCACATTAGCCCATGCTGCTCTGGCTACTCACAATTTCCTTGGGCACTGTCGTTCTGATAAACCAGCATTTACCTTCAAAACTGAGCGTGAGTCATTTCTTTGTGAATTTCTCTAATATGCCACCATTACTTTGTCAGTGTTGATGTCTTCCTCCTCTTTCTTCCTCCTGTCTGCTCCTGACTTTTGTAGACTCCTATGACTGCACATCTTTGTTTACATTCCTCTCATTCCCTGTCTTTTCACTGTCTCACCTCCTTGCTTCATCTCTGTGCCCGGCAAGTAGAAGGCACTAAATAAACATTGTTGAATGATTGGTAAACAGAAAAATTGAGCTCCTTTGGATATAGCAACAAAGGAAGATTCCTCTTTGGATTAGCTGGCTCATTAAGTTAAATATTTTAGTTCAGTTTATAACATTTTCTCTTTCCTACATTATTCAAATTAATTCTACAAACACTTTTTGAAAGCCTACTAAGCATGTACAATAGTGCTTCCTAAAATCCTATGTTTATATGCTAAAAACTATGAGATACAGGCTTTCTTTGCCTTTTATCTCTACTGGTCTTTCATTAATTTTCTTATTTAACTAATGGTTTCTGTACCAACCAGGTGAGTTATTAGCACTTTGAAGACATATCTTTTGAGGTGCTTACACTAGTAATAAATATTTCCCTCCAAACAAAGCTAAAATTTCTTTCCAAATAGTATAATATCAGGTAGTGTTAAAATATTTCCATACATTTGTGTTTCTACCCAATGAGTTCTTTGGAAAACTGCATGAGAAAGTTAGTAGCAGCCTAATACTTAACCCACATTCCTGAGCAATCAGTAAGTTGTGCTTTGGTGTTTTTTTGTTTTTTGTTTTTTTGTGCTTTGGTTTTCTTAATTGCATGACCCAAGCACCTAACTCACATCCTGAGGGAGACTGTTAAGTAATAGAAAGAATGGACCACTGTCTTTCTATATTTACCTCTGGATCTTTGTACTTAAAGACCTCCTCTGGATTCTGAAAGCAGCCTATGGCATTTGAAAATGTGGCATAAATACGGTAGCCTTGATCACCCCTAGGTGAAACTAAACAACCTCTTTTATACATTCTTTCAAAAGTTTAGGTCAGCATGTTAAGCCTGCACATAACAATGTATTTAAACATTGCTGCTCTATACAACTACTTATATACTTTATTGTGTAAATTTGTCTCTCAAAGGAGAAAATGTTATCATAAAATAGGCAGTAAAACTCTTAAACTTGCCAACTTTCTGCAGTCTAAAATAATTTTCTAACAGAGGAAGACACTGCTTCTTTTCAGCAGAAAACTGAAATTATTACTAATGTACTCTTTCTGACATCAAAATAGTAAGAATGATTACTTATCCTATATTTGTTGCAATAGAGTTATCTGGATGTGGTAAAAATAGCTCCAAGAACAGTCCTCACTCTAGCCATAAACCTGTAAATCTTCCCTACAAAGACAAAAACTGTCCACAGCAATCAACAGCAACACTCCAAGTCTGACACTCTCAGGCACCTAAACAACACAGTATTGACGGGTCAAAGAGCCCTGTTAGCATTAACCAGGAAATCACACAGAGCACCCTACTCCCTCTTCCCAAGGAACAAGTGTCCTTAATCCAGCAATGGACCAAAACTCAAAGCTGCCCCAGATAATACACAATGGAGGGCTGCAAATATGCCCCATGGAAGGATAAGAAATTATAATAAAGTTTAAAATCACTTGTAAGGTGGCTATATTTAAAAAAAACAAAATAACAAGTGTTGATGAGGATATGGAGAAATTGGAACTTTCATACATTGCTGGTGGGAATGTAAAACAGTGATACTTTTGGCAGTTCCTCAATAAGTCAGACATAGAATTACCATATGATCCAGCAACTTCACTCCTAGGTATTGAAAATAAGGACTCAAATAGACACATACAGGAATGTTCTTGGCAGCACTATTCACACCGAAGGGTGGGAAAAACACAGTGTCCATCAACAGATGAATGGATAAACAAAATGTAGTATATATACACAGTGGAATATTATTCAACCTTAAAAAGGAATGAAGTACTGATACATGTTACAACATGGATAAACCTAGAAAATATTATGCTAATAAAAGAAACCAGTCACTAAAGGCCACATATTGCATGATTCCATTTATACGAAATATATAGAGGAGGCAGAAAACAGATTAGTTGCTAGGGGCTGTGGAGAGGGTAGAATGGGAGTGACTGCTTAATATCTCCCATTTCCTTTTAGAGTGATGAAAATGTCTGGAGCTACATAGGGGTGATAGTTGCATGACACTGTGAGTGTCCTAAGTGTCATTGAATTGTACACTTAAAAATGGTTAAAATGTGACTTTTATATTACATGAATTTTACTACCAAAAAAAATCATTTGGCAACTAAATAATTTTTAAAGATGTAATATAGTTCTGATAGTCCACAGTAATAATACTTGATTAAAGTATATTTATCAATACAAGTATTTGTAAATTGCTTGAATTATCAAATGTCGGCCTTAAATCTAAATAAATATACCATTATAGTAGAATTTCAAAGAGTCTTGAAAACAGATGATATTTGGTGAATATTTGGTATATTAAAAAGTAGAAATGCTCTAAAGTCAAATAACATAAACCCCAAATTCATAACAATTTTGGTAATGTAAGATGACTACAGATATCTATGATTAAATGCCTAGAAGACCACAAATTCTCAGAAGTCTGAGAAGAACTAATGTTCTATTTTGAAAATGAATAAATGCTCAGCATCCCAAAGAATTACTGGCCTACATCTTTACTCAGCATTATGTATATATATGAAGATTCATCAACAGAATTTATGCTGAGTGCTTATTATGTATCACACACTATTCTAGGCATTGGAAATATGAAATTTATTAAAGCAAGGTTCTTGCCCTAAAGGATCTTATGAATAAAGTGAAAACCATACATGTTTTACATATTGCAATTTTACATATGCCAATAACGTCACCCAGAACAGTAGAGGGATGAATAGCCAACCAGTCAACAGTAATTACAGATAAAAAACTTATTGCTATTATCTTCCTAAGTGGTTTTTAAAGCAAAGCACCAATAAATCAGTATCCTTATGTTGTCATCCAGATAACTGCTGAGAAACACCATGCCGGATATTTGAGTTGGTAATCATGTTCTCCCAAACTCCTAAGCTCTGTTTTATTCGTGTTCTGTCTCCTCAGTCAATAAGAAAAGTGGATAAATGTTAGGCTGCGATCTCATTTCAAGAAAGAAATTTTTGATACACAGAACCCTGTACCAGGCATTATGGATTACTCAGAGTGTAATCACCTTTGTGTAATTTGCCATCTGACTGGCTAGGCAAAATGCCCATCAGAACTATTTAAAGAGCAATTAGAGAGTGACATAAGATCTAAACACATGAGTCAATATAGTATAAACCAAGCTTCTGAGTGCTTTGAGAATGAGAAGTATGAAAGACTCAAACCAGAGCATTTACCTCATACCCACTGTCCTTCTGATACAGCATGGGCTATGGTTTACATGCTCCCTTGAAGTCAAAAAACAATCCTAACCCTGACCTATTCTCTTCATATCACATGTAGCAGCTGGGAAGAGGAATTCTAGGACTTACTGTGTTGCTAGGCACTTTGGTGGGCATTTTTATATTTAACCTCACAAAAACCCAAGCTAGTTCATCATCATCATCATTCCCATTTAATACTTGCCCAAGATCACACAGCAACCAAATGTGATGGTTGGGAGGGGTAACTGAACTCAAGTTTGATTTCAAAGACTATTTTTTCCATACTATTTTACTCCATGATGCCACACTCCTGAGACCATACTCTAATAAGAGTTGTTGCCCTAAAGTAATGGCTCTTTTTCAGAGGTGCTTCTCAGAATTACCCCAAGAGCTTTTGCAAAATATACATACTGAGAGTCATACCCCAGATATAGAGCCATAACCCAGATATATCGGCCAGAAACTCTAGGGCTGGAGCCTGGGCATGTATATCTCTAAAATTCTACCAAGTAATTGTATACATTCATCTGATTAAGAAGCTCTGCCTTCATGTATGTTGCCAGAGTAAAACATAAACTACATAATTCAAAAACATTTCACACACTGAAGAACATGAATTTACTGATTAAAAGGGCTAAACAACTGCCTGGCCTAATTGATGAAAATAGATCCATATCAAGGTACATCATTATGAAATGTCAGAACACTGAGAAAATGAACTTTGAACAGGTTTTTTTCTTAAATCACATAAAAAGAATATGGAATCAGAGTGGCTTTAGACATCTCAATGATACTGGAAATTAGAAGATAAAGGAATGATGGCTTCAAAATCAAAAGAAAACTATCCCCAGTCTAGAATTTTACACCCAGCCAAACAATCACAAATGAAGATAATATAAAAAGCATCTTCCGGCATGCAAGTGCTCAAAAAATTATCCCACACACCCTTTTTCAGAAGGCAGGAGATTGTATTCCACTAAAGTGAAAGAACGAAGAATACTTTTAGAAAAAATAAGACATGAGATCCTTTCTTTTTTAATTTTTTTATTGAAGTATAATTGACATTCAGTATATTAGTTTCAGGTGTACAACATAGTGATTCAATATTCTATACATTGCTAAATGATCACCACAATAAATCTAGTTAAATTCCGTCACCATATATAGTTACAGAATTTTTTTTCTTGTGAATACTTTTAAGATTTATTGTCTTAGCAACTTTCAAATACGAAATACAGTATTATTGACTATAGTCACGATGCTATACACTACATCCCCATGACACATTTATTTTATAACTGAAAGTTTGTAACTTTTGACTCCCTTCACCATTTTTCTCAGCCCCTGCTTCCAGCCCCTGCAACCACCAATCTGTTCTCTGAGCTTGCTGTTTTTCCTTGCTTGTTGGTTTGTTTACATTCCACATATAAGTAAGATCATACAGTATTTGTCTTTCTCTGTCTGATTTATCTCACTTAACATAATGCCCTCAAGGTCCATGTTGTCACAAATGGCAAGATTTCACTCTTTTTATGGCTGAATAATATTCCATTGTGTGTATATGTGTGTGTTTTTATATATATATATATATATATATATATATATATATAAATGTGATATATATATATATATACACATATATCACATTTTCTTTATCCATTTATCTGACAATGAACATTTAGGTTGTTTCCATATCTTGGCTATTGTAAAGAGTGATGCGATGAACATGGGGTCCATTTTCAAACTAGTGTTTTCATTTTCTTCAGATATATATCCAGGAATGCAATTGCTGGATCAAACAATAGTTCTATTTTACTTTTTGAGGAACCTCTGTACTGTTTTCCATAGTGGCTGCACCAATTTACATTCCCTCCAACAGTGTACAGGCATTCTCTTTTCTCCACATCCTCACCAACAATTACTATTTGCCATCTTTTTGATGACAGCCATTCTGACAGGTGTGAGGTGATATCTCATTGTGGTTTTGATTTGTTTTTCTCTGGTGATTAGCGATATTGAACATCTTTTCATGTGCCTGTGGGCCATCTGTATGTCTTCTTTGGAAAATTGTCTATTCAGGTCTCCTGCCCATTTTTAAATTGAGTTGTTTTTTTGATGTTGCGTTGTATGAGCTGTTTATATATTTTGGATGTCAACCCCTTATGGGTCATATCATTTGCAAATACTTTCTCCTATTCAGTAGGTTGTCTTTTCATTTTGTTGATGAAAAGCTTTTAAATTTAATTAGGTCCCATTTATTATTTTTTTGCTTTTGTTTCCTTTGCCAAAAGAGATCCAAATGATTTATTGCTACAGTTTATGTCAAAGAATGTTCTGCCTATGTTTTCTTCTAGGACTTTTATGGTATCCAGTCTTACATTTAGGTCTTTGATCCATTTTGAGTTTATTTTCATACATGGTGTGAGAAAATGTTCTAATTTCATTCTTTTACATGTAGCTGTCCAGTTTTTCCAGCACCACTTATTGAAAAGACTATCTTTTCTCCACTGTATTTTCTTCCCTCCTTTGTCGTAGATTAATTGAATATAAGTGTATGGGTTTATTTCTGAGCTCTCTATTCTGTTCCATTGATCTATGTGTCTGTTTTCATGCCAGTTCTATACTGTTTTGATGACTGTAGCTTTGTAATATATTCTGAAGCCAGGAATCATGATTCCTCCAACTCTGTTCTTCTTTCTCAAGACTGTTTTGACTATTTGGGGTCTTTTTGTTTCCATACAAATTTTTAAATCATTTGTTCTAGTTCTGTGAAAAATGCCATTGGTATTTTGATAGGGATTGTATTGAATCTGTAGATTGCCTTGGGTAGAATGGTCATTTTAATAATACTAATTCTTCCAATCCATGAACATGGTATATCTTTCCATCTGTTTGTGTCATCTTTAATTTCTTTTATCACTGTCTTACAGTTTTCCAAATACAGGTCTTTACCTCCTTTGGTAAGTTTATTCCTAGGTATTTTAATGTTTTTGATGCAATGGTAAATGGGATTGTTTCCTTAATTTCTCTTTCCGAAAGTTCATTGTTAGTGTATAGAAATGCAATAGATTTGTATATATTAATTTTGTGTCCTGCAACTTTATTGAATTCATTTATTAGTTCTAACAGTTTTTTGGTGGCATCTTTAGGGTTTTCTATATATCTTGTCATCTACAAACAGTGACAGGTTTACTTCTTCTTTCCAATTTTGATGCCTTTTATTTCTTTTTCTTGCCTAATTGCTCTGGCTAAGACTTCTGATACTATGTTGAATAAAAGCAGCAGAAGTGAGCATCCTTGTCTTGTTCCTAATCTTAGAGGAAAAGCTTTCAGCTTTTCACCATTGAGCATGATGTAAGCTATGGATTTGTCATATATGGTCTTTATTATGTTGAGGTATGTTCCCTCTATATCCATTACATTGAAAGTTGTTTTGTTTTGTTTTGTTTTTGTCATGAATGGATGTTGACTTTTTTCAAATGCTTTTTCTGCATCTGAGATGATCATGTGATTTTTATCATTTGTTTTCTTAATGTGGTTATCCATTCATTGATTTGCCGGTGTTGAAACATCCTTGCATACCTGGAATAACTCCCACTTGATCATGGTGTATGATCCTTTTAATATACTGTTGAATTTGGTTTGCTAATATTTTGTTGAAGATTTTTGCATCTATGTTCATCAGGAATAATGGCCTGTAATTTTATTTTCTTGTGGTATCCTTTTCTGGTCTTGGTATCAGGGTAATGCTGGCTTTGTAAAATGTGTTTGGAAGTGTTCCCTCCTCTTCTATGTTTTGAAAGCATTTGAGAAGGATTGGTATTAATTCTTCTTTGAATATTTGATAAGTTTCACTAGTGAAGTCACCTGGTCCTAGACTTTTGTTTGTAGGGAGTTTTTAAATTACAGATTAAACCTCCTTACTAGTAACTGGTCTGTTCATATTTTCTATTTCTTTATGACTCACTCTTGGAAGGTTGTATGTTTCTAGGAACTTATCCATTTCTTCTAGGTTGTCCAATTTATTGGCATATAATTGTTCACAGTAATCTTTTATGATCATTTTATTTCTGTGGTACCAGTTGTAACTTTTCTTTCATTTCTGATTTTATTTATTTGACTCCTTTCTCTTTTTTTCCTTGATGAGTCTAGCTAAATGTTTGTTAATTTTGTTTAACTTTTCATAGAACCAGTTCTTGGTTTCAGTGATCTTTCCTATTGTCATTTTAGTCTCTATTTCATTTATTTCTGCTCTGATCTTTGCTATTTCCTTGCTTCTACTAATTTTGGGCTTCATTTGTTCTTCTTTTACTAGATTCTTGAGGCATAAAGTTATGTTGTTTATTTGAGATTTTTCTTGTTTCTTGAGGTAGGCATTTATCACTATGAACTTCCCTGTTAGAACTGCTTTTGCTGCATCTCATAAGTTTTAGTACATTGTATTTCCATTTTTGTTTGTATCAAAATATTTTTTTATTTATTTTTTTATACAGCAGGTTCTTATTAGTCATCAATTTTATACACATCAGTGTATACATGTCAATCCCAATCACCCAGTTCATCAAACCATCACCCCCACCCCCCACCACTTTCCCCACTTGGTGTACATACGTTTGTTCTCTACATCTGTGTCTCAATTTATGCCCTGCAAACGGGTTCATCTATACCATTTTCCTAGGTTCCACATATATTCGTTAATATACAATATTTGTTTTCCTCTTCCTCACTTACTTCATTCTGTATGACAGTATCTAGATCCATCCATGTCTCTACAAATGACCCAATTTCGTTCCTTTTTATGGCTGAGTAATAGTCCATTGTATATACGTACATCTTCTTTATCCATTTGTCTGTCGATGGGCATTTAGGTTGCTTCCATGACCTGGCTATTGTAAACACTGCTGCAGTGAACACTGGGGTGCATTTTTCAAGTATGGTTTTCTCTCAGCATATGCCCAGTAGTGGGATTGCTGGATCATATGATAATTCGATTTTTAGATTTTTAAGGAACCTCCATACTGTTCTCCATAGTGGTTGTACCAATTTACATTCCCACCAACAGTGCAAGAGGGTTCCCTTTTCTCCTCACCCTCTCCAGCATTTGTTGTTTATAGAGTTTCTGATGATGCCCATTCTAACTGGTGTGAAGTGATTCTCATTGTAGTTTTGATTTGCGTTTCTCTAATAATTAGTGATGTTGAGCAGCTTTTCACGTGCTTCTTGGCCATCTGTATGTCTTCTTTGGAGAAATACCTATTTAGGTCTTCTGCCAATTTTTGATTGGGTTGTTTCTTTTTTTAATATTGAGCTGCATGTACTGTTTATATACTTTGGAGATTAATCCTTTGTCCGTTGATTCATTTGCACATGTTTTCTCCCATTCTGAGGGTTGTTTTTTCAACTTCTTTATAGTTTCCTTTGTTGTGCAAACACTTTGAAGTTTCATTAGGTCCCATTTATTTTTGTTTTTATTTCCATTACTCTAGGAGGTGAATCAAAAAAGACTTTGCTGTGATTTATGTCAAAGAGTGTTCTTCCTGTTTTCCTCTAGGAGTTTTATAGTGTCTGATCTTACACATAGGTCTCTAATCCATTTTGAGTTTATTTTTGTGTATGGTGTTAGGGAGTGTTCTAATTTCATTCTTTTACATATAGCTGTCCAGCTTGCCCAGCACCATTTATTGAAGAGACTGTCCTTTCTCCATTGTATATCCTTGCCTCCTTTGTCATAGATTAATTGACCATAGATGTGTGAGTTTATCTCTGAGCTTTCTATCTTGTTCCATTGATCTATATTTCTGTTTTGGTGGCAGTACCATATTGTCTTGATTACTGTAGCTTTGTAGTATAGTCTGAAGTCAGGGAATCTGGTTCCTCCAGCTCTGCGTTTTTCCCTAAAGACTACTTTGGCTATTCGGGGTCTTTTGTGTCTCCATAAAATTTAAAAATTTTTTGTTCTACTTCTGTAAAAAATGCCATTGGTAATTTGATAGGGATTGCATTGAATCTGTAGATTGCATTGGGTAGTATAGTCATTTTCACAATATTGATTCTTCCAAACCAAGAACATGGTTTATCTCTCCATCTGTTGGTATCATCTTTAATTTCTTGCATCAGTGTCTTATAGTTTTCTACAGACAGGTCTTTTGTCTCCCTAGGTAGGTTTATCTCTAGGTATTTTATTCTTTTTGTTGCAATGATAAATGGGAGTGTTTCCTTAATTTCTCTTTCAGATTTTCCATCATTAGTATATAGGAATGCAAGAGATTTCTGTGCATTAATTTTGTATCCTGCAACTTTACCAATTTCATTGATTAGCTATAGTAGTTTTCTGGTGGCATCTTTAGGATTCTCTCTATATAGTATCATGTCATCTGCAAACAGTGACAGTTTTACTTCTTCTTTTTCAATTTGTATTCCTTTATTTCTTTTTCTTCCCTGATTGCCACGGCTAGGACTTCCAAAACTATGTTGAATAATAGTGGTGAGAGTGGACAACCTCGTCTTGTTCCTGATCTTAGAGGAAATGCTTTCAGTTTTTCACCATTGAGAATGATGTTTGATGTGGGTTTGTCACATATGACCTTTATTATGTTGAAGTAGGTTCCCTCTATGCCCACTTTCTGGAGAATTTTTATCATAAATGGGTGTTGAATTTTGTCAAAAAGCTTTTTCTGCATCTATTGAGATGATCATATGGTTTTTATTCCTCAATTTGTTAATATGTTGTATCACATTGATTGATTTGTGTATATTGAAGAATCCTTGCATCCCTAGGATAAATCCCACTTGATCATGGTGTATGATCCTTTAAATGTGTTGTTGGATTCTGTTTGCTAGTATTTTGTTGAGGAGTTTTGCATCTGTATTCATCAGTGATATTGGTCTGTAATTTTCTTTTTTTGTACTATCTTTGTCTGGTTTTGGTATCAGGGTAATGGTGGCCTCATAGAATAAGTTTGGGAGTACTCCTTCCTCCGCAATTTTTTGGAAGAGTTTGAGAAGGATGGGTGTTAGCTCTTCTCTAAATGTTTGATAGAATTCACCTGTGAAGCCATCTGGTCCTGGACTTTTGTTTGTTGGAAGATTTTTAATCACAGTTTCAATTTCATTACTTGTGGTTGGTCTGTTCATATGTTTTATTTCTTCCTGGTTCAGTCTTGGAAGGTTATACCTTTCTAAGAATTTGACCATTTCTTCCAGGTTGTCCATTTTATTTGCATAGTGTTACTTGTAATAGTCTCTTAGGATGCTTTGTATTTCTTCGATGTCTGTTGTAACTTCTCCTTTTTCATTTCTAATTTTATTGATTTGAGTCCTCTCCCTCTTTTTATTAATGAGTCTGACTAAAGGTTTATCAATTTTGTTTATCTTCTCAAAGAACCAGGTCTTAGATTTATCAATCTTTGTTATTGTTTTCTTTGTTTCTATTTCATTTATTTCTGCTCTGATCTTTGTGATTTCTTTCCTTCTGCTAACTTTGGGTTTTGTTTGTTCTTCTTTCTGTAGTTCCTTTAGGTGTAAGGTGAGATTGTTTATTTGATATTTTTCTTGTTTCTTGAGGTAGGATTGTATTGTTATAAACTTCCCTCTTAGAACTGCTTTTGCTGTATCCCATAGGTTTTGGATCATCATGTTTTCATTTTCATTTGTCTCTAGGTACTTTTTGGTCTCCTCTTTAATTTTTTCAGTGATCTCTTGGTTATTTAGTAACATATTGCTTAGCCTCCATGTGTTTCTGTTTTCTACAGGTTTTTTTTCCCCCTGTAATTTATTTCTAACCTCATAGTATTGTGATCGGAAAAGATGCTTGATATGATTTCAATTTTCTTAAATTTACCAAGGCTTGATTTGTGACCCAAGATGTGATCTATCCTGGAAAATATTCTGTGTGCACTTGAGAAGAAAGTGTAATCTGCTGTTATCGGATGGAATGCCCTAAAAATATCAATTAAATCTATCTGGTCTATTGTGTCATATAAAGCTTGTGTTTCCTTATTAATTTTCTGTCTGGATGATCTGTCCATTGGTGTAAGTGAGGTGTTAAAGTCCCCTACTATTATTGTTTTACTGTGGATTTCTTCTTTTATAGCTGTTAGCAGTTGCCTTATGTATTGAGGTGGTCCTATATTGGGTGCATATATATTTATAATTGTTACATCTTCTACTTGGATTGATCCCTTGATCATTATGTAGTGTTCTTCCTTGTCTCTTGTAACATTCTTTATTTTAAAGTCGATTTTATCTGATATGAGTCTTGCTACTCTAGCTTTCTTTTGATTTCCATTTGCATGGAATATCTTTTTCCATCCCCTCACTTTCAGTCTGTACGTGTTCCTCGGTCTGAAGTGGGTCTCTTGTAGACAGCATATAGATGGGTCTTGTTTTTGTATATATTCAGCAGCCTGTGTATTTTGGTTGGAGCATTTAATCCATTCACGTTTAAGGTAATTATCGATATGAATGTTACTATTACCATTTTCTTAATTGTTTTGGGTTTGTTTTTGTAGGTCCTTTTCTTCTCTTGTGTTTCCCACTTAGAGAAGTTCCTTTAGCATTTGTTGTAGAGCTGGTTTGGTATTGCTGAATTCTCTTAGCTTTTGCTTGTCTGTAAAGCTTTTGATTTCTCCATCAAATCTGAATGAGATCCTTGCCAGGGAGAGTAACCTTGGTTGTAAGTTATTCCCTTTCATCACTTTAAGTATATCATGCCACTCCCTTCTGACTTGTAGAGTTTCTGCTGAGAAATCAGCTGTTAACCTTATGGGAGTTCCCTTGTATGTTATTTGTCGTTTTACCCTTGTTGCTTTCAATAATTTTTTCTTTGTCATTAATTTTTGCCAACTTGATTACTATGTGTATTGGCATGCTTCTCCTTGGGTTTATCCTGTATGGGACTCTCTGTGCTTCCTGGACTTGGGTGGGTACTTCCTTTCCCACGTTAGGGAAGTTTTCTACTATAATCTCTTCAAATATTTTCTCAGGTCCTTTCTCTCTCTCTTCTCCTTCTGGGACCCGTATAATGCGAATGTTGTTGCGTTTAATGTTGTCCCAGAGGTCTCTTAGGCTGTCTTCATTTCTTTTCATTCTTTTTTCTTTATTCTCTTCTGCAGCAGGGAATTCCACCATTCTGTCTTCCAGGTCACTTATCCGTTCTTCTGCCTCAGTTATTCTGCTATTGATTCCTTCTAGTGTAGAAGGAATCATTTCAGTTATTGTATTGTTCATCTCTGTTTATTTGTTCTTTAATTCTTCTAGGTCTTTGTTAAACATTTCTTGCATCATCTCAATCATTCCATCCATTTTTTTACCTGAGGTCCTGGATCATCTTCACTATCATTATTCTGAATTGTTTTTCTGGAAGGTTACCTATCTCCACTTCATTTAGTTGTTTTTCTGGGGTTTTATCTTGTTCCTTCATCGGGTACCTAGCCACCTGCCTTTTCATCTTTTTTATCTTTCTGTGAACGTGGTTTTCATTCCACAGGCTGCACGATTGTAGTTCTTGCTTCTGCTCTGTATCAAAATATATTTTATTTTGCTTTTGATTTCTTTGTTGATTCACTGGTTGTTCAGGAGCATGTTGTTTAATATCCACATATTTGTGAATTTTCCAGATTTATTCTTATAATTGATTTCTCATTTCATACCATTGTGGTTCGAAAAGACTTGATATGCTTGAAATCTTCAATTTGTTAAGAATTGTTTTGTGGGGGCTTCCCTGGTGGTGCAGTGGTTAAGAATCCACCTGCCAATGCAGGGGACATGGGCTCGAGCACTGGTCCAGGAAGATCCGACATGCTGCAGAGTGACTAAGCCAGTACACCACAACTACTGAGCCTGCGCTCTAGAGCCGCAAGCCACAACTATTGAGCCCGCGTGCTTCAACTACTGAAGCCCATGCACCTAGAGTGCGTGCTCCATAACAAGAGAAGAATGCTGCAACTATTGAAGCCCATGCTCCTAGAACCTGTGATCTGCAACAAGAGAAGCCACTGCAACGAGAAGCCCGCGCACCACAAGGAAGAGTAGCCCCTACCTAGAGAAAAAGGGAAAACTAGAGAAAAGCCCACACACAGCAACAAAGCCCCAACGCAGCAAAAAATTAATTAATTAATTAATTTTAAAAAAGAATTGTTTTGTGGCCTAATATATTGGGTTGGCCAGAAAGTTTGTTTGGGTTTGCCTGATATTACGGACAAACCCAAATGTACTTTTTGGCCAACCCAATATGCTTTAGCCTAGAGAATATTCCCTGTGCACTTGAGAAGAATGTATATTCTGTTGCTTTTGGGTGGAATGTCCTGTATATATCTGTTAAGTCTATCCAGTCTAATGTGTCATTTAAAGCTGATGGTTCCTTATTGATTTTCTGTCAGGATGATCTATCCATTGATATAAGTGGGGTTTTACAGCTCCCTACTATTATTGTATTGTTATTTCTCCCTTCAGGTCTGTTAACATTTGCTTTATATATTTAGGTGCTTCTATGTTGGGTGCATAAATATTTACAAATGTTGTATCTTCTTGGTGCATTGACCCTTTATCAATATGTAATGCCCTTCTTTGTCTCTTATTACGGTCTTTGTGTCAAAGTCTGTTTTTTTCTGATATAAGTATAGCTACATCAGCTTTCTTTTGGTTTCCATTTGCATGGAATATTTTTTTCCATTTCTTCACTTTCAGTCTGTGTATGTTCTTACATCTGAAGTGAGTCTCTTGTAGGCAGCATATATAATAGATGGGTCTTGTTTTTTATCCATTCAGCCATTCTGTGTCTTTTCCATTTACATTTAAAGTAATTGTTGCAAGGTATGTACTTATTGCCATTTTGTTCATTATTTTCTGGCTGTTTGTAGTTCCTCTGTTCTTTTCTTCTTCTCTTCCTCTCTTCCTTTGTGGTTTGATGACTTTCTTTAGTGACATGCTTAGATTTCCTTCTCATTATCTTTTGTGCATCTACTGTAAGTTTTGCTTGGTGGTTATCATGAGACTTACATATAACAACTTATTTATAACAGTCTAGTTTAAGTTGATAACAATTTAAAATTCTAAAGCTCTAGAGTTTTACTTACTCCCACACACACATTTTGTTTTTTATGTCACATTTTACATTTTTTAAGACTCTTCTTTAACAAAGGATCTGACACAGAAGAGAGCAAAGGGTATCCCCAGATGGGTGATAATGGGTAACACCAGACTAAACATCTGCATACCAGGCCAGGGGTAACCAGTCCAGGTTGAAAGATCAGAAACCAAATCAGAAAGCTCCAGAATAGACTACCCCAAGAAGTGAAGTTAATAGAATACCTGATGTTTCTGGATATATTTAGAGGAGATACTCTGAAAATTTGCAGAGTTTGAGGCTAAATTATATAAACTGAATGCAGGCAAACTTTTCCTATAAAGGGCCAGATAGTAAATATTTTAGGCTTTCCAGGTCATACAGTCTCTGTTACACTACTTAATTCTGCTGTTGTAGGGTAAAAGCAGACATAAACAACATGTAAACATATAGGCATGATTGTATTTCAGTAAAATTTTTATAAAAACAGGTAGTAGGTTGGATTTGGTCCATGAGCTATAGTTTGCTGACCCCTAATATAAGCACAGAAAAAATTCAATGAATTTGTAAACATGGAAATTATTAATTCCAAAAAATCCAAAAAGTTGTATAGAGAAGTAAATGTTATCATGACTTGGATAAATGGGAATAACTTTTACATAATCATTATCACATAACTATTGGATACTGATCCTACTAAAACAACTATATATCTATATTAGAAGGATGGGGGAATGGGAAATATGCAAATATATCACAGGTGCAGGGGAGAAGAGTGAAAGCTAAGCTCATCTTTTATACTTGGAAATAATATCTAAAGTGAAAATATCAAGAAGCAGCCAAGAAAACTAACTTCTCAGCCCCAACTGAGGCCAAACTTTGCAAAGTAAATGTAATGAGAGACTGGGAATGAAGTGATAAAACACTAACGTGCCAAGCCATCGTTGTCCAGGAGATTTTTTAAGTTGTTACTCAAAATGTCTTATGGCACCACCCACACGGGGGACTACAAGAAAGGAGAGACTGCTACCAAAAACAAGCTCTAAAACTTTTCTCTCATCAACACAACAGGACAAAAAGATCTGATCCCTCAAAAAGAATTCATCTGCTAAGGCAGACACAGACACCAATACTAAGTCCACTAGAAAGAGAACTGTGGTGTTGCACATCCATTGCCAGTTCTAAGAGGACACTACAGAGAGAGGCAAAATATCCCATAGAAACCAGTTGATAAAGGCTCAGTGCTAAAGACTGGACTTTGAGCGAAGGCACAGACTGGAATCAGTAATAAAAGACTCAGAGTCTAGAAGAGAATTCTCTAGGCTAATGGAGCAAGAACAGGATCCTGACCTAAACTCTTCTCTAAGTCACACAACTTGTGTTCTCACCAGCTTCTCAGGGATGTCAGAACACCTAGAGAGCCTCTACAATTGTCTTTCAGCAATCTAGGTTCAGTTGCACCAACAATTAATTACTTTCAGCATCTTCATAAAACCTCAAGGTAAGGAATTCTTCTAGGCATGCTATATTGAGATATGTAGTGAAGTAGTATCTTAAAATATTAACCTTTATGGCTTTATTTTTCTGCACTTTCTTGGACCCTATCTTCACCAACCTCAGGCACTCACATTGCCTTACAGGGAATTAGGACAGTTATAGCAATAATGAAGGGAGCAGGGTATGGAGTTCCTGTCATAATAATAAATTGGAAAGAGACTAGAGAATGGCAGATGATCCTCTTGGCCTCTCCCAAGTTAATCTCTGTCTCTTCCAGGATCCCTTGGGCTGGGATTCAGAGGAAAATTGTGGTGGGGGTGACTTTTTTTGTAAACAACTGGAATGGACCTGGAAGAACCACATGGTAACTAATACCAGGGAACCACATGGAAGTTGAGCCAATACTCATCAACTAACTAATATCATTCTAATGAAAACCG
The DNA here is from genome assembly GCF_011762595.2 of Tursiops truncatus. Classification (NCBI taxonomy): domain Eukaryota; kingdom Metazoa; phylum Chordata; class Mammalia; order Artiodactyla; family Delphinidae; genus Tursiops; species Tursiops truncatus. Next base: position 13,732,640 of record NC_047038.1, read on the forward strand.
TATATCAGCCACACTGAGGAGGTTTAGAGTGAAAGTACATTATTGAAAAAGGCCTACACATCATCCTTGAAGCATCTAACAGGTGGACACCCATTCATGCCCATGCTGAATTCCATATGAACTGCCTCTTAAGGGATATCCTAGGAAACTCATAAGTGCATGACACCCAGAGGAGCAGTGGTTTATGAAAGGGGAGCCCTCAGCAGCTTGTGAACTTGAATGAGACTAGACAGTAATGAAATCTACCCCAATCACAGACAACTGGACTGTGTGGGCTCTATTAGACTATAGAGTTACCCAAGCAGGCATTCTTTAATTAATTCAGTCTTAATAAGACTTATTTTTGCCTAGATATTTAAAAAGCTCATGCCATGTGTGGGAATATAAGTACTGTCCAAGTTTCCACTTCCCTATGTGAAATTTATCAAGGGGTAAATGAGTTCCCCTAAGAAACAAGCTCTGAAATTGAAAGTCTTAGTTAGTCTCTTATGTGAATGAAGGGTTCATTAGCAAGAGTCCCCACTGGAACTCTATAAATGCTCAGATGAGATAGCTGCTAATTCCAGACAGTGATCCAAGGATCCAAAACAACAACCAAAGAAAAAGGCGTAATACATCCCTTTGGGTACTTGGTACCTTTAAGCATTTATATGGTATACTCATTTCTTTAAAAAATGCCTGTTTTAAGAGAGTCAACACCATTGCATTTATAGGCAAATGTTGAAAGTTCTACTTAAACCCTGCATCTCTGTTCAAACTTCACCTATAATATATAACCAGTACAGTTGGCCCTCCATATCCACTGGTTCAGCATCTGTGGACTCAACCAACTATATATCAAAAACAGTCCAGAAAATTTCCAGAAAGTTCTAAAAAGCAAAACTTGAGTTTCCATGTACCAGCAACTATTTACACAGCATTTACATTGTATTAGGTGTTATAAGTAATCCAGAGATTATTTAAAATATACAGGAGGATATGTTTAAGTTATATGCAAATACTACACCATTTTACATAAGTGACTTGAATATCCACAGATTTTGGTATCTGTGGGTGTCCTGGAATCAATTCCCCACAGACACTGAGGGATGACTGTACGACACTGTCAGTGTAAATCTTTGCCATCCTTGTTAAGCTCTACCTTGCAAATTTAATAAATACGTAGAAATCTGAGGTCAACAATACTATGCATAATTAGTTAGGAGTTTTCTCAGAGAGGAAAAATGATGTAGTAGTCTTTTAAAAACAGAATAGACAATGATCTGGTAATAAATCTGTTCAATCAAGAGTATGAGAAAGAGCTCAGACCTTCTCTTACAGCAAGTAGGAGATGCCTCCTAACAAGACACCTGCTTACTCTTTAATCCGTATGATAGGACAGGGTCCATGTGGCATTAGGTAAAAAAGTTGCTTCCAAGAGATGGACTAGAGTTGAAAGGGCCAATCACAGCCACCAAGTCCTAAGTGGAATATTGTAGCTCAGGGCAAAATGCAGTGGGAATGTAAATATGTAGGTTATAAACACTAGCTAAGGGCAGACAAGCTGATTTGTGTCTGAGGCAGCTCCTAATAAATTTCTGGGTGCCTTTTACAACCTTATCAAACTAGCTGTTCCAAACACAACAGCTGTGTTGTCTGACTTAAATAGGCATAGTAATTAAGTCTTAACAAAATGAGGAGGAGTTGCTGCCATGATAAAAAGCTAAGAGACACAGTCAGAATGTTGGTAAGGGCTTTAAAAAGTGCTAAAAGGAACATGGAACACCGGATAAGTATTCAGAAGGAAGCTGAACAGAAGCCTTGGTGAAAAATAAATGATATTTTCATCAATGCACCAAAGGTCAGAAAAAGAATAGTAGACTTTAGGGCAGGAAAATATCTTACAGTACCTAACCCAAGACTCTCTTTTTTAACATATGAAGAAAATAAGACCCAAGAAAGGGTCTTTGAGACCCTTGTCACTTGAGACTTCTTTATTTACAGTTTAGATTCTTTCCTCCATACTATTTTGGTCTCCTCTACCTGAGTTTCTTGAGGACAGAGACTTTACCTTTCTAGACCATCCTTCCATTCCATAATCCTTGTTTAATGAGGGATTTTGTGGTCATAAACTCTGGCCTCTTAGGCTTCCTCCATGCAAGTCAATCCTTTCCTTCCAGTTCCCATACACCATGCAAAGCAAGCAAATACTAATGCAACATGTTTCTTTTCATGACTTTATAGAGGAAGTAAATAAGCAGCCAGGTCTACCAGCAAATCATTCTGTTGCTCCAAAGATGAAGGAAGAGCCATACAAGCATCATTCCTTGGAGAGACTAAAATTCACTCCTAGAGGAAGATGGAAAGCTAACATGATGTACATGCTACAAAACAAATCTGACAAATCAGGTCTGCTGGTAGGAGAAAAAGCCCACATTATATGGTTGGTAAATATTTGTCCTGAGTCCCAGGTGGGTGATTCACAAATATCAAGTGAGGAATTAATTTGAGAAGGTCATATGGGTAATTTCATCTCATTTTTGATGATATAAATGCCCTTCACTCTCTTAGCAAATATTTATCTACTCTATGCCAAGCACTGATTTAGACACTGAATATATAGTGGTGGAAAAGCCAAAGTCCTTGCCCTTAGTCACTCAAACACAAAGTCATGGTCCTTCTGACCATTTTTTTCTCAGCCCCTCTGTTATTCAGTATGCTGCATCCTTTCAGATGTCTCTTTTATTCCTTTATCCCCTTTATGTTTGTTTCTAGAGCCAGCACATTGAGCCCAGGTTTTCATCATCTAACCCAGTTTTAGAACTGATCTCCCAATTTTCTTTCAATGTAAAATGTATATCCTGGGCTTCCCTGGTGGCGCAGTGGTTGACAGTCCGCCTGCCGATGCAGGGGACACGGGTTCGTGCCCCGGTCCGGGAAGATCCCACATGCCGCGGAGCGGCTGGGCCCGTGAGCCATGGCCGCTGAGTCTGCGCGTCCGGAACCTGTGCTCCGCAACGGGAGAGGCCACAACAGTGAGAGGCCCGTGTACCGCAAAAAAAAAAAAAAAAAAAAAAAAGTACATCCTGACTAGATTATAGTTTTGAAAATCCTTATTTACTCTGATTAGTTCAATTCTCAAAAGCTTCAAATGGCTCCACACAGCCTACCTCAAACTCCCAACCATCAGCCTCTAAGTTCTGGCTCTACCTCTTCTGTCCAAATTTAATCAACAGGAGTACTTTTCAGAAGCAATTTTAAACTGTACTAATATATTTTACCACATGTCCTATGAATTTATACAAAGAGAGAAAAGATTTGTGAGACAAGCAATTCTTTCATTTATGTGGGTTAAGTTAATGGAAAAGTTATTTTAAATCAACATAAAGTAAATAGATTCTAATGTTCCCATAGAAAAATGTCATTACAAATATTTTCACTCTTGACTAAGAAGTTAATACCCAAAATTTTTATTGCAAGTCAAGATAGTGGAAGAAGTGCTGTAAATCAAAACAATATCAGTAGGATTTTCTTTTCTATGGAAATAGCTATACTTCTAACCAAGAACCTACTGAGCACCCCTTCGTGGAACCCACAATCACTGTCTATTGTCAACTATAAGTCACCTCCATGTGCACTGTAAAATATAAAGATTTCTAAAGTATATGTAAGCAATCAAGGTAATACAATCATAAGAATGCATTTAATATGATATGCTATCAAAACTTACACAATTTTCTTTGCTTACTTGATAACTTCTACTTTATTTTCACTGCTGTAAAGCAGAAGGTGAGAGACACCTTCACCAAGGACATAGAATTTAGGAGGTTTACCTTGAGTCAACTCTGAGATCATCTTCAAGAAAGAGAGACCTAGGGCTACTTGTGACTTTTTTCAGTGATACTGACACAGAGATATCTAAATTGTTGGTGCCCATATTTTTCTCTCAAGGAAAATTTTCCTGTAGTAAACTTAAAAGCTTAAGCATTAGAGATTAAAGGTCTTTGTGTCTTTGTAAACTTTCTTGAGTGGCAATATCACTAGCATAATCATCTTACAATAACTAAAAGTGAGCCTCTTGATTAAATTTTAATCTTTTTAATCTCTTGTCACTTCTTACTTCAGAGTGTTAAAAAGACCCAAAATGTGATGGGCAAAGCTAAGCCCAGAGAACTTAGCAGTAAATTTTATTTGGACCAAGTGAAGCAAGGCTCTCCACCTTAGTCACAATTGAGCTGCTAGCTTATAGTTATGGAAGGCAGCCAGCCTTCAACATCTAATCAGTCAGTTAGGTGAATTTTTGTAGATAGATTATATCCTCAGGTTAGTGGCTAATTTTTTTTGACAAACATATGAAACTGTTAAATACAAATGTTTTTGCTCCAGTGTGTATCAAAAGCCTTTAAAATATATGTGTCTGTTGATCAGTAATAGACTCAACAATTTCACTTATAGTATTTTTTCCTAAGAAAATAAGCATCAAGTATGCAAAGATGTATTGATAAGAATGTTCCTCACAATATTGTTTATAACAATGAAGAAAAGGAAATAATCTAAGTGTCCATTATTAAGGAAATAATTAATAAATAAGGATGAATCTAGGCAAAGCAAAACCGTCTCAGACTGAATTCTGGCCAGAAGCAGGGGCCAAAAGGATTTGCATTCAGGTAGTTTATTTTGAGAAGTGAACCCAAAGAAGGGTTGTGAGGGACCAGGAGGAACTGAACAAGGAAGAAGGAAAACCCAATAAAGGTGTATTATCAAACCATAAAATATAGGAAACTGGAGCTTGATCTAACTGGAGGTCTCTAAGGTATCACACAGATTGTGCCTTTCTACGAGATCAGTTTCCTGATTCTCAGGGAACATTTATCCACCAGTTCTCATCCCCCACTAGTGAAGCTTTTCCTATGAGGATTAACATCCTCACACTTCAAGTCTGCCCATGCTCAACTGCTAAATAGGTCCCTGCAGATTTCCCACATGGGGTATGAGAAGCTCAGGGCAGAAAGAGAAACACACAGTGCAGGTAAAGGAGGTATGTGTAAGGTAACACCTGCGCAATGGCTGAAGTAAAACTGGGGCTGAGAGGATGTGAGATATGAGAGCTGGAGGTGTCTAACACAAATACCACATGCCACAAAAGCAATGGCATTGTTCTATTATCTATTGACATGAAAGATGTCTGTTATTGATATGAGAAAAACAAAGTTGTTACAGCAGCTTACAAAATACTATATATAGTATGATCCCATTCATTTTAGTTAGCTAGCCTTAGTTTCTATAATACTAACAGAGTCCCTCAAGGTAGATTTTAAAGGGAGGAGGGTGGTTTAGTGGAAGAATCAATGGAGCAATAAGGGAAACAGGAATCTCAGAGAAACCATGGTATAGACAGCCCTCAGGGGGAAGGAAAGCCCCTGAACTTAGGGATAGCTCTGATACTGAGTACTGTCTTCACTTCCCTCTCAGTCTCACTAACAACCTAGTTCTGCTCTTCTCTCAATCTTGATTGGCTCCCTCACCCTATTCTTTGTACCTCTGAATCTCTGCTTCTTCATCTAAGACATCGTTTCTGCCTCTTTACAGCCTTTATGTCCCACTACAATTGTACTGGTTGTTTATAGGTGGCATCCACTCTAACTAGTAGATGAATATGCCATATCATTTGTTAAATATTTTCAATATCAACTGTGTATACACACATGAACACACACGCATATGCATTATGCATTTATGGAGGAGGAGAAGAGACATGGAAGAAAACAGAGAAGAAATCATCAGAGAGAAAAGAACTTGAACCAGAGCCAGTGGAGGAAACTATAACTGTCATTGCACACAAAAATATACAGTTTATGTATACAGCAGCAACACACACACAGAGGAATTTCCTTCAGCCCAATGCCAGAAATAACTCCTTCTCCGTTTAGTCTATACATAGAATGTGGTTAGTAAAAGGGAGAAGAGAGAATATGAAAAAATTTGTTCTCTCCATCTCCAGAGAATGTGTGTTTCCCTGGAGAAAAGTGAGGAGAAAGTAGCTCATTAATATATCTTTCTACAATAATAAAAGCAGCTAGGTACCCAGACTCTTGTAACTAAATATATGAGATCCAGGAAACATAAAGTGCTCATAGCAGCCTCAGCTTTAAGAATTAGATGCTTTACCAGGTTTCCCCATAAGAAATCTGAAGCAGAAGACCTTTCTTATTTATCTTTGCATGTCCCAGCACACAGTAAACAGTCAATATTGGGAAATATTCCATTAAAACTTCAAGTACCTTAAATAAATATTACTTATAGCTGATATCTGTTGTGTTGGCCCCTATATTCATCATGAATCTCCTTAAAAGAACTGCCTTCCCACCAATTTCAGGCCATGTAGTTTAAATGACTTGTCCCCACTCTTAAATCTAAAGGCATGACTGAACTTAGTTAATCAGCAGATTTAATTCTCTCATGCAAAGTGAGTGATTCAAGGATGAGCACATGACCTACTTCAGGCATTGAGAACCAGACCCAGGGCCTTTGATCATCTGTTGAGAATGATAGGTCTTCTCCTCTCCAGTAGATGATTCTGTCTAAGAATGAGGCCTATATGTGGAAGAGAGAGAAGTTGAGGTAAGACGCAGCCCTGGAGATATTTCTGGAGCATCTGTGTCAAGCAACAGTTAATCACCCCACTGTACTTGCCAATTATAAAAACCAATAAATTCCCTTTTTGATTAAAATCTTTTAGGTTAAGCTTTCTTCACTTTCAACCAAAAGAAACTTAACTGATACACTGCTTATTACATACAGATGCTAACTGGTTTCTACGATTTCTTCCAGGAATACATTTAGATCAGACCCAGTCAGAAATAAGCCTTTTGCCAATAGAGTATTCTCTAAGGGAGCCTTTTATTTTCCTGGTTTTGAATGCTCTGGACTCTGGGTCCCTAAATCTTGAGTTTAATTGATTCAACTGTATTCTTATAGTATAGATATTTATTTATAAAAAGACCTTACATGATCTAAATTTCAGAACTTTATGAGGACTTGTTGAGAATGATAACTTACCTTTTGTAATGAGACCATTAGAACTCTAAAAATGTTAACTACATTTGGCTGCCAAAACAGTCTCTATTTTTGTCCAGATTTCTCTTTTCCTTTCATTGTCCAAGCCAGTCCTCTACTTTTTTCATATTAGGTATGGGGTAGCACATTACTTCTCAATATCAGGGTCCTTATTCATATCCATTAGGGTTATTTGCAGTCTCTATCTACAGTGCCTCTAAATTCACTTTAAAATACCAAGTCCTTATTAATAACACTCTTAAAGAGGTCTCACCAGGCCTTCCTAGTACTTCAGACAATTTTTAGCTCTATGGTTCTTCCCAATTTAAAAACAAAATGAATTTCACAAACAGAATTGAAATGTCAAATTTTACTACCATCTGGATTTTAAAACTGCAAGAAAAACTAGGTTTGGGTTGCTTTATTTTTGTAGCCAAAGTGAATGTATTACAGTACATTTGTTTTCAGACCATTTATCTCTTTATCCTGCATTTCACTTCAGGGGAATAAGGTATTCAAGGGAAAAAAAGGAGACCATCCAGAAAATTCTAAGAGGGAGCCTATAAAATTCAGTATTGCATTCGATATAATGGAAGAAAAATCTTCCAGCTTCTCTTCATCATCATCATGAGGATAAACCCGATCTGCTCACTGCACTGAATTTAGAACCGTGAATGTGAGTTAACAACTTGGCTCTGCTCCTCTAGGGGCTTACAGTCTGATAAGTACAGACATAAAGGATATATGGGCAACTTAACAAAGGCTTTATGGTCCATCCTTTTAAAGCACAATGTAGCTCCAGTGCCTCCGGGGAAGGAGAAAGAATGGCAGCAGCTGAGATACATCAGGTGGGATAGATCTGACAATGGAGGAGAGGCATGATGAGGGAGGTGAGTTTAAGTCACTCCTGCCTTGGGTAGCAAAGACATCACTTCAGGGAAGAGCCCGGCACTGTGACACATGCAAAAGGTAGCTGAATGATCCTTTGCACTAGAAGACCCCCTACAGAGCATATCATTTGATCCTCTCAAGAACCCTAGCGAGAAGCAGGTCAAGGACTTGTGGACAAAGAATGTTGCCTGCCATTGCAGTAAACAAAGGATGTTGCAGCCATCAAGGCTTCAGCCACTGCAACCACCCCCAAGGGTGCACCCTGAGGGGAACTCAGGACTGAGATAAACAGGATACTGGCCTGAGATAGTTAAGGTGCATATCAAAGGAATAGTTTCAATAAGCCCAGACTCTTGCATCTTCCCATACATAGAAAAGCACTAAATTAATTAACTAGAGATATCTGGTTTTTCTTTAATTAGCAGTAATCTTTTGATGTTCAACTGCCTGGTTTTTTGTTTGTTCTGCAAAAACTCCTATATATCCTGGTTCCTTTCTTACCTCTTTGGAACAGTCCCTCAGGGCTATCTGAGAGGCTGTATCCTGGGATTAAGTCCTCAGTAAGGAGGACAAGAAACAGTCTGTCTGAAGGCACAGATAAAAGTGAAAAGGAAAGGTGATATGTTTAGAGAGTGAAATGAAGTCTACCAAGACTTGACCAGAGAAAGCAGCAAAAAGGTAAACTAAAGTAGGCAGGGCCCAGATTATAGAGAGCTGTACACTGTGCTAGGACTATGGTTGTTATCCTAAAGTAATGGAAAGCCAGTAAGAGTTCTAACCAGAAGAGTGATACAAATAGACTTACACTGATAAAAGATTATCCAACTCCAGAGAAGAAAATGAACAGAAGGGACGGAGGGCAGGCCTAGAGTAAAACACCAATTGAGAAGATATTGTAATAATGGAGCTTGAATCAGAGGAAAAAGAAGTCATACTTATAAGGACACTAAATAGAATTGACCAAAAAGCTCTAACTATCTCAACTAAAGGAAGGAAACTCATCTTCTCATAAAACAGGAAGGTCCAAGGAGTAGGCTTAGGCGCAGCTGGATCCAAGGATTCACATGAAGTCAACAGGTCCTCCTCTCCATGACACAAACCTATGTTGGAAATATATCACTTCTTGCTGCCCAAAACCATTTTTATAGTTTTATAGTTTTCCACATTGTGAATCCTGCCTTCCAAAAGTAGAATATAAAAAATTACATTTACCAGACTCCTTTGCAGCTAAAGCAAAATGATATGATCTACGCTTTGCCAGATACAACCATACAAGACTTGCAGTGCTGGCCTTGCACTGGGAAAATGATTGAGTTTCTGACAATATCAGTGGTCAAGTTGTCTTATTCTCCTGGGGCATCAATGGCACAGATTTTGGTATCAGTTTCAGGGTTGGGGGCATGTTAAGTAGCAGTAGGTAGTAGGAATGTTGCTTCTGCTAGAATAATTTTTCAGTGAAGTTAGGCATTGTTCTCAGCTCTACTGTTCCTGGTTGCAAAGAACATGGCAATGAAATATCAAGCCTGTTTTCCAGTAATCCTGGAAATTCCTCAAGCTACCTAATATTTTTTAATAAATTCATTTTTGTTTAATTTAGCTGGACTATCTGGAATTGATTCTGATGTTCACAACCAAGAATGCTGACTATTATACCACTCACTTCTTCTTGGCTACTTTTATGTGTTGGCCTCATTCTTCTCATGTTGACTTTCTCCACATGGCAGAGAAAAGAGCCACCAACAGCTAGTAATTGGCAATTTCCAGCTCCATGACCCAAAAGGCAAGTCCCCTCAGCACCAAATAAAAGAGTGAGGGGAATAATAACAGCTGCCATTAATACAGCACAGTAATATATAGCACTAATATAACAGACACCTTTCAAGATATTCTACATATATTAACTCATTCAATCTTTACAATAGTAGGTGCTATGATTTTCCCTCATTTTTCAAAGAGGGAAATGATGTACTAAATTCCTGCATACAGATAGGAAGTGACAGAATCAGAATTTGAACCCAAGCTATTTGATTCCAGAGTCTCTGCTCCCAATTCTGGGGTATTCCAACATAGATGCTGAGTAAAGAACAAGTACCAGCAAAAGTCCAAAAAGGTCAACCCCTGGGGTGGGAAGAAAGAGAAAAATGTGGTAGCTTAGAGAAGAAAGAGTTTCAAGAAAGAAGGAGATATTTATCTACTCAAGCAAGAATCAGCAGTTAGTCTTCAAAATATGTCATATATTCAATTATCAAGAGATCTCTGAGAAATTTCAAAATGGTAAAGCTACATCTATGAAGGAGTCAAAATGAGTTGTCAATAGGATTTCATTACCTATTTACAGTCATCACTTCAGAATTATTCACTACCATGTTTCATTTGTGAAGCAAACAATAAACATTATTAAATGTGAAAAGAAGATGAAGGGGGAGGAGGAAGAAAGAGAGGTCAACTCTGTTAGATGTTAGTGAGAGGTTGAATGAAATTGTGATAGAAAACTGACCATTAGATTGATAGCTGGTAGATTAGATGGTACTAAAAGGACCAATTTCAAAAGAGTGGTGGGTAAAAAAAGTGCCCATGCAATGGGCTTATGAAAAGAAAAATGGGAAGTGAAAAAGTAGAGACAGTATAAACAAGTAATTTGTGGATTGTGTAAAGAAAGGGAGAGAAATGGAACATAGGAGGGGTATGCAGGGCCAAGGGAGGTTTATTTTTAAAGGTGATCCATAATAATACATCTTTGTATTGTGTTAGGAATAATTAAATGATGAAAGAAAAAACAAAAATGAAAGAGAGAATATAACTCCAGTATTGAAGTCCTTAAGTAAACAAGCAGGATGTGATCCAAGATACCGAAGGAGGTGTTGGATGTTAAGAGCGAAACACTACTCCCAGTGTAACAGAAGGAAAAGTAAAATACATGGAGTGTATAGATGCATGTATGTTTCAGGAAGGGGGACCCCTTCCAGGGCCCGAGAGCGGGCTTTTGTCTAACACTCAGGAATGAATTGTCTGAGGAGACACACGTGCTGACAAAGCAAGAGACCTTATTGGGAAGGGGTACCCGAGTGGAGAGCAGGAGGGTTAGGGAACCCCAGAGGACTGCTCTGCCACGTGGCTCACAGTCTCGGGTGTTATGGGAATGGGGTTAGTTTCTGGGTTGTCTCTGGCCAATCATTCTGACTCAGGGTCCTTCCTGGTGGCACACACATTGCTCAGCCAAGATGGATTCCAGTGAGAGGGATTCTGGGAGGTTGGCAGGACATATGGACTGGAGTCTCCTCTCTCCTTTTGACCTTCCCTGAATTCTTCTAGTTGGTAGTAGCTTGTTAGTTCCACATTCCTTACCAGGACCTCCTTTTTAAGATAACTCATGCAAGTGGTTACAATGTTGCCTGGCCAGGGCAGGCAGTTTCAGTCAGTGTTTCCCCTAACAAATCCCCCCTGAGAGACTTCATACTCAAGATACTTCTTGGGAATTGGGGCAGAGGTCTCTTTCTTCTGTAACTACTTCCTGCTAAGAGTGGGCATAGTCCTGCCTAGTACAGTAGAAGTCTCTCGCTACCTGATCTAAATCGAGGTATTCTGTGCCCAAAACTGGCATTCACCCCTGTAGTAACAACAATTTAGCTGAAACTGTTGGACCCTGTCAGGATGAACCTTGTAAGCAGCTGAAACAGACGAGGGCCAAACAGGAGGCCTAACAGGATGGTCATCACCAGGCCCAGAAAAGGAAGGCAAAATTTGGGGTGAGGTCTGCAGAGTGTGTGACTTTCTTCTGATCGATTGGTAGTGAGGTAACAGGGCAGTGCTCCAGGAATCTTGTGCTCAGCCTGAAGTTAACATCCTCCACCTGAGTGGAGGCCTTAGTTCCTGCAGAAGAACTCAAAGATATTGTTATGCATACTCCTTGAGGTGGAACCAGGACCCTGCCCCAAGGCTGTACCACCACTTCATGGCTCCTCCCCTGCTTTTGCATCCCCTCCCTTCCCTGATTAGCAACTGTTTGAATCTGTCCTTTGGAACTCAGGGAAGGTCAAGGAGGCTGAGTGGAGCCTATATCCTACAAACATGAAACAGGAGACACAGAAAGGATTTGTACTCTGGAGCCCCCCAGAGTCCTGCTCAGTTTCAGTTCAGGGAACTGGGCAACAACAGTGCTGGCCACTTCCTGCTACAACAGGGCATAGTCCTGCCTGAATCTGGAGAATAGACACTGAACTGGAAATATTTCTGATTTCCAAGTCCTGGTTCTGAGTCTTGCACGATTAAAATCTCAATCCCTTGGTCTGCCATTTTGGTGTAACAGACCCAATTAGAAGTAGTTGGAGGAGTGACAACAGGATTTTAATAGGCAAAATAAACCTCATTTCTTTTCAGGAGAATAAGCCTAAAACACAGTCTGGACCTGGTGCTTTGGGGAGACTTGTAGCCAGGTAGCCAGTTATCTAGTTTTATTGAGGTAGGTTTTAACTTTTAATGTGGTATTAACACATAGATAACAGGTGCTATTGGTCATCATACATGTCTCTCTTTTTGTTAATGTATGATCTAAAGGAATTCCGTTGTCTAAAAATGTAATAGTTACAAGAGGAGACCTTTAAAAAGTAAGGTTGCAGTTACCAGCTGCCAGCAGACATTATTTTGAGAATGGCTGGTGGCATCCAAGTCTGACACAGCTCAGAAAACTCAAGTTCTTAGCAATACAAGGACTTGTCTGAAATCACACCCACAGTGTCATCTACTTATTTCTTTGGATGTCTAAACCATAGCTACTCCATTTTGACTTTTAATTGTAATATTCTCCTTAATAGCCAAAGCAGATGTCACCATTAATGATGTTAGTGTTTCTCTAGGTATAAGAAGATGCAAGAATTTGGGCTCAAAGAATCTTCTCCTGAAAATATCTAACTATCTGAAGGCCTGTTCTGCCAGTTTTTCCCGGAGCACAGACTGCCTCATTCCTGATTTCCACTCTGAACTCCTTTCAGGGGGTGTTGAAGGTCAGCAGCTGCAGTGGCTCATGATTTAACCTTTGTAGAGGCAGACAGCAAGTGCAAATGGCAAGTGCCAATTTCCAGTCAACAGGGCCCCTTCATGGCCATAAATTTGACCATGGTTTGGGGGGCATTTCATGACCATTTCATTCCATGGTGCTAGGAATGCTCATTCCCAGGCCTGGCAAAGAGTTTTCTGATAGGCTACTCAATGTGCTATTACTGGACTAGGCCTTAGGAGTAGCCAAAAAGTCTCTGGACCACCTGTCTTACTAGTCTCTTACAGTCCAGGAAAAGATTCCCTCTTGTTGCTTCTCCTCATATCTAGAGTTACACTATTACCATCATTGATCTTACATGGAACCATATATCATCATTTTATCAGAGGCTCAGTCACACATTTGGTAATGTAAGAAACAACAATTTTGTAAAACAGGTGAAATACAAATAACACAGCTAGCAGTATTAGTGAAGTCATAAGTAAGAATTAAGCGAGCTTCTATTATGTGTGGCCCAGTATATCCCAGGTTGTCTGACTTAATCTGTTCTGTACCAATCCTTTATCTTTAAGGTATATTATATATTGGCACTGTCCATAAGGCACCCAGCCCAGTTTCCTAATGTTACTAGACTGATTATCCCTAGTATGATTTAATTGTTCCCAACACAGAGGAGCCTTTAAACTTAAATTACCATGGCCTGGTGTTAACTACATAAATCCATCCCATAATTGTGGGAGGTCTTATTCCTTGGCTGAAATTTTGCTTGTTGCTATGATTGAGCCTGAGTAATAAAGAAAAATTTATGGCCGGAGTCAGAGTGGGATCATTAATTGGCTAGGTGAGGGGATCCCACCTAGTAATATTAATAGTGGCCTCAATAGGACTATAATTACTCTCTTCTAGAAAAAATTTCCTAAGAGCCAACCAATAAGAGCCTTGGAGTAGAGAAATCCACCAAGGTAACCCAGAAGTACTAGACACAGGTAATTGGCCACAAACCCAACAACTGGATTGATTTTTAAAACTAGCATAGGATCGTGCCCATGACAGGAAAACATTTGAATCATATGCAAGGGTCCAAGAAGTCAAGAAAACATTATAAATGATCATACGAGTCAGGTCCAGGATCTTGGGCAAGCTGTCTACTTCTGATGTCGTCTTCTTCTCATCCTGGTATGAGTGTAGTTTCTCTTTTGTTTGAGCGTTGTTTTAAGGTGATTTTGAGGTCAGCCACCCTCTCCATAGGCCAGTCCAGTGCAGGGGCCCTTTGTGAGTGGAAATTAATCCAGGAGTCAATTCCCTTCAGTTTCACTGTGCATGAGCTAGTTAAGAGTACCTGATAAGGGTCCTTCTGTCCAGGTTGGAGAGAGTCTTTAAATTATGTCTGTTCCAGCATGCATAATCTCCTGGTTGCAGGTCCTGGGGCATCTGATCTTCATTCAAAGATAGACTACTGAGATAGACTTGAGAAACAAACTTAGAGTGTCCTTCAATTAAACTTTACATTTATATAACATGACAGCAAGGAACTACCTGGGAGGTAAGTCTTAATAAATACAGACCCTCCATTAACAAAACCAGAATTTAATATTCACTGAAACATAATCTTTTTCTCTCTAAAATTACCCTCAATTTTACCAAATATAACCAAATTAAGAGTAATTTGCAAAATAAGTCTGGTCTCAATAAACTTGGCCTGATGATTTATATAACTATAATTCATGATATAGACTTTTTGTGTGTGTGTGTGAAACTTTTATAAGGAGTCTCAGACTGAACTTTTAAAAAATCTCTCAGGGCTAGGAAAGTCATGCCAAGGGCTTATCACACATTTTGCCTAATAGATCTAGGTGAATTCCTACCTTTTCAAGGTCCCCAAAATACCTTGAGATTCCTGTACCTGTTAGTAAGGTAGCTTTCCTAATTTACCTGATAAAGCTGTTGAGAACATAAGAGTTTCCAACCTCTGGAGGGAGCAGATAGAGAGAAAAGATAAATGTTTCAATTCTGCTTACAAATGTTTAATTTACTAAATTACTGTATATCATAATTAGTTTGAGGGGAAGGTTTTTCTTACACCTGGAAAATGTAGATTCAAACCAGGAAATTTTCAGATAGAAACCATAAAAATTATAACCATATTCACCAGTTCACTCAGTCCTTTTGTTAAGTTTTTATGAAGCCGTCAGGTTTTTCATTAGAATTCTTCAATTTTTTACCCAGTTCAGCATCACGGTCTGAAAGTCCGAAACTTGTATTTATCCAAAAGTCTTTTCTATAAATCTTCTTGAAGCGGAATCATTTTTTCTTTTGCAAAGGCATCAGAATAAAACCATGACTGTCTATAATGACAGAAGACTTAAGAAGGCATATTTAAAATCTGATTACAATGCAATTGACAAAGTAACTTGGTTATTGCTGTGACATACAACACTTTCAGATAATAACTAGAATTATGACTGACAACATTTTACCAGGACATGACAGAATTTTAGGAACTCCATATAATTCCTAGAACATCTATATTAGTAACATTTACCATACAATATAACCTAAGAATATTTGTTATTCATTTGACAATACTTCTCATGTAATTTAACATACAAAATGAACTTAATTAGTTTAATATTTCTCTTTGGGATGTTTCAGGAGCCCTTTGAAGCATTGCAAAGTTAGCTAGAGGTCAATGAAACTTCATTACAATTTGATTTGGGAAGCTTTATCAAAACAATATCAAAAAGGGTTTAGAACACTCAGTCAGATAGGATCATAGTCACTGTGAAACAATAGTTATTCACTTAGCCGAAGTGACAAAAGATTTCAAAGACAAATACAGAACAGATCACTTAAAAGGTAAAGAAACTTAAAATCTGTTATCAAAGGGAGTTCAACATTTTAAGAAAACTTGTCTCTTAACAGAGAGAAAAGCCAAATTCAAGTTTAACATCAGCTTACTTTTAAAATTCACTTACCCAATTAAATTTATTTTAAACTTAGTCAATCCTGCCATCCACAAACCCTCCATCACTTTCTTTAACCTTATTAGTCTATCCCCCATTTTCTTCTCCATCCAGAACCAGCTCTATGACAGACTCACTTACTCTTCCCTTATTAAAATGTAATTCCATTCCTCATACCATCTTCACTGAAAACACATTTCCTACTTCATACTCAAATGCTTCCTTTATTATTTTTATTAGCCCTAATTACATGTTTAAATGAGTCCTCAAATCTTAATTTCTAGTGAAAACTAAGAAGTAAGCAATTATGAACTGTCTTACATTAGCACTCTGTAGATTGGTAAACATAAATACCAGTGATGATTTCTAAAATCATTTGTTTTCTTATAGAGAGCATCTCAGGGTGGCACCAAACATATTCACTAATAGTCTTAAATACCTGTAGTTTCTCTGTTTAGTAATTGATGTCTTTAATTTCTATTAAACCTAGGTACAATAAAGGTATTATACTTAATGTTGATGACTCTAAAGACATGCCTGTATTAATTAGATTAGCAAACTAAGTTTAATACCAGATATTAATTTAATACTTTAATATTTCCCACTTCACATGAACCTAAAATTAATTCTGGCCAGTTATATTCTATATTTTCCAGAATTTATATAAGCACTTAACTTCCTCTAAGCCAGTTAAGTAGAGCTCATTGACAGATTTTGATAATACCATCCAAAAGGACAGACATATATAATATATATAATGCACAGAGACATATAGCCAAACACAACCAGAAATCTCATAGCTTAACAGAACCAGAATTTCCTGTTTCACAAGGCAGAATGGGCTTCACAAATCACAACACAGAATACAAAGTATAAAACACACACAGGCCTGGCTGTCCTAATCAGACACTCCTTTAAATACCAGATTGCAGTCTCTCAGAAAACCTCCTACAGAGACACAGAACTTCAGATCCAAGTACTAACAGAGTAAACGGAAATATCTCAGGTCTTCAAAGATTTCAAAGGGAGGAAAGGAGGCCAGATTGAAAGATGAGGGGAAGGGGGGAAAAGGGGGTGGCCTTACAGACATCTCCTGCCACCTGCAGATGCCCAGGCATTACAGGACTTTTCCCTGGGCTTCCAGGAAGGGAGGACGGGAACTCGGCCCTACCAGAAACTAGATACCAGATACCAGACCAGAACCAGAATTCGAGTTCTCTGCTTACCGGAGGTGATCAGGCTCCAACCCTCGGATCAGGTTGAGGCCCTTCAACCAGACGCTGGCGTCCAGGACCAGGACAGAAATAAAAAGGGTAAGATAGGAGGCGTTGAAAATAGGGAAGGGAAAAGAGGTCAATAAAGTCTCTTGTTCCTTACCCAGTCGGGGCATTCTGGCCAGTCGTCCACGTCAGGAAGAGACCAGGGACAAAAAGGTCCCAGTTGCAGCCGCAAGGTCTGATCCGTCGGCGGGCAAGCTGGTCTCCGAGTACCCCAAGTTGTCAGGATGTCAGTCGTAGCAAAGAAGAGGCCTTGCCAGAGTAGCCATTTGTTGCAGGAAGGGGACCCCTTCCAGGGACCGAGAGTGGTCTCTTGTCTAACACTTAGAAATGAACTGTCTGAGACATACGTGCTGACAAAGCAAGAGACTTTATTGGGAAGGGGCACCCGAGTGGAGAGCAGGAGGGTTAGGGAACCCCAGAGGACTGCTCTGCCACGTGGCTCACAGTCTCGGGTGTTATGGGAATGGGGTTAGTTTCTGGGTTGTCTCTGGCCAATCATTCTTACTCGGGGCCCTTCCTGGTGGCATGCACATCATTCAGCCAAGATGGAGTCCAGCAACAAGGATTCTGGGAGGTTGGCAGGACATATGGACTGGAGTCTCCTCTCTCCTTTTGACCTTTCCTGAATTCTTCTGGTTGGTAGTAGCTTGTTAGTTCCACATTCCTTACCAGGACCTCCTGTGTAAGATACTCATGCAAGTGGTTACTATGTTGCCTGAGCAGGGAGGGTGGTTTCAGTTAGCATTTCCCCTAACACTGATAGGAAGTTTTAGTGATAGGAATATGGGATAGTACTTAGTTAAATGCATTTAACTGGTTAAGATTATAAAGGGAATGAAAGTATAGAGGTTTGAGAAGATAGGTTGTCCTAGAGTGTAGCAGAGTGAACGTTACAGGAAACTACAATATAATAGCTTGTCTGGCAGCATTGGATACTATTTGGGATTTAGGGTGGATAACTTTAGACAAGCCCAGTCAGCATGGTTGTATAAACTTTCTCTACAAACATCACTTGCTCAGATGTAGTCACAGCATAGGATAATTGGGTTTCACAAGGTTGGTTTTTTTCAAATGAATGCTATGGAGAGAGAGAGGGACAATGAAGTTCAGCTTTTCTGCAAAGTTGTGACTAAAATGCCAGATCATAAAAAGTAGCTGAACAAGAAGGTAAATGATAATATGAAAGAGAAGAAAAAATTTTAAAATAAAAAGCATAGAGTCAGTGGATTGAATGTCCCTATGGTGTCAAAGAATAGTTCCAAGGGAGCTAGTAGGAGTGAGATTGATGCTCCAAAGGTGGTGATCAGACAGTGGGACAAAATGTGCTGTCCAGAGATTTTGAAGAAGGAGAGGCTATCGGTAATAACTACCAATAATATCCATGGTGTGAAAATGGCAATGACCAGCTGCAGTAGGGTGGAGGAGATTACTGGAGTTGAGAAGTTCAAAAAATTAAGAGACCAAGGTGCTGAGTGGACCATCTACATAGTTAAGTTGATTGTAGGAATAAACAAAGACAGTAAACCGCATGATAAAATCACCAAAGAATGATGGCAAAGAGATTCTGGAAGATGATTTAGGAGAGATATTAGGTGGTAAAGTCTGAAGACATGAGCTCAATGGACTTGGGGTTTTCAAAGTCCAAAGAAGGGTAGATGGTTTGGCAGGATGAATAGGAAAGAAGAAGACAACTATTCTACCTACAAGTCCTGAGACAAATAAGAGGTGAAAGAAAAGACATCTTCCATTTGAGTGGGACAGCCAGGTTTCAGTTAGAAGAAGAAGGCAAAGCAAATGTTCAGAGAAGAGTCTGGAACACAGGAGAGTTTGCTGATGGCAAACCAGAAATCCCAGAAAGTACAGTGGAGAAATTTGAAAATTATGGGGAAGCACAGGAAATGGAGCCAGATTAGGGAGGTAGAAAGCAGTGTCAAGATATGTAACATGTGGTGATGACCTGGGAGGTTGCTGGTAACTGGAATATGGGGTGTGTTGGGAGTAGTCCCAAAAAGCTGGAGGAAGGTGAGTGACCAGAGTCATCCAGAGTATTTACCTGGGAGGTGTGGGGTCATTGTTTACTATCTCATCAGGGGTGTCTGGGGCTGGGGAATTGAAGAGGGTCTCCTTGGGGAATAGGTCATTTTAGTCAGTAGGCTGTTCAATGAGCAGAGCTGGCTGGGAAGGAGCTATTTCACTGAGAGTACTAGTTGCTGTTGAGTCCTCCAAACCCTGGTATCTCCCTTCATTGCACTGTTGTCACAACCTGAGCACCAGTGGGCTGTTGGTTGCTCCCCCAGATGGGAGGGGTAAACAGAAGGGTCATAGTCTATCTCAGGGCAGAAAGTTTTATGGCAACTGGGTAATGAGGCCAGGTGAGAAGCTAGAGCCACTAGTTTCTCTTCTTCTGAAGAGGTACAGGAGATTTTAAGTGTTTTCTTGTCACCAGGAATTCTAGCCTTTAACCAACAAGTTTCCTTTGCTCCATTTTGTCCCATTACCCAAATTTTGTCTCTTTGGACTCCAGAAAAGTTCTCTTCTTCCCTAACCATTATTTTAACAAATGATACAAGATAGGTATAATTGAACTGTCTTCATGCAACATTTCAAAAAAACTCCAATGATATTTGAAACTTCAGATAACTACTGTTCCCTTATCACCTTTGTTCCCATTCCCATCAAAACAAAACAAAATATAGGTAGAGAAAGACACATGACAGATAGATAGATAGATAGACACATAGATACATAGATAGATAGATAGATAGATAGATAGGTAGATAGATAGAAAGGATAGGCAGACTAACAGGTGGATAGACAGATGGATGATAGCTAATAGATGAACGAGAAAAGAGAAGGAAAGGAAAGGAAGAGAACAGAAAAGAGAAGAGGAGAGGAAAGGAGGGGAGGGGAGGGGAGAGGAGAGGTAGGAGAAGAGATAAGATTTGGGTAACCCTTTGAGGGCTAAAAAAATGTCTAGGTATTCTTTGGACTAATCCAGTCTTACAGTCTTGTGAAAAGGATAATCTTATTTAGAAATCTAATTAGCAAAATGAAAGCTAATTTCCAAATTCCTCAACTTCTACATCCAAAAAATTAGTACAACTTCCAGACTAATGTAGATTTGAAGTAGGAAAGGCCTAAAGGAACAGTTAGAAGGCCACTTTGGTATTGTCTTCCTAACATCCGAATCAGAACTGTTCTTAAAATCCCTGGGGTAAAAGAATCAGTTCAGAGGCAAAGCCAGAGAGTTTTGTCCAAAGATCTGCTATAAATAGAACATGAACCCTGATCTTGCCAGGGAAACAAGATTCTTAAATCAGGGTTAATCTCACTATTATGATGAGACACTGTCATTGTCTCTCAAGAAGGATCAGTCAGTGGCTTACGGCAGCTCAAGGAGGGAATCAGGAGCAGTTCCAAGGGCCACGCCTAAGGCCACTTAAAATTCCCATAGTGATTTGATCCCCTCAGTGGCCCAAAAAACTTCCCCTATTCTCCCTTTAAATAAGCACTGTGGTTTTATTCTTGGTTATAGAACCTATAGGACATTCCAGAGACTCAGATGAGAAAGTAGACATATCCTGGACCAAAAGTTCTCACACTTTGATGTACATGTGAATTCCCCAGTGAGAAGAAACATCATAACTGTAAGCTCCTAGCACCCAACCCTTAAGGTTGATGATTTCAACCTTACCTCACTTCATCTTCATGTGCAATCTCTGGGGAAGATGGTTTTTTTACATTCCTATTTTACAAATGAAGAAACTGAAGCTGAAGGAAGTTAAGTAGCTTCGCCAAGTCACTCCATTAATATATGGTAAGGCAGGTTTTATGTGCAGGATGTCCGATGCCAGATCCTGTGTTGTTTGTATCAACTCCATGAACACCACCCTGTCCACTTATAACCACAGTGTGGGTCCTGAAATTCAGAAGAAAAGGGGTTATTTTTAAAGTTGGGTGGACTTCTTCCCACAAATCTAAGTTGCTTTCTTATTAAACACCAAGTGCGCGCACGCGCAAACACACACACACATACACACACACACACACACACATTTTGCACTTTTTAAAGCTGGCATGGCAGTTATCCAAAAAACATGGGAACACGAGAATTCCCTGGTGGTCCAGTGGTTAGGACTCGGTGCTTTCACTGCCGGGGTCCTGAGTTCAATCCCTGGCTGGGGAACTAAGATCCCTCAAGCACATGGTGCAGCCAAAAAATTTTTTTTTAAAAAATGGGAACTTGTTTAAAATTCTACAGTATTTCAAAGAAAGTAAAATTACCCCCCAAAAAGTGTGAGAATTATTCCTCCCAAGCACAGAATTATTTATGTAGCTACCACAAGTTTTAAAACAATGCTGATGTATGGTGCCATTTGTTCCATTAAAAAGAGAGAGAGAGAGAACTCTCCTGACCTTTTCAGGTTGATTGTTCCTTGATTAGTCAATCCAAAGTAAGCATTCCAGGCATTGTTGTACAACAGCTCCATTCTGTATTCCAAAATATTTATATAGTATGACACACTTGAGCTATATTTACTTATGGCAGTTAGGTTTTGAACCACTTTTGGGTACACAGAGAACTGTAATCTAGCCAGCATTCCACTTAGGCTTTTTCAGAACTCTCCACCCCTCCAGCCTCCTCTCAAATGTTTCTGTCATCCCTTTTCCTCTCCTTTCTACCAGCCGCCAGCATTTTCATCCCCATCCAATTGTACTCTAGCTATCAACCACCTTATTTCACTTAGTCTACTTCTTTAATGTGTCTTCTATAGATCTCCCTTCCAATGTGAATAAGAATTCTTTATGCTTTCTTCACACACCTCTCACACTGACTGTCCTGTTTTCCAAAATCTTTACTTAATAATCTCTCCTAACCTCAGGTGAAGGTCATCTGATTTCCTCACTATCTGCCATCCCTCTTCATGGTTGACTGTAGACCTAAAGGATCCTCCCCAATTGCTTTAGAATCAGGATCCATGTCTTCTTTCATACCCAGTCCTCCATCAACATCCTTGGCTCTTCCTCTGCACTTGGGAAGATCCATACCTATTGATGACCCTGTCAGGACAATGGCCTCCCTCCTCCATAATCCCATAATCTGTCTTCACTCCATCTCAACCACCTTTCAATATAGTCAAACCTTAGCTTTCTTTTATTTTTTAAAATCAATTATTTATTTATTTTTGCTGCATTGGGTCTGCATTGCTCTGCGTAGGCTTTCTCTAGTTGTGGCAAGTGGAGGTTACTCTTCATTGTGGTGCACGGGCTTCTCATTGCAGTGGCTTCTCTAGTTGTGGAGCACGGGTTCTAGGCACATGGGCTTCAGTAGTTGCAGCATGCAGGCTCAGTAGTTGCGGCACACAGGCTCTAGGGCATGTGGGCTTCAGTAGTTGTGGTGTGTGGGCTCAGTAGTTGCAGCACGTGGACTCTAGGGCATGTGGGCTTCAGTAGTTGTGGCTCGCAGGCTCTAGAGCACAGGTTCTAGAGTGCAGGCTCAGTAGTTGTGGTGCACGAGCTTAGTTTCTCCACGGCATGTGGGATCTTCCTGGACCAGGGATTGAACCCATGTCCTCTGCTTTGGCAGGAGGATTCTTAACCACTGTACCAGCAGGGAAGTCCCAAACCTTAGCTTTCTTTATCATTCATACTACCCCATTTCTAAGCTCTTAAACTGAAATTTAATTCACCCTTTAAGACCATAACCTGCCATCTCCCCAACTTTCCTATTCTTTCAACCACTGCCCTTTGATCTTCATAATGGCCCCAAATCCCATAATCTATTTCAGTTCAGCTTGATTTGCTTTCCTATCCAGCCTTGTCCAACAGTCAGATAATTCACTACCTCCCTAGAATCTCTGCCCTTTGGTCTCCTACCCTTCCCACTTTGTCAGTCACTATCTCTCTTTCCCCTTGTTTACCAAACTATCTCTGTCTATTGCCTCCATTTCTTCACCTACTTACTCCTTAATTCTATAAAATCTGGCTTCAATACAAATTGTTATGCTGGTGCTACTTTCTTCCCATTTCTCTGGAGTTCATCTAACCAACTCATCACCAAATTGAGACTTTTGCTCATTTTTCATATCCTTGCTCATTCTACAGCATTTGACATTGTTGGCTGGGTAAATATCTCTTCCTTCTAGTTCTAGCTCTCTCTCCTCTTCTGAGACATGATGTTATCCTGCTTCCCTTCCTCCTTCTACCTGCACCTTATATGTCTTCTTCTGAGCCCTTCTCCTCTTCCCCTCACTCTGCAAAGCTTGGTGTTTCTCTAGATGTATCTTCATGTTATTTTCACCCTATTTCTTCATATATGGATCTAATCTATCCTTCATTTCCTCATGCAGTAAGACTTCAAGTTTTGCCTCTTTCTAGAACAGGTTCTGGCACATAGTAAGTCTTCAATAGTGATGAGATGAATTAAATGTGAGAACATGAGCAAACCAATCAATCTCTCTGGATCTCAGTTTCATGGTGTTGTTATGTGAACTGAATGTTACAATATATAAAAAAACTTATCTAGGGGCTAGAAAATAACAGGCATAAGGATACAAGATTAATATACAGAATTCTGTTGCATTTATTTACACTAACAATGAAATATCAGAAAGAGGAAGTAAAAAAAATTCTGCTTCAAATCACATAAAAAAAAAAAAAAACCTAGGAATAAACCTAACCAAGGAGGTGAAAGACCTATACACTGAAAACTATAAAATATTGATAAAGGAAATTGAAGATGATTCAAAGAAATGAAAAGATAGCCCATGCTCTTGAATTAGAAGAATTAATATTGTTAAAATGGCCATACTACCCAAAGCAATCTACAGATTTAATGCAATCCCTATGAAAATATTCATGACATTTTTCACAGAACTAGAACAAATAATCTGAAAATTTATATGGAAGCAGAAAAGACCCAGAATTGCCAAAGTAGTCTTGAGGAAAAAGAACAAAGCTGGAAGCATAAACCAACCAGACTTCAGACAATACTGCAAAGCTACAGTAATCAAAACAGCGTGGTATTGGCACAAAAACAGACATATAGATCAATGGAACAGAATAGAGAGCCCAGAAATAAACCCATACACCTACACTCAATTAACATACAACAAAGGAGGCAGAAATATACAATGGAGAAAAGACAGTCTCTTCAGCAAGTGGTGTTGTGAAGGACAGCCTCATGTAAATCAAATGAAATTAGGACACTCCCTCACACCATATACAAAGATAAACTCTAAACGGTTTAAAGACATAAATATAGGACATGACACCATAAAACTCCTAGAGAGAACACAGGCAAAACATTTTCAGGCATAAATCGCAGCAATATTTTCTTCTCCCCAGGCAAAAAAAAAAAAAAAGAAAGCAAAAATAAACAAAAGAGACCTAATCAAACTTAAAAGCTTTTTCACAGCAAAGGAAACCATCAGCAAAATGAAAGGACAGCCTACAGAAGGGGAGAAAATATTTCCAAATGATGCAACCAGCAATGGCTTAATTTCCAAAATATACAAACAGCTCATACAACTCAATATCCAAAAAACAAACAACCCAATAAAAAAATGGGCAGAAGACCTAAATAGACATGTCTCCAAAGAAGACATACAGATGGCCAACAAGCACATGAAAATATGTTCAACATTGCTAATTATTAGAGAAATGTAAATCAAAACCACAATGAGGGCCTTCCCTGGTGGCACAGTGGTTAAGAATCCACCTGCCAATGCAGGCACACGGGTTCTATCCCTGATCCGGGAAGATCCCACATGCTGCAGAGCAACTAAGCCCATGCACCACAACTACTGATCCTGTGTTCTAGAGCCCATGAGTCACAACTACTGAGCCTGTGTGCCACAACTACCTAAGCCCATGCACCTAGAGCCCGTGCTCCAAAACAAACAGAAGCCTTCACAATGAGAAGCCCACACACCTAATTGGAATTCTGGCTAGATTACAGTTCTCTGTGTACCCAAAAGTGGTTCAAAACCTAACTGCCATAAGTAATAAATGCTGGAGAGGGTGTGGAGAAAAGGGAACCCTCCTACACTGTTTGTGGGAATGTAAATTGGTGCAGCCATTATGGAAAACAACATGGAGGTTCCTTAAAAAACTAAAGACAGAGCTACCATATGATCCAGCCATCCCACTCCTGGTCACATATCTGGAAAAGATGAAAACTCTAATTTGAAAAGTTACTTGCACCCCAATGTTCACAGCAGCACTATTTACAATAGCCAAGACATGGAAGCAACCCAAATGCCCATTAACAGATGACTGGTTTAAGAAGATGTGGTATATATATGCAATGGAATATTATTCAGCCATAAAAAAGAATGAAATATTGCCATCTGCAGCAACAAGGATAGACCTAGAGAATATCATACTAAGTGAAGTAAGTCGTACAGAGAAAGATAAATATTATATGATATCACTTATATGTGGAATCTAAAAATAATACAAATGAATCATATACAAAATAGAAACAGACTTACAGACATAGAAAACAACTTTATGGTTACCAAAGGGGCATGCGGAAGGATAAATTAGGAGTATGGGATTAACAGATACAAACTACTATACACAAAATAATAATAAAGAAGATTTACTGTGTAACACAAGGAACAATATTCAATATCCTGTAATAACCTGTAATGGAAAATAATCTGGGAAAAAAATATATATGTAACTGAATCACTTTGTTGTATACCTGAAACTGACAGAATGTTGTAAATCGAGTAACTTCAATTTAAAAAAAAGAAAAATTTAAAAAGAAAATAATAGGCATATAGTATAATATAAACAGCTAATGTGTTCTCTATTTCCCATGTAAATGACTCCCAGACCTAAATCTGTAAATTATACTCACACCAGAACTCCAGATGCAAATGTACATATCTCCTTTGATAGCCAGGTGGCCCGTCGATCTCAACAATTTGAAACTACCCCATCTTCTATTCCAAACCAGTTCCTCTCCCTCTCTTCCCTATTTCTATAATAATGCTACCATCTCCCAGTTACTGAAGCTTCAAACCAAAGAAATCATCTTTAATTCTTTTACTTCCCATATCCTACTACCAAGTCCAAAAACTATTTCCACAATGTCCTTCAATGTTCTTTCTATTCCCACTGCCAAGTCTCTCACAAGACCTGTACTGGCTCTTGTTGAAAGCTCCACAATAGCTTCTTTAGTAGTCTATTCACCTTCATTCTTCCCACTTCAATCCCAAAAAGTCCACTTTCCTATAAAAATCCCTAATCACCCCATTTCCCTGTTCAAAAGTCTATAATAGATCCCTCATGCTTACCAAGTGAAGCAGACTCATTAGCCTGGCAAACAGAGCCTTGCACATATGACCAAACTTGTTACTAAATATTTTTTTAATGCACCCTACGTTTCTCACCCTTATGTCTTTACTCATGCGCTTCCTTTTGCCTATAGGGCTTTCATCCCCGACTATAGCTGCTGAAATCTGACCAGCCTTCAAAATGTGGCTCAGATCTTTTGGGAAGTCTTCCCTGATCTTTTGAGTTGGATTTGATGGTTCTTTTTTCAGTACTTCCTCAATGGTTTTATTTTTGTGACTATTACTTTATTCTATTGTAATTAAGGGCTTATATATCTTCCTTTTCTGCTATGTAATAAGCTCCTTGAAGACAGGGATCATGCCTTATTTTTATATCTCACAAAAAACTAGCAAAATTCTAGCTTAGCCATAAAAAAGAATGAAATAATGCCATTTGCAGCAACATGGATGGACTTGGTGATTATCATACTAAGTAAAGTAAGTCAGACAGAGAAAAACAAATATCATATGATATCACTTATATGTGGAATCTAAAATAAAAAAGATACAGACTTATATACAAGACAGAAATAGACCCACAGACATAGAAAACTTATGGTTACCAAAGGGGAAAGTTGGTGGGGGAGGGAGTTTGGGATTAACATGTATTATACACTCCAATATAGAAAACAGATAACCAACAAGGACCTTCTGTACAGCACAGGGAACTATACTCAATATTTTGTAATAAGCTATAAGGAAAAAGAATATATATATATATATATATACACACATACATCTGAATCACTGTGCTTTACACCTGAAACTAACACAACATTGTAAATCAACTATACTCCAATTTAAAAAAAAAGAAATGCCTGTCTTTAAATATCTATTAAATTCACATGTATATACCTTTAAGAAATCACACATTGGAATTTAATATTTTTGAAACTGAATATTATGATCATTTCTGTATAGACAAAATGTAGCTTTCATGGCTTCTTGGTGACATATCTCTTAGGAATTGGCAGAAAGGCCTTAAAAGACAGATATTTATCATAGCTGTGAGATTTCTTCTCCGTCTCACTCTGGCCTTGCACTCAAATTATAGTGATGGCTGAGCTTATAGGTTAAATTATCAACTTAGAGAAAAATAATTGTTTTAATCTTCTTTCCCGGTTAAAAAGACAAGAAAATATTCACCCCTCTGAAGAGCCTAATGTATGGAGAGATGAAGAATGTGTCAATTCAGAAACAGCAATAGCAGGGATAATCTATCAAGGCTTCAGAATGCTTCATAAAACCCACCACGGACTTAGTCCTTGCGGTTAGCAAATCCCAGAAGCTACATGATGCAGCAGAAGGGCTTTAGACTTATCCCAGATCAGCCACTGATAGGCTATGAGACCTTGTCAAAGTCACTGCTTGTTTTTGGCCTCAATTTCCCCATCTATAAAATAAGGAGGTTAACACACTGGGTAATCTCCAAGGTTCTTTCCATCCCAGACTTTCTCTGCCCCTGAGGGATAAGATGCCTCTTCTCTGCAGCCATCTGAAACAATACAGCAAAGGAGCAAAGAATCTGAGCACTAGAGTCACATCTAGCAGGGATCTAAATCCTGCCTTGGCACCTCCATCTGTGAACATCAAGGAAAATACACAACCTCTCTGTTCCCAGTTTCATCATCTGTAGGAAGGCTATGATGGTAATAATAGTAACTATTGGGGAATTCCCCGGTGGTCCAGTGGTTAGGACTCTGTGCTTTCACTGCTGAGGGCACAGGTTCCATCCCTGGTCAGGGAACTAAGATCCCACAAGCTGTGCGGCACAGCCAAATAATAATAATAAAAATAATAGTAACTCTTTCATAGGTTATTTTAAGGATTAAAAGAGATGTGTAAATTGCTTAGCACAATGTCTGGCACATGGCAAGTGTTTGATGAATTTAGTGACTGTTAAGTTAAATGGGGTCTATTTTCAAAAGTAGTAAATGTATCCTGAGAACACGAAGTGAACCACCTTCCACAGGTATATGCCCAAGCGTGTCCTCAGGCAGCCAGGAAGTGGCCCTGAACTCCTGAAGGCAGAGGTTATAAACTGGTAGCCTACAAGTATTTGCCCCACAAGTATATTTTCTTGATATAAATAGTGCTGTTGTTGTCATTATTTAATGGAATTAGTTGCCAACATTTAAAAATCAGGTTTTCTCATTTCTGGCTTCTTTTGAAAAATTGAAGTATCTGGCAATAGTGAACTTTCATTCCTGCACAGTTTCTATAACTAGAGCTTCTCCCTATTGTTCTCCACCCAGCCTGTTCCACTCATTTATACTAGATGCCTCACCCCTCTAGGCACTTCAGTTTTGATCCCTGTCCTAGGGGATGAGGACAGCTGTTCATCTCCATTAAAGAAAGCTCACACTTTTCCCACCACATGCAGAAAGTCTAAGAAAGAACCAACACACAGAGAGAAGTGGAGCTGAAACATGAAGTCAGAGGGAGCCCTAATTACATAATTTGATCCCTAGATTCAGCTCTTCCTGAAATCCATTCATCCTTAGACTTCCCAGTTAAATGAGTCACTGAATTCCCTTTTTTAACTGAGGTAGCTTTATTTGGGTTTTTGTCCCTTGCAACCAAGAGACATAACCAATTCCATGACTAGGGTGGCCAACTCATCTTTGTTTTCTCACTGGAAGTCCCACATCCCTGGAAACCTCTCAGTTTCAGGCAAACTGGGATGGCTGATCAACCTATTCATGGCAGAGTTATAATTCAAAATCATTCAAAGTTGTTATCAAAGCCTATGCTCTCTACCTCTTCACATTTCTTTCCATTCCAAAATTCACTATTATATTATCAAAAAATGGACCAGATCTTTATTTCTAATACCATTCTCCTACAAAATGAACCATGGCTCCTTGGAGAAATGGCCGATTCTAAGGCTGGAGCAGACAATATACAAGATAGCCTGGAGCATCTTGTAGTACTAGAAAGCAAGGAAGTGCTCAAAAACCAAAAATGATGGGCACATATCAAAGAGACACAGGAATCAACTGAAAGAGTTCCCAATGGCCAAATCTGGAACAGTTTGAGCAACAAAATAAATAACAAAGTATTTTATTATAACCCAAAGTATAAAATAAATATTAATGCGTTCATACTGATATAAATAAATGATTGAATTAATAAATAAGAAGAGACAGGGGGTGTGGGTTCGATCCCTGGTTGGGGAACTAAGATCCCACATGGTGTGCGGTGCAGCCAAAAGAAAAAAAGAAGAGACAAATCTTTACAGAAGAATTCATGATGATACTCCCCCTTCCAAGAGGTGAAACTTAATTTTCCACCCCATTACTCCCTTGAGAGTAGGTTGGCCATAGTGACTGGCTTCCAAAAAGTAGAGTATGGAAAAGGAGGAAAAAGTAACTTTGCAGTAGAGAAACCTGACCACCTTGGCAACGTTAACAACATGATGAGTCATGCTGATAGTATGTAACCTTGATATGATGTAAAAAGAATGGCACTACACCTCCGTGGTCTTCTTCCACAAAACCCTTGTCTAACCATGAGAAAAATATTGAAGAAATCCAAATTGAGGGACATTCTACAAAAAAAACCTGACTAGCACTTCTAAAACTGTCAATGCCATCAAAGACAAGAAAAGTCTGAGAAACTGTCACAGACCAGAGGAGGCTAGGGAGACATATTAACTAAACATAATGTGATATCCTAGGTGGGATCCCAGAACAAAGAAAAGGACATTAGAGAAAAAAAATTGGTGAAATTTGAATGAAGTATTAAGCTTAGTTAATAATAATGTACCAATGTTTATTTCTAACTTGTGACAAATGTACATAGTGAAATGAGATGTTAACAGTAGAGGATACTGATACCAAGCAGGGCCCTGTGGGGCTCCTGGGCACAAAGTCCTTCTGTGTCCCCCATTTCTTTGATTATGGGAGCCTTCATTCAGCCCCCATGACTTTCCCTGAATTCCAATGGGCAGATCCAAGCAGTTGTTAATTAGGGAAGGGAGGGGATGCCAGACCAGGGAGAAACAAACAGTTGAGAGCAGCCCTGGGGCAAGGTCCTGTTTCCCCAACAACAGATACACAACAATATCTTTGAGCTATTTTGCAGATACTGAAACCCCCTCCAGGTGGGAAAAGTTAACAATTAACGATGGTATGCTGCACACAAGCATGCAGACCCCCGACCAGTTGGACCTGAAGGTTGATGCTGTTGACTCCTACTTACCTCACCACCACCCATCAGAAGAATGTCCATGAGCTGATCATGTCCTCTTTGAACAATGACTATAAAACTTCTCACTATCTTCTCCAAGTGGGGACACATAGTTTTTCGAGGCAGAAGGCTGCTGTGTCCCCATGTGCCTGGCAAAGTAATAAAGCTATCATTTTCTACTTCACCCAAAACTCCGTCTCTGAGATATGATTCAGCACCAGTGTACAGAGAAGTTGAGCTTTCAGCATCAATACTGGGTGAGGTGTATACAGGAGTTTCTGTACTATTTGTGCAACTCTTCTGTAAATCTAAAACGATTAAAAATTTTTAAATTATCTTTAAAATAATAGACCAGTTCATATTCTAAAGGAAAGCCTCACTATGAAGAAAGATATGGCTTCAACCATTTCAAAAACTTAACATAAAAAATACACTTTAGAAAAGATGGATTTTACGTATCTTATACATTTTCTATATAAAGTAACAAGCAGTCTAGTGTCATCTGTCTGGACAACTTTTCCCAGTATAATTGCAAGTTAGTTGTACTGCTGCCAAAATATTGGCTCCCTGTACCCCGATGCCAAAATGAGATACGGAGACAGGGTTTTGGAGGAGAAAGAAAGGGTGGCATTAATCTTTGCCAGGCGAAGAGGGGAACACAGCAGGCTAGTGCCTTAAGAACTGTGCCCACTCCCTGGGGAATAGGGAGAGGTCTTATAGGCGGGTCTTACAGTGGTCAGGGGTATGCAATAAGGATCAGGGCAGTAACAGTCCTGCATTCTTCTTTCTTCTGCAGAGTTTCAAAAGGGCGGGGCTGCTGACAACATTACAGTGTGTGCAGGTCTCAGGTGGACCTTCTCTGGTCCCTTTAATCTTGCCTCAGGTGGTTTCCTGGCTGCTCCTCCCTTGATTAGCAACTGTTCTTGAATCTGCCCTTTGGAACTCAGGGAAGGTCATGGAGGCTGGAGCCTTGCCTACAAGAAATGGGAGATTAAAAAAGCCTCCGTGCCTGGGAACCCCACAGGGACCTGCTCAGCATCAGTACCATAAGACTTGATTGACCTACTTAGAATTTTCGTTCTTCTAATCATTCATTAAACTTACAAACTAAATTAATGCTTGTTCTTACATGTCTTGGCAGAACAAATTAATACTATCTGAACAAATTAATAACCTTGGCTCCTAACTCCTGTGATTTTGGCAGGTTATACTTTCAGTTTCTAAAGGCCATACACAGAAGAGTCCTGAGGTAGGGATCCTACCTATACACATACGGAGTTATTCTTTCTTTTTTTTTAACATCTTTATTGGAGTATAATTGCTTTACAACGGTGTGTTAGTCTGCTTTATAACAAAGTGAATCAGCTATATATATGTATGTATGTATATATATATTCCCATATCTCCTCCCTCTTGCGTCTCTCTCCCACCCTCCCTATCCCACCCCTCTAGGTGGTCACAAAGCACCAAGCTGATCTCCCTGTGCTATGTGGCTGCTTCCCACTAGCTATCTATTTTACATTTGGTAGTGTATATATGTCCATGCCACTCTCTCACAGAGTTATTCTGAACGAGTGTTAGAAGAATACCCTAGAGGAAGAGCAGACCTCATCATACATTCTTGTCAAAGCCATGAGAAGCTGGCCCAGTGCCCTAATAAGAGATTTAGATGGAAACATGAAACACAAATCCTCACAGTATGGAAGCAACTCATTCACTCAACAACACTTTTCTTAACACCTGAGCTAAGAATACAGAAATGACGGACACTGAAGGGTTTCCATTCTACCTTCAGGGGCAAAATAGCAACATGTTAAATAGGAGGTGTAGAGATGTTAAACGGATGAAATTGAGTTTTTGAAATATGTAATTGGGTATTCAACTAGCACATCAGAAGCAGTGAGTAGTAGGAGTAAATACACATTTCATGAATAAACACTGGTCACATGTCTCCCACTGATTGCCTCTTCTGAGCCCAGCAAAATTTGCAGAAACGATTAGGACACAGTCCATGCCCTCAAGGCACTTGCTGTCTGGTAACTGGGATAAAGGAAGTATACCATTAGTTACAAGCACAAAGTAGAAGTTAATATGTCCCCCAAGAAAAGTACAAAGTGCTCCTGGAGGTCAAAGAGGACGGCATTAAATCTAGTTACAAATAGGGAAGTAGATAGCATTTTGAGATAGGCTTAAATTGTGGTACAAACTAGACAGGTTTGAATGGGGGTATTACAGGCAAATATACAACCTCAGCAAAATCACTCAAGCTTTCCTCTTTACCTAGGCTATATGTGAGTCTTGGGAAATGTGGCTTTATAAAGGAACCAAGAGAGATGCTAAGTCTAGAGGGAAGAGTAGGACAAATCTCCTCTCAGAATGCTTATCAGCTGTAAGGGGGAAAATCACAACTATACTGTGGAGAAATCATATAACACTTTAATCAAATGATCAATATTAACATGCCCAAAGAGGAGCAGACAGATATCACATGACTCCAAATGCCATACGCTGAGAAGGACATATTTCTTTTGTAGTTTTCTAGTCAGACATCTCATCTCCTCATGAAGAAATCTGAATCTAATCTTGAAGAAACATCACACAAATCCAAACTGAGGAATATAATATAAAATAACCGGTCCATGTTCTTCAAATATGTCAATGTCATAAAAGACAAAGAAAGGTGAGGAATTCTTCCAGGTTAAAGGAAACTAAAGAGACAACATGACTAAATACAGTACATGATCTTGGACTGGATCCTGAACTGGAGGGGGGAAATGCTAGAAAAGGACAATGGACAATTGAACTGCATACTGTACATTGTTTAAAGTATTATATCCATGTTAAATTTCCTGAATTTAATAACTCTACTGTAGGAACATAAGAGAACATCCATGTTTTTAGGAAAAATGCACTGAAGATTAAGGGAGTAAATGGGGATGATGTATGCCACCTACCCACAAATGATTCAGAAAAAAATATGTACATATATACAGAAAGAGAGAAAGTGAGTAATAAAACAAATGTAGCAAAATGTTAAAAATTCGTGACTACAAGTAAAGGATATAGGGTCAGGGGAGTTCTTGGCATCATTCTTGCACTTTTCTGTAGTTTGAAATTATTTCAAAATAAAAACTCTTTTAAAAACCCTATAAAACATTAAAGTCAAAATTATTTTCATGCATAAAAGTTTCACAACCAATTTCTTTTAAGATATAAGCTTTTTGGGCTTCCCTGGTGGCGCAGTGGTTGAGAGTCCGCCTGCCGATGCAGGGGACACGGGTTCGTGCCCCAGTCCGGGAAGATCCCACATGCCACGGGGCGGCTGGGCCGGTAAGCCATGGCCACTGAGTTTGCACGTCCGGAGCCTCTGCTCCGCAACGGGAGAGGCCACAACAGTGAGAGGCCCGCATACCACAAAAAAAAAAAAAAAAAAAAAAAAAAGATATAAGCTTTTTACAAAAGTATAAATTACTATTTATAGTACTTGAAACTTTAGGATCTTCTATTTCTCTTAATATTGTCTTATTTAAACATTTCCATGTATCAACTTGGTTACATTTCAATCATTTTTAGTAACTATATATTCACTATGATATAATCATTCTTCTATTGAACATTTCTGTTATCTCCAATTTTCTCAATTACAGTATCACTGCTATGAACATAGCTATAAAAATTATTTCCTTTGGGAATATTTCCTAGGGATTTTAGAATAATTCTGTAGAAGAAGATCAAAAAGAAGACTATACCATTTTAGATGTCAAACTTACATGGATTGAGATCCACTCATACCAGAGGACATTTTCCATACTTTTGAATATGGAGGCAGTTCTGAAAATTACTCATCAACACACTGGTACCATTGCCAGACAACAGCTC
Organism: Tursiops truncatus; assembly: GCF_011762595.2. NCBI lineage: Eukaryota > Metazoa > Chordata > Mammalia > Artiodactyla > Delphinidae > Tursiops > Tursiops truncatus. Next base: position 13,767,219 of record NC_047038.1, read on the forward strand.
TCTCACACACACACCATTCACCAAGTCTGAAGAGCAAACAAAAAGAGAAAGAAAAGGATACTCAAGGAGCCAAGTTGACAGACTATCGCTGTGTTGATTTACCACCAACTCGGCTGGAAAGCTTTTCTAGTTAACACAAAGCACAGCAGACCAAACTTGCCCATGCTCAGATGCACTGGTTTTAGTCAATATGTCTTATTCTTACAAAACTTCCAAGGTTTTAATATAGAAACTGCTGAGTTTAAAAAAAACCCAAAAAAAACCATGTACTTTGACTCTAAATGTGTCTGGGGAGCTTGAGCATCAAACAACTGAAGAATAATCTTGTATGTAATGATAATTATTATGTCAGGCTAAAGACCAACTTCAGTGATGATTGTAAACAAGGAACACCAATTAGCAATTTCATCAGTTAGGATCTGGTCTGTAAAAGGATAAGAAGAGCATGGGACTTTGTGAAAACCCTATTCTGTCTTTAAGGAAGTATGCACATACATACACACTAAGGTGTATCTTTGCTGAGAAATATAAAATGTATGGATACATATAAAATGTAAGTACTTGATTCTTACTAATACACACTAATGAACAAGGGTAAAGTTTTCAAAGAGTTGCCTAGCACAAGGGAATGTTCAGGAGTGATGGAAATGATCTATATCACAGGATCTAAATGATCTATATGGCTTTGAAATTGGTTACATTACATTTGATGAAATTCTCAGACTATTAAGACCTGTAAATTACTCCCTGTAACATATGTCTCAAAAATGCAATAGAGGGACTTCCCTGGTGGCGCAGAGGTTAAGAATCTGCCTGCCAATGCAGGGAACACAGATTCGAGCCCTAGTCTGGGAAGATCCCACATTGCCGCGGAGCAACAAAGCCCGTGAGCCACAACTACTGAGCCTGTGCTCTAGAGCCCATGAGCCACAAATACTGAGCCCACGCACCACAACTACTGAAGCCCATGCACCTAGAGCCCGTGCTCCACAACAAGAGAAGCCACTGCCATGAGAAGCCTGCGCACCTCAACGAAGAGTAGCCCCCGCTCGCCACAACTAGAGAAAGCCCACGCACAGCAACAAAGACCCAACGCAGCCAAAAATAAATAAATAAATTTTTAAAAATGCAATAGAAAGCACACCAAATCAGCAGACCCGCTCTGTCACTAACTAGTTCTATGTGCTTAAGCAAGTCATATAACCTCAGCTTCCTTATCTGAAAAACAAGGGGATTGTGTTTAATCATCTCTTTAACACAATCCCTAAATTCTTTACCAGCTTTAAAAGTCTAACTGACAATTTTTAAAGTTGCAACAAACTTACGGAAATTAATAATCTGATTTAGGACTTTGACAATTTTAACTTTACAAGTTTCAAGTACATTAACACATGAATACATTATCAACATAAACAGAAGTTATGGCCCTTTTCTCATAATCCTAGAGGGGACTTGTCCTGCCAGGTTTCAGTGTGTTCTTCTAGGTTTTTTCATTGCTATTGCTGCAGAGGCAGTATGGCTCTCTGGCTAAGCATGAAGACTGTGGACTCGTGCTGCCAGGTCCACAGCCCAGCAGCACCACTAGCCAAGGTAGACCTTGTTGAAGTCATCCAAAATCCCTGTGCTTCAGTTTCCCCACCTAAAAAGAGCGGCAAAAATGGCAACCATTCATGAGGTTATTGTGAGAATAACACATGATACACATAAAACCCTTAGAACAGAGCCTGGCACCCAGGAATTGTCACTCATTAGTGATAAACTCTTCACTGTTTCATAATAAAATATCTACGCTTGCTTCTTTCAATGCAGTTGAAGAATAAGTAATTGAAACACTTACTGTAACTCAAAGTCACTCAAAACACTACATTAAATACAAAGGCACTCAGGGAAATAGGTCTCTTGGAATACTTAATCATTGGTATTGAGCCAAAAAATTTCTTCAGTATCATTCAGTACACCTTGTAGATGGAAACCAGGCCCATCAAAGTGCTGTTACCGACATTTCAGATTTTTATTTAATATGAAAAGCATTAAATGGGTGAGGGTGGGGTGAAAAATGAAACTCAATAGAGCCACATCCAGTCTTGTCTCTGTAGGTCTGCCCCATCACTGAAAATCACCAAGCAGTCATGACACTTAAGGACCCAAGGATAGCATAAAATGCTGCAACACACAGCCTGATGAATGACCTTTGTATCTAGGCTTAGGGGAGGGGGATACAATGTGCTTACTCTATTATTCACACTGCATTTACTCTGTCAAATGTTTTCATTTCCTAATGCAGAATCCTTTAGTGAAGAAAAAAAGCCTGCCTGGTTGGATTTGAATTTATTATTTCAGTGATACAGAAAGACATGGAGACTAAACTTTCAACTGACACGAGGTAGAATAAAGTACCACGTTTTCTTCCAATCAATTTTTCACCTTTACACACAGTGATAAGCACCTGTGCCAAAGGTTCTTGATTCTATCTACGTGAAAGGGCTCTAACTGACAATCATTTAGTCCACAAGTCAACAGCCTTAAATATCAAAAATGTGAGGACCTGAGTGTGGATTTGCATAGTTCCGGGCTCTGTGGAACTATCTGCTCCCTGTAACAACCCACCCTGCAGAGAGTGCACCCATGCAATGCCCTACTAGAGATGAGAGAGATCAAGAAGGTGGGGAGAAAGGTCTGGACTTGCCCTTTAACCAGACCCAAGCATGTTTCCCTGTCCTTCTTGGCTGAACACCATATCACCATGTTTCCAAGAACAACGGCTGACCTCAGGTAGCAGAGTGAACTATGGCCCTTGTGGTGTGATTTAAAGATCCCTCTGCCCCAAATTTCCTCACTCTCCTTTGAAACTGCCTGATAGCCTGTATTTGAGATTTATTCCTTTAGTTTAATATGCATTGTCTCAGAATGCCAATGTCGTTGGGACAGTTTTTTTTTTTAATTTATTTTTTATTGAAGTATAGTTGAATTACAATGCTGTGTTAATTACTGCTATACAGCAAAGTGACTCAGTTTTATGTAAATATACATTCTTTTTCATATTCTTTTCCATTAAGGCTTATCACAGGGTATTGAATATAGTTCCCTGTGCTATACAGCAGAACCTTGTTGTTTATCCATTCTATATATACCAGTTTGTATCTGCTAATCCCAAACTCCCAATCCAACCCTCTCCCATGTGCCTCCCCCTTGGCAACCATCAGTCTATTCTCAATGTGGGACAGTTTGTTAATGCATTAAGTCATCAATCAGTCATTCCTACTATGGCATGTGTTCATTTCATCCATTCCTTCCTTTCTACCAGCTGGCTGAAATCACCAAATCTAGAGGATGAGAGTTATTGGGTTACACTTTATTGTTCACGTTCTCTTTTATCTTTTGACTCAGGAGAAGAACTTAAAAGGGAGGGAAGGGTGATTTTGGAGAATGGGGCACAGCCATAGAAGGAAGGGGCAGCTGGAGGAGAGCAGGAGAGCCCTGATGCCCCAGGGTGAGGAGAGGAATCCAGCAAGTGAGTTCAAACTCAAAAAGCCCCAATATTTCCCAACTTTGGGACAAGCCTACTTCAGGGAATACTACTTCAGATCTGGGCAATGACCTAGAATTGCATAAACTCTGCTTACCTTTCAAATTAGTTCCACTGGGCTTAATGAGGGAGCAATTTTTCTGTGCATAAACTGAATTTTAAATGACCCAATAACCACATGAAGAAAGCATAAGTAAAAATTCTAAATGTACACACATCCCATCATGTACATAACTATAATTTCACTGAGAAATGGAATTCTGAAGTTGCAAGTGACACAGAGAAAATAACCTCATCTGTACATTTCTCCCTCTTCACTGAGGCAAAGTGAAGGCTGTGGCAGTCTTCTGTATGATGACGGTGGGTGGGGAAGATGATCTTCCCACACTGGTCTGACCTCCTGTGCTACAATTCATACAGCCATGACCACATCCATATTTGGAATAGAATAAGGACAGGACCTGCCCAGCTGCTATTCTCCTGAGGATGGAATTACTGTCCATCTCTCTTCAAACTTGGGCTAAGCAAATGTGTGAGCCAGCAGCTATGAATTTACTTCAAATAAACTGTTGTTTCTCAAATCTGCCTGGATTGTAAAAATTATCCAGGGTGCTTGTTTAAACCAAGCAGTTCCTCAGAATTCTGATTCAATAGGTCTGGAAAGGATCCAGAAAATTGTGTTTTTCACCAGCACTTCAGATGATTTTTATAATCAGGCAAGTTTTATAAATATTAAGATAAGAAATCTACAATTTCAGAAAGAAAACTAGGAAAAGGGAGAGGCCAGAGGGAGTTGTTTCTCCACTGGGCTTGGGAATACATGCTGCTGTCCCTTTTGGAGGATAAGGTAGATTATTACTTTAGGCCGTATCCACTGCCTACCTTGAGCTGAGAACTTTTCATGATGTAAACAGTACACAGGAATCCCAGATAAAGAGGGAATTCAACTCTTATGTGTAAAGGCCTATTAATACCCACAAACTCAATATATACAATGAAACATACAATGAAACCCTAGTGTCATGCAACTATTCTTCCACGTACTGGTGGTAAAGTCATAGTTCCACTGCCACCACCAAAAAAAAAAAAAAACAAAGATGCATCTCAATACCATAATGGTGCAGCCAGAGTTCTATATAACAGAATACAGCTGGCTAATACAGCAAGTTAGAATGTGGGTACTACTAGAGATAGTTTGAAACAACCCTCAAATGGAACACAGTTTTTCACAAGAATTCCTCTACCACAGAACTGCAATAGGAACCCCATTTGGCAGCTTCACAAACACATGGCCTAGGCCTGCCTGAAGAGAACACAAGAGGATAAAAATAGTAATTATATGGAGTGGGAGAACTATAAGTGAAATCTTTCTATATTTATTTCCCTCATTGTTATTTTAATGTAGATGTGATAAATAAGAAATTAACAATTGTTGATGCGTTACTATTTATATTCTCTAATCACTATTAATAAATCACTATTTTGTCAAAAAGCAAATTTAAATATTCCTTAATGACAACTGAGTCAGTATTAACTGCTTCTATTGATGGAGATATTATACTTTACCAACATATTTCTTGGTCAAAAACTTCATTTGCAGACATAGAAATAACATGAGGCATTGAGAGTCACATCCCAATTTCAGGCAAAGTATTTAATATAGTATGAAAACAGAATTAAATGTTTATTTATTTTAATAAATCAGAATGCACTAGGCATTCTGAAAAACATAAAATATGCAACAGAAGTCTCTGAGGCAGAAGGAAGGGAGAGGTTAAATCTGAGCAGGTGAAGATGCAAGAGAGAGAAGTGGGCAGGACCTGCTATGTGGGAATTTACTGGTGCCAGTGGCCAGGGTCTTTGCTGCCGTCTTCACTACCTCAGCCTGGGGGGCCTGGGCCTCCAGAAAGTGCACTGTGGTTAGTCCCAGGCACCTTCTCCCAAGGACAGCAGAGCTCTGTGGCAGAATGTACAAATGGAACACCCCCACCCCCACCCCCCACCCACTGCCCTGATCTGGACCTCATGATCCTTTCACATTTTGACAGAGAGAGAAGGAAAGTAGTGACTAAAGGCGGGGCAGGGAGAATTATCACAAAGAGGATCCCAGGCTTCTGAAAAAATAGTCTGGGGGCTGAGAATGGGTGGAAACAACTGTTATCAGAGGGAGGGGCTAGAGACCAGCCCTGTGTCAGTGGGGAGAATCATGACCAAGAGAGGGAAATGGCAGAGAAAGAAAAAGATATAGACCCCAAAGAAAAACTGTGAGGACTTGCAGCCTTGCTGCTCTGCAGACAGAGAGACAGATGCTGCTGCCTGAGGGTTCTCAGTGAGGCTGTTCTCAGCCTGGCTGAGCTCATGCTATCCTGTCTGGCATGTCTCATGAGGATTTTCTTGAATGACCACAGTTGACTATCAAAGGATCTTAGCTCCCAGAGCATTTGTTAATGGTGATATATCTGTCCAAAAGACAGGTGCTCGAGTCCAGGCCAATGGGAAAAACTGAACTTACACATTTCTTTCAAAGTTTAAAAATATGACATTTGAAATCTGTACTGAAATCCAAGATGACTTTTTTTTTAACTTAATTTTCCAAGGAATGGCAGGGATCCTAGATGACAACTTTTCTCATTAATATTTTCACTAAAAGAATTAAGTTGGAAACAATTAGGAATTTCTCTTTTTATACTTTGGTTTGAGGTTTGATGTTCTCCTTATTTTGAGGATAATTATTGGGTTTTACCTTTACACCTAATGAAAAGAACAAGATCTATTTTAATTCTAGAATCTACCCTTACCCAAGAGTCAGTCAGATTTGTCCAAACCCTCGACCAGAATACATCCTTCAAGTCTTAAATGAGAGACTCTTGACATTTTGGCGTAAGGTTATCACTGATATCACACCTTAGCCCAAATACCACCTCCCCTGGCTGTATTTCCCTAGAGTTGCCTTAGTATGGTAGGCAGTAGTTTTAGAAATGGAGGCACTGTAGAAGAATTCTAGAAACTAGAAAATCTAGATAAGTGGTTAATATTTGAGGAGATAAGCAGAATCTAAGTCCATAAACTTGAAAATGTAGAATGCTTTCATGTTGTTACACACTATAAAACAACAGCTCTCATATACTGAATGCTTACGTTGTGCTAAGCCTAACTCTGTAAGTATTCTAAGTGCTTCATCCCCCGATTCCCATAACCACCTGTAAACTTCATAGTGTCACCCTGTCTTACACTTAAGGAAACAAAGGCCTAGAGAGACCAGATCAAGGCCCAAGGCCACAGAGCTAGTAAGTGGCAGAGTCAGGATTTGAATCCCCTTGACACCAGAGCCTACTTGCTCAGCAACGAACCCTGCCCCATCAGTGTGAAACACTAGACACTCCAGGATTGTCTCTTCCAGTACGCTTCCCAGCCAGCATCTGCGCCCCAACTCCTCTGCTCTGAATTGCATCCCGCCCTTTGTGTTTTCAAAACCCTTTATCAGTTGTGTCCCAATAGGGACTGAACATTCCTTGAAGACAAGGTCCATGGCTTATTATCTTTATAGCCCCAGCACCTACCAGGGAGGCTGAGAGAGAGTAAGGGCTTACAGGATGTTGAAATAAGAGGTATCTAGGGAAGATGCCAGAATTAAACATTTATTATTCTCAGGTAAAATCTAATATTTATAATTTCATTTTACAATAATTGGCATTACTACAATTATTCTTTTTTATAATATAATATTGATAGTTTATATATAGGTATACCTCATTTCATTGTGCTTCATTTTATTCTACTTTGCAGATACCACGTTTTTCACAAGTTGAAGATTTGTGGCAACCCTGCATTGTCGGATGATGGTTGCATTTTTTAGCAATAAAGTTTTGTGGGGTTTTTTTTGGCTGCATTGGGTCTTCATTGCTGTGCACGGGCTTTCTCTAGTTGCAGCGAGCAGGGGCTACTCTTCGTTGCGGTGCGCAGGCTCTAGGTGTGCAGGCTTCAGTAGTTGCAGCACACGGGTGTCAGTAGTTGTGGCGCATGGGCTCAGTAGTTGTGGTATGCAGGCTCTAGAACGCTTGGGCTTCCGTAGTTGCAGCACACGGGCTTCAGTAGTTGTGGCTCACGGGCTCTAGAGTGCAGGCTCGGCAGGTGTAGCGCACGGGCTTAGTTGCTCCACAGCATGTGGGGTCTTACCGGAGCAGGGATTGAACCCATGTCCCCTGCTTTGGCAGGTGGATTCTTAACCACTGTGCCACCAGGGAAGTCCCAGCAGTAAAGTATTTTTTAATTAAGGTGTGTACATTGTATTTTTAGACATAATACTATTGCACACTTAATAGACTATAGCGTAAACATAACTTTTGCGTATATATACTGCAAAAGCAAAAAATTCGTGTAACTGGCTTTACTGAGATATTTACTTTATTGTGGTGGTCTGGAACTGAACCTGAAATATCTCTGAGGTATGTCTGTAGATGAGCTGATTCTATTTTCAAGTAATTCTGCTAGAGCTTTACAGCTGAGGTAGGCAGCTGTAATATTTAAGGCATCAACAGTGTCCAAATGAAAGAATAAAAGAGAAGGATACATTGTATATTAAATAAAGTGGAACCAAATGCTAATTGTTGACTAAGGATGAAGGCCAAGATGTTACCGCCCACAGTGAATATTTTGAGAGCTCCCATTTTCATAGTCAGTGCTCTCCTTCCCCAACAGGAACACACTGTAATGTGCTTGCACACATCCCCCTGAAGGGAAGAGTCCCTGTCACCTCCTCTCTTCCACATTCCCTGTAACACTGGGCTTTCTCTTTCTGAAAGTACTCTTAGCCCTTAATTTCAGGAAGTTCCTAGCAAAACAGTCATAACATATAGAAAATGTGTGCTGGTGGAGACTCCCTAGGAACACAAGGAAGTTAGGAGCCTGGCTCCTGAGCAGGAGAGTAGGATAGCACAATGATAAATCTTGGCCCTACTGGCTGTTGATCTTGAACAAGTGACTTAACTTTTCTAGGTCTCAGTTTCCTCCTACGTAAAATGGAGGTGAAACTGCTCCTAATTCATAAGGCTGTTGGGAGAGCTGGTGAGAAATGTAGGTAAAACACTTCCCGCATTAGCTGGCACGTGGTAAGGACTCAGTAGGTGTCAGCTATTGCAGCCGATGGGGATTGCTGAGTGATAGCAGCCATGTCCCACAGGAGAACTGGCCTGTGGGCCACCTCTGGCACAGGTGCCAGCACTGGGGAATCTTGGTCCTCAACTGAGCCCTGCAATAACATGTCAGGGGGGTCCATGCAGTACAGTCCACCTGGGTGCAAGTGATCAGTTTTTAGCTGTGTGACTTGGGACAGTTGCTTAACCTCACTGTAGCTCAGTTTGCACATGTGTAAAGTAGTGATAATAATAGTACCTGACCCATACATTATTGCGAGGATTAAGTGAACGTGTGTGTGTGTGTGTGTGTGTGTGTGTGTGTGTGTGTGTGTGTGTGAATTTATACACAAACATATATGAACAGGTCTGGCACATAACTGTATAAATTAGCTTCAGCCTTCACTTGCTACCCAACACCTCTGTGTTGAAGTAGACAGATAAATGACATTCTATGTGGTCACTGAGGGAAATTTAAAATATCTTGTTATACTTTTCAAATAATCTGAGAAATACTTTGCTCTGTATGTCTTTTGGAAGAAGTTGGAGACCAGCATATTGATAAGTCCCTTTCTGGTTTTAAAATATTTATTATTAAACTGAAAAAGCCTTGAGCAGTATGTGACAATGCACAAGAATTCATAGTCTTCCTATAAAAGTCTGATTCTCCTGCCCCTAAGTGTTTCAGAGACAGTGAAAGGGAAAGATCTAGCTTAGGAGAACTGTTTTGTCAAGTAAAAATGGTCTCAAAAGTGTTTACAATTCTCATTTGATTATTCTCACTGTTGAAAAACAGTGGAAATGATTATAAGGACTTTAAATAAAACTTTCATTTTATGCAAAGGAAATGGTACAAGCTACACACTAAATTGTTCTCTAGTTTCTGAATTAAGTCAAGTAAAGTAAGGAAGCATCCAAGATAAGGCTGAAACACACCCTTCCTACTGGTGATCTGCCACCCCTGATAAAAAACTGTAATTGAAGCCAATCCTGGGCAAAGCAAGGTCCTGGCCAAACGTTCCATGTCTTTCTACAAATATTCACAGCAGGGTTGTACCAAGACATTTCTGCACTGTAGTGCTTTCTTGGTCAGTAAGTATTTCTCTCTCTCTCTCTCTTTCTCTCCCCCTTTGTCTCTCTGTCTCTGTCTCTCACTCTCTGTGTCTCTCTGTCTCTATCTCTCTCCCTCTCAAACACACACAGCGTCAGTCACAGTGATGGTTTGGAGTGAAGATAAGAAAGAGAAGATTGAACAGCTTTTCATACAATTGACATGCAGAGGCCTGCTGTAAGTACCTAGATACCCAGCAGTAACCAGTTCTCCTCACCATCCCTCCCTGGCCAGTTTCCAGACATGAAGGAAACAACCCCTTCAAAAGATTATGTCAAAGACAGCCACAAAAAGAAAGGGAGGAAGGGAGGGAGGGAGGAAGGGAGGGAGGAAGGGAGGAAGGGAGGAAGGGAGGGAGGGAGGGAGGGAGGAAGGGAGGAAGGGAGGGAGGGAGGAAGGAAGGGAGGAAGGAAGGAAGGGAGGGAGGAAGCCACAATGTCCACCCAATCCTGCACGTTCCAGAATTCTTCAGAGTACAGTTGACCCTTGAAGAACACAGGTTTGAAATGCATGGGCCCACTTATATACGGATTTTTAATAGTAGTAAATACTGCAGTATAACACGATCCACAGTTGGTTCAAACCACAGATCCAGAACCGCTGATACAGAGGAAGTGGACACATATAGGGAGCACCGACTTTAAGTCATACATAGACTTTTTCTTTTTTTTTTTTGAAAAGTCCGTTCATAAAACTTTTATTCCACTTACATGAACTTAATACATGTGTTCTTAACAATTATGCTTGGATTGTTCATGAAAATCTCATAAGACATTAAACAAAGCTAGCCATCATCTCAAGTTATTTCCCTGTTAACTATTTTTGCAGCACATGCATGTTAGGCGAGTATCAAAAACAAAACAAAAAACAAAACAAAAAGCTAAAAAATGTTAAATACATGGTTTTTTTGTTTTACTGCTGCGCTTGATATACGTGAAGTAATGAATATCAAGCAATTCATTTTTACTGCATCTTTACTTGTACATTTGTTCTTAGGTTGCCTAAAATATTTAAATACAAATAAAATGAGTGTAGCAAAAATAATGAAAGAAAACAGCAGGTAACTTTACAAGTAATGGAATGTGAACCGCTTCCGCCCTTATCCAGAGTAAATTGGGTCACAACTAAAGGAACACTTCAGTAGCTGTAGTCAGCGGTGTGCACATTGAGACTGAGTATTCCACAGATAACACATGGTTTAACATGTAATATCCATGGGATATCTATTTCTACTATAGCCTTGTAAATGCTCCAAACCTTAAAGTACCCACAGCTACACCTGTGACTAGAACCAATTATCCCTTTTATTCCCCACCAGGACAAACCAATATGTAGTCAGTTTTCTTTGCTTAGACATGGAAGCAGTTTTAACACTGGCCCTTCTGAAGCCAAAATGTACCGAAAGTACTATGCCAAACATTTATAACTTGTATAAAAATTCCACATCCCCATATTGGCCACCTCAAGATGAAAACAGATAACTCCCTAAATGTTAACTGGCTCTGCTCCCCTAATATTAAACATAAAAACCACATGGGAAATATAGAAATTCAAATAGAAGTAACATAAACCTGTCATAAATCATAAACAAAAACTATTTGTGGGACAGCATGGATGACAAACGGTCTACTGTGTCAATTTTAGAACGAGGCAGATGAAAGTTGGAAGGCAGGTTAATTTTCCTCTCCTCCTGCTTCAGCTTTGTCTCCTTGGGTATCCGATGTCCACAATGTCAAGGTGTCTCTCAGTAACTGCATTATTAGTGTGCTGTCTTTGTATGACTCTTCACTTAATGTATCAAGTTCAGCAATGGCTTCATCAAATGCTGTCTTTGCAAGAGAGCAGGCTTTCTCAGGGGAGTTCAGAATCTCATAATAGAACACAGAGAAGTTAAGGGCCAGACCCAATCTGATAGGATGTGTTGGTTGCATTTCCTTTTTGCTGATTTCAAAAGCATCTTGGTATGCTTGCTGTGATTGATCCACAATCCCTTTCTTCTCGTCGCCAGCAACAACCTCAGCCAAATAACGGTAGTAGCCTCCTTTCATTTTCAAATAGAAGACTTTGCTCTCTGCTTGTGAAGCACTGGGGATCAAGAACTTTTCCAAATGAGACAGTACATCATTGCAGATACCTTTTAGCTCGGTCTCAATTTTCTCTGTCTTCTCCAGCCATCTGCTGTTTTTTCTCAGCACCTTCCATCTTTTTCTCAGTACTTGAGACGACACTCCAAGGTGACCTACAGGCTCCTACAACATTTTTATAAGCAACTGAGAGAAGATTCCTCTCCTCATTGGATAATTCAGCTCTTGCTCAGTTACAGACTTCATGCGGGCTGCCACGTCATCATCTCGCTCAGCCTGCTCGGCCACTTTGTCCTTCTGCACCACTCATTTTTATCCATGACTGGGTGTTCTGGCGGGCGCTTCCAGGCCGCCTCGGCTCGCAGCCCGGTGCCCGGGCCTGGCCTGCCCGCCGTGCCGCCATCCGGGTCGGGGAGAGCTGGGTGCCGCTGCCACAGCGCAGGGCGCAGAGGCTGCGCCGAGGAGCGGGCGGGAGAGACAGCCATACACAGACTTTTGATTCCACCAGGAGGGTCCCCCAATTCCACCAGCCCCCTCCCGCCATTGTTGAAGGGTCAACTGTAGCATTTAACAAACCCCGGAAATTTCAAACTGCTAAAATTTTTCTGTTAGTGCTACCCAGATGCATGACTGTTGGGGAGAATACTTGAAGAATCCTAAATTCTACCTCCCCTAATAATGTCCTTTGTCTATCATCCAAATTTGCCCTATGTCAGAATAGCCATTGCTATTCAGCAGCCTATGTAAAATGAGTCCCGGTGCTTAGTCCAGTTCCAGACAACTGATGTGCATGTCACATATCACCTGTACTGGGGACAGCTCTGGACTCAGAGTGTCCCCCTGAGGCTTAGTAGGTGACAAGATAGGCCAGAACAAGGAGACCCAGAACCCCACAAATAGAGCCCAGGAGGAAAGCTGGTGATGGAGAAGGGTCCTAAAAGGGACGACTGGTCTGGGCGATTCAATGTCTTGTTACAACAGAGTAACTGAAAGTACTGTTGGACAAGAGGAATGACTGTGTGTGTGTCTGCAGGGGTAGGGGGAACAGCAGGGCATTAGAGTCTGACAGGAGGGGACTTTTAAAAGCTGATACTTTCCCAGCCCACAGAAGAAGATCTGGGGTCCCAGGCAGCACACCAAGCCAGGGAGGGGACCATCTGAGGCCTGGTCATGGGAATGGCAAAAAACTAGTCACCAGTCATAGTGAAATGAGCCACATCAGATCCTTTCAAGAATTAGTGATGGTAGGGACTTCCCTGGTGGTCCAGTGGTTAAGACTCTGCTTCCACTGCAGCAGGCGTGGGTTCGATCCCTGTTCAGGGAACTAAGACCCCTCATGCCTCAGCACAGCCAAAAAAAAAAAAAGAAAACATTAGTGACGGTATGGATAAACACATAAAACTATATATGGGAGGAAAACTCTAGTTTAAAAATTATAAGATTAGGTATCTAGTCTCATGTTTTCCCCTTACAAATTATGAGACCTTCAACAAATCACTTGACCTCTCTCAGCCTAGTTTAGCTGCTTTAAATGGAGACAATAACCATCACACCTATTACACTGGGTTGTAAGGATCTGATGAAAGGACAGATGTGAAAGCAGTTTATAAACCACGGTGCTCTAGACCTGTGACATGGCTTCTTTCCTCCTTTGCTGCATATCCAAGGGATGCTCTGGACTTGCAAGAGGAAGAGTGGCTGACAATGTTAGGACTTTCACCATGGTAGGAAGTGGGGAAGC